>NC_080042.1:30830713-32030713 GCF_012489685.1 Lotus japonicus | reverse complement strand
AGTCTTGGGCCTCTAACCTTTAGAATTTGTTGCAGGAATCACAGTAATTAGCATGTTATTTCTGAAAAATTCAATGAATGTGAGCAACCTTTTGATTACTTCATCTATATTTCCACCACCTGTTCTTGAGAATTCAGAACAACGTAAGCAAATGTTGCTTCCAACACAACATCCTGAGCAGACAATAGATGCAGCTCAAACACTGATAATCTCTTTATTCAGCTGGACACCACACTTAGAATCTTATATATTTGACTAATTTCTAAAATCATTGGCTTTAAATGTGGACATTAAGTGCACGGCAAAATGGGAGTAAAAGAAATAATTTGAACAAAAATACAAAACGACATAATTAACTAAGAGTCTTCAAAATTGCACATACCTAGTACTTTAGAAAGTATAGACCTTGAATGAAATTTCTGAGTTGCGAACCAAAGTTACCTGAACAAACACGGCATCGAAGATTATTATTTCTTATAGCACACGCAAAAGTAACTAAACAAATATGAAGAGCAATAGGTACATATACAATTATACATTGGCTTTGACTAAGGTACAACACTAATGTACTGGTGCACAACTTGTACTTATGTAGTTTAATTGTGTGTAATTAAAACTTGTAATTTATCACTAAAACTTGTAATGAGACTGTTACATCTTTGGGATAATGAATAAAGTGGCAATTGTTATATTTGGAATCAAGGTTCTCCGAAGTTCTAACATCTCATGTTGCCTCACACCCAAAGCTTCAAAAGACATACAGTTTACACTAGGAAGAGCAAGAGTGGTAACATGAAGTTAGATGAAATATAATTCAATATGGAGGTAATTGTAAGAAGAACGTGTACCCAGATGCACCTTAAAAGATTTACAATTCTTATTATTAAAAGAATTCAAAAGAAAGCCTCAATATACATTCTGATTTTTTTACCTTTGAAAAACAAGAATAGGCATGGACAAAGAGCATATGCAAAAATAAAGCAACTGAAACCTGGCTAGTAGTGCCTCGGGTGACCACCGGTTTTTCAACAGAAACCAAGAGACCATAGTTTATAGCAACTTCATGTCACATTTACTTTTCTACTTTAACTCAAACACTAATGTTTGCAAAACACAGGATCAATTCACTCAGTGTTGCCCAAAAATCTAACTTGTCGGCTATAACAGGATTAAGTAAAATCACTTATCCATATCTGCAAAGAAATCATACGTTCTTTTTACTTCGTGCACCCTGAGAGTTAAGACAGTCCTAAAAAATGAAAACAATTTTGCAAGCTTTGCAATTGGTATTTGTAAGAAGATTCTCTATCGTATCAAACTAATGATTTCCTATTCTAAATTACAAGAATCTCTCACTAACTTTCAAATTATTAATTAGTTGACAAAAATAAAAAAAGATTCTCAACATATAGAGTAGGAAGAATGAAAATTAGGACAAGAAAGCACATATATGGTGAATGATATGCAGAATAATAAGAAGTACATCTATATTACTTCCTAAAAGTGCTTGACAAAGTATAAAACTAAAAGAAAGTTTGCATAGACATTTATTGGACAAATTAACCTTTTCCAGAAAACGAAAACCTCACTTATTATCTAAGCTGATATAGAAGCACAGCTTTTGATACTACAACATACACCCAAACCGGAAGAAATTTGCCTTCATAAAGTTCATACAGTTTCATATATAGTACACACAATAAAGTAATCACTTAATAAATGAATGAAAGATTCCTAATGTATAATACACAAGTGAAATATAGCTGATGTAGATAAATAGTGAGACAATGTTTTTAAATCTGTCCATAGTCCATCACTAAGGCCCTGTTTGTATTTCATTTCAGTTCGTAAACGAGGCCAGTTTTCCCCTTTCACATTTGGTCTCTTGGAATGTGCATTCCCGTGTTCCCATGTGCCAAACGTAGTTGCAAACAGGAAAACAAACAATCACTAAGTAAGAGCTCTCCACATAAAGATCTACACTTTAAAAGGTCCATCCCACTTTTCATATCAGACTCCAATTCTCCCCTCAATTTAGAGTAAAACAAATTTCAAAGCTACAATAAAAAGAAGTCTTGAACCAAATCTCTGTCCAAAATTCACACAAAACAGCACAACAAAATTAGCAATTAGCATAAATGCTGCCAATTCTGTATGTTTAAGTTTCAGGTCACAGAGAAACATCAACGAGAGAATAGTAGCAACGCTGAGTTAAATCTATAATGAGTTCATAGTGGTTGATCACTGGGTTAAATCTGATTGTAGGAAAAAAATGATCAAATTAATCAATTAATTTGGAGTTGAGATAAACTTACTTTAATTTGAAGTTTTTTTTATATCAAGGCATCATAAAGATAAACTTACTTTATGATGCCTTGATATAAAAAACTTCGCGGCTGGTGCCTGGTGAGTCCCTCGTTTTGCTGCTTCAATCATATCCTTGCTCGTGGGCCGAGAAGTTTTAATCTAGTGGGCCGAGACCCACCATCTAAGAGAGGGAAAAAAAAAAGATATGAAGAAACACGATTTTCATTTTCAAAAAAAAAAAAAACTTCATTTCAGTAGTAGTTGTCTATTTTATTTACTTATGAAACAAAATATTTTTCTTAAATTTTCAAAAAAATTAAGAAGAAACGACGGCGTTGAGATTGGATCAAGCCAACAAATTTGGAGGAACCTCCAAAATCCACACAAAATCACTCAAACTAAAAAAAGTCTTTGTCAAAGAATTGACGACGCTGTTACCGGACCGGTGAAGAAAAAGAAAAAAAATATTAAATTTTGAAAGCAATAAATGACAACCATTAAGAATAGTGACTAAAATAGAACAACAACCACCATGACTCGAAGAATCAAACAAGACAAGGAGCCTCCTCTGCCAAGAGAAGTAAGAGAATAGGTCCGCCAACACCAATTGTTGTGGCTAGGACGTCCCCATTTCTGTTACGTGCAACCATTCCAAAGCCTAGCCTCCCACAAGCTCTAGGTTATCATTGAATTGTCCCAGGTCACCTCATCTCTGAAATGTCGCCTCAAGCATCTTGGGCATCCACACCTAGTGCACACCGGTCCCTCCGTGGAAATTGTCGCGCGATCCTACTTCATGATGTATGATACACAGATGCACACATGTATCAATCATCAGAGCCGTGAATAGACATTTGGAGTCTTAAGGAGAAAATCATTTTGGGGCTTAAAGATACTTAATATATCATATAGATTCTCAATTTTTATATTACCCTATCTAGGTTTTTGAGCTGGAAAATTATTTATCAGAGTTTTATAATTAAACATTTCCAACTTTTCTCTTTCAATAAATAAATTAGCTAACCCATTCAATGTATCTTGTAACATTGTTGACCTCAGATATGATTCCATTTTGAAAAACTTCTTTCAGCAATAACAACTGTTACATGGATTGTCAAGGAAATTCTATAGGACATAGATACTTTGGAAAAGAATCTAAAGTTTTAATATAACTGAATACTTATATGGAAGTGTTAATTTCTTTTGTTAATATTTCTGTTAATACAATTAGCAAGAAATTTTCCTCTTCTAAAACTTATCAGCACATAAGCATTAACTAGCTCTACAGTAAAAAATACCAAAACCTCAAAATAAGCCTCAAGTCATAATTATAATTTTCAAAGCTTCAGCTTCATGAGTAACAAAACACATTTTTCGAGAGCTCTTAATACCGACAACAAGTTTTGTGAAGATTATTACTCAAAGGGTTAAATCTTCATAATTAAAATTTCATAAACCTATACTTTGCAAGACCAAAACCCATTCTCTTGAAGATCAATATGCTAGCACATTGAAGGGGTCCAACAGAAAAAACAAACATAGCCTCAAACTTTTTCAACTTCATTTCTCAAAATCGGCAAGGTTTAAGGTGCAATACCATGAAGGTCTTGCACCCATGCCATACATGCTAGTGCCAATGGGATGACACCACCTATCAATGTGTAGGATGAGATACCTGTTTATTATGTTTAAGTTTTTAATTTTTTTAATTTTAATTTGATTATCACACTAAAGTCTCTTATTGTGTGTCTCAATCCTTCTCCCTGAACCTTCTTTGATTTCTTCACCAACAAGTGTGCAACCGTAGCCAACTCCGACCAGCCACCTCGATGGTTGCTGTAGGATTCTGGCACGATGGTCATTTTTCTTCCTCTTCTTTTTTGTTTTTTCACACACCACCTATTCTCTGTTATCCATCAACAGAACACTATATAATCAATTATCATCAAGATTATTGATATCATGAAATAGCAAACATAAAATCAATTATCATCACCATTTGCACTACATAAGCCTTTGCACCGACTTTATCATTGGATCTGAAAGTTCAAAGACTAAAATCCATAAAGGCAAAGAAAAAACCCAAAATATTTCCTCCTCTCATTGTGAAAAGAGCTTTGCCTTTTCAGAATTAGTCCTCTCCAAATGAACCAGATTTGGGTGTTGGATTTGTTCGACGATGCAAGCGATAGGCTTTGGATCTAGGTTTCGTTGGTGGTTTGGGCGATGGGCTTCAAATCTGGCGGCGAGGAAGAGGAAACAACGGTGTGGCGTGGTGGTTATGGGGCTCAGCGATCGACAGAGCTTGAGTGATGGCTGCTCCGGCGAAATCAAGGGAAAATAGGGCAAATCTGTTCGTGGTGGCTGGTTGATGGAGGTGTAAGATT
This sequence comes from Lotus japonicus, assembly GCF_012489685.1. NCBI lineage: Eukaryota > Viridiplantae > Streptophyta > Magnoliopsida > Fabales > Fabaceae > Lotus > Lotus japonicus. The sequence goes on along the minus strand of NC_080042.1, from coordinate 32,026,019 downwards.
GTGGAGAAGCACGATGGAGGCGCAACAAACGAGTGAGAAGAAAGGAAAATCGATGGAGAAGAGCTCGTCGCAGAAGAGCTCTTCGGAGAAGAAAGGAAACGCAGCGTAGGGGCGCTCGCCAAAGAAGAAATGAAACGGCTGAAGGAGCAGAGAGAGGGGAGAGGAGAGTGAAAGAGAAGAGAAAAAGGAGAAAGAGGAGAGGGTATTTTTGTACTATTAGTGCATTTATTGTTTTGATTTATTTTTTTAACAAGTAAACATGACTTGTGATAACAGATTTTTTTGATCTTGCATGGTGCAAGACCAATGATGCAATTGCACCCTGTAAGCCGCCCTCAAAACCCATCAATTTTTGCAAAGCAAAACCATAAACAAGAAGACGTAAGCATCAACTAACACTCTAATGAAGACAACATCAAAAAGAAAGAAATCCTTGGCCTTAGCCTCTTAAAAATGCACCATGAGCCTACCAACTCAAAGTTCAGGATTATCCTTACCTTATGAGGAGAAGAAAAAAAAAGTCAGGAGAAGAAGATTGATGGTGGTTGGAGTGGATGATGGGGGCGGGTTTGGTGGTGGAAGTGGTGGTTGTATGTGTTTCTCTTTTATCTTCTTAACTTTCTTCTCAAATTCTCTCTTCAAACACAAGGTGAAAAAGTGAATGAAAACTGGACTGGGCGAGACCCCTGGGTCCCTCGCCCAGGAGACCCGACCTTGGGCGGGGGACGCACCATGACCTTGAGCCTCCCTTCCCGAGGCCCAACTGGCTCACTTGGGTAAGTTAGAGGCGCCATAGCCCAACGCCACCTCTATAAATAGGAGGGAAATACCAATTGTAAGGGACTTTTAGCTCATTCGGAATAATAATAGCATTGAAATTCAGTTACATTTTCTCTCTCTAAGCGGTTAGAGCTTCTCTCTAAGCATTCTCATACTTTGGGTACTACCTTCCCTCTCTATGTTCTAGCACGGAACATTTGGCGCCGTCTGTGGGGAACGGTAGATTTCTATTCCCGGACTACGTGGATCGTGATTCAGAAGGGTGGAGCTTGTACTTCTAAGCGATTGTTCGCGAGTTTTTTCGAAATTGTGATCAGAGGAAGATTCTTTGATTTTCTGTACAGTTTCTTCCGTTTCCAAGTTTTTCCGGTGAGATTCTCCAATTCCGATGGAAACATGTCGCAGACGACATGATGACGATCCAGAGCATCGGCATGTCTCACCGGCACGCTGCGTTAAGGGCAGGCCACGACGTGCGCAAGTTCAACGAGAGGAGACGGATCAAGTGACTCCTCCTGCGCCGCCTCCACCTCCTCTTTCTCCAACACCTCCGCTGCCCTCACCGCCGTCCTCACCAGAGCAGCAGAGGTCACCAACGGCGTCAGGAGAAGAGACTCAGGCACCTCAGGCACCGATCTCCAGTCAAGATTGGAGGCGTTTGATTAGCAGTATTGATGACATACGACAGCGTCTCCTCCGAAGATGGTGATCAGCGCCGCTTCTGATGCGGTCAAGTGTAGGATGTTTCCAGCCACATTCAAAGGAACGACAATGGCATGGTTCACAACACTACCACGAGGATCCATCACGAACTTTCGTGACTTCTCGTCCAAATTCCTTATCCAGTTCTCGGCAAGCAAAACTAAGCAGGTGACGATTGAAGATTTGTATAATGTGCGTCAATCCGAGGGTGAGACTTTGAAGCAGCGCTGCGTCAGTAAAGATAGAGGAATCCGAGCCAAATGCCTGCGCCCGCGCCTTTAAAAACGGATTGCAGCCAGGAAAGCTAAATAGTAAATTGAGCCGAAAGCCAGCCAAGTCAATGGCGGAGGTGCGAGCCCGGGCGAACACGTACATACTCGACGAGGAGGATGACGCTTTTAAGCGGAGGCGCGCGAAGGTAGAGAAGGATGGTGAACAGAGGGACATGTCACCAGAAGACAAGCGGAGCAAGGAGAAAGCAGAGGGAAGGACAGGAAGGTTCGGACTGGGGAAAAGGCACCGAGGGAATCTTTGTATCCCAAAAAGGAAAATTTTGAGCGACGCCGGCCCTGGCATCAGGCTGACCCTCGTCGCCGAGAGGAGGCAGGAAAAAGCGTGAACGCCCACCTGACAGAGCTGCTACGTGAAGTTTAGGCGACGCATGCAGTTGAAGAGGGCGAAAGAAGGAATGACCCGCCGCGGGCAACGACGGACAAGACCAAGTGGTCTGAGTACCACCGATCAGCGGGACATGACACAGGGGATTGCTTTACTCTGAAGAATGAAATCGAGAGGCTCATCCGAGCATGCTGGTCGCAGCTGAATGAACGTGGCGAACGCTGGAATGGAGAGTGACATCAGGGGAACAGTACAGGGGGTCCCGCTGTAAGGCCCTAAGTTCAATTTGGAACAATTTTATGAAAGTTTGAATAAAATTGAAGTTTTAGCTAATGTTTGATAACTGGCAGATTAGAACTGTCAAGTTGTGTGAATTTTTAGAGGGTCTTAACGACTTCATGTGGGAAAACTTCCTTCATGAGAGTTGTATCCCTTTAAGTCTAGAAAATTCTCGAAGTGGAATCAGGTCATTCCGACCTCTGTAGCTCGAGATATTCGCATTTTAGTGATTGTCGTTCAGGCTGTACAGTACCAGCGAACTAGATGAGGAGTTTTTATTTTAATTCTGATTTTGCTTCTGTTTTTACATAGAAGGACTTGGGTTTTAATTGAGTTTAGACCAGATTAAGAACTAAATTGATGGGCCAAGGGTTCGGGCTTGAAAAGAATATTGAACCCTAGCCCACTTTGCATGGGGTTTAGTCTAGAGGGGGGAAAACCCTGCACAAACTCACGTAAGAACAGAAAGGGAAGCATACAGAAGAGAGAAAAGAGAGAACTCGAGAGAGAGCAAGAGAAGCCGCCGCCGCCCAAGCCATAACGATCACCGTGTAGCGCGCGCAAGGGAGTGGAGGAGATCGCGCGCGAGGGAGAGATGAGGGACGGCGAGAGAAGCTGAGAACGTGGACAGCAATGTTTCTGAACCGTGTTCATCACCAAAGCTTCTTCTTTTTGTAACACCCCGATTTCGGTGGCGTCACTTTAGTAACCAAAATAAACTTAATGCGGAAAAACGTACATATTTTTTTTTTTTGATAATAACTAAGACAAGACTGAATTAAATAAAACCCAAATGCGAAAGGCAACAGAACTAATATACAATATATATAGCATCCCCCGCTGTAAATAGCGACCTCGTCACGAGTAACCTCCAATGACGGAAAGTAGAAAAGTGTAACGCCCGTAGGCAAAATGTACAATCCCAAAATGTTAGGTCAAGTGTCAGCAACACAAGCCCTCAAAAATAAGAATAAGTCAGAGCTAGGACACTAACACCCAACCTTAATAGACTCTAATCACCCATCCCCCATACTTCCAACATCGACTCCCATCTGGTCATGCATGAAGTCCGGGTCCACGTCGAAGGCTCAATAGTAGTCATTTCGCTACGGGTCTTCCCCGAACGACGAGGAATCACGGAAGAATCCACCAACGACATCTGACAAAAAGGGCATACATAGCCCCCCAAACACAGGTAGCACGTGAAGGGTCAACTTACGGAATATAGGATAGAGAATACAAGACACCAGATAAAGTATAAGGGGTATATATATATATGTTGTCTATATACATATAAGTTCTGCATTGTCTACCCTAAGGTTTAAACATAGCATGTTATCAAATCTCTAGTACAATTCAATCACCAAAGCACATACGATATCTATCAACATCTACTCATCCAAATCCCCAACGAATATAATTAGAGTGCATGATATGTCAATGCAACGTCAATCTCGACGATTCCGGAAATAGTAGGCTAGGCACGTTTGAGTCGGTCCTAGCACTGACATTGTGTCGACCATAACCCCCGAGTGTCACTTACAACCTTGACATAGCCGGATCAGTCCTAACCCTGCGGGTCGACTTTTCCCTCCGCTATGCCCGACAATCAACAGGTCGATCCTAACCTCACGGTCGATCATATCCCCCGTCGATGTCCGAATTACCCGAAGGTATAAACTGTACCCGAAGGCATAAACTGTACCCGAAGGCATAAACTGTACCCGAAGGCATAAACTGTACCCGAAGGCATAAACATTATCTCATGATGATCTCCAAATCATCCAACTCATCTCCATCCGATGGTCAAAACTGCTCAACGAGCAAGAGTATCAACATACTCGGAAACTATCAATTTCCCGGACTTATCCCCCGGATAGCCCAACAACACAGCTGCTACAACAGCACAAGAGCATCAACATACTCACTACTTCTCAACTTCCTCAACACTTGGATCCGACGACACTTCACGTTTTCCAAAACTAAGATCTTCATCCCAAGCTTCCTTTCGAGTTTATTATCATTATTTGAAGATTTAGAGGTTGTTTAATGTCTTATGAGTTTTCTTTACAAAATAATATCCTTTTAATCTTATCGCGAATCTTATAAGTTCCCGGGATCTCCAAATCCCAAATGACTCCAGAGAATGTCTCAATCCATGAAAAACCATAACAAGGCCCGAATCTCATTCGTCCTATCGAACTTTCTCAAAACTCTCAAAATAAAATCGGCATGACCTGCCCGCTATTCTCACTACTCATAATCACAGATATGAGTACAAGACATAGTTTAAATCATCACCGTCATCAAACATGTCATATAACAATACATCTCAGACTAAACACGTAGCACTTAGCATATAAATCATGCACCACACATCCTAGATTACCCACATAGCACATAGCATGTAAGTCAATCTCAAAAACATAGTAGTAGATGCATCATCTACATTGTCAGCCGAAGCCTCAGAAAACATTTTCCCAATCATACACAAACAAGTGCATAAACAGTAAATCAAGTCGAATGCGTCGACACCTAAAGCATTAGCTAGTAAGGTAAGTTGCCCTTACCTCTAGTTATTCCAGCGTTCTCCTCAAACGTTCCTTCACAATGAGCTCCTTGATCTTCAGGAAATTCTTCAAAAGAACCTTTAAAGTAAAACCACAGAATTCTATCAAATTCTATCGGAAACTAAGCTATCAATGCTCACTAAGGTTACACGAAGTAGTTCATACTCCGAGGTACGATAATCTAGCGCGAAAGGACAAGTTTTCGGAAAAGGAATTTTCCCCCTCCTCCCCTATAGGGCTCGGCCACTTTTCACAATTGTGGGGCTCGATTTTTCTTCGATCAAACTTGGTTCCTATGCTTTCATTAGCCGTAACTAAGGGTATTCTGAACTCGGAAAAATTATCGGATCAGAAACTGTCGCAGGGGTATTTTGGTCATGATTTTTAACTTAGAAATTTCAAAACTGAAATCCCAAAAACCAAATTTTGCAGGGACGTCACCAACGACGTTTATGACAACTAATCCTACTAGCACTAAGCTAAGGCGATAGTTTTCAGCCTAAAGGTTGAAGCTTTACTCCAAAAACTCCGAAAATGGGTATTTTAGGCTAAAATTGATTCCGGCGGAATTCCGGCGACATAACGGAAAATCTAATCCGGCAGAAGTGATCTTGGGCACATAAAGAAGAGGTTTAGAATCAGAAATGAAAGATTCAGGATAGTTTTGCAAAAACCCATAAACTATCAGCTCAGAAAAGTCTACAGAAAAGCTATGGAAAAAGCGATCAGAGGTAAGGATTAGCGACTATACCTCGAAACCTTGAAGCAGCAACTAACGGATCAACGATCAAGCAAGAAATGAAGAAAATTCTTCTTCCTTCTTCCTTGGATGAACTCGCGGCCTTGAGGAGAGAAAATGGAGGAGTTTTGTGTTTTTTTCTCACTTGTTTGCTATATATAGAAGATGGAAATTCGCGGGAAAATGAAAGTTTCGCGAATCTGATTTTTCCGGCGTCATTCTCCGTGAATTCTAGGATATGTTTCGGCGAAAGAATTCCAAAACTAAAAAGATGTCTCCTTGTATTTTTGGCAACTAAAGCATAGTCGGTATAAAACTATTTTACCCGATAAGTTGCTTTTTGCATCGAATGTCGGAATGGAAAACTTCCTTCTGAAGAAAGATTAAAATCATCAAGAGAAATGGGTGTACGCGAGTGGAATATTCATTTGAAGCTCTGAATAGAAAAAGTCTTCATTGTCAAGAATTTCTAGGGTTTTGAAAGACCAGGGTTTCGGTTTCGGCAAACTTCCGATGATTGGAATCGGACGTTCGTAGATCCTAGAGTTTCGCCTCGAAACGATTGTGATATATGGAAAAAGAGAAGTTCTAACATTTCTCTGAAGATTTTTGGAATTAACTTCCATCGTGCCTATAAATGAAAATTAGCTATATATTAGGGTTTCTGACCTAGGTTTAAGCGTATAACGATCGTGCTATAACTTTTATCGACTTCGATACGATCCTTTGACTTTTCGTGAACTTTCTCCTTCATAAATTTATTTCATTTGGTAAACTCTTGTTCAGGTTTCCTTTCACGATACATCAAGCCTAATCGTAAATGGAAATCTCTTCCACTTATTCTAAGCTTAAAAACTTGGGTCTTACATTACTACCCTCCAAAAAGAAAGTTTCGTCCTCGAAACTTAGGGTTCAGTAAAAGCTCTGACTATTGTTCTTGATCTTTTCCTCTAACTCCCATATGGCATCGTCTGTGTCTTTGTTCCAAATAACTCTTACTAAAGCACTCTGCTTTCCCTTCGATTGTTTCACTCTTCTAGTCCCAATGTTGACCAACGGCGTCTCAACAGACATATCATCTTTCAACTTGCCGAGGTTTAACTACAATCATCAATGATAGCACCACTAAAACTCTTACTCGAATATGATCTCCAGCTTCTGAAGTCAATCTTTACCCTAAGATTCTCATTCCACTTAGCAAAATTCACTCGCTAATCTCTAGCTTGTATCACCGAAATCCATAACAAGTTTCATTCACTCTTAGACTTTAAGCAACTTGTCCAAATATGACAACCTCAAGTGTTCATCTTAATACTAACACTTCCCTTTTCTGTAACTTGATCACCATCTCGTCAATCAACTTCTTAATCTCTCTATCAAATTCTAACCAACTTCGAGTCCTAGAAACTTAAGACAACAATTCATAGACTTAAAACCTGAACCTTCACCAAGTTTGGACCTCTAATGTCCGTTAATTCTTCAATGCTTCCTAAATGAATATCCATTTCTTCAAACTATATCTCCTTCGCAAGAGAACTTATACTTAATGCGAACTTTTTCCTCCCAGCTCGACTAATCCTCGATCCAATCAAGTTAATCTTACCAATCCTTCTATCAAAGTCCATAGCCAGCTCTGATTCCGAATATCACCCCCTCAATATTAAGTTGATCAAGCCTAATACATCGAAGGTGAAATTTAGAAAAACCCACTGGAACAGTCAATGAGTTCCTATCATCCAATAGTCACAAATATCCTGACCTCACATCCTCAACGATTCCGCTACGGAACTACACGCCCTCGACATCATACGTATACTATCCATAAGAAATCTCTATGAGATTCATTCTTCAGCTTCTAGCTTCCTTTTAAACGCATCGGTAGAAGACTACTTTCTAAGCTTAGCGTGTCATTCTAAACCTCGTATAACTTCTATAGCTAAAATACGAGCTACGGTCAAATAAGGTATTAATAGGCGTAATAACTATAAGGTCAAAGCTTAGACAGTATAAGTAAGTTAGGTGTGTTTGCACACGCTACGAGAGTAATGGAATATATTATACTGAAATGAGAAAGAATGGTTAGAAGGTTACCGTCGTTCTTGCGCTCTCCTCTGGCTAACTTCTTCGATCCTCCTCCGTCCATGATATAAACTCTTCCCCTAGTAGTGAGGCGCTTTCCCCTTGCAGTGTTAACAGATGGCTCCTTCTTGGGCGCCTTACAATCCACAGCTCGATGTCCCACTCGGTTGCAATTAAAGCATCTTGGTCCAGTCACTGGGCACTTGTCAGCAAAATGTCCAGTCTTCCCACACCTGAAACATGTCACATCCGTGTTGCCGACTTGATTCCCTGCACCTCCAGTAGCAAGGGTCATCGGTTTGTACTGTCCTAGGGTATAACCTTCCCCCATAGGGCGCTGATAAGGCTTCTTCATCTGAAACCTTCCTTTTCCAAGATTGTCTTGGGAACTCGACCTCATCGGTCCCCCAGTTCCAGCTCCATTCATCCTTCTATTTTTCATCAGCTCCACCTCTGTGGCCTTCTCCACCAAAGCTTGAAATCGTATAATCCCCAAAGGCCTCACTGAATCTTTGATGTCTGCTCTCAGCCCATTCAGAAACCGCTTACACATGTAGCGTTCATCAACATGGTTGTTGAAAAACTGGAAGTGCTTAGCCAATGATTCCAGCTTGGAAGCATACTCAGGTACGGTCATGCTCCCTTGACCCAGGGTCAGAAATTGTGCCTCCCGCTCGTCTCGAGCGCTAGTTGGAAAGTACTTCTCTAGAAACGCAGTACGAAAGGAGTTCTAATTCACCTCTTCGTGGTTAGCCCTCATAATTCCTCTGGTACCCTTCCACCAGTACTCAGCGTCGCCCAGCAGCAGATAAGTTGCCAGGCCCACCTTAGCCCCTTCAGCAGTCTGCAGTACTTCGAAAATCTTCTCAATTTCTTGGATCTACAAATCCGCATTGTCCGGGTCAGTCCCACCCGTGAACTTGGGTGGATCCTGCCTTCTGAAATCATTCAGTCCTCTGTTCTGGTCCAGGGCTACTTCTCTCTGAAGCCGGTGTAGCTCGCGTGTATCCTCAGTAGCACGCCTATGTGCATTGTCATTCGTCTGTACAGTCATTGCTTGGACCAAAGTGGCCACCATCTCAGCAAGTTGGTTAGAGTTCACCATGTTCTGTTAAGTTAAGCAAACAGTTAGTACTCATCATAAGATAGCATCTAGCATGACTATACAATATGATTAAGCAATAACTTCAATCAATTCTAAGCGAAAAATTGCTTGCAGACAATCAATTTTTTTTTTACTCTTTGCAGAGTCACACAACCTAGCACAGAAGACCTATTCCCCAACAACTCCCGAAAGACTCGACCGTGCTCTGATACCACAATGTAACACCCCGATTTTGGTGGCGTCACTTTAGTAACCAAAATAAACTTAATGCGGAAAAACGTACATATTTTTTTTTTGATAATAACTAAGACAAGACTGAATTAAATAAAACCCAAATGCGAAAGACAACAGAACTAATATACAATATATATAGCATCCCCCGCTGTAAATAGCGACCTCGTCACGAGTAACCTCCAATGACGGAAAGTAGAAAAGTGTAACGCCCGTAGGCAAAATGTACAATCCCAAAATGTTAGGTCAAGTGTCAGCAACACAAGCCCTCAAAAATACGAATAAGTCAGAGCTAGGACACTAACACCCAACCTTAATAGACTCTAATCACCCATCCCCCATACTTCCAACATCGACTCCCATCTGGTCATGCATGAAGTCCGGGTCCACGTCGAAGGCTCAATAGTAGTCATTTCGCTACGGGTCTTCCCCGAACGACGAGGAATCACGGAAGAATCCACCAACGACATCTGACAAAAAGGGCATACATAGCCCCCCAAACACAGGTAGCACGTGCAAGGGTCAACTTACGGAATATAGGATAGAGAATACAAGACACCAGATAAAGTATAAGGGGTATATATATATGTTGTCTATATACATATAAGTTCTGCATTGTCTACCCTAAGGTTTAAACATAGCATGTTATCAAATCTCTAGTACAATTCAATCACCAAAGCACATACGATATCTATCAACATCTACTCATCCAAATCCCCAACGAATATAATTAGAGTGCATGATATGTCAATGCAACGTCAATCTCGACGATTCCGGAAAGAGTAGGCTGGGCACGTTTGAGTCGGTCCTAACACTGGCATTGTGTCGACCATAACCCCCGAGTGTCACTTACAACCTTGACATAGCCGGATCAGTCCTAACCCTGCGGGTCGACTTTTCCCTCCGCTATGCCCGACAATCAACAGGTCGATCCTAACCTCACGGTCGATCATATCCCCCGTCGATGTCCGAATTACCCGAAGGTATAAACTGTACCCGAAGGCATAAACTGTACCCGAAGGCATAAACTGTACCCGAAGGCATAAACATTATCTCATGATGATCTCCAAATCATCCGACTCATCTCCTTCCGATGGTCAAAACTGCTCAACGAGCAAGAGTATCAACATACTCGGAAACTATCAATTTCCCGGACTTATCCCCCGGATAGCCCAACAACACAGCTGCTACAACAGCACAAGAGCATCAACATACTCACTACTTCTCAACTTCCTCAACACTTGGATCCGACGACACTTCTCGTTTTCCAAAACTAAGATCTTCATCCCAAGCTTCCTTTCGAGTTTATTATCATTATTTGAAGATTTAGAGGTTGTTTAATGTCTTATGAGTTTTCTTTACAAAATAATATCCTTTTAATCTTATCGCGAATCTTATAAGTTCCCGGGATCTCCAAATCCCAAATGACTCCAGAGAATGTCTCGATCCATGAAAAACCATAACAAGGCCCGAATCTCATTCGTCCTATCGAACTTTCTCAAAACTCTCAAAATAAAATCGGCATGACCTGCCCGCTATTCTCACTACTCAGAATCACAGATATGAGTACAAGACATAGTTTAAATCATCACCGTCATCAAACATGTCATATAACAATACATCTCAGACTAAACACGTAGCACTTAGCATATAAATCATGCACCACACATCCTAGATTACCCACATAGCACATAGCATGTAAGTCAATCTCAAAAACATAGTAGTAGATGCATCATCTACATTGTCAGCCGAAGCCTCAGAAAACATTTTCCCAATCATACACAAACAAGTGCATAAACAGTAAATCAAGTCGAATGCGTCGACACCTAAAGCATTAGCTAGTAAGGTAAGTTGCCCTTACCTCTAGTTATTCCAGCGTTCTCCTCAAACGTTCCTTCACAATGAGCTCCTTGATCTTCAGGAAATTCTTCAAAAGAACCTTTAAAGTAAAACCACAGAATTCTATCAAATTCTATCGGAAACTAAGCTATCAATGCTCACTAAGGTTACACGAAGTAGTTCATACTCCGAGGTACGATAATCTAGCGCGAAAGGACAAGTTTTCGGAAAAGGAATTTTCCCCCTCCTCCCCTATAGGGCTCGGCCACTTTTCACAATTGTGGGGCTCGATTTTTCTTCGATCAAACTTGGTTCCTATGCTTTCATTAGCCGTAACTAAGGGTATTCTGAACTCGGAAAAATTATCGGATCAAAAACTGTCGCAGGGGTATTTCGGTCATGATTTTTAACTTAGAAATTTCAAAACTGAAATCCCAAAAACCAAATTTTGCAGGGACGTCACCAACGACGTTTATGACAACTAATCCTACTAGCACTAAGCTAAGGCGATAGTTTTCAGCCTAAAGGTTGAAGCTTTACTCCAAAAACTCCAAAAATGGGTATTTTAGGCTAAAATTGATTCCGGCGGAATTCCGGCGACATAACGGAAAATCTAATCCGGCAGAAGTGATCTTGGGCACATAAAGAAGAGGTTTAGAATCAGAAATGAAAGATTCAGGATAGTTTTGCAAAAACCCATAAACTATCAGCTCAGAAAAGTCTACAGAAAAGCTATGGAAAAAGCGATCAGAGGTAAGGATTAGCGACTATACCTCGAAACCTTGAAGCAGCAACTAACGGATCAACGATCAAGCAAGAAATGAAGAAAATTCTTCTTCCTTCTTCCTTGGATGAACTAGCGGCCTTGAGGAGAGAAAATGGAGGAGTTTTGTGTTTTTTTCTCACTTGTTTACTATATATAGAAGATGGAAATTCGCGGGAAAATGAAAGTTTCGCGAATCTGATTTTTCCGGCGTCATTCTCCGTGAATTCTAGGATATGTTTCGGCGAAAGAATTCCAAAACTAAAAAGATGTCTCCTTGTATTTTTGGCAACTAAAGCATAGTCGGTATAAAACTATTTTACCCGATAAGTTGCTTTTTGCATCGAATGTCGGAATGGAAAACTTCCTTCTGAAGAAAGATTAAAATCATCAAGAGAAATGGGTGTACGAGAGTGGAATATTCATTTGAAGCTCTGAATAGAAAAAGTCTTCATTGTCAAGAATTTCTAGGGTTTTGAAAGACCAGGGTTTCGGTTTCGGCAAACTTCCGATGATTGGAATCGGACGTTCGTAGATCCTAGAGTTTCGCTTCGAAACGATTGTGATATATGGAAAAAGAGAAGTTCTAACATTTCTCTGAAGATTTTTGGAATTAACTTCCATCGTGCCTATAAATGAAAATTAGCTATATATTAGGGTTTCTGACCTAGGTTTAAGCGTATAACGATCGTGCTATAACTTTTATCGACTTCGATACGATCCTTTGACTTTTCGTGAACTTTCTCCTTCATAAATTTATTTCATTTGGTAAACTCTTGTTCAGGTTTCCTTTCACGATACATCAAGCCTAATCGTAAATGGAAACCTCTTCCACTTATTCTAAGCTTAAAAACTTGGGTCTTACACTTTTCAGACCAAGAACCCAAGGTAAGGGCTGGTCATAGGAAGGGTAGGTTATCTAGGGAGTTTTGCCATGTTTTGTTGTGATTATGGATTGATCTTGAAGGTTTTCACATGATGTTTTGTGAATATGTTTGTTGCTGGAAATTTGCACAGTGAAATACATGCCTATTAACCTTCATTTGATGCGCTTGCTATTGTTCTATGATCTCATGCATAAATCCCGTGTCTACTTGCTAAATTTGGATCATATTGTGCTTGTTTCAACATGGTTAATGATGAATGTTTCATTCTGGAATTCTTGGGTGAAAATGTTGATGTTTGGGGCTGGACAAAGGCTTGTATGGAATGATAGGAAGAAAGAAAGAAAGAAAAAAAAAATTGAAAACCCTAGAGCCTAAAGTGGGTTCGGCCGAACCCTATTCCAAGGGGTTCGGAGCATTTCTTTCTTTGATTCCATGCTCAAGTCGTTTGAGGCTTTGCTTGAATAATTTGGCATGAGTTATGTGTATGAGAAGCATGTGAATATGATTATGAATACCAATGCTATATGAATATTGCCTGACTGAGGAACCATGGGTCGCTCACCTAGCTGTAATTCCCATTGGTGTTGTGAATATCTATTGTCGTCATGTTTAATATTGTTATTAAAGTTGAGAAGACTCTAGGACTGACTTTAGAGCCTTAAATACAAAGTGAATGTGATTATAACTCGTTTGCAAGCGAAATTAATTAGCGGACATAGGTCAGGTAGACTATGGTCCATGAGAACGATGGGCTTGCACGCGAGGGAGTAATTTGGGTTGACTGCGGTCTCCCGTGAACCTTGTGGGCCGGTGTGGCTTCACGTGGTTTGGTTGATTGCGGTCACCATGAGATTTTTGTGAAGTATTGCAGCTTCACATGATTGTACATCTGCGGATGTAAGTGATTGGCCAAGGCAGGATTGGTGGGTTGTGTGATGTGAGATCCCGTTAGTAACTGACTCTTTCCCATAAAAGACATATAATGTACTTATATTATGTTGTTGTTGATTTTTTTTCATTATCATTCTTTTTGTTGGACCTGACCCTGCTTGTTTGCTATGTGTTTATTTGGGGGGGGGGTAGATGGTCGTGGAGATAATGGCGACGACTCATTCTTGGGAGTTGATGCTACGTGACGAGCCACAACCGGATGACGACTACACTTCTGATGAAGGGGAAGAAGATAAAGAGGAAGGGGCCAAGGATATGGTTGGGTTGTGAGACATCCATTTTTCTTTTGGGTTGAGAGTACCGAGTTTTGGAAGTATTGAACCATTACTTTATTTTAGTTGAGATAGTTTAACTTGATGTAATTTACTTTGAAGTTTTCTTCCGGATATTTATTTCATACTCTTTTCAATGATTAATAAAGTTTGAGGTTTACGTTGATGATTATTTCCGCAAGTTTGAAATGGTTAAGTTTCGAGAATTTTGTGAAATTGAACTTTTATCATTAATTCAAGATTAATAAGTGAATCGACGAAAACTCTTTACGAAAATTGGATTAATTTGTTACTGTGTGACACTCGAGAAATCGGGGCGTTACTTTGTGGTATCAGAGCTCCGGTTGAGAAACCAGAGCACTAAGGGTTTTGGGCTTACGAGTTTCCGAACTCGTTGTGTTTTGTTTTTGATAAAGGTGTTTTCAAAGCGTCGCGGTGAGATTTGGGTAGACTTGTGTGCTAAGATGGTTGTTTGATTGAGATTGTCTGAAGTTATTACCATTGCCGTGGTACTTGGGGGTAAGGTAGCTTAATTTTACTGTTGAAAGTTAATTGATATTGTGGGCACTGACGTTAGCTTGTGGTTCTATTTCAAGCAGGATGCCTCGAAGACAGGACCCCACTAACGCTCAGTTGGCCCAGGCTATGGCCCAGCTGGCACAGGTCGTCGCCCAGCAGGTCGCCGTCACTACTGCCCAGACTGCAGCCCAGGCTCAGCGAGAGGCAGAAGAGAATAATAGGAGAGCAGAGGAGGAAGCTCGAAGAGCTCAGCGAGCCGAGAGGGAATTGGCTCAAGATCAGATTCGCATGAGAACAGATTTCAACCGGCACGCACCGCCCAAGTTCCAGGGCGAAGCTGAACCCGAAAAGGCTGATCTATGGGTTCAGGAGATGGAGAAGATCTTTGAGGCACTCCATACCCCGGATGCCGAGAAGGTCAACTTGGCCACTTTTATGCTGAAGGGTGATGCTGAGTATTGGTGGCGTAGTGCCAGACAGCTGATGACGGCCAACCATGAGGCCATCACTTGGGAGTCTTTCAGAAAGGCTTTCATGGATAAGTACTTCCCGGAAACAGCAAGGGAAGAAATGGAGAACAGGTTCCTCAGCTTGAGGCAAGGACCTACCTCTGTGGGAGAGTATGCTACACGTTTGGAAGCCCTATCCAAACACTTTCGATTCTTCCAGAACCAGGTGGATGAGGCTTACCTATGCAACAGGTTCATGCGAGGGTTGAGGAATGAAATTGAGAAGGCTGTGAGGCCTTTGGGAATCAGGGTCTACCAACAGCTAGTGGAGAAGGCCCGTGAAGTCAAGGCTATGGAAAACAGGCAGAGAGGACGCCCAGAGAGCGGAGGAACAGTGCGCCCGAGACAGAATCAACCGGGTAGATTCAATGGACAGAGATCAGTGGGGAAGTTCGATAAGGGCAAGGCGCCAATGAGAAAGCCTTACCAGCGCCCAGCTGCCCAAGTGCCAAATGCTGTGAGGGGAGCAACCCCTGTTTCAAAGGAAGATGTGACCTGCTACAAGTGCAATGAGAAAGGACACTATGCTAATGAATGTGGCAAGGAGATTGTATGCTGGAGATGCCGAAAACCAGGACATGTGGAGAGAAATTGCCCGAGTGCTGCTAGAGCTGAGCCAGTGTTGAATACTGCCAGGGGAAGACGACCATCTGCTCCAGGTCGTGTCTTTGCTATTTCTGGCGAACAGGCCGCCGTTACTGATGACCTTATCCAGGGTACGTGTCTTATTGCTGGAACATCACTAATGGTTTTATTTGATTCGGGTGCTACACACTCATTCATTGCTGAGGATTGTGTGAAGAGGTTAGGGTTACTGACTGCTGACCTACCCTTCGATCTGGTGGTGACAACCCCTGCCGCTGATCGATTAGTTACACGCACGGCATGCTTACAGTGTCCGTTGGTTTACGAGGATCGGAAGTTCCTTGCGAACCTCGTCTGTTTAGGGCTCAGGGAGCTGGATGTGATTTTGGGAATGGATTGGTTAGCCCAATATCACGTGCTCTTAGATTGTGCTAACAAGGCGGTAGTATTCCCAGATCCCGGTGTTACGGATTACTTAAATTTGTACAACCTGGGGAAGGGTTCACCGGCGTATGTGAACTCTATCGTTGCCGAAGCAAAACATGATGGTGATGTGCGCAATATCTTGGTGGTACAGGAGTATGTCGATGTGTTCCCAGATGATGTACCCGGCTTGCCACCAGTCAGAGAGACGGAGTTCTCTATTGACATTGTGCCCGGTACTGGACCAATATCAATGGCACCTTATCGTATGGCCCCAGCGGAGTTAGCAGAATTGGCACAGCAGTTGGATGATCTATCCTCAAAGGGATTCATTCGACCCAGCGTATCGCCATGGGGTGCACCTGTGCTATTGGTAAAGAAGAAGGATGGGAAGTCCAGATTGTGTGTCGATTACCGGCAGCTGAATAAGGTGACAGTGAAGAACCGTTATCCGATGCCTCGGATAGACGACTTGATGGATCAACTTAGAGGAGCGGTGATCTTCTCGAAGATAGATCTTAAGTCAGGATACCATCAGATCCGAGTCAAGGAATCTGACATCCAGAAGACCGCATTCAGGACTCGATACGGGCATTATGAATATCTTGTGATGCTGTTTGGGGTTACTAATGCACCCGCAGTGTTTATGGACTACATGAACAGAGTGTTCAGACCATTCCTGGACAAGTTCGTGGTGGTATTCATCGATGATATCCTAATCTACTCGAAGAGTAGAGAGGAACATGAGGAGCATCTACGCCAGGTGTTGGGCGTGTTGCGAGAGAAACAGCTATATGCTAACGGCTCAAAGTGTGAGTTCTAGATGGAGGAGGTGAAATTTTTGGGGCATGTCATATCAAGTCAGGGTGTGGCAGTGGACCCTAGCAAGATCGAGACGATTCTGTCATGGGAGCAGCCTAAGACGGCAAGCGACATCAGAAGCTTTGGTGGGCTTGCTGGCTACTATAGACGATTCGTCAAAGATTATGCAAAGTTGACTTCGCCGTTGACTCAGTTGACGAAGGAGAATCAACCGTTTGCGTGGACGGAGAAGTGTGAGGCTAGTTTCCAGGAGTTGAAGAAGCGGCTGACCACCGCACCCATACTAGCTTTACCTAAGGAAGGAGAACCTTATGACGTGTAATGTGATGCGTCACACAATGGTTTGGGGTGTGTAATGATGCAAGATAAGAAAGCAATTGCCTATGCTTCAAGGCAGTTGAAGACTCACGAGAAGAACTACCCCACACATGACTTGGAGTTGGCTGCCATAGTTTATGCTCTCAAGATTTGGAGACACTATCTCTATGGCAGTACGTTCACGATCTACAGCGATCATAAGAGTTTAAAGTACCTATTTGATCAGAAGGATCTGAACATGAGGCAGCGGAGGTGGATGGAATTCCTTCAGGACTATGAGTTCACTCTACAGTACCATCCGGGGAAAAGCAATGTTGTAGCCGACGCTCTCAGCCGGAAGGCTATACATGTGTCCTCAATGATGGTCAAGGAGTTAGAACTGTTGGAGGCTTTCCGAGATCTGAGCTTGGACGTTAAGTTCGCACCAGGAAGACTGAGTTTCGTAATGGTGACGGTGTCAAGTGGACTTTTGGAAGAGATCAAGTCTAGACAAGGGACTGATGAGGGGATAGCTGAGTGGCGAGATCGTGTGACTCAGCGAAAGGCACCAGAGTTCTCTATTGGGAATGACAATATTCTGCGATGCAAAGGACGGATATGTGTGCCTAACGATGCAGAGATGAGAAGATTGATCCTGGATGAAGGACACAAGAGTAGACTGAGTATCCATCCCGGAATGAACAAGATGTATCAGGACTTGAAACTTCACTTCTGGTGGCCTGGGATGAAGAAACAAGTGGCTGAGTATGTTTCTACTTGCTTGACATGTCAGAAAGCGAAGGTAGAGCATCAGAAGCCCACAGGGAAGCTGCAACCACTAGATGTCCCAGAGTGGAAGTGGGACAGTATTTCTATGGACTTCGTGACGGCTTTACCTTTAACTCGGAGGAAAGTCGATGCAATTTGGGTTGTCGTTGATCGTTTGACAAAGACCGCTCATTTTATCCCGATCAACCTGAAGTACAAGGTGGAGAAATTGGCGGAGATTTATGTGGCTGAGGTTGTGCGTCTACATGGTGTACCGACCAGCATCGTGTCAGACAGAGATCCGAGGTTTACCTCTCACTTTTGGGGAGCCTTGCAACAGGCCCTCGGAACTAAGTTGAGATTGAGCTCTGCCTATCATCCGCAAACCGATGGGCAGACAGAGAGGACAATCCAGTCGCTGGAAGATTTGCTACGGGCCTGTGTGTTGGATCACAAGGGCAGTTGGGATGAGATGCTGCCATTGATCAAATTCACTTACAACAATAGTTTCCATGCGAGCATCGGCATGGCGCCTTACGAAGCTTTGTACAGTCGGAGGTGTCGTACGCCCTTATGCCGGCATCAAGATGGAGAAAATTTGGTGATTGGCCCGGAATTGGTGCAACAGACCACCGAGGAAGTCAGGAGAATTTAGGAAAAGATGAGAACCGCGCAGAGTCGCCAAAAGAGTTACGCCGACAACCGACGGAAGGAGTTGGAATTTCAGGCCGGAGACCATGTCTTCTTGCGGGTTACCCCGATGACAGGTGTCGGAAGGGCAATCAAGTCCAAGAAGATTACTCCGAAGTTTATTGGGCCGTACCAGATCACAGAGCGAGTTGGACCGGTGGCGTACAGGATCGCCCTACCACCGTTTCTATCCAACATCCATGACGTTCTTCATGTGTCACAGTTGCGGAAGTACATGGCAGATGATTCGCATGTGATTACGCCAGACGATATACAGCTGAGAGATGATCTGACAATGGAGGTGCCACCCATCAAGATCGTCGATCGAAGTGTAAAGCGTTTAAGAAACAAGGAGGTACCTTTAGTGAAGATCGTGTGGAACCAAGAGACCGGTGACGCGACCTGGGAGTTAGAGGATAAGATGCGGGAGTCACACCCCGATTTGTTTGTAAACCCTTAAGTTTCGAGGGCGAAACTATTTTAAGGGGGGTGGTATTGTAAGGCCCTAAGTTCAATTTGGAACAATTTTATGAAAGTTTGAATAAAATTGAAGTTTTAGCTAATGTTTGATAACTGGCAGATTAGAACTGTAAACTTGTATGAATTGTTAGAGGGTCTTAACGACTTCATTTGGGAAAACTTCCTTCATGAGAGTTGTAACCCTTTAAGTCTAGAAAATTCTCGAAGTGGAATCAGGTCATTCCGACCTCTATAGCTCGAGATAGTCGCATTTTAGTGATTGTCGTTCAGGCTGTACAATACCAGCGAACTAGATGAGGAGTTTTTATTTTAATTCCGATTTTGCTTCTGTTTTTACATAGAAGGACTTGGGTTTTAATTGAGTTTAGACCAGATTAAGAACTAAATTGATGGGCCAAGGGTTCGGGCTTGAAAAGAATATTGAACCCTAGCCCACTTTGCATGGGGTTTAGTCTAGAGGGGGGAAAACCCTATTCTTTCACAATCAGAACAGAACCTGCACAAACTCACGTAAGAACAGAAAGGGAAGCATACAGAAGAGAGAAAAGAGAGAACTCGAGAGAGAGCAAGAGAAGCCGCCGCCGCCAAAGCCATAACGATCACCGTGTAGCGCGCGCAAGGGAGTGGAGGAGATCGCGCGCGAGGGAGAGAAGAGGGACGGCGAGAGAAGCTGAGAACGTGGACAGCAACGTTTCTGAACCGTGTTCATCACCAAAGCTTCTTCTTTTCAGACCAACAACCCAAGGTAAGGGCTGGTCTTATGAAGGGTAGGTTATCTAGGGAGTTTTGCCATGTTTTGTTGTGATTATGGATTGATCTTGAAGGTTTTCACATGATGTTTTGTGAATATGTTTGTTGCTGGAAATTTGCACAGTGAAATACATGCCTATTAACCTTCATTTGATGCGCTTGCTATTGTTCTATGATCTCATGCATAAATCCCATGACTACTTGCTAAATTTGGATCATATTGTGCTTGTTTCAACATGGTTAATGATGAATGTTTCATTCTGGAATTCTTGGGTGAAAATGTTGATGTTTGGGGCTGGACAAAGGCTTGTATGGAATGATAGGAAGAAAGAAAAAAAAAAAAATTGAAAACCCTAGAGCCTAAAGTGGGTTCGGCCGAACCCTATTCCAAGGGGTTCGAAGCGTTTCTTTCTTTGATTCCATGCTCAAGTCGTTTGAGGCTTTGCTTGAATAATTTGGCATGAGTTATGTGTATGAGAAGCATGTGAATATGATTATGAATACCAATGCTATATGAATATTTCCTGACTGAGGAACCATGGGTCGCTCACCTAGCTGTAATATCCATTGGTGTTGTGAATATCTATTGTCGTCATGTTTAATATTGATATTAAAGTTGAGAAGACTCTAGGACTGACTTTAGAGCCTTAAATACAAAGTGAATGTGATTATAACTCGTTTGCAAGCGAAATTAATTAGCGGACATAGGTCAGGTAGACTATGGTCCATGAGAACGATGGACTTGCACGCGAGGGAGTAATTTGGGTTGACTGCGGTCTCCCGTGAACCTTGTGGGCCGGTGTGGCTTCACGTGATTTGGTTGACTGCGGTCACCATGAGATTTTTGTGAAGTATTGCAGCTTCACGTGATTGTACATCTGCGGATGTAAGTGATTGGCCAAGGCAGGATTGGTGGGTTGTGTGATGTGAGATCCCGTTAGTAACTGACTCTTTCCCATAAAAGACATATAATGTACTTATATTATGTTGTTGTTGATTTTTTTTCATTATCATTCTTTTTGTTGGACCTGACCCTGTTTGTTTGCTATGTGTTTATTTGGGGGGGGGGGGTAGATGGTCGTGGAGATAATGGCGACGACTCATTCTTGGGAGTTGATGCTACGTGACGAGACACTACCGGATGACGACTACACTTCTGATGAAGGGGAAGAAGATAAAGAGGAAGGGGCCAAGGATATGGTTGGGTTGTGAGACATCCATTTTTCTTTTGGGTTGAGAGTACCGAGTTTTGGAAGTATTGAACCATTACTTTATTTTAGTTGAGATAGTTTAACTTGATGTAATTTACTTTGAAGTTTTCTTCCGAATATTTATTTCATCCTCTTTTCAATGATTAATAAAGTTTGAGGTTTACGTTGATGATTATTTCCGCAAGTTTGAAATGGTTAAGTTTCGAGAATTTCGTGAAATTGAACTTTTATCATTAATTCAAGATTAATAAGTGAATCGACGAAAATTCTTTACGAAAATTGGATTAATTTGTTACTGTGTGACACTCGAGAAATCGGGGCGTTACACCCGCCAACAAGATAAACGCCGACGGGAGGATCATCGCCAAACGCCGACTACTGATAAAAAGGAGACGTTGGCTGCACGAAAGAAGGGAGCAGAGGAGACCTTTAATAAGGATCTTGAACCGCCGGTTGGCACGATAAATACAATTGCAGGTGTTTCGGCGGGGCGGTGCAACGACCACCACTAGAAGAAGACACGCTCGGGCGGTGACGTCGGGGCAACAATACGAAACTCCTTTCGGTTTCCAGCATCCTGACATAGTAATTTCAACGGCAGACTTTGAGGGGGTTAAGACGCACAAGGATGATCCTATAGTCGTCATGATCAGGATCAACAGTTTCAACGTCCGCCGAGTTCTTCTGGACTAAGGCAGCTCTACTGATATCATCTACGGAGACGCATTCGATCAGCTGGGATTAACAGATAAAGATTTAATGCCTTATACAAGGACTCTGGTGGGGTTTCGGGCGAGCAAGTTTGGGTGCGAGGATACATAGATTTGGATACAATTTCGGGATTGATGAGAATGCCAAGCTCCTTCGTGTGAGATACCTCGTGATACAGGTCGTAGCTTCATACAACGTCATTATAGGAAGGAACACACTTAACCGTCTTTGTGCGGTAATCTCCACGGCTCACCTAGCGGTTAAGTATCCACTGATGTGCGGAAGAGTGGGAAAGATTGCAGTCGACCAAAGGCGAGCCAGAGAATGTTACAACAACTGCCTCAGCATGTACGGCAAAAAAGGAGCTGGCGAGGGACATCAGTGTCATGAAATAGAGATTCAAGAGGGAAATCAGAACAAGAGGGGTAAGCAGGAGCGCAGGGTAGGAGAGATTGTCGGGGAAAAGGTAAAGAGACAACGGAAAAATCAAAGGCAAGCCAAAGAGGTTGAGGAAACAGAAAGAAAGGGACCGTTCACAGACATTAGGGCAGAGGAGCGCTGGGCAGGGATAGTTGATGATCTAGAAAGATACAAATTCAGTAGAGGAGTGTTGGCAATTGAGCCTAGGCTCACGTCTGAACAAGAACGGCGTTTGGAAAAGTTGGTAGAGGAAAATTTTGACCTCTTCAGCTGGAGCCCTAAAGATATGGAATTATGGGAACTTCCGCAGTCCAGGACACCAGCTTTGATAAGCAAGGGACCGAGCGTGCGGGAGGAAAGAAGGGCGGTGAGCCCAGGGGCGGACTTAAGAATTCTCCAACGCCAGGAGGGCGGGAAGAAAAGAATAGAGCTGTTTGGACAGGATTGGGATAAGCTAGAGGCAGGGCGAGGAGGCACAGCCTACCGCATCAAGGATAAAGGTAAGGCCAGGGCGAGGCAGCGGAAATCGGCGAGAGGAGAGGTCTTCAGGGGCAAGAAAGGTAAGAGGAGCGTGCAAGAGAGCGAATTCATAACCCGCTGGCAAGAACGCCAAATCCGCGGCGGCGTGGAGTGGGTGGCAAGCACGTCAGGAACAAAGGATGAGGTTCTGGGCACGATACTTTGACAAGGAAGTTCGTTGACAAGGGCGAGAGCGCAGTGGAAGGGTCGGATCAAAGCCAGTAGGATCAAAAATAAAGATGCACTCTTTTTCTCCGACACGAGAGTTTTTTAATGAGGCATCCCTCGATGTATAGAAAATCTTTTACAAATGAAATACAAAAAGGATATTCACAAGCAATACTCCTAATTCAAAAGATACGGTCGCCCGGTGGGAAAAATTCCCCGAAGGTGGCAATCCCAACACGACCTTGATGTCTGGGGATTGCTCCGGGAAAGTCTGGCGCGAACCAGTGCTATCCAAATAGCAACTCAACTAACACGTCACGTTCGCTCGGTGGGAAAATTCCCCGAAGGTGGCAATCCCAACACGACCTTGATGTCTAGGGATTGCTCCGGGAAAGTCCGGCGCGAAACGCTGACCTCTCGTTGGCGATGTGTGCGGGAAAGTGACTCATCCCCAAAATAGGGTGGGTCCCTTATCCCCTTAGTCTCCCCGAAATCTGGGAATACGAGGCCTCCCCAAAATATGGGCGAGAAGATAAACTAGGCATAAGTCTGGGTAAACCCATATGGCCATTGGCCCCCCAGCAGTGTAAGCCCTTGGCGGGATGAAACCGTCAAGGCCACACCTGCTCTTATGGGAAATATTGGTGTGAAAGAAAGCCTCAAAATGAGCAAAAGTCCTAGTTTCTTCGGCACACCTTCAAATCGCTACACGAACGCAAGGCGAACAACAACAAAAAAAAAATTGCCTAAATGGCGACGGGCGAACAAAAATTGCCTAAATGGCGAGGGGAGAACAAAAATTGCCTAAATGGCGAAGGAAAGACGCAAGACGAAGTCAAAATAAAGAAAATATAACAACATTAATTCATTACAAAAATATTTACAAAAGATGACAAAAACACAGTTATCTTTACATTGACGATTTTTCCCTCTCAATTTCAGCAACAGCGAAATGCTCGGCGGTGAAGCCTGGAGGATCGTCAGGGCCAACAAGCCCATGCGGGGTAATCTTCTTGAAAGCTCCCATTCCATCAAGGTTAATTCCTTGATAGAGATGTTGGACTTGAGCCTTGGCAAGAAAGAAGCCACGACCACGCTCTTCCACGACCTCAGCCGCAACGTCAGCTACCAACCTGGCTTGAGAGGTCTTGGTCTTGGATTCCATATCTGCGAGGGCCTGGTTTTCTGCCTCAAGTTGCGACCTCACGTCAGCCAGGGCTTCATTTGTTGCTCCCAACTCGCTCTGAAGAAAAGCGTTCTCTTGGCCTTGAAGGATACAAGTGGCCTTGCCGGCGTTGACTGACTCCGTTTTTGCCTTCACCTCTTCCTGAAGTTCAAACCAATCCAACTCCAATTCATCCGTCCTCTCCTTGCAAGCAGCCATGTCCTCGTCGTAGTAGCTTATCTCAACGCCCACGTTGGTCAATTTCCTCGTTTGAGCTGCCACTTGGGTCAGCAACTTGTCTCATTCTTTGTGAGCCTCCTGCGTGGCCATGCGGTAACTGTCAGCCTCTTGTTGAAGTTTCTCCACTTCTGCGGAGGAAGCTGAGTCTTGAGATAGTTGGGCAAAGAGGCACCCCGCTCGTAAGAGGTGGTTGAGGGCTTCCTGCGCTGCAATATCAAGGTCAGGAATCTCGGCTGCTCTCATATTACCAAGGGAGGCGTTAGACAACATAAATGCGATGAGGGAAGGCTGTTGGCTCGCTGAAGGTCCCGCTTGGTCGCCGGAAATAGCATGGTTGGTTTCAGCACTGGGGGAGCAAAAGACAGGCGACCCTTGGGAGTTTGCACCTTCGTCCTGAGAGCTCGCCGGTCGGGCGAGAGATGCTCCAGCTGGGCCCGCCTCGGTTGGATTGGGAGAAGGAGTTGTTTGGAGAGAATTTTCAGAGGGTTTTAGACCAGCGGAAACCCCCTCCGGACAAGGTGAGGACTCAGCACCGCCCACGTGTTTCGGCATCTCTTCGCCCGCAAGGTGTGGGGCGGACGCTTCGTCAGCTGGAGGTTTCTTCTCGCTTTTCTTTTTCTTCTTATTCTCCGGGCGTGGGGCGGATGCTGCACCAGTCGAAGATTTCTCGCCTTTCTTTTTCTTTTTCAACTTTCGGGGCGAGAAAGTCTCGACCCCGGATTTTCCCTCCGAGCCAGGGTTAACTGCTTTGGATTTCTGGGACCTCTTCGGGGGGGAAGGTGGAGCCGCATCACCATGGAATCTGGGAGCTAGGTCGTCAGTAACTGCAATGGGGCAACACCCGGTGTAGCCTCATCAGTCCCGGCTGCGCCGGGAACGGGATCAGTTGAAGAAGATCCTTTGGCCTTCTTCGAAGGAAGAGCGGCAGCCTCGGCTTCAAAATCGGCAGCAACGCGTTTCCTCTTGATCACCTGGGTATTGAAAACAGGAGGAAACTCAAGTGGATCGGCAGTTAGGGCGTGCTGTAATGCGGCCGCAGTAAAGTCAATCCCTTCTAGGAGGGTGTGGAGTCTGTTTTCGCGAGCGGCTTCGAGCAACTGGGAGCATTCCAGGATGGGGAACCCAACGAGAAAGCCGAGGATGGCTTTGTCTTCACTGTCCAGTGATGCGTTGGTTGGTGAAAGAACGTCGCGGGGATCCTCGCTCCAGTAAAGAGGAAATGAAGCAGTCCCATCCCGGCGTGTGAAAGCTTCAGGATAGGAAGGGTGCACGATTACACGAAAATATCGGCACCCGGGCCCCATCTTGATGTTACTCTTATAAGGATGGAGACGCTGTCGACCTGTTCGAGACTTCAGGGATACCCACCCGGGAGCCTTAGCTTTTAAGGATCTTGGTTCCACGCCATAGAAGTAAAAGAAATGGGAGGTTTTGGCTTCAAGGTTGATGGCATCACACAGGATCTCGTAGCATCGGGTGAAGGCCCAAGCGTTCAAATGAAGTTGACTTGGGGCCACGTTGATTTCTCTCAAAACCGGGCAAAGAAAGGGGGAGAAGGGTAGTTTGATCCCCAGGTCAAGAAAGAAGTACTCATAAACGTAGAAGAAGTGGGGCTCCTCCGCGCCTTGCTCGAGTGTGCGGCATTTCCAGGGGCGGTGGCTGCTCAAGCCCCGGCTAGTAATGAGGACATCTTCGAGAGATTTTTCATGGCATAACCCTCCGACTCGGTGGGCCAGCTCAACGATGGATTTGTCGGTGGACAATTCGGAGGGTTGGCAGATGGCCTTCAGAACGGGTTCTCTGGTGGCGGACGAAGGGAGGGTAGAAAGAATTTTGTGCCAGAAGGCATTCTTTTCATTTTCATGAAGGGGATGCCCCCCGGCAGGAGGAGGAGTGGCCGGGGCACGGGATGTTTGGGCGGGGCTTTGAAGTTGTGAGCATCCTTTGGTGCGGCGTTGAAGAGTCATCTTTTTGCAGAAAGGAACTGAGACGGAAGAGGAGAAGATGCTGAGGTAATAGCTTGGTTAACTTTGCAAGGCCGTGGAGGGTTTCAAAAGTGGTAAGTGAGAGAAGGGAGTTGAATTTAAAGGTTAGGATAAGAAACGGTTGAGAGAACGTGCCCCATCATGGCAAAGATGGAATGATTACCTCAGGAGACGTGACACGGATTTTGGGGAAACGGGGGTGCCGCATTAAAAGAAAGCCGCAACGGTTGCTGCAGATTGGTTGAAATTCAAATTGTCAAAGTTTTGACGTGACTAGAAGGGACATGTTAAAGGTAGCGGTTGAGATTTTGGGGATTCACTGACCCTGACGTCATTTCAAGGCTTGGCGCGTGGGATGGACGCGACACGCAACAGTCCCACGATTCAAGGCACGTGCGTAACTACGTTGAGGAGGGCGGACTAGAAGCCTTCGCCACAAGCCTGCTTGTGGACGTGGATCACCTGAAAAGGGAGGACACAGTTGGGGATCCAAAGTGTTGATTGTAAAGGCTTTATTTATCAGGTCATGTTGGTCAGTATTCTTAGGGAGGTTGCCTTGTTTTTTGTTTAAAGACACACTTAGCTCTCATGCTTCGAGCTCGGTGTCTTGTGGACTGGGCGAGACCCCTGGGTCCCTCGCCTAGGAGACCCGACCGTGGGCAGGGGACGCCCCATGACCTTGGGCCTCCCTTCCCGAGGCCCAACTGGCCCACTTGGGTAAGTTAGAGGCGCCAAAGCCCAACGCCGCCTCTATACATAGGAGGGAAATACCAATTGTAAGGGACTTTTAGCTCATTCGGAATAATAATAGCATTGAAATTCAGTTACATTTTCTCTCTTTAAGCGGTTAGAGCTTCTCTCTCTAAGCATTCTCATACTTTGGGTACTACATTCCCTCTCTATGTTCTAGCACGGAACAAAAACCTCATTTTCTTCTCCTTATAACTGCGAGCTATGTCTCTTCACGGGAGGGTTTCCTTTGGTTTCACATCTTTCTCCAATGTTTAAAAGAATGTTTATATAATGATTGTAAGATCAAGTTTTGATCGAGTAGTACAACTCTATGTTTTGATTATTACAAGTTAACATTTTAGTATGAACAATTATGGTACTCTAACGTGTTTTTCTGAGTGTGCTATTTACAGGCTCTGACCTCTATTTTATCTCACACAAATCAGAAGCACTGTGCATAAAGAGTGACCCAAGCAACGCTTTCGCAACATCAATGTTCACTCTGAACAGAAGAAATGCTTCAGAAGATCTGAAGTCATACAAGCTCTGATATGGACTCAGTCACTTGAAGTTCTGAAGATCCAGACGTTCTGACAACCCAGGCACTCTGAAGGTTCAGATGTTCTGATGGTGTAGAAGACTCTGAAGATCCAGAAGCTGAAAAGTGGAAACTCTGATGTCCAGAAGCAAGATGACTCTGAAGACCATGTACTTCCCTCTGAGTTCAGAATCAGAAGATACAACGGTTAGAGGATCTCTGCTTCCCTCTGACTCTGATCAACGAGCTTCACAAGTTCCAACATGAAGCATTCCCCTGATCAGAAGTCTACTTGGTTTAAAGGCCAAGTCACTATCCAAGTACAAAAGCAAATGTACTATCCTGACGACCTACCTAACATTCTCATCCACAGCAGAAGCTGGAATTTCCAGAACTGCCCTCCAACGGTAGCATTCCCATGCAGCGTTCAAACCCTAATCCTTGGAGTATAAATAGAGGCTGAAGATTGAAAGATGCTGTTGGAAGAATCTCACACGCGCAAGCTATATTCAAACTTTCTAAGCATTCTTTCATCTGAATTCATTGTGTTTACTATTAGCTTTTCAGAAGCAAATTCTTTGTAAACATTCTTTCTTAAACAGTTGTTTAGTTACCTTTAGGAGATCAAGTTTGATCGGATCCTAGAGAAGACTAAGAGAGTGAATCTTAGTGTGAGCTAAGTCAGTGTATTGTTAGTCACTTGTAGGTTTCAAGTGCAGTTGTAACATTTACCTGATTAGTGGATTGCCTTCATTCTAAGAAGGAAGAAATCACCTTAACGGGTGGACTGGATTAGCTTGAGTGATTCATCAAGTGAACCAGGATAAAATCCTTGTGTGCTTTTCTATCTCTTATCTTAAGCACTTTGTTCTCGAAAGATTTGCTAAAATCTTTAAGGTGGAAATTTTATTCTGAAAACGTTATTCAAACCCCCCTTTCTACCGTTTTTCATACCTTCAATTGGTATCAGATCGCAAGTTCTGATTACCACACCTAACAGTGTTCAGTGATCCGGGCCGGTGTGAAAAACAATGGCTACCACCAGTGAAACGCAAAAAGATGGTTACAATGCAAAGCTTCCCATGTTCGACGGTCAAAGGTTCGAATATTGGAAAGATAGACTTGAAAGTTTCTTTCTGGGTTTCGATGCAGATCTCTGGGATATTATTGTGGATGGCTATGAGCGTCCAGTTGATGAAGAGGGCAAGAAGATCCCGAGGTCAGAGATGACTGCAGATCAAAAGAAGCTTTACTCACAACATCACAAAGCTAGAGCAATTCTTCTAAGTGCTATCTCTTATGAAGAGTATGAGAAGATTACAGATCGTGAGTATGCTAAGGGCATCTTTGAATCCCTGAAGATGTCTCATGAAGGAAACAAGAAAGTCAAAGAATCAAAGGCGTTGTCTTTGATCCAAAAGTATGAATCCTTCATCATGGAGCCAAACGAGTCCATTGAAGAAATGTTTTCCAGATTTCAGTTGCTTGTAGCTGGAATACGACCTCTCAACAAGAGCTACACAACAAAATATCATGTCATAAGGGTCATCAGAAGTCTTCCTGAAAGCTGGATGCCCTTGGTGACTTCAATAGAGCTTACGAGAGATGTTGAGCGTATGAGTTTAGAAGAACTCATCAGCATACTGAAGTGCCATGAGCTGAAGCACTCAGAGATGCTAGATTCTGATGAAGATGAGCTGACTCTGATCTCTAAAAGACTCAACCGCATCAGGAAGCACAAGCAAAGCAAGTACAGAGGCTCTGGAAAGGCCAAAGGAAAGTCTGAATCCTCAGGCCAGAAGAAGTCATCAATCAAGGAAGTCACATGCTTTGAGTGCAAAGAATCAGGGCACTACAAAAGTGACTGTCCAAAACTGAAAAAGGACAAGAGGCCAAAGAAGCACTTCAAGACCAAGAAAAGTTTGATGGTGACTTTTGACGAATCAGAGTCAGAGGATGTTGACTATGATGGTGAAGTCCAAGGACTCATGGATATTGTCAAAGACAAAGGAGCAGAGTCAAAGGATGTTGTTGACTCTGACTCAGAATCAGAAGGAGATCCTAACTCAGACGATGAAAATGAGGTATTCGCTTCTTTCTCAACCTCTGAACTGAAACATGCTTTGTCTGATATCATGGATAAATATAACTCTTTATTGTCTAAGCATAAAAATTTGAAAAAGGACTTATCTGCTGCTTCTAAGACTCCTTATGAACATGAGAAAATCATTTCTGATTTGAAAAATGATAACCATGCTTTAGTGAATTCTAACTCTGTGCTTAAGAATCAAATTGCTAAGTTAGAAGAAGTTATTGCCTGCGATGCCTCTGATAGTAAGCATGAATCTAAGTATGAAAAATATTTTCAAAGATTCCTGGCTAAAAGCGTAGACAGAAGCTTAATGGCTTCAATGATCTATGGCGTAAGCAGAAATGGAATGCATGGCATTGACTATTCTAAACCAATTAGAAATGAGCCTTCTATGCCTAAAGCTAAATCTTTGTATGAATGCTTTGTTCCCTCTGGTACCATATTGCCTGATCCTTTACCTGCTGAAGTTGCTAAACCTCCTCTTAAAAAGGGATCTTTCTCCATGTCTATATATCATGCAAAATTTCCTTTACATTACCATGTTGAGAAACCCAAGGTGATCAGAACCTCTGGGGTAACTAACAAGAGAGGACCCAGAAAGTGGGTACCTAAGGATAAGATTATCTATGTTGCAGATATCCTTGATAGCTCCACTGAAACACCAATCATGGTATCTAGACAGTGGATGCTCGCGTCACATGACGGGAGAAAGGCGTATGTTCCAAGAGCTAAAACTTAAGCCTGGAGGCGAAGTTGGCTTTGGTGGCAATGAGAAGGGTAAAATTGTTGGTACTGGTACTATTTGTGTAGATAGTAGTCCATGCATTGACAATGTTTTATTGGTAGACGGCTTAACTCATAACTTATTGTCTATAAGTCAATTAGCTGACAAGGGTTATGACGTTATCTTCAATCAAAAGTCCTGCCGGGCTGTAAGTCAGATCGATGGCTCTGTTCTGTTTAACAACAAGAGGAAGAACAACATTTATAAGATCAGATTATCTGAGTTGGAGGCTCAGAATGTGAAGTGTCTTCTGTCTGTTAATGAAGAGCAATGGGTATGGCATAGACGGTTAGGGCATGCCAGTATGAGAAAGATTTCTCAGCTGAGCAAGCTAAACCTTGTCAGGGGCTTACCCACTCTGAAGTTCTCTTTAGATGCTCTTTGTGAAGCATGTCAGAAAGGCAAATTCACAAAAGTCCCTTTCAAGGCAAAGAATGTTGTCTCAACCTCAAGGCCGTTGGAACTTCTGCATATCGACCTATTTGGACCAGTGAAAAATGAGTCTATAAGTGGCAAGAGATATGGGATGGTCATTGTTAACGACTATAGCCGCTGGACATGGGTAAAATTTCTAACCCGCAAGGATGAGTCACATGCTGTGTTCTCTACCTTCATAGCCCAAGTGCAAAACGAGAAGGCTTGTAGGATTGTGCGTGTCAGAAGTGACCATGGTGGAGAGTTTGAGAATGACAAGTTTGAGAGTCTGTTTGATTCCTATGGAATTGCACATGATTTCTCTTGTCCCAGAACTCCTCAACAAAATGGTGTTGTTAAGAGGAAGAACAGAACTCTTCAGGAGATGGCTAGAACCATGCTCCAAGAAACTGGCATGGCTAAGCACTTTTGGGTAGAGGCAGTAAACACAGCGTGTTACATTCAGAACAGAATCTCTGTGAGACCAATTCTGAATAAGACTCCCTATGAATTGTGGAAGAATATTAAACCCAACATTTCTTATTTTCATCCTTTTGGTTGTGTTTGTTATGTTCTTAATACTAAGGATAGATTGCATAAATTTGATGCTAAGTCTTCTAAATGTCTATTACTTGGTTACTCTGAGAGATCTAAAGGTTTTAGATTCTATAATATTGATGCTAAAACAATTGAAGAATCTATTCATGTTAGATTTGACGATAAGCTTGACTCTGACCAGTCAAAGCTAGTTGAGAAATTTGCAGATTTAAGTATAAGTGTTTCTGACAAAGGTAAAGCTCCAGAGGAAGCTGAGCCAGAGGAAGATGAACCAGAAGAAGCTGGTCCCTCTGATTCACAAACTCAGAAGAAGAGCAGAATCACTGCAGCTCATCCTAAGGAATTGATTCTGGGCAACAAAGACGAACCAGTCAGAACCAGATCAGCCTTCAGACCCTCTGAAGAGACCCTGCTTAGTCTGAAAGGACTGGTGTTCTTAATTGAACCCAAGTCAATTGATGAAGCTCTTCAGGACAAGGACTGGATTCTGGCTATGGAAGAAGAACTGAATCAATTTTCCAAGAATGATGTTTGGAGCCTAGTGAAGAAGCCTCAAAGTGTCCATGTAATTGGAACAAAATGGGTGTTCAGAAACAAGTTGAATGAGAAAGGTGATGTAGTCAGAAACAAGGCAAGGCTAGTTGCTCAAGGCTACAGTCAGCAGGAAGGAATAGACTACACTGAAACATTTGCTCCAGTAGCAAGACTAGAAGCAATCAGACTGCTGATCTCCTTCTCAGTAAACCATAACATAATTCTACATCAGATGGATGTTAAGAGTGCCTTCCTAAATGGATACATATCAGAGGAAGTCTATGTTCATCAATTCCCAGGTTTTGAAGATGAGAAGAACCCAGACCATGTCTTCAAGCTGAAGAAATCTCTTTATGGTCTGAAGCAAGCTCCCAGAGCATGGTATGAGAGACTCAGCTCATTCCTTCTGGAGAATGAGTTTGTAAGGGGTAAAGTAGATACAACTCTCTTTTGAAAAACATACAAAATGATATCTTAATTGTGCAAATTTATGTTGATGATATTATATTTGGTTCTGCTAATCAATCTCTATGCAAAGAATTTTCTGAGATGATGCAAGCTGAATTTGAGATGAGTATGATGGGAGAACTCAAGTACTTTCTGGGAATACAAGTTGATCAAACACCAGAAGGAACATATATCCATCAGAGCAAGTACACTAAAGAACTTCTGAAGAAGTTCAATATGCTGGAATCTACGGTTGCCAAGACTCCAATGCATCCTACATGCATTATGGAGAAAGAAGATGCAAGTGGTAAAGTTTGTCAGAAGCTCTATCATGGTATGATAGGATCACTTCTATACTTAACTGCATCTAGGCCAGATATACTATTTAGTGTTCATCTATGTGCTCGTTTCCAATCAGATCCAAGGGAAACCCACTTAACTGCTGTTAAGAGGATCCTAAGATATCTGAAAGGAACCACTAACCTTGGCTTGATGTATAAGAAAACATGAGAGTATAAGCTTTCAGGTTATTGTGATGCTGATTATGCTGGAGATAGAACAGAGAGAAAAAGCACTTCTGAAAATTGTCAATTTCTGGGAAGCAACTTAGTCTCATGGGCAAGCAAGTGGCAATCAACCATTGCACTATCTACTGCAGAGGCAGAATATATCTTAACAGCAATATGCAGCACTCAGATGCTCTGGATGAAACATCAACTGGAGGATTATCAAATCCTTGAGAGCAATATCTCAATCTATTGTGATAACACTGCTGCAATTCATTGAGTAAGAATCCTATCTTACATTCAAGGGCAAAGCACATTGAGGTAAATTATCATTTTATTAGAGATTATGTACAGAAGGGCGTACTTCTTCTGAAGTTTGTTGATACTGACCATCAATGGGCAGATATCTTTACAAAGCCCTTAGCAGAGGATAGATTTAATTTCATTCTGAAAAATATGAATATGGACTTTTGTCCAGCATGAAGATGGATCAGAACCTCTGACTATGATGCTTCTTTATCAGAAGATGTCTAGTCCAGAAGGTAACTCTATCAGAGTTTATGTACCCATTGGTGCTGACTCTGAAGCTGATACAGTAAACGTGTGTCAGTATCTCTGATACATAGTTCCTTGTGCCCGTGCTGACAGTCTGTCGTAATGAGTGTTGATGAGCTTCTCTCCTGCGTGTGATATGTGTATTAACTATTACTATGATGTCTTTAATTTTTAACCGTTGATTTTAATTTACTTTTTGATCAACAACGGTTATTTTTCAAAACCCACTATACACACACGTTCTCCTATACTTACGGTTTTACCTTATCTCTCTTCAGTTTTTCAAAAACTTATCCCCACGATCTCTCTCTCTCTCTATTCATCCTTCTCCTTTCTACCCACAACCTTCAACCGCCTTCAAGATGGTTAGACCCAACAGAAGAGAAACTGCAGATGCAACCAGATTTCCTCATATGGTAGTAGGCCAAGCTACAGGTCAATTGGGTCCTGAAACTCCAAGTCAAGGTCAGGCTCAAGAGAAGATGATTCCAATTGCAGAACGGGGCTGTGCCGTTCACTGTGTTTTTGCTCCGGAAGAACTCCAGGTGCTTGCTGAATGGAGATTCGACCTGGATAATATAGCTTCTACTGGGTATGATCTTCGTCCTGAAGTTCATGTTCAGGGCTGGGAAGAGTACTTCAACAGGCTTCGAGGTCCAATCTATGACAAATTGGTCAAGGAATTCTGGAAGCATGCCGACTGCGATGACACACAAGTGGTTTCCTACATTGCTGGAAGGAGGATAATCATTACTGAGAAGTCTATTGTGGATCTTCTGGGTGCACACACTGGAACAGGGTATAGACTCCAACTGACGGAATCAAAGGTGAAACCCAGAACCAAGGATGAAACCAACAAGGCTTTTTACACAACATACAAACCTGGCAAGAGCGACTACAAAGTGGTGGATCTTCATCCCAAGCTAAGAATCTGGCACAAGATTCTACTTCACTGCATCAACCAGAGGCCAAAGGGAAGCTCTCCTGATTACATCAACTTCTGCCAGAAGGCGATGCTGTTCTTCATTCAGGATCATAGGAAGATCTGCCTTCCTTTCTTCCTGTTCTCTTACCTGAAAGAGTGCATTAGGAAATCCAGAATGTAGCACCCCGATTTCGGTGGCGTCACTTTAGTAACTCAAAATAAAATAAAGCGGAAAAAGCAGGTATTTTTTTTTGTTTTGTTTAAATAAAAAGACTTGTCGAAATAAAGACTCAACCCAATCGCGATTAACAGCGATTAATATACAATACAAGCACAGCCCTCGCTGCTGTAGGATCACGCGCTTACCACTACGCCAAAACCAATTGGTATTAGTGAGGGCGCAACGTTATTTCTTATAGCGTAGCAGACAGCGCCCCGTTTCGAATGCTACCTGCAGGCAGGATGCTGGCCCACCTGGACCCAACAATCCCCCCCCAGCACCTGCCAGCCAAACTAGCTGCACAGCATGCCTTCCGTGGGATTCGAACACGGGACCTGGCTCTGATACCACTTGTAGGATCACGCTTACCACTACGCCAAAACCAATTGGTATTAGTGAGGGCGCAACGTTATTTCTTATAGCGTAGCAGACAGCGCCCCGTTTCGAATGCTACCTGCAGGCAGGATGCTGGCCCACCTGGACCCAACAGCTGCAACTAAACATCGTCACGAGTGACCTCCAGTGACGGAAAGGTAGTGTCCGTGGGCAAATATGTACAAACTAAAACAAAGGTTAAGTATTCTGAGTACAGTCCTCCAACGAAAGTAAGTCGGCCCAAAACGGCCTCAAAAGACTTCCTACGTCCGACAAACTCCCTGTGATCCTCATGGAAGGGAATCACATGAAAAGCTAATAGTCGGGGACCTGCCCTGCCCCAAAATAAGGAATGACAATCAGAGCTATGACTCTAACAACCATCTCAAAGACTCTAACCACCCATGACCCACACTACTTTCATCGACCCTTCCTCGATCAGGCCTGAAGTCCGGGTCCTCGTCGAAAGCTTTAGTAATAGTCATTACGCTCCGGGTCTTTCCCGCACAACGAATCATCATGAACCGGCTGACGGACGCCTGGCAGCAGGCCGACCGCCCAAACACAAACATACACACAAAGCCAAGGCGCTAGGGTCAACTCACGGAATAAAATAGATAATACAAACAACATGTGTTAAAGGGGGTATATATATATGTTGTATATATACGTATAAGTCATGTATTGCCTACCCTAAGGTTGATACATAGCATGTTTATCAACATAAAATCATCAAGATATATATAACGATGTTTATCAACAACAAATCACAATAACATTCACAAGTATGGTTAGGTGCATGGCGTGCCAGTGCAATGTCATGCTCAAAAGATGATCCGGATAAAATGTCACCATCTCGATGGATGGGACAAGCCAAGCACCTCGCTTCGCTAAAGCACCTCGCTTTTATGAAGCAGCACGCTCCTGGGAAGCAGCACGCTCTTGTGAAGCAGCTAGCTCCATTTGGGGCATCAAGCTCCGTTGAAGTCCGATCTGAGATCGTCCTTCGGAAAGCAGCACACTTTCCAAGAAATGTATGCATGAATGCAATATGGTTAGCCAAACAACGAATCGTCCTCACCAAGGCACGCGTGTCTAGCTAGAGTACATTGTCTCTACAATACTCTAAGGTAAACAAAGAAGTGCTAATCGCATTTGGTAACTTTACTAGTCACTTGGGCTCACCGTCACGATGGCCAAACAAACTGCTCAACGAGCAAAAGAATGCATCTGGCATTCAGTGACTTTTCAAGTTACTTTGACTCACCAGCTCGATGGTCGAATAGACTGTTCAACGAACAAGGAGAATGCTGCTCGCACTCAGTGACTTTTCAATTTACTCAGGCTCATCAGCTCGATGGCCGAAAGGCTGCTCAATGAGCAAAGATGGTGCACTCGCACTTGGGGACTTTCCAATCATCCCAGGCTCATCCTTTGGATGGCTAGATAAACCACTAAAGGAACAAAAGGTGCTATCGCACTCAAAGTTTTTCTCACACTTAGATTGTCGACCCTTCCCGTTTTCCAAACCATTTTCACATCCTAAGTCTTTTCCAAGAGGTTATCATCATTATTTAAAAGTGTTCTATCTTTGATTAGTGTATTATGAATTTCATTTACAAATCAAGTTCTGATTTCGTTTGTTTCAAAACTCTATAAGTAAAAAGATCCCAATAAACCCAAGTAATTCCCCGGGAAGGTCTCGATTCCTAAAACAATATGTAAGATCAAGTTTTGATCTAGTAGTACAACTCTATGTTTTGATGATTACAAGTTAACCTTTTGATATGAACAATTGTGGTACTCTAACGTGTTTTTCTGAGTGTGCTATTTACAGGCTCTGACCTCAACTCAATCTCACACAAATCAGAAGCACTGTGTATAAAGAGTGACCCAAGCAACGCTTTCGCATTCACCATGTTCAGTATGAACAGTGGAAAAGCTTCAGAAGTTCTGAAGCTATACAAACTCTGATGTGGACTCAGTCGCTAGAAGCTCTGAAAATCCAGAAGTTCTGATAACCAAGAAACACTGAAGGTTCAGATGTTCTGATGGTGTAGAAGACTCTGAAGATCCAGAAGCTGAATAGTGGAAACTCTGAAGTCCAGAAGCAAGAAACTCTGAAGGCCATGTTCTTCCCTCTGAGTTCAGAATCAGAAGATACAATGGTCAGAGGATCTGTGCTTTCCCTCTGACTCTGATCAACCGGCTTCACAAGTTCCAATATGAAGTATTCCTCTGATCAGAAGTCTCCTAGGTTAAAAGGTCAAGTCGCTATCCAAGTACAAAAGCAAGTGTACCTTCCTGACGACCTACCTAACGTTCTCAGCCACAGCAGAAGCTGGATTTTCCAGAACTGCCCTCCAACGGTAGCATTTCCCATGCAACGCTCAACCCTAATCCTTGGAGTATATATAGAGGCTGAAGATTGAAAGAAGCGGCTAGAAGAAACTAGCAAGAAGCAATACACACGCGCAAGACATATTCAAAAATATTCTAAGCTTTCTTTCATCTTGTAATTTATTTAGTTTACACTCAGCTTATTTAGAAGCAAACCTTTGTAAACACCAACCTCAAACAGTTGTTTGATTTTCCTTAAGGGACCGGGTAGGTCAGTATCCTTAAGAAGACTAAGAGAGTGAATCTTAGTGGTAGTTCCTTTAGGAGATCAAGGTTGATCGGATCCTAGAGAAGACTAAGAGAGTGAATCTTAGTGTGAGCTAAGTCAGTGTAATTGTTAGTCACTTGTAGGTTTCAAGTGCAGTTGTAACTCTTACCTGATTAGTGGATTGCCTTCATTCTAAGAAGGAAGAAATCACCTTAACGGGTGGACTGGAGTAGCTTGAGTGATTTATCAAGTGAACCAGGATAAAATCCTTGTGCGTTTTTTTTTTTTTATCTCTTATCTTTTGCACTTGAGTTCTCGAAAGATTTGCCAAAATCTTTAAGGTGGAAGTTTTGTACTGAAAACGTTATTCAAACCCCCCCTTTCTACCGTTTTTCATACCTTCAATTGGTATCAGAGCGCAAGTTCTGATTACCACACCTAACAGTGTTCAGTGATCCGGGCCGGTGTGAAAAACAATGGCTGCCACCACCAGTGAAACTCAAAGAGATGGTTACAACTCAAAGCCTCCTATGTTCGATGGTCAAAGGTTCGAATATTGGAAAGATAGACTGGAAAGTTTCTTTCTGGGTTTCGATGCAGATCTCTGGGATATTATTGTGGATGGCTATGAGCGTCCAGTTGATGCAGATGGCAAGAAGATCCCAAGGTCAGAGATGACTGCAGAACAAAAGAAGCTGTACTCACAACATCACAAAGCAAGAGCAATTCTTCTAAGTGCTATTTCCTATGAGGAGTACCAGAAGATTACAGATCGTGAGTTTGCTAAAGGCATTTTTGATTCTCTGAAGATGTCTCATGAAGGAAACAAGAAAGTCAAAGAATCAAAGGCATTGTCTTTGATCCAAAAGTATGAATCCTTCATCATGGAGCCAAATGAGTCCATTGAAGAAATGTTCTCCAGATTTCAATTGCTTGTAGCTGGCATACGACCTCTCAACAAGAGCTACACAACAAAAGATCATGTCATAAGGGTCATCAGGTGTCTTCCTGAAAGCTGGATGCCTTTGGTGACTTCAATAGAGCTCACGAGAGACGTTGAGAATATGAGTTTAGAAGAACT
Source organism: Lotus japonicus (assembly GCF_012489685.1). Classification (NCBI taxonomy): domain Eukaryota; kingdom Viridiplantae; phylum Streptophyta; class Magnoliopsida; order Fabales; family Fabaceae; genus Lotus; species Lotus japonicus. The sequence goes on along the minus strand of NC_080042.1, from coordinate 31,987,573 downwards.
CATCAGCATTTTGAAATGCCATGAGCTGAAACGCTCAGAGATGCAAGATCTGAGGAAAAAGTCCATAGCCTTGAAATCCAAATCTGAAAAGGCTAAGGTTGAGAAGTCAAAGGCTCTTCAAGCTGAAGAAGAAGAATCTGAAGAAGCATCAGAAGATTCTGGTGAAGATGAGCTGACTCTGATCTCCAAGAGACTCAACCGCATCTGGAAGCACAGGCAGAGCAAGTTCAAAGGCTCTGGAAAGGCAAAAGGCAAGTATGAGTCCTCAGGCCAGAAGAAGTCTTCAATCAGGGAAGTCACATGCTTTGAGTGCAAAGAATCTGGGCACTACAAAAGTGACTGTCCAAAGTTGAAGAAAGACAAGAAGCCAAAGAAGCACTTTAAGACCAAGAAGAGTCTGATGGTGACATTCGATGAATCAGAGTCAGAGGATGTTGACTCTGATGGTGAAGTCCAAGGACTCATGGCCATTGTCAAAGACAAAGGAGCAGAGTCAAAGGAAGCTGTTGACTCTGACTCAGAATCAGAAGGAGATCCAGACTCTGACGATGAAAATGAGGTATTTGCTTCCTTCTCTACCTCTGAACTGAAACATGCTTTGTCTGATATCATGGATAAGTATAACTCCTTGTTGTCTAAGCATAAGAAGCTGAAAAAGAACTTATCTGCTGTTTCTAAAACTCCTTCTGAACATGAGAAAATCATATCTGATTTGAAAAATGATAACCATGCTTTAGTTAATTCTAACTCTGTGCTTAAGAATCAAATTGCTAAGTTAGAAGAAGTTATTGCCTGCGATGCCTCTGATAGTAAGCATGAATCTAAGTATGAAAAATCTTTTCAAAGATTCCTGGCTAAAAGCGCAGATAGAAGCTTAATGGCTTCAATGATCTATGGCGTAAGCAGAAATGGAATGCATGGCATTGGCTATTCTAAACCAATTAGAAATGAGCCTTCTGTGTCTAAAGCTAAATCCTTGTATGAATGCTTTGTTCCCTCTGGTACCATATTGCCTGATCCTGTACCTGCTAAAGTTGCTAAACATCCTCTTAAAAAGGGATCTTTCTCTATGACTAAATATCATGCAAATATTCCTTTAAAATATTATGTTGAGACACCCAAGGTGATCAGAACCTCTGGGGTAACTAACAAAAGAGGACCCAGAAAGTGGGTACCTAAGGACAAGATCATCTATGTTGCAGATATCCTTGATAGCTCCACTGAAACACCAATCATGGTATCTGGACAGTGGATGCTCGCGTCACATGACGGGAGAAAAGCGTATGTTCCGAGAGCTGAAACTTAAGCCTGGAGGCGAAGTTGGCTTCGGAGGAAATGAAAAGGGTAAAATTGTTGGTACTGGTACTATTTGTGTAGATAGTAGTCCATGCATTGATAATGTTTTATTGGTAGACGGTTTAACACATAACTTATTGTCTATAAGTCAATTAGCTGACAAGGGTTATGATGTTATATTCAATCAAAAGTCCTGCCGGGCTGTAAGTCAGATCGATGGCTCTGTTCTGTTTAACAGCAAGAGGAAGAACAACATTTATAAGATCAGATTATCTGAGTTGGAGGCTCAGAATGTGAAGTGCCTTCTGTCTGTTAATGAAGAGCAGTGGGTATGGCATAGACGGTTAGGGCATGCCAGTATGAGAAAGATTTCTCAGCTGAGCAAGCTAAACCTTATCAGGGGCTTACCCAATCTGAAGTTCGCTTCAGACGCTCTTTGTGAAGCATGTCAGAAAGGCAAATTCACAAAAGTCCCTTTCAAGGCAAAGAATGTTGTCTCAACCTCAAGGCCGTTGGAACTTCTGCATATCGACCTTTTTGGACCAGTGAAAACTGAGTCTATAGGTGGCAAGAGATATGGGATGGTTATCGTTGATGACTATAGCCGCTGGACATGGGTAAAGTTTCTAACCCGCAAGGATGAGTCTCATGCTGTGTTCTCTACCTTCATTGCTCAAGTGCAAAACGAGAAGGCTTGTAGGATTGTGCGTGTCAGAAGTGACCATGGTGGAGAGTTTGAGAATGACAAGTTTGAGAGTCTGTTTGATTCCTATGGAATTGCACATGATTTCTCTTGTCCCAGAACTCCTCAACAAAATGGTGTTGTTGAGATGAAGAACAGAACTCTTCAGGAGATGGCTAGAACCATGCTCCAAGAAACTGGCATGGCTAAGCACTTTTGGGCAGAGGCAGTAAATACAGCATGTTACATTCAGAACAGAATCTCTGTGAGACCAATTCTGAATAAGACTCCTTATGAATTGTGGAAGAACATAAAACCCAACATTTCTTATTTTCATCCTTTTGGCTGTGTTTGTTATGTTCTCAATACTAAGGATAGATTGCATAAATTTGATGCTAAGTCTTCTAAGTGTCTATTACTTGGTTATTCTGATAGATCTAAAGGTTTTAGATTTTATAATACTGATGCTAAGACTATTGAAGAATCTATTCATGTTAGATTTGATGATAAGCTTGACTCTGACCAGTCAAAGCTAGTTGAAAAGTTTGCAGATTTAAGCATTAATGTTTCTGACAAAGGCAAAGCTCCAGAGGAAGTTGAGCCAGAGGAAGATGAACCAGAGGAAGAAGCTGGTCCCTCTAACTCACAAACTCTGAAGAAGAGCAGAATCACTGCAGCTCATCCTAAGGAATTGATTCTGGGCAACAAAGATGAACCAGTCAGAACCAGATCTGCCTTCAGACCCTCTGAAGAGACCTTGCTGAGTCTGAAAGGATTGGTGTCCTTAATTGAACCCAAGTCCATAGATGAAGCTCTTCAGGACAAGGATTGGATTCTGGCCATGGAAGAAGAATTGAATCAATTCTCCAAGAACGATGTTTGGAGCTTAGTGAAGAAGCCTGAGAATGTCCATGTTATTGGAACGAAATGGGTATTCAGAAACAAGCTAAATGAGAAAGGAGATGTAGTCAGAAACAAGGCAAGGCTAGTTGCTCAAGGCTACAGCCAGCAGGAAGGAATAGACTACACTGAAACATTTGCTCCGGTAGCAAGACTGGAGGCAATTAGACTGTTGATCTCCTTCTCAGTAAATCACAACATAGTTCTACATCAGATGGACGTAAAGAGTGCCTTCCTAAATGGTTATATCTCAGAGGAAGTCTATGTTCATCAACCCCCAGGTTTTGAAGATGAAAAGAAACCAGACCATGTGTTCAAATTGAAGAAATCACTCTACGGTCTGAAGCAAGCTCCCAGAGCATGGTATGAGAGACTTAGCTCATTCCTTCTGGAGAATGAGTTTGTAAGGGGTAAAGTAGATACAACTCTTTTTTGCAAGACTTATAAAGATGATATCTTAATTGTGCAAATTTATGTTGATGATATTATATTTGGTTCTGCTAATCAATCTCTATGCAAAGAATTTTCTGAGATGATGCAGGCTGAATTTGAGATGAGTATGATGGGAGAATTAAAGTACTTTCTGGGAATACAAGTTGATCAAACACCAGAAGGAACATATATCCATCAGAGCAAGTACACTAAAGAACTTCTGAAGAAGTTCAATATGCTGGAATCTACAGTGGCCAAGACTCCAATGCATCCTACATGCATTTTGGAGAAAGAAGATAAAAGTGGTAAAGTATGTCAGAAGCTCTATCGTGGAATGATAGGTTCACTTCTATACTTAACTGCATCTAGGCCAGACATATTATTTAGTGTTCACTTATGTGCTCGTTTCCAATCAGATCCAAGGGAAACCCACTTAACTGCTGTTAATAGGATCCTAAGGTACTTGAAAGGCACCACTAACCTTGGCTTGATGTATAAGAAAACATCAGAGTATAAGCTTTCAGGTTATTGTGATGCTGATTATGCTGGAGATAGAACAGAGAGAAAAAGTACTTCTGGAAATTGTCAATTTCTGGGAAGCAATCTAGTCTCATGGGCAAGCAAGAGGCAATCAACCATTGCACTATCAACTGCAGAGGCAGAATATATCTCAGCAGCAATATGCAGCACTCAGATGCTCTGGATGAAACATCAGCTGGAGGATTATCAGATCCTTGAGAGCAATATCCCAATCTATTGTGATAACACTGCTGCAATCTCATTGAGTAAGAATCCTATCTTGCATTCAAGGGCAAAGCACATTGAGGTAAAGTATCATTTTATTAGAGATTATGTACAGAAGGGCGTACTTCTGCTGAAGTTTGTTGATACTGACCATCAATGGGCAGATATCTTTACAAAGCCCTTAGCTGAAGATAGATTTAATTTTATTCTGAAAAATCTAAACATGGACTTTTGTCCAGAGTGAAGATGGATCAGAACCTCTGACTATGATACTTCTTGATCAGAAGATGTCTAGTCCAGAAGGTAACTCAATCAGAGTGTGTGTGCCCACTGGTACTGACTCTGAAGCTGAGACAACAACACGTGCGTCAGAATTTCTGATGCATAGTTCCTTGTGCCCGTGTGACAGTCTGTTATGATTGCGTGTAGATATGCTTATCTCCTATGTGTGATTGTGTATTTTACTGTTACTATCTATCTTTAATTTTCAACCGTTGATCTTAAAGTGCTTTTTGAATCAACAACGGTTATTTGATAAAACCCACTATACACACACGTTCTCTCTCACTTCCGGTTTTCACTCTCGCACTCTCTGCTTTTCAAAACCGCCTCCTTCTTGATTTCTCTCTCGATCTCTCTTCATCCTTCAAACTTCATCTTCTACCTCAAACCTTCAACCTCTTCAAAATGGTGAGACAAACCAGAAGATCTACTGCAGATGCACCTCAGTTCCCTCACATGGTAGTCGGTTTGGCAACGGGTCAACGAGGCTCTGAGAACCCGGCACAAGAACAAGTTCAAGCTCAAGAGCAGGTTGTTCCTATTGCAGAACGGGGCTGTGCCGTTCACTGTGTATTTCCTCCTGAGGAACTCCAAGTCCTGGCAGAATGGAGATTCAACCTCGACAACTTGGCTGCAAATGGGTTTGATCTTCGTCCTGAAGTCCAAGCTCAAGGTTGGGGAAACTACTTCAATCGACTTCGAGGACCGGTGTATGAGAAATTGGTAAAGGAATTCTGGAAGCACGCAGACTGCGATGACACTCAGGTGGTCTCTCACATTCTTGGCAGGAAGATCATCATCACTGAGAAGTCATTCATGAATCTGCTAGGAGCAGAAACTGCTTATGGGTATCGGTTCCAACTGACGGAATCCAAGCTGAAACCCAGCACCAAGGACATCGTCAACAAGGCCCTGTACACCACTTTCAAACCGGGCAAGACGAGTTACAAGGTGATGGACCTTCACCCCAAACTGAGAATCTGGCACAAGATCCTGCTCAACTGCATCAATCAGAGACCGAAGGGTAGTTCTCCAGATTACATCAACTTCAACCAGAAGGCGATGCTGTTTTTCATTCAAGACAAGGAGAAGATCTGCCTTCCCTACTTCCTGTTCTCCTATTTGAAGGAATGCATTCGGAAGTCTCGCACCACCGCCTCCATCAAGTCTGCAATCAAATATATCCCTTTTGGGAGACTGCTCTCAGACTTTCTCATTGAAAGCAACTTGGTGCAAGATTTGATCAATGCTGGTTGCACAGAGGACTTGAGCACCATTGTCAGTGATGTCTTCACTGCCAACTCTCTGAAGAAAATGGGCTTAATCCAGAAGAACATTGCTCCTGCTCATGAAGACACATCTTCTGAGATCAGAGGAAGAAGAATGCCTCTGAATGACTACCCTCTGTGGACTCAAGCCGACCATCCTGACGCCATCAGATGCTATGTTGAAGACCTCAGGGCTCAAGGATTCGAGATTGACCTTGATGATTTTGTCAGCAGACTTCCACCAGCACCAGAGTTTCCTTCTCCTCCCAAGAAGAAAACCAAGAGGAAGATGGTTCTGGAAGAATCCTCAGAGGAATCTGATGTCCCTCTAGTCAAGAAGCCGAAGAGCAAGCCTGCTGATGATGATGGTGATGATAGTGAGGATGGTCCTCCAAAGAAGAAGCAGAAGAAGGTCAGAATCGTGGTGAAGCCTACTCGGGTGGAACCAGCTGCTGCAGTGGTCAGAAGGACTGAACCTCCTGCCAGAGTGACTCGATCATCAGCACATACAAGTAAGCCTGCACTTGCTTCTGATGATGATTTGAATTTATTTGATGCACTTCCTATTTCTGCCTTACTTCAACACTCCTCAAATCCCCTCACTCCTATTCCTGAATCCCAGCCAGCCGCACAAACCACCACTCCACCACATTCCCCAAGATCTTCCTTCTTTCAACCTTCTCCTACTGAAGCACCTCTCTGGAATTTGCTTCAGACCCAAACCTCTAGGTCAGAAGATCCAACCTCTCTCCTTACCATTCCATACGACCCATTACCTTCTGAACCCATCATCCAAGACCAACCCGAACCCAACCAAACAGAACCACAACCCAGAACGTCTGATCACCCTGCTCCCAGAGCATCAGCACGTCCTGCTGTCAGAACCACGGATACAGACTCTTCATCAGCCTTCACACCTGTATCCTTCCCAACCAATGTCATTGACTCTCCTCCCTCCAATACCTCTGAATCAATTAGAAAATTCATGGAGGTTAGGAAAGAGAAGGTATCTGCCTTGGAAGAATATTACCTTACCTGTCCAAGCCCTAGGCAATATCCTGGCCCTAGACCTGAACGTCTAGTTGACCCAGATGAACCTATCTTGGCCAATCCTATCCAAGAGGCAGACCCCCTAGTTCAACAAGCTCACCCTGTCCCTGACCAACAAGAGCCAATTCAACCAGACCCTGAACCCGAACACTCAGTGTCTAACCAATCCTCGGTTAGATCACCTCACCCTCTGGTTGAAACTTCAGACCCACACCTTGGAGCCTCTGAACCCAATGCTCCCATGTTTCACATTGGTTCTCCACAAGGTGCCTCTGAAGCCCATAGCAGCAATCACCCAGCCTCTCCTGAACCCAACCTCTCCATAATTCCCTATACTCACCTTCAACCCACATCTCTCTCTGAGTGCATCAATATTTTCTATCATGAAGCCTCTTTGAGGCTCCGCAATGTGCACGGTCAGACTGATCTCAGTGAGAATGCTGACCATGTGGCTGATGAGTGGACCAATCTGAGCACTTGGCTAGTGGCTCAAGTTCCAATTATGATGCAGCTCCTGCATACAGAGGGCAGTCAGAGCATTGAGGCTGCAAAGCAAAGGCTTGCTAGGAGGGTGGCTCTTCACGAACTAGAACAGAGAACTAAGCTTCTTGAAGCTATTGAAGAAGCCAAGAGCAAGAAAGAACAAGAAGAAGAAGCTGCACGTCAAGCAGCAGCTCAGGCTGAACAAGCCAGACTTGAGGCAGAGCGTCTTGAAGATGAGGCTGAGGCAGAGCGACTTGCACCAGTTGTGTTTTCTCCTGCTGCTTCTGCTTCCATTCCAGAACCTCAAGCTGCTCAGAATGTTCCTTCCAGCTCTACTCAGACAAGCTCTTCCAGACTCGACATCATGGAACAACGTCTTGACACTCATGAATCCATGCTGTTTGAGATGAAGCAAATGATGATGGAACTTCTGAGACGCACTGACAAACCTTAGTTTTTAGGATCTCTTCTTTTTCTTCTTTTTCGTTAACTTTGTTAAACTCTGTTTCCTTTTATTTATTTATTCTCTTTTGTTCGTTTGTGATTATATATGCATACATAACTATATACTTATGCCACATATGTTTGCTCAACTCGTTTTATTCATAATTGTTCTATGTTTACATCATAATTCTTTCCATCATACATTATTCCCTACATCTAGAATGGAGGATCCTTCCTCATTCTTCTGCATTCTTGGCGCTGCTCCACTCTTTCCTTCTCCGGACGATCCAGTGTATACTCTATGTTGCCGAGTTTGATGCTCAGCTCATCTCTCTCTAGACTATCTTCTGTCGTCTTGAGTCTCTTTTCCACAGTCTCCTTCTCTTCCAGCAGATTCAGCTCCCGCTGGCAAAGCTCCTGAATCTCCTCCACGAAGCAGAGGAACTCCTTCAGATCCTTCTCCATCTCTGGACCAAGATCTTCTTCCAGCAGTGTCTTCGTCAGCTCTTGTATGGTCTTTGTACCATCGGGATGCCTAATATTGAGGAACATATCTTCCTCAAAAGCCTTCCTTCTGAGCTCTTCTAATGCCATTCTGTATGATGCCATTTTTTCTTACTGAAAATTATTCGAGGTGTGAAGCTTACCTTTCTCTCCAACGCTTTTTATAGGCTTCACTTTCTCTCTGAAAGTTAATGCTATTACAGTTTCTCGAGGTTAAGTTCTTGGTAACTGACCCTTCTATTTACTCACTTGACCGGTGGTAAACGTTCATCCCTTGCATTAACTCTTCTATTTATTTTCGCCTAACTCTGATTCTTACATCGTTTTCATTTTCTTTAAACTTAGACCTTCTCTAAGGGGGAGTACCTTGTACTTCAAGCTAAGTTTTTCACACCCCAAGCTTTTTGCTTATGACAAAAAGGGGGAGTAAACCCAGTTTTTGATGTGTAAGATGTGTTAGTGTGACTTATTTTTCTTTTGGAGATTTTAAGAGTTCCACCTTCATGACCATAGATGTGTCACTGGGCAAATACAAGGAATACATTTCACTTCTTCTGAAGTGATTCTAAGTTGACTCTGATACCCAAGACTCTGATACCTTGTCCATGACTCTGATCACTTATGCGCTCTGATTATTCGTTTTTCATCTATGTCATAAGCTTTTCACTCTGAACTCTTATATGTTTTAGCTCAGAATCTAGACTTTACTAACGTTTTCATCAAGTATTAGATTCAGGGGGAGCTAAGCTCAGAATCAAGCAGCGACTTGAATTCAGAACGAGCAAGATAAACTATTCACATCAGGATAAGTCTTATTCTATATCTCTAAACTCTGAGTGAATTCAGTTTAATGTTTAAGAATTGTTCATCAAAAATCTTAGTTTTGTCATCATCATAAAGGGGGAGATTGTAAGATCAAGTTTTGATCTAGTAGTACAACTCTATGTTTTGATGATTACAAGTTAACCTTTTGATATGAACAATTGTGGTACTCTAACGTGTTTTTCTGAGTGTGCTATTTACAGGCTCTGACCTCAACTCAATCTCACACAAATCAGAAGCACTGTGTATAAAGAGTGACCCAAGCAACGCTTTCGCATTCACCATGTTCAGTATGAACAGTGGAAAAGCTTCAGAAGTTCTGAAGCTATACAAACTCTGATGTGGACTCAGTCGCTAGAAGCTCTGAAGATCCAGAAGTTCTGATAACCAAGAAACACTGAAGGTTCAGATGTTCTGATGGTGTAGAAGACTCTGAAGATCCAGAAGCTGAATAGTGGAAACTCTGAAGTCCAGAAGCAAGAAACTCTGAAGGCCATGTTCTTCCCTCTGAGTTCAGAATCAGAAGATACAATGGTCAGAGGATCTGTGCTTTCCCTCTGACTCTGATCAACCGGCGTCACAAGTTCCAATATGAAGTATTCCTCTGATCAGAAGTCTCCTAGGTTAAAAGGTCAAGTCGCTATCCAAGTACAAAAGCAAGTGTACCTTCCTGACGACCTACCTAACGTTCTCAGCCACAGCAGAAGCTGGATTTTCCAGAACTGCCCTCCAACGGTAGCATTTCCCATGCAACGCTCAACCCTAATCCTTGGAGTATATATAGAGGCTGAAGATTGAAAGAAGCGGCTAGAAGAAACTAGCAAGAAGCAATACACACGCGCAAGACATATTCAAAAATATTCTAAGCTTTCTTTCATCTTGTAATTTATTTAGTTTACACTCAGCTTATTTAGAAGCAAACCTTTGTAAACACCAACCTCAAACAATTGTTTGATTTTCCTTAAGGGACCGGGTAGGTCAGTATCCTTAAGAAGACTAAGAGAGTGAATCTTAGTGGTAGTTCCTTTAGGAGATCAAGGTTGATCGGATCCTAGAGAAGACTAAGAGAGTGAATCTTAGTGTGAGCTAAGTCAGTGTAATTGTTAGTCACTTGTAGGTTTCAAGTGCAGTTGTAACTCTTACCTGATTAGTGGATTGCCTTCATTCTAAGAAGGAAGAAATCACCTTAACGGGTGGACTGGAGTAGCTTGAGTGATTTATCAAGTGAACCAGGATAAAATCCTTGTGCGTTTTTTTTTTTTTTATCTCTTATCTTTTGCACTTGAGTTCTCGAAAGATTTGCCAAAATCTTTAAGGTGGAAGTTTTGTACTGAAAACGTTATTCAAACCCCCCCTTTCTACCGTTTTTCATACCTTCACAATAAAGGCTCGAACCTTGGTTCGACCTATCAAACATTCCCAAAACAAACCCGTCATTGCCATGACAAAGATAAGTGTAATCCACACTCCGAAAGTCGCATTAAATGCACGAATACAGTCAGCACATTTTAATCTTAAACACAAATAAATCAAGCTCTATTGAGCGATGAAACATTAATGCAGTGCTGCAAAACATAACCCTGTCATGTCCACTAGAAAGCGATAAGACAGAAACCAGTAAACGGCCGAAGCCTCTCAGAAAACGGAGACACACATCTCATATAAGTTCATTCGGCCGAAGCCTCCAGAAAACATTTTCTCAATTCCAAGCAATAATCAAAATCAAAGCAATATTCAATATAAACACAATAACCAAGTCGAATTGATCGACGCCTAGTAGCATTAGCTAGCAAGTAAGTTGCCCTAACCTCGAGTTGTTCCAGTCTTGCGGTGTAGGTCTCCCTCACAAGCTTGTTCAGTCAATCCCAAGGTTTCCACAATTGAACCTTTGAGCAAACAAAGCAATAATGAATCAACACAAGTCGATACAGTCGAAACAATCCTAACTAATGTTCGACTAAGCTCAAGAAGCTTCAGAGTACAACATTTAGGCACGAAAGGAAGGGCTTTCCCCGAATGGATGAGTTTTGACTCGATTCAGGTTTTGTACAAAAACACTTTATTCGCTAAAACGTGCATAACTTGAGCTACAGAACTCGGAATGACACAAAACCAGCGCCAAAATTTTGACAATTGAAAGAGCTACGCAATGGCTCAGGTAATAGAGACTCAAAAATTATTTTTGGACACGGTACCCAAGCAAATAGGTTTCGGCCACTATGGAAAATAGGGTTTTCGAGCTTTTTCTTCGATCTAAATCAATTCCTAGGTATTCTTAGGCGATATCTAGGCCAGGGAAACTCTCAGAAAAATTATCGGGTCGAAAATTGTCGCAGGGGTATTTTGGTCATTATTTTTAGCTCGGAAACTCAAAATCAGAATTTCGAAAAACAAATTTGATGAGCTCGATCCTAACGACATTTATAACAACTAATCCTAATGAAGCTAAGCTCAGTCGAGAGTTTTTGATCCAAAAAGCGGAACCTCTGTCAGAAAATGGGTATTTTCAGAAAACTTGACCTCTGCGACGATTCGACAGGATTCAGTCGAAAACAACTGGATATTCATGCTCTGGAGCACGTGGGCATTAAGTTTAGACACCAAAATCAGCTTATTTGGACAGTTTTACAAAAAGCTCCAAACTTTGAGCTCAGAAAAACATAGAAAAAGTCGACAGATCTGACGATCAGAAGTGAGGGATAGTAACTATACCTCGATGTCTACGCGTAGCAACGAACGGAACGACGATCGGTCAAGATTTGAAAAAAAATCACTTTTCCTCCAATCCTCCAAGAGCTCTCGGCCGTGTGTGTTGTGTTTGTGATTTTTTTTGTTTTTTTTTTCATTTTTCATACTATATATAGGAAATGGGAAATGCAGAAAAATGAGAAATTCGCGATTCCGATTTTTCCTACTGATTCCAACGTATTTTAGACACGATATTCTTCCCGCTGAATCTTCTAATTCTCCAAAGAAATATCAGTATGATTTTTGGTTTTCGAGGCTTGTTTTTAATGTTTACCGGCTTAAAAATGCACTTTATGCACTTTATGCTTTTGACCTCGGATGCAGAAACTTCCTTCTGAAGAAAGATTCGGAACGTCGATTAGAGTGGGCGTGCGCGGATGAAATCTTTATTTGAAGCTCCGAATAGAAAAAGTCTTCATCGTCCGTCGATTTTAGGGTTTTTGAACTATCAGGGATTCCGTTTCGGCAAACTTCCGAGAATTGGAATTTGACGTTCGTACATTCCAGGGTTTCGCATCGAAATACTTGTTTACTGACGAATAAGAGAAATTCTAACATTTCTCTGAAGATTTTTGGAATTAGTTTCCATCGCGTCCTAAAGTGTAAATTAGCTATTTACTAGTGTCTTTGACCTAAGATTAGGCGAATGTTAGTCGTGCTATACTTTTATCGGTTTTGATACAATCCTTGAACTTTTCCTGAACCTTCTCCTTCATAAATTTATTTCATCCAATAAACTCTTGTTCAGGTTTCCCTTCACGATACATCGAACTTATTCGTTAATAAGAAATTTCACTAATTTATTCTAAGCTTAAAATCTTGGGTCTCACACAGAACCACTGCCTCCATCAAGTCTGCCATCAAGTACCAATCTATGACAAATTGGTCAAGGAATTCTGGAAGCATTCCGACTGCGATGACACACAAGTGGTTTCCTACATTGCTGGAAGGAGGATAATCATTACTGAGAAGTCTACTGTGGATCTTCTGGGTGCACACACTGGAACAGGGTATAGACTCCAACTGACGGAATCAAAGGTGAAACCTTGAACCAAGGATGAAACCAACAAGGCTCTTTACACAACATACAAACCTGGCAAGAGCGACTACAAAGTGGTGGATCTTCATCCCAAGCTAAGAATCTGGCACAAGATTCTACTTCACTACATCAACCAGAGGCCAAAGGGAAGCTCTCCTGATTACATCAACTTCTGCCAGAAGGCGATGCTGTTCTTCATTCAGGATCATAGGAAGATCTGCCTTCCTTTCTTCCTGTTCTCTTACCTGAAAGAGTGCATTAGGAAATCCAGAACCACTGCCTCCATCAAGTCTGCCATCAAGTACCAATCTATGACAAATTGGTCAAGGAATTCTGGAAGCATGCCGACTGCGATGACACACAAGTGGTTTCCTACATTGCTGGAAGGAGGATAATCATTACTGAGAAGTCTATTGTGGATCTTCTGGGTGCACACACTGGAACAGGGTATAGACTCCAACTGACGGAATCAAAGGTGAAACCCAGAACCAAGGATGAAACCAACAAGGCTCTTTACACAACATACAAACCTGGCAAGAGCGACTACAAAGTGGTGGATCTTCATCCCAAGCTAAGAATCTGGCACAAGATTCTACTTCACTGCATCAACCAGAGGCCAAAGGGAAGCTCTCCTGATTACATCAACTTCTGCCAGAAGGCGATGCTGTTCTTCATTCAGGATCATAGGAAGATCTGCCTTCCTTTCTTCCTGTTCTCTTACCTGAAAGAGTGCATTAGGAAATCCAGAACCACTGCCTCCATCAAGTCTGCCATCAAGTACATCCCTTTTGGGAGACTGCTTTCAGATCTCTTCATTGAGAGAAAATTCATAGAAGATCTGATCAAGGCAGGATGCACAGAGGATCTGTCAACAATTGTTAGTGATGTCTTTACATCCACATCTTTGAAGAAGATGGGATTGGTCAAGAAGAAGGTTGCCCCTGCTCATGAAGATACTTCTGATGAAGTAAGACAAAGAAGGGTGCCTCTGAATGATTACCCTATGTGGTCCCAAGCTCATAACCCAGAAGCTATTTTGTGCTACATTGACGATCTGAAGAAACAAGGGTATGAGATTGATGTGGATGAGTTCTTCAGAAAATTGCCACCAGCTCCAGAGTTTGACTCTCCTCCCTAGAGGAAAGTTCAGAGAAAAATGGTCTTGGAGGAATCCTCTGAAGAGTCTGATGATCAGAAGAAGAAGAAGAAAGCTGACAAATCAAAGAGGAAGCACGAGGAATCCACCAAACCAGATGCTCCATCTGATGGTGATGCTCCTCCTCCAAAGAAGAAAAAGAAGCAAGTGAGGATTGTGGAGAAGCCTACTCGTGTGGAACCAGCTGCTCAAGTAATCAGAATGAAGACTTCTGCCAGAGTGACTCGGTCTGCCGTGCAATCTTCAAGTAAGTCTGTTGTTACTGAATCTAATGATGATTTAAATTCACTTGATGCACTCCCCATCTCTACACTCCTTAACCGCACCGCCACCCAACTCACTCCTATCCTAGAGTTTCAACCAGCTGAACAACCCACTTCTCCACCAAATTCACCAAGGTCTTCATTTTTCCAACCTTCCCAACAAGAAGCACCTCTTTGGAACATGCTTCAGACTCCACGTCCCTCTGAACCAACCTCACCCATTACCATTCAATACAACTCACTAACCTCTGAACCCATCATTCTTGACCAACCAGAACCTGAACCCAGACCTTCTGATCACTCTGTCCCCAGAGCATCAGAACGTCCTGCTCGTACAACAACTGATATAGATTCCTCAACTCCTTATACTCCTGTATCATTTCCTACCAATGTTGTTGATTCCTTACCTTCCAACAACTCTTAATCACTTCGTAAATTTCACGAAGTTAGGAAAGAAAAAGAGTCTGCCATTCCTGAGTACTACCTCACAGTACCAAGCCCTAGGAGATACCCTAGACCTAGACCAGAACGTCTAGTTGACCCAGATCATCCTATCCAGGCTGACCCCTTGCATGAAGCAGACCCTTTAGCCCAACAAGTTCAACCAGACCAAGTTCAACAAGAACCCATTCAACCAGAACCAGAAACCTCAGTGTCTAACCACTCTTCGGTTAGATCACCACACCCTCAGGTTGAAACCTCTGAACCAAACCTTGGAACCTCTGAACCAAATGTCCAAACTTTTGACGTTGGTTCTCCTCAAGGTGCCTCTGAGGCAAATAGCAGCAACCACCCCACCTCTCCTGAAACCAATCTCTCCATTGTTCCCTACACATACCTCAGGCCAAACTCTCTCTCTGAGTGCATCAGTGTTTTTAATCATGAAGCTTCACTGATGATTCGCAATGTGCAAGGTCACACTGACCTGAGTGAGAACTATGACTCTGTTGCTGAAGAATGGAATCGTCTGAGTACTTGGTTAGTTGCTCAGGTTCCTGTTTTGATGAGTCATCTCACTGCTGAAAGGGACCAGAGGATTGAGGCTGCTAGGCAGCGGTTTAACAGAAGAGTAGCTATGCATGAACAACAGCAACGAACTAAGTTACTTGAAGCTGTTGAAGAAGCCAGAAGAAAGAAAGAGCAAGCAGAAGAAGCTGCACGTCAAGAGGCTGCACAAGCTGAAAATGCAAGATTAGAAGCTGAGAGACTAGAAGTTGAAGCTGAAGCTCTCAGAGGTCAAGCTCTTGCACCAGTGGTCTTCACTCCTGTTACTTCTGATTCCACTCAAGCTCCTCACTCTGCTCAGAATGTTCCCTCTACCTCTTCACAGCCAAGTTCTTCCAGACTTGACATCATGGAACAACGTCTCAACTCTCATGAGACTCTGCTGCTGGAAATGAAGCAAGTTCTTCAAGAACTCCTGCGTCGCTCTGACAAGCCTTAGTTTTTAGGATTTCTTTTGTATTTTTTTCGTTTTTCTTTCTTAACTTAGTTTATTTTTTTTAATTGCATTATTTGCTCTATTTTGCTTACTCGTCGTTTATCATTGCATATATATATATATGACATTGTGTTTGCAAAATTTTTTATTCATGATAATTCATGTTTATTACATCATACATTGTATTCCCTACATCTAGAATGGAGGATCCTTCCTCATTCTTCTGCATTCTTGGCGCTGCTCTACCCTCTACTTCTCCAGGCGATCCAATGAATACTCTATGTTGTTGAGTTTGATGTTCAGCTCATCCCTCTCCAGACTATCTTCTGTCGTCTTGAGTCTCTTTTCAACAGCTTCCTTTTCTTCTAGCAGATTCAGCTCAAGCTGGCAAAGCTCCTGAATCTCCTCCACGAAGCAGAGGAATTCTTTCAGATCCTTCTCCATCTCTGGACCAAGATTTTCTTCAAGAAGTGTCTTCGTCAGCTCTTGTATCGTTCGTGTACCATCAGGGTGCCGTATGTTAAGGAACATGTCTTCCTCGAAGGCCTTCCTTCTGAGCTCTTCTAATGCCATTCTGCATGATGCCATTTTCTCTTAATTGGTATTAATCTTGTTGTGAAGCTTACCCTCTTCTTACTCGCCTTATATAAGCTTCATTCTCTCCTTGGAAGTTATTGCTCCTACAAATTCTCGAGGTTAAGTCCTTGGTAACTGAAGCTTCTCTTTACTCCCGTGGCCGGTGGTAAACGTTCTTCTTTTGCATTAACTCCCTTCTTTAATTCGCTTAACTCTCATTCAGGCATCGTTTCTTTCTCCATCTTTTCAAACTTAGACCTTCTCTAAGGGGGAGTACCTTGTACTTCAAGCTAAGTTTTTCACACCCCATATTTTTTGCTTATGACAAAAAGGGGGAGTACACCCAGTTTTTGATGTATAAGCTGTGTTAGTGTGATTTATTTTTTCTTTTGGAGAATTTAAGAGTTCCACCTTTATGACCATAGATGTGTCACTAGGCAAATACAAGGAATACATTTCACTTCTTCTGAAGTGATTCTATTTGACTCTGATACCCTTATTGTTGACTCTGAATACTTATGCGCTCTGATTATTTTATTTCATCTATGTCATGCTCCTTCACTCTGAACTCTTACATTATTTAGCTCAGAATCTAGACATTTCTAACGTTTTCACTAAGTCTTAGATTCAGGGGGAGCTATGCTCAGAATCAAGCTGTGACTTGGATTCAGAATGAGCAAGATAAACTATTCACATCAGGATAAGTCTAATTCTATATCTCTAAACTCTGAGTGAATTCAGTTTATTGTTTAAGAATTGTTCATCAAAATACTTGGTTTTGTCATCATCAAAAAAGGGGAGATTGTAAGATCAAGTTTTGATCGAGTAGTACAACTCTATGTTTTGATGATTACAAGTAAACATTTTAGTATGAACAATTATGGTACCCTAACGTGTTTTTCTGAGTGTGCTATTTACAGGCTCTGACCTCTATTTTATCTCACACAAATCAGAAGCATTGTGCATAAAGAGTGACCCAAGCAATGCTTTCGCAACATCAATGTTCACTCTGAACAGAAGAAATGCTTCAGAAGATTTGATGTCATACAAGCTCTGATATGGACTCAGTCACTTGAAGTTCTGAAGATCCAGACGTTCTGACAACCTAGACACTCTGAAGGTTCAGATGTTCTGATGGTGTAGAAGACTCTGAAGATCCAGAAGCTGAAAAGTGGAAACTCTGATGTCCAGAAGCAAGATGACTCTGAAGACCATGTACTTCCCTCTGAGTTCAGAATCAGAAGATACAACAGTCAGAGGATCTCTGCTTCCCTCTGACTCTGATCAACGAGCTTCACAAGTTCCAACATGAAGCATTCCCCTGATCAGAAGTCTACTAGGTTTAAAGGTCAAGTCACTATCCAAGTACAAAAGCAAATGTACTATCCTGACGACCTACCTAACATTCTCAGCCACAACAGAAGCTGAAATTTCCAGAACTGCCCTCCAACGGTAGCATTCCCATGCAGCGTTCAAACCCTAATCCTTGGAGTATAAATAGAGGCTGAAGATTGAAAGATGTTGTTGGAAGAATCTCACACGCGCAAGCTACATTCAAACTTTCTAAGCATTCTTTCATCTGAATTGATTGTGTTTACTATTAGCTTTTCAGAAGCAAATTCTTTGTAAACATTCTTTCTTAAACAGTTGTT
This sequence comes from Lotus japonicus, assembly GCF_012489685.1. Taxonomy (NCBI): domain Eukaryota; kingdom Viridiplantae; phylum Streptophyta; class Magnoliopsida; order Fabales; family Fabaceae; genus Lotus; species Lotus japonicus. Next base: position 31,969,791 of record NC_080042.1, on the reverse strand, counting down.
TAGTTACCTTTAGGATAACAAGTTTTATCGGATCCTAGAGAAGACTAAGAGAGTGAATCTTAGTGTGAGCTAAGTCAGTGTATTGTTAGTCACTTGTAGGTTTCAAGTGCAGTTGTAACATTTACCTGATTAGTGGATTGCCTTCATTCTAAGAAGGAATAAATCACCTTAACGGGTGGACTGGATTAGCTTGAGTGATTCATCAAGTGAACCAAGATAAAATCCTTGTGTGCTTTTCTATCTCTTATCTTAAGCACTTTGTTCTCGAAAGATTTGCTAAAATCTTTAAGGTGGAAGTTTTATTCTGAAAACGTTATTCAAACCCCCCCTTTCTACCGTTTTTCATACCTTCAATGATGTCCATTTTGACACAAAGTGACTTGATGTCACGACTAGTTGCTAATCAACTTTCTACGACTTGCGTCGATCACTCGCTCATCTCGAGTCTCGGTCATGAAGATATATCTCAAATATTTTCCCCGAGGTCCGGCTCGTTCCCGGCCTGAAAATACTTTTCGCCGAAAATGGATTCCTCTAGATATTCTAAGGCATGATGACTCATTCATAATCTCCAACAAGGTCTCGGTTAGCACTCTTTCCTCACATCGAAGTTTCGTACAAAACCTCTACGGCGTGCTAGAAACTTTCCCTAGCTTGGAAACGAAAGCACATTAATACTATAATCATTCTTCACCAAATCAAACATACATGGTCATAAGACATGATAAAGGTCAAATCCCCACTCTAACCCTAGCTATGCTTTTGTGTCGTTCGACGACGAAGTGCTAGTTTTTGAACATTTTTAAAAAACCCAATGAATCTAACGATGTCGTTCTATATTGCATCATGGTAAGATGATCTCATTTAGGTTGAGTCATAATATATAATCTTATATAAAACACACAAGTTACAACAATCACATCAATTCACACCCAATAGTCGCACTTAGACAAATACTATATTTGATTAATTAATCGTATAAATATATGTGTCTTACTGATTTGAACCGCCGCAAATTGGTACTAAAACCACACAAATCACTGATTTTATTGTAGTGTCTAATTGTGGTAAATCTAATAACTAGAAAAAAATAGTTGACATTGAAAATCTACTCACATTGAGAGAGGAGAGAAAAAAATGATAGATATGATTGATAATAATATGTTAGAAAAAGAAGAAATAAATAAGAAGAAAAGTTGGATTTTTTTTTGGATAAGCAAAATTATAATTATGGAAGTATAAGGGGTACTTCAACCCTTGGTAAAGAGTACAACAAGAGAAGAAGAAAGGGGAAAAGAGTGTTGAAACAACAACACTCAGCAGAAGCTAAAACAAAGGATACATTCAGTTAAACAAGAACTGATTAATAAAAGCTACAGTGGGGAAAACAGAGCCTAATGAAAAACTACTGGACAGTAGCTTCCAAAGCAACCAAAATCCGTGAGAGAGGCCAAACAAATTGAGACAGGAGTTTCCCATAATGCTCCAAAAAGTCCCCTTGCAATAACCAGATTCAACCCAAACTAAAGAAGAGAAATGAAGATTGAAGGGTGAATTTTCCAATCATACATTGAACAATGAAAATCCTTCAGCCTTTCCCTTAGCCAGCTCCACGTTCTAAATTGGATTAGGTCCAACACGTTGTTAGCAATTGGAGCCTACCCTTTGAAGATGCATGCGTTCCTAGAAGTTCAAATGACCCAAATTGTTGCAGTCCACACGATCCACATCCCTTTCCTTTGATTCTGGTTTCAGCAAGGGAGAATATGTTGCAGGAAGTGCATCTTTGCATCCTCTGGTAGTGCAGTTGAAATTCCCAGCCATTGATAGATTGTCGTCCAAATGTGCCACGCGAAAGGACAAGAATAAAAAAGGTGAGCACTCGATTCCTCAACTGTGAACAAAGGGGACAAACACTTTCTCCACTGACCTGAGCACTACCCTATCATGCAACACCCGCCACACAAAGGCAACAACATTGGGGCAGGTATGTGCCATAGAGACTTGAAAATATCCATTTCATCAGACCTATGTGTTGTGCCCAGCAAAGATGAATACGCAGAGCAAACAGAGAAATTACCATCTTCACTAGATGACCATACCTATCCATCATCCTCAGATTCGTGTGGTTTAAAAGAAAGGAGAAGGGTCAACAATGAATGCAAAGAGGGTAATTCAGTATTGCTGAGTCCTCTTCTCCAACCGAAGTCCCAAGACCACACCCCCTCAAACCACTGTCCCATATTCATAATCAACATTCGTTTTAGTTGACAAGTTGTACAACCTAGGAAACTTATCCCTCAAAATCCAATCATTAAGCCACACCTCTTCCTAGGATGAGACCTCATTTCCACGCCTCACTTTTCTATGTAAATTTGCATCAAACCATTGTCCATCCCCTTCTAGAAAACAGGTCTTCCTCAAATCCTGCCACCAAATAGAGCCCTTAAAAGAATTAGTCTGATCATACTTCTTCAATAGCACCTTTGCCCAAAGACTACCTCTCTTCGTAAGAAGTCGCCAACGCCCTTTTCCCAAGTGAGCAATATTGAACTTCCCCAATCTTTCACTCCCAATCCTCCATCCTCCTTTGGCAGGCAAATCTTCTCCCAACCCAAGCAATCTTGTTATTTTCCTCGGACCCTCCCCAGAGAAAGTTCTTCATGATGCGATGGCAACTCTTGATAACACCAATCGGGGCCTTGTAGAAAGAAAGATAATAGAGAGGGATCGAGGAGAGAACACTCTTGATTAAGAAAATACGTCCCCGGAAAGAGGTGCACTTGTGTTTCCACAAAGCTAGTCGTTTTCTCACTATATTTCTCACATGATCCCAAAAGGAGATCCTACGATGGTTGCCACCCACCAAAACACCCAAGTATTTGAAAGGCGTAGATGATGTTCTACAATGAAGAGATGAGGCAAATCTTGAGAGTTCACCTTCCTCCACCTTTAACCCCACCAATTTGCTCTTGTAGAAGTTCACTTTAAGGCCTGAAACCATCTCAAAGCACCTAAGAATGCACTTAAGAGTCTCCACATTTTGACCGGAGGCCTCCCTAGTAAATAAATTATCATCCGCGAATTGTACCATCGACATAGAAGCTCCATCATCCCCACCAAAAGAAAACCCTCTGAACCTGTTAAGATCCACCGCCCTTCTAAGAAGACCATTTAGACCTTCGACCATAATGAGAAAGAGAAAGGGTGCCATGGGATCCCCTTGACGGAGACCTCTACACATTTTGAATTAAGTAGTCGGGCTTCCATTAAGTAAAACACAAACTGAGTTGGATTCTAGACATCCACGGATCCAACATATCCACTTATCACAGAAGATCATCCTATGAAGCATGTAGTATAGGAATTCCTAATTCACCGAATCATAAGCCTTCTCATAATCCACCTTGAACACGATTGTTGGCTTCTTCTTATGCTTAGCTTCCGAGATGACCTCATTGACAACCAACACACTATCCAACATATTTCTTCCCCTAAGAAACTTCTTGACATGCTATTTTACGTCACTTGGATCATCAAGCCACGAACCGTCCACATGAAGTCCTATTAGAGCATTCTTCCTCCTCTTCTAGTTAATGATCGAATGGAAGTATTTGGAATTTGAATCACCTTCTTTAAGCCACCTAGATCTTGACTTTTGAAATAAGAGAGATTCGTTCAATCTGGTCACCTTCCATAGTTATGCCTGCAAGACTTTCCTATCTTTAGCCTCCTCCTCATTCAATGCTCTTTCCTTAGCCTTGTTGTCCAAGTCTTCAAATTTCCTTACTAGTTCAGTTCTCTGATTATTCAAGTCCCCAAACACTTCCACGTTCCAATGTCTCAACCGAGCCTTGAGTTCCCTTAGCATTTCCTTTAGAGCGAAAGCCCCCAAACCTTGAAATTGAAGTTTGGACCATTCCTCCTCTACATACCCTTTGAACCTTGAGTCCTGAATCCAACAATTAAGGACCCTAAATGGTTTTGGGCCCCAATTAACTGTGGAAGAGCAAAGGAGTACAGGGCAATGGTCAGAAAAATCTCTACTTAAGACCTGTTGGTAGCAATTAGGCCACTCCCCAAGCCACTCCATCGTCACAAGAGCCCTATCCACTCACTCATACTGAATGATCCTTTACTCTAAACACATAGAAGACACCCCCCCTCTGTTTGCAGCTTGCGAAAAGACCCAATCAAACTCAGAATCACCCCTCAGTGCACGAGACAGGCTTACCTCGATCACTTTGAGTTTGGTCTCCTGGTTGCAAACGAATTCAACCTCCTCCTTGGAAATAAGTTCCCTAATGACCCTCCATTTAGTTATGTTACCCAAGCCCCTGGCGTTATAACTCAACATCTTCATAGGTTTGAGTCGGAAGAAAAATATGGTGCAAGTGCAAGAAAATTGTAGTAATAATTTGTGTTTTTACAAAAAAAAAATCGTTAAGACTTACATTCTTATTGGTCAAACCCCTACGAATTAAAGTTTAGTGCGCCAACTGTGGGTGATGGATATAATGTTATGACTACCAACTGTAAGAGAAAAAAAGTGAAAATAAAAAAGAGCAAGGGAGACCCAAACTTTACCCCACCACATAGTATCCATTTGATTGAACCAAGCATCACCACTGAATAAACACAAATAAGGGGATGGGTCCTGCAACCACAGGACGGTCTTATATTAACCACACCAAACTTTACAATTAATAGGATTCGGTTCGGTGATGCATGCTAGAATACAATACATGTATTGGTATTTGTAGCCATGGACTAATATATCTAATACAACATCTTCCAAATCCAAAACATATCCATTTTTCCTTCTCCTATTTTACATTTCTAAACAGGAAACAAAAATAAAATTAAGCATGGAAGAAGCTCCTTCAAAATCAGTGGAAACCGCCGCCTGGGGGAAGACTCGAAGCCTTGGCCACATCAGCGGGCTTCGGAGTCGGCAGCAAGACAATTGCCATTATGGCACTGACGGCAGCCATCACTGCACCCACCACGAACGCCGGCAAGTTGCCACCACCAAACAAAGCATCCCAAGGTCCACTCAATGTTGACACTAACATCTGCATATATACATGTTATAGACCATAAGTCAAATAACTCCAAAACAATAGTTTTGTTTTGCTTGAACAAATCATTGAGGGTTTTGATTTTTACCTGGGGGACGACAATTGCAAGATTCAGAACTCCTAAAGATAAACCTGAAATTTTTTATATAGAGGAAAAATGTCACAATTTTATTTACATGGCTATAATAACTGACCCACTTAATATAAGAAAAATACATTTAGAAAAAACAATAAATATAAGTTTTGAGATCCTTTACCTTGACCGGCCCCTGCAGCGCTGGAGTATATAGATGCCAGAGCAAAAGGAACACTGAAATTAATCTGGACATATGAACAACAAATGGTGTATTAGTTTTCTGCGCCACACATCATTAGCTCTTAAACTTTTCCCACGCTTCTCAGTTTAAAACCAATCATTATATTAATTGTTTGAAAATCAAAATATGTAAAAATGAATAATCAATGATAATGATAAAAGATAAAAGATAAAGGAGGAAAATATTGTGAAGAAAACACGTGATGGAAAATATAATACCTATGACAATATTACAGTTGATTTTCAAACATGTTCACTAAGTGGGGCCGCAGTACTTTACAACACGGAAAATGTTTTCTTCACACCTCATTTTGAGGTCATTTTGAGGTGGAAGGAGGTGGAGAGGAGAGAGATAGGAAGAAAAGAAAAAGTAAGAGAGAGAAAGTATGAGATGTGATAGATGATAATAGGAGAGAGGTAGAAATAAAAATAGGTGGAAATGAAGTGTTTAAAAGATGAGGTGTGTATACAGTGGCGGATCTAGGACCCGGGGTCAGGGGGTTCAAATTTTTTAAATGAACACATCGGTAAAAATATAATTAAAAAAACTTTAACATGTTTTATACATCAGAAATTATACAAGTCATAGTTGTGCAAATAGGTGAATTTTTTATGCAAATAGGTGCAAAACTTGGTTTACTAGTATAATTTAAAATTTTCAGGGGGTTCAAAAAAATATTATATAGGGTAAATAATTATTATAGCTAGGGGGGTTATGTGCAATTTTTTTTTTCCAGGGGGTTCAATTGAACCCCCTCACTCTAAGCTACATCCGCCACTGTGTGTATATATCATTACTTTTTACAACACCTACAACACTACTTAGGAGATAAAAAACATTTTCTATACAAAAAGTGGAATAATGAATTATTAATCAAATGGAAAATAAAACCTGCACTCAAGTCAGCAAGTTATGGTGAAGTCAAGTGACAATAATTTTTTTTACGGGAAAACGGAAAAAACAAAAATACTTCACACAAATTTATATTCACTAAATCTATGTTCTTTTAAATGGAAAATGTTTTTTCACACAAATTTTAGGTGAAAATGCAGAGGAAAGTTAAAATATAAGGTAAGAATTTTTTTTGGTAGATTAATATAAGGTAAGATAGTATCAAGATACTCAGACGTCAAAATGATATTTTATTGCATTTTACAATGAAATTATTTAATGTCAATTAAAAATTCATAACTGATATATAAGGGGTTGTCTAAATTACCCATGGTAGAATTTGGGTTAAATAACCCATGATCTAGGTGGACCAATCACATTTAAGATAAATTAGTTGAATTTTTAAAATTTATTTATTAATTTATTTAGGGTTAAATATGATTTAGGTCCCTGACTTATACACATAAATATAAAATGGTACCCAAAAATACACAAAAGCTTTAGTCCTTAATTTTTTTCACATCTATTTCAGTCCCACAAAAATATCTCATGGTTTGTATTTGCCATAGTTTGTATTTAGCAAAGATAATACCACGTAGCTTCACCTTGCCATAGATTGCTCCTCCTCGTTTGTACTTAGCAAAGACAATATTACCACGTCAATTTCATACAGATGTACCATGAATTTATGAAACATAAAAAGGTGAATTCACGAAGGGTTGCATAAGATAGTTAAGTTACCCATGGCTGCGTTCTTTGATAACCCCATGGTTGCATAAGCTGGACAATGATTTCAAGGTGAATTTTTAGGTTTTGAAATAATTGTGTGGGGAGGAGGACTAAATTTAAGGGAAGAAAATTTTGAGGGATCAAAATAGATGTGAAAAATAATTCAAAGGCCTAAAACCTTTGCGCTTTTTTTAGGTACCATTTTAGATTATTTGTATAAGTTAGGGATCAAAAACATATTTGACTCTAAATAAATCAATTAATAAAATATAGAAAATTCAACCAATTTATCTTAAATTTTATTGGTCCACCTAGATCATGGGTTATTTAATCCAAATTTTACCATGGGTCATTTAGACAACCCGTATTATAAAGTTATAAATATTTTATAAATAAATTTTTAATTGACATGTCATAATTTCATTTACTGAAATAAGAAATGAGACACAATTTAAGAATAAAAATTTATATTCGAATGGTAAGGGTGAAAGAGAAATTAAGAAGTGGAAAAACATGTAAAGTTCCTATTAATTGTTTGAAAATCAAATTCAGTAAAAAAAAAGTTATTTCATTTGCTAAAGACGAAAGAATAATATTCGAAGTACTTGATAAAAAATAAAAAAGGAAAATAATTGTGAGGAAAACACATGTCATGGAAAATATGTACCCAACTAGAGTCAATTTCAAACTTGTTCAATGAGTGGGGCCGCACTACTTTCCAACACCTACCAACACTAGCTTGCTACTTAAGTTGAGTAATGAATCGTTATGAAATGGAAGAAAAACATGCACTACAACAGTCAGCAAGTTGGTGAAGTCAAGTGACAAAGATTTTTTACAGGAAAAAAAAACAATGTTTTAATTGGCCACTTTCATATTTCGATGTATAAAAATAATTGGCCACTTTAAAGAAGAACGAGTTAGTCATAAATATATAAAAAATAAAAATAAATTTCATCCAATCATATCCACTTAAATGAGGTGACAAGATATTAGAGGAATTTACCGCGAGAGGGATTCCCATGACACCAAAGAAAGCAATGGCACCAGCCTTGACACCGGAAGAAGGAGCACCGACGGTGGCGCCGCCGCTGATCAAACGGTCATGCTCCGCCGTCTTAGTAATGAGCACGGTCATGGCCATGCATATAGCCAAGATGAAGTTCACAATCCCCCACAAGTTCTTCACTCCGCCAAGAATCCTCCCTAAAGGCTCCACCGCCAGCGACATGAAAGCCAGCACCACCGCGTTAATCATGAGCCCCAGCGAACCGGCACGGACACCGTCATCATACGCCTTCTCGCCAACAGCGCCTCCGTACACCTCCCGACCCATCCAGTCAGTGTCGAACAAGAAGAAGGGGAACCACGCGACCCAGTTGACGGCGGTCACCAACATCAGTATCCACATAGGCTTCTTCAGCTCCTTGAACGCGCCGAACAGGTCCCCGAAACAGGAAACCGGGCTGTCAACGTCAGCGGCCGGTTTCTTGGTGAGCGGGGTGTCCTCCACATAGATGAGTGCGGCGATGGACAGAATTAGGAGGAGGAGGATGGAGAAGAAGAAACAGCTCTTGAGGTTCGCGCAGAACGACGGGCAGGCATCTGTCACTGTGAAGGGGAAGATCTTGTGGAGACCGCTGTAGGCGCCTGCCGCGTATCCGAGCACGTTCCCGACCGCCATGAAGAACGAGAAGAAGCCCATGGCTGTCCGCGTTTTCTTTTGATCGCCGGCCGCAAGATCACCGAGGAAGGCACGACAAGGACCCTACATGACCACCACATATACAAATTATTATAGTGTTTATGAAATCAAGATAAATATGGCTAAATGCAACTTCTCTTAGCTTTTGCATTCGTAGACAGAGATGTTGAACGAAACATGTTTTATGATTTAAAACTCAAGAACATATATATGAAATATAAGAAATAGAGAAATAGATGTTATATATATGTGGATTAAAACTACTATTTAGATGCTTAACAAATTGAATTGGTCCACAAAAATGATGACTTATGAGGTCTACACTGCCATATAGAGAGTATAATTTTAGCCTCATTCATTTTAATTATTAGAAGAAGATTTGTGTAGTTAAGACCTTGATAGAAGGTAACGTAATGTATAAAATAAGATATGAATGGAAGAAGAGGTTAGTTAGAAATCCTGTACCTGAAGCATGTTGTTGGCGACATCAAGGATCCAGAAGCCAAAGACAAAGATGGCCACGGCACGGGGGCGGGTCTTCTTAGCTAAGTCGTCTCCCATGGAGTGGCCGATATCGGCAGCGTAGCCGATGAGGAAGACGGAGATGGCGACGGCAACCGCACCGGCTAGAATGAAGGGGCGACGGCGGCCGAAGCGGCAGGTGGTGCGGTCGCTGTAGTACCCCACAATGGGCTGGACGAGGAGCCCCGAGACAGGGCCACAGAGCCAGATGAAGGAGGCCCAAATGTGCGGGACGCCGAGCGTCTGCACGTAAGGGGTGAGCAGGGAGAGCTGCAGGGCCCAACCGAACTGAATGCCGGCGGCTATGGAAGCCACGGCGATCATCTTGCGGAGGGGGCTGGACTGTTGCGGTATATGAGCCTCGATTTGAAGGGAGGAACCCTTGGTGTCAAGGTGGTTGCTCTTGGTGGGAGACTCCATGGTGATGGTGGTGGAAACCTGCAGAGAGAGAGAGAGAGAGAGAGAGAAAGAGAGAGAGGGGGGAGATGAGTTTGGGAAAAATGAGGGAGCTCTCTTGAATTTATAGGAATACTGGGGGATGGATGGGGGGTGAAAGGAGTAACCGAGAAATCGAGTGGATATGGCTGGCCATCCTTGTCATATTATCAAGCTAGGTTGATAAGTAATAGTGGGTCAGTGTGTTGTATTTTTGGTTTTGCTTGTTCACACCACAAATTCGAATAATTATATTGTTATTATTGTTTTCCGTTTGAATAACAAAAAATAAAAAAGGAGTTATGATATATACACACCTCTTCACTTCTTTTCTACCTTCATTTTTTATTTATTTCTATTTTCTCTATTAATCAAATCATTTATCACATCTTTACTTTCTCTCTCATTTCTTTATATCTCTCTCTTCCTACACCTCTCCACACCTCAAAAATGAGGTGTGAGAATATAATTATTCCAAAAAAAATAAAATTATTTGGAGGATTTTAGTTCATTGTCTTTATCTTTTTCTGCAGTATATAGTCCAACACTCTCAAACTTACTCGATGGGACAATATTTAACTCCATCCATTGGTATGTAATTATATTTACTTAAATTAAGCAAATAAGGTATTAATTTAAATAAGGGATGTTTAAATGATTTATGATAAAGTTTGAGTTAAATAACTCATCATTCAATCACATTGGAGATAAGTGAGTCAGAATTTCTATATTTTATTTATTAATTTATTTTCAACTTATTTATCTCTAATGTGATTGGATGATGAGTAATTTAACCCAAACTTTATCATGGATCATTTAGACAACCCCATTTAAATATTATTGGAAATTAAGTCTTTCATTCTGCTATTTAGGTGGGACCTTGTATTTAGACGCTTGTGTGTAACTTGTTTTCGTTTTCGTTAACTTTAATCCCTGTATTTCACAAAAATTGTTGTTTTGAACCTTTTTTCAATATTCCAAAATATTTCTTGTTTTAAAAAAAAACTATTGATTTTTTTGCTAACTTTTCTCACTTATATCCTCATTTAATACATTTTCTCTCACTTATCACCTTTCATATTAATCAACCACAGCTCTTCTCTATTAACTATATTCTTATTTATCTAAGTATAATTAATAGTTGCGTATGTTACTAGTGAAATTAAATAAGAACAAATATTTTTTGTACATTGGAAAGATAAATTGCACCTTCTAGGGATTGATTCCTGGACCTCCCCCACCCAACCCACATAATTCACAGCTTTAACCACTTAAGATATAATTCGGGGACAAATAAGAACTGTTTAGCAACATTATACTATCAATTATCGATAATTGTCATTTTACTCTTTGTTCTACAATCTTATAATCAAAAATCTTTGTGGAATGAATGGAGCATTAAATAAAAATGGGGGTAAATGAATAATAGATACTCTGTAACATTTTTTTTGAAACAACAAGAGAGGTCGCAAACCCCGCCAGGAGCCTCCGGAGGGTTGTGTGGGTTTGGTTGCGATTGATGGTGGAGGTCCTTCCTCGGGTGCGATCATGCCCTCGGTTTGTCCTACTCCACTGGTTTCTGAGAGCACTCATCGTGGTCGTTATTGCACGCGGGCCACGAAGGCGTGGATGCTTGGTAAGCTTGTGGGCTGTACGTTTGACGGTGGGGACGAGGCGGCTATCCGTGGTCTGGCTGAAGAAATGGAGGAGTGGTGGCCGCCTTGAGCGATGATATGCTCTTGATGTTGGCTTTTGGATCTGGTTGAGGTCTTCGCTTTTGCATCCATTGGTTTTTTTTTCTTTTTGTTTAGGGAGGTTCTTGTTATTTATATCTTTCAGGGATGGTTAAGTGATTGTGTATTCTTGTGGATGATTGAAGACTTTTGTTTTTATATTCCTCTTTGTCATATTCTCGAGCTTAGCCTCTCTATTATTATTAATATATTAATATATTTGAATTTAAAAAAAAAAAATTAGATGTAAGAATATGACGTTTATTTCATTTATTCTCGCATAATACCTGAATATTAGTCTTTCTTACTCCTTCCGTCCAAAACTATTATTGTTTAAGGTTATGTACATAGTTTAAAAGTTCATTAACTAATGTTATAATTTAACTGAAACACATTTATTTAATGTTGAGTTATATAAAAGAGATAGAATAATAGGTCAACTAATTGGTGAGAATAGTGATAGATGAAAATATGAGGTTATAGTTAGAAGAAAATGAAGGCATGAATAAAAGAAAATGTGATAAAATTCTTTGAATTTGTAAAACAACAATAATTTTAGAATAAAACACAAAAGTTAAAACAACACTAGTTTTAGAACGGAAAAGATTTAGCAGATTATGCAAATCGAGGTTGCATTGGCCTATAATGATAATGTTTTTCACTTTGATTATGGTATTGAAGGAGAGAGAAAAAAATATTATTTTATTTAAGATCCCACATTTGAGAGTACCTGAGCAAAGGCACGGATCTTAGCTTTTGCTAAGATCTCATGCCATGTAGGATAGCTCCAATGGTGGGATCTAATAAGATCCGGATCTTATTTTAAGGTCCCAAAATAAGGACTCCATTGGAGATGCTCTTAGTGATGAAATGGGTTAAGGCTAGACCAGACAGACTATAAATAGGATGATGTCTATAGCAGCAATACATTATACTACAACGATTGACCTGTATTCTTGACTTTTAAAAAAGAGAGCAACGTTTTTGAAGATTAAGTTAAGATAACTAAAAGTTTGTGTGTGCCAAACAATAATATGAGATTTATCTAATAATATATAGCAGCAAGAAAAATTATGAAAATAATACAGAAAAATATAGACAACTAGAAACACAGACAGGCCTAGCATCCATAATGCATGAACTTTGTCTTTCACTGCGGAATATAGTTCATATATATATATATATATATATATATATATATATATATATATATATATTGTTATGCTAAAAATTACACATAAAAATTAACTAGAGTAATGCATTATACTGCTCAAGCTGGACCGCTCCGCCATTTGGACCGGACGAGACACCATTACTACGTTGGACAGACCACTCCAAGGGACATATCTGAGCCGTCTTAAGACTTGGGCTGCGTGGACATGACATTGACACCGAGCGAGCCAGGTTACACCAAGAGGCTCATCCATCCAGAAATACTCTAGAGCCAACACATACATGATGCTTTGACCAGATCGGTGACTCATCCATCCGCGAATCACGGCAGAGTCAACGCTACGGTCAAGTCCCCCTCAATCACGGAAGACTCGCAATCACAACACGGAAGACGAGAAAGTCAAGGAGCCCACCCTATCAGTGCGACCTAGCGGTTTTAGTCAATGTATTGTGTAATAGGATTAAGGGCTAGGGTTAGAGGCTCACCCACTATATATAAAAAGGCGGCTGCTGTATGTCTAAAGATCATCTTTTTCTCACTTGAGCAATAAACTTAGTCTTTTTTCACTGGTCTACTGACTAAAAGTTCATACGTGAACATTGGGGCCTCGGTAAATGTAAGGCCCAAGTTTTAACGCTTTGGATAAGTGAGTAAAATAAAAGAGTTTATTTGATTAAGATAAATTTGTGAAGGAAAAGGTTCAGGAAAAGTCCAAGAATGTATCGAAAAATCGATAAGAGTTATAGCACGACTAACATACGCTTAATCCTAGGTCAAAGGTATTAGTGAATAGTTAATTTACGCTTTAGGACACGATGGAAACTAATTCCAAAAATCCTCAGAGAAATGTTAGAACTTCTCTTTTCCGTCCTTAAACAATTATTTCGATGCGAAATCCTGGAAAGTACGAACGTCAAATTCCAATTCTCGGAAGTTTGCCGAAACGGAATCCCTGATAGTTCGAGAAAACCTAAGATCGACAGACGATGAAGACTTTTTCTATTCGGAGCTGCAAAAGAAGATTCCACCCGCGTTCTCCTATTTCTCTCGTCAATCCTAATCTTTCTTCAGAAGGAAGTTTTCTCATCCGACGATCACTGCAAAAAGTAGTTTTTCGGGATAATCCGACTTACACCGACTTATGCCGATTTTGGATCTTTTGGTTTAATTCCAAGAATCCTGTTTTGAGTTCTGGAATTTTGTCGCCAGAACCTATCTTAGAATGCGCAGAGGAACGCGCAGGAAAAATCGGAATCGCAAAAAAATCTTTTTCCGCTTTTTCCAAAACCTATAAATAGCTTGAAAATTAGATTTTTTGCAAAAAACCCATTTCCCCACCCCCAAAACCGCGAGTTCCTAGAGAGAGAGAGAGATCCGGATCTTCGTCGTTTCTTGCCCGTTTGCTTCACCGATCGTCACTAATCGAAGACCTCGAGGTAGGTAATCTATACTCTCCTTCGAATCGTCGTTTCTGTCCATTTCTCCTGCGACTTTCTGAGTTCAAAATTTTGAGGTTTTTGAAAAACTGTTCAAATCAGCTGATTTCAGCATCTAAACTTCTTCCCTGCATGCTCCTGAGCGTGTTCTGCGGATTAGATTTTGTCAAATGTCGACGAAATGCCGCCGGGATCAATTTCTACCCTAAATACCCATTTTTCGGCAAAGTCGCAACCTTTACGCTCTAATCTATCGACTTGGCTTAGTGCTAGTAGGATTTGTCGTCATAAACGTCGTTGTGGACGTCCCCATCCAATTTGTTTTTCAAAAATCCAATTTTGAAATTTTGAGCTAAAAATAATGACCAAACTACCCCTATATCAGTTTTCGATCCGAAAATTTTTCCGAGCCTAGAACCGTCTTAGTTACGGCTTATGTTAACCTAGGAACCAAGTTTGATCGAAGAAAAATCGACCCTCCCAATTAAGGAAAGTGGCCGAGAGCTATACCAAGGGGGGAGGAAATCCGATTTTTCGAAAACTTGTCTTAACGCGTTAGATTGTCGTACCACAGAGTTTGTAATGTACCGTGTAACCCTAGGACTTATTGCTTGCTGAGTTTCTGACTCAATGTGTTGATTTCTGTGATTTTGGCTTAAGGTTCTTTTGAGGAGTTTCCTGGAGATCAAGGCGAGGAACGTGAAGGAGGTTGTGAGGAAAACGCTGGAGGAGTTACAGGTGAGGGCTACTCTCTGAATTACTAGATAATGCTTTAGGTGTCGACAAGTTCGACTTGATTTATGTGTTATGCACTTAATTGCTAAATGTCTGAATTGTTCTCTGAGGCTTCGGCCGATCTTGTTGAGTACTTGATGCCATGATATTGTGTGCTAAATGATTCACATGTTATGTGCTAAATGGTTAATCTAGGATGTGTTGGAATATGCTGTTTATGTTTATTGATTGAGCTGATTTATTTATGTTACTCCACTTATATCTGTTATGCTTTAGAGTGAGGATTACGGGCAAGTCATGCCGAATTTTTATGAGATTTTGAGAGAGTTTGAAAGGACGAACGAAGTTCGGACCTTGTTATATTTTAATTGATCGAGACCTTCTCAGAAATTAACTGGGATTATGGGATCCCTGAAACTCATAGGAAGTATCATAAGACTAAACGAAATCTATTTTCTCAAGGAAAATTCATAAGACATTAACCAATCTCTAAACCCCTTGAACAATGATAACAAGTTTAGATAAGAGCTTAGAGCCTGAATATTAGTCTTGGAGATATGATAAGTGTCGTCGAGTCCAAGTCTTGAGGAAACTTACAAGTTTCCGAGTATGCTTATACTCTTTCGCTCGATGAGCAGTTTAATGTTTGGCTATCTAAAGTTTAGCCGGAGACTATAAGTTTCCAAGTACTTCGGTACCTTTTCGCTCGATGAGCAGTTTATTGATTGGCTATCTAAAGTTTAGCCGGGAACCATGAGTTCCCAAGTACATTCTTCTTCTTTTGGTTAATTCATTTTGTCGCAGAATCGACATTTGCCTTAGGGTAGGCTTTTTAGAGACAATAAGTTAGCTAGAACACGTGACGACGTGTCGAGTGAGGTCGGAGACGTTGTTTGGCTAATCACTTGCATTCATGCACTCATTTTGAGGTTAATACACGGCGGATTACCGGACCTCGGTGGATTCCAAAATGGTCATAAGACCCGGATTTCCATATTTAGGACACTACGGTGGTCCTCAGTAGCAGACGGAATGGCAGACCTACGGGTTCACTGCTGATCTGACTACTTTTGTGTGGTGTAAGAGACGCCCGAGCGGAATGGTCCCACTTTGGCCGGTGTTAGGGCTGACTCGATGGTGTCCATCCTTCTTCCGGAATGCATTTTGTTACCCAGCATTGCATTTCATGCAACATACATGCTGACTTAGTTGCTGAGTGTGATTGGTACCTGTTTATCCTACTTGAGGCATGCTAATTGTTATTATGATCTTTATATTCATTGTGATATATGCAACCCTAGGATGCTATCCCTAAACGTATAAGCCTGAGAGGCTAAATAATTATTACCCTATATATCTGGTTTTATTATTTATATAATTCTTTGGAGTTGACCCTCGCGTCTTCTGTGTGTGTTTGGGCGGACTACGCCATTGTCAGTTGAGTATGGCGGACCGGTTCACGATGGTTCACCCTTCAGGGGAAACTAGGTTGAAGAAGCTTGATCAGGAGGACTACGGTTCAGGGGTGGTCGACCCCGCTGGCCACCGAGCAACTTACTCGAGATGGGATTAGTGTAGGAGTAGTGTCGATGCTCTGACCGTCATGCTTCAGTTTTGGGGACAGGGTAGTTTCCTACCGGTAGCTTTTTGTGTGGTTTCCTATGGAGATCACAGAGAGCTGGTTGGATTTAGGGGGTCTTTTCTTAGGCCGCTGGGCCAACTTGTTCTCAGATTTTGAGGTTTAGTGTTGCGGACACAGTATTTTTACCTTGGTTTGTACTTTTGCCTACGGGCGTTACTCTCTTTTACTTTCCGTCACTGGAGGTTTACTCGTGACGTGGTTTACAACTTACAGTGGGGGCTGTAATCATATTGTATATTAGTTCTGTTATCTTCGTTTTAGAGTTTCATCTCTTTCTGTCTTTACTTACATTATCGAAAAAAAATAATTCACGTTTTTCCGCTTAAGTTATTTCTTTGGTTACTAAAGTGACGCCACCGAAATCGGGGTGTTACATTGTGGTATCAGAGCTTGTCGAGTCTTTCGGGAGTCTTTGGGGAATAGGTCTTCTGTGCTAGGTTGTGTGACTCTGTAAAGAGTAAAAATTGATTGTCTTCAAGCGATTTGTCGCTTAGAATTGATTGAAGTTATTGCTTAATCATATTGTATAGTATGTTAGATGCTATCTTATGATGAGTACTAACTGTTTGTTTGACTAAACATAGGATGGTAAGCCCTGACCGTATGGCGAAGGCAATAGCTACCATGATTGAGGCATTGATGAATCAGGCTGCTGAGGACGCTTACAGACGCGCTGAGGAGGCGGCACGTGAACGACCTCAACCGCTAATCGAGGCGTCCAAGTATCAGCAAAGTAGGTTGGACCGAGCTGGAACTGGAGGACCAGTGAGGTCAGGTTCTCAGGAGTACCGTCAGTTGGGGCCATATCAGCATCCGAAGGGGAGGGGTTTTACCCCAAGATCTTTTAAGTCTTCGACTACTGCCACTCCAGGGGCAAGAAGCCAATCAGCACACCCAGAGGTAACATGTTTCAGGTGTGGAAAGAACGGGCACTATGCTAATGCATGTCTGGGCCAAGGGCCTCGATGTTTCAATTGCAACCAGATAGGGCATCTGGCCGTGAACTGTAAGACGTTTCAGGCGGGACCGTCTGACAACAAGATGAAGGGCAAGTTTCCTGCCATAGCTAGAGGGGCAGAGAAACAAGTGTCATGTTACAGATGTGGGGAAATTGGGCATTTTGCTAGCAGGTGCTCAGCGACTGGACCAAGGTGTTTTAATTGCCACCGAGTGGGACACCTAGCCGTGGTTTGCAAGAAACCCAAGGTTGAACCATCTGTTAACACTGCAAGGGGAAAGCACCCTGCTGCTAGAGGAAAAGTATACACCATGGATGGTGAAGAGGCTGAGGGAGCTGACGAATTAGTCAAAGGAGAGCGCAAGAACGATGGTAACCTTCTAACTATTCTTTCTCATTCTAGTATAATACGCTCCATTACTCTCGTAGCACATGTAACGCACCTATTTTACTTATATTGTTTAAGCATTGACTTTATAGTTATTACGCCTAATAATACTTTATTTGACCGTTGCTCGTGTTTAAACTATAGAAGTTACACGAGGTTTAGAATAACACGTTAAGCCTAGAAAAGTAGTCTTGCACCGATGTGTTTAACAAAGAAGCTAGAAGCTGAAGGATGAATCTCAGGGAGATTCCGTATGGATAGTATATGTATGGTGTCGAGAGTGTGTAGTTCCGTAGCGGCATCATTGAGGATTTAATATCAAGATCTCTGTGACTACTGGATGTTAGGAACTCATCGACTGTTCCAGTGGGTTTTTCTAAATCTTCACCTTCGATGTATTAGGCCTGATCAACTTAATATTGAGGGGGTGATATTCGGAATCAGAACTGGCAATGGACTTTGATAGATAGATTGATAAGATTAATTTGATTGGATCGAGGATTAGTGGAGTCGGGAAGTAAAGTTTTTGTTAAGTAATTGATTTCCTTTGGGGAGGAGTTATAGTTTAAGAAATGGATATTCATTTAAGAAGTATTGAAGAATTAAAGGACATTTGAGGTCCAAACGTGGTGAAAGTTTAGGTTTTAAGTCTATGAATTCTTGTCTTAAGTGCGTAGGACTCAAGGTTTGTCAGGTTTTGATCGAGAGACTAAGTATCGGATTGATGGGAGGTGAAAATCATGTTCGAATCAGAGATTTAGTGGTGTTGGCATTAATGATTGTAGTTAAACCTCCGAATGTTGAGGGATCGGATGATAAAATGACTAGTTAAGTTTCCTGAGGTACAGCTATGGTTTGATCTTCTAGGGAATAAGTTCGGATTTGGGGGAAGTGTTAAGGATTTTAGGTAATTGTAAAGTGGGTTGTGAATAAGTGAAGGTTGGTTTTATGGTTCAAGTAAGGGAAGTCTCGAAAAAGGGGAGATGACAATAATGGATTGTAAGATATTAAGATGGTGATTAGCTTATAAGTTGCTGATGAATGGATGTTAAAAGGGATTGGGTCTAGCGATGCACAAGGTATTAAGACTCACGTCGAGTTTTACTTTGAGTGATGACTAAGTAGAAGATTGATTTCATGGTGCGAATGAGGATAGTTACGAAGTTGGAATCGACGTTAATGGACTAGTAGATTCCAAGGGAATAGTTCGTCTATGAGTTATAGAGCGATTGAGTTAAGTTTTGAATCATGAGTGGAGATCACGAGGACAGGTTGAACATTCACTCTGGAATGCCAGAGGTGTACTGAGTTTAAGCAGAATTTTTGGACGAACAAAAGTAAAGGATCAAGTGGTTAAGGTTGTGCAATTGCACGTAGCGTCAACCAATGTTATTTCCAACATAGAACCGACACGAGTGGTCGAGCAGGACGACATAGAGCTTAAAGTACTTGTTTGACCAGAAGGAGTTGAACATGAGACAACGACGCTGGATGGAATTTCTCAAGGATTACGATTTTACCTTACAATACCATCCTGGAAAGGCTAATGTCGTTACTGATGCATTGAGCAGGAAGATGCATATCTCATCAATGATGGTTAAGGAGCTGCAACTGCTGGAACAATTTTGAGATTTGAGCTTAGATGTGAGAGCATCTGAGGGAGAACTGAAGTTTGGGACGATCAAGATCACCAATGGATTGAAGGAAGAAATCCGAGACCAACAGTTACAAGATGAATTTTTACTCGGAAAATAAGAATTTAGTAATTCAGGGTAAGGACCCGGAATTCAAGGTAGGGAGTGACAATATCCTGCGATGCAAGGATAGAGTGTGCGTACCTAACAACCCTGACTTAAGGAGGTTGATTATGGACGAAGGTCACAAAAGCAAGTTGAGCATTCACCCTGGAATGAAAAAGATGTATCAGGACTTGAAGGTGAATTTTTGGTGGCCAGGGATGAAGAGACAAGTGGCAGAATATGTAGCTGCATGTTTAATCTGTCAGAAGGCGAAGGTGGAACATCAGAAATCTTCAGGTATGCTACAGAGCTTGGATGTACCTCAATGGAAATGGGATAGCATATCGATGGATTTTGTCGTGGCATTACCAAGAACTCAAAGAGGATACGATTCGATTTGGGTAGTCGTGGATCGATTGACTAAGTCGGCTCATTTCATACCTGTGAGAACTACGTACAACGTGGATAAACTATCAGAGATTTATATAGCTGAGATTGTGCGACTTCATGGAGTGCCAACAAGTATCGTTTCCGATAGAGACCCGAAGTTTACTTCACATTTGTGTGGAGCTCTTCATGAGGCTTTGGGAACGAGGCTGAGATTAAGTTCTGCTTATCATCCACAGACTGATGGGCAAACTGAGAGAACTATCCAATCATTGGAGGATTTGCTACGAGCTTGCGTGTTAGACAACAAGGGCAGTTGGGACACCCTATTGCCACTGATTGAGTTCACATACAACAACAGTTTTCATACGACCATAGGTATGGCACCGTATGAGGCTTTGTATGGCCGCAAGTGTAGAACACCTTTATGTTGGTATCAAGATGGAGAGAATTTGTTAGTAGGACCGGAACTTCTGCAACAGATGACTAAGAAGATTAAACAGATCAGAGAGAAGATGAAGGCTTCTCAGAGTAGACAGAAGAGCTATGCAGATCAAAGGCGCAGAACCCTGGAATTTGAAGAGGGAGATCATGTGTTTCTGCGAGTTACTCAGACTACAGGAGTTGGTCGAGCAATCAAATCAAGAAAGCTTACGCCAAAGTTCATTGGACCTTATCAGATTACTCGTCGTGTAGGACCGGTAGTTTATCAGATCGCACTACCGCCTTTTCTATCAAACGTTCACGATGTATTCCATGTGTCACAACTGCGGAAGTATATGGCTGATCCGACACATGTTATCGAGCTGGATGACATTGAGTTGAAGGATAACTTGTCTTTCGAGACACCGCCAATCAGCATTGGTGACACAAGGATAAAGCAGTTGAGGGGTAAAGAGATCGAGTTAGTGAAGGTTATTTGGAACAAGGACACCGGCGATGCGACGTGGGAGCTGAAGGAAAAGATCAAGGAACAGTACCCAGAACTTTTTACTGAACCATAAGTTTCGAGGTCGAAACTTTCTTTTTGGAGGGTAGTAATGTAAGGCCCAAGTTTTAACGCTTTGGATAAGTGAATAAAATAAAAGAGTTTATTTGATTAAGATAAATTTGTGAAGGAAAAGGTTCAGGAAAAGTCCAAGAATGTATCGAAAAATCGATAAGAGTTATAGCACGACTAACATACGCTTAATCCTAGGTCAAAGGTATTAGTGAATAGTTAATTTACGCTTTAGGACACGATGGAAACTAATTCCAAAAATCCTCAGAGAAATGTTAGAACTTCTCTTTTCCGTCCTTAAACAATTATTTCGATGCGAAATCCTGGAAAGTACGAACGTCAAATTCCAATTCTCGGAAGTTTGCCGAAACGGAATCCCTGATAGTTCAAGAAAACCTAAGATCGACAGACGATGAAGACTTTTTCTATTCGGAGCTGCAAAAGAAGATTCCACCCGCGTTCTCCTATTTCTCTCGTCAATCCTAATCTTTCTTCAGAAGGAAGTTTTCTCATCCGATGATCACTGCAAAAAGTAGTTTTTCGGGATAATCCGACTTACACCGACTTATGCCGATTTTGGATCTTTTGGTTTAATTCCAAGAATCCTGTTTTGAGTTCTGGAATTTTGTCGCCAGAACCTATCTTAGAATGCGCAGAGGAACGCGCAGGAAAAATCGGAATCGCAAAAAAATCTTTTTCCGCTTTTTCCAAAACCTATAAATAGCTTGAAAATTAGATTTTTTGCAAAAAACCCATTTCCCCACCCCCAAAACCGCGAGTTCCTAGAGAGAGAGAGAGATCCGGATCTTCGTCGTTTCTTGCCCGTTTGCTTCACCGATCGTCACTAATCGAAGACCTCGAGGTAGGTAATCTATACTCTCCTTCGAATCGTCGTTTCTGTCCATTTCTCCTGCGACTTTCTGAGTTCAAAATTTTGAGGTTTTTGAAAAACTGTTCAAATCAGCTGATTTCAGCATCTAAACTTCTTCCCTGCATGCTCCTGAGCGTGTTCTGCGGATTAGATTTTGTCAAATGTCGACGAAATGCCGCCGGGATCAATTTCTACCCTAAATACCCATTTTTCGGCAAAGTCGCAACCTTTACACTCTAATCTATCGACTTGGCTTAGTGCTAGTAGGATTTGTCGTCATAAACGTCGTTGTGGACGTCCCCATCCAATTTGTTTTTCAAAAATCCAATTTTGAAATTTTGAGCTAAAAATAATGACCAAACTACCCCTATATCAGTTTTCGATCCGAAAATTTTTCCGAGCCTAGAACCGTCTTAGTTACGGCTTATGTTAACCTAGGAACCAAGTTTGATCGAAGAAAAATCGACCCTCCCAATTAAGGAAAGTGGCCGAGAGCTATACCAAGGGGGGAGGAAATCCGATTTTTCGAAAACTTGTCTTAACGCGTTAGATTGTCGTACCACAGAGTTTGTAATGTACCGTGTAACCCTAGGACTTATTGCTTGCTGAGTTTCTGACTCAATGTGTTGATTTCTGTGATTTTGGCTTAAGGTTCTTTTGAGGAGTTTCCTGGAGATCAAGGCGAGGAACGTGAAGGAGGTTGTGAGGAAAACGCTGGAGGAGTTACAGGTGAGGGCTACTCTCTGAATTACTAGATAATGCTTTAGGTGTCGACAAGTTCGACTTGATTTATGTGTTATGCACTTAATTGCTAAATGTCTGAATTGTTCTCTGAGGCTTCGGCCGATCTTGTTGAGTACTTGATGCCATGATATTGTGTGCTAAATGATTCACATGTTATGTGCTAAATGGTTAATCTAGGATGTGTTGGAATATGCTGTTTATGTTTATTGATTGAGCTGATTTATTTATGTTACTCCACTTATATCTGTTATGCTTTAGAGTGAGGATTACGGGCAAGTCATGCCGAATTTTTATGAGATTTTGAGAGAGTTTGAAAGGACGAACGAAGTTCGGACCTTGTTATATTTTAATTGATCGAGACCTTCTCAGAAATTAATTGGGATTATGGGATCCCTGAAACTCATAGGAAGTATCATAAGACTAAACGAAATCTATTTTCTCAAGGAAAATTCATAAGACATTAACCAATCTCTAAACCCCTTGAACAATGATAACAAGTTTAGATAAGAGCTTAGAGCCTGAATATTAGTCTTGGAGATATGATAAGTGTCGTCGAGTCCAAGTCTTGAGGAAACTTACAAGTTTCCGAGTATGCTTATACTCTTTCGCTCGATGAGCAGTTTAATGTTTGGCTATCTAAAGTTTAGCCGGAGACTATAAGTTTCCAAGTACTTCGGTACCTTTTCGCTCGATGAGCAGTTTATTGATTGGCTATCTAAAGTTTAGCCGGGAACCATGAGTTCCCAAGTACATTCTTCTTCTTTTGGTTAATTCATTTTGTCGCAGAATCGACATTTGCCTTAGGGTAGGCTTTTTAGAGACAATAAGTTAGCTAGAACACGTGACGACGTGTCGAGTGAGGTCGGAGACGTTGTTTGGCTAATCACTTGCATTCATGCACTCATTTTGAGGTTAATACACGGCGGATTACCGGACCTCGGTGGATTCCAAAATGGTCATAAGACCCGGATTTCCATATTTAGGACACTACGGTGGTCCTCAGTAGCAGACGGAATGGCAGACCTACGGGTTCACTGCTGATCTGACTACTTTTGTGTGGTGTAAGAGACGCCCGAGCGGAATGGTCCCACTTTGGCCGGTGTTAGGGCTGACTCGATGGTGTCCATCCTTCTTCCGGAATGCATTTTGTTACCCAGCATTGCATTTCATGCAACATACATGCTGACTTAGTTGCTGAGTGTGATTGGTACCTGTTTATCCTACTTGAGGCATGCTAATTGTTATTATGATCTTTATATTCATTGTGATATATGCAACCCTAGGATGCTATCCCTAAACGTATAAGCCTGAGAGGCTAAATAATTATTACCCTATATATCTGGTTTTATTATTTATATAATTCTTTGGAGTTGACCCTCGCGTCTTCTGTGTGTGTTTGGGCGGACTACGCCATTGTCAGTTGAGTATGGCGGACCGGTTCACGATGGTTCACCCTTCAGGGGAAACTAGGTTGAAGAAGCTTGATCAGGAGGACTACGGTTCAGGGGTGGTCGACCCCGCTGGCCACCGAGCAACTTACTCGAGATGGGATTAGTGTAGGAGTAGTGTCGATGCTCTGACCGTCATGCTTCAGTTTTGGGGACAGGGTAGTTTCCTACCGGTAGCTTTTTGTGTGGTTTCCTATGGAGATCACAGAGAGCTGGTTGGATTTAGGGGGTCTTTTCTTAGGCCGCTGGGCCAACTTGTTCTCAGATTTTGAGGTTTAGTGTTGCGGACACAGTATTTTTACCTTGGTTTGTACTTTTGCCTACGGGCGTTACTCTCTTTTACTTTCCGTCACTGGAGGTTTACTCGTGACGTGGTTTACAACTTACAGTGGGGGCTGTAATCATATTGTATATTAGTTCTGTTATCTTCGTTTTAGAGTTTCATCTCTTTCTGTCTTTACTTACATTATCGAAAAAAAATAATTCACGTTTTTCCGCTTAAGTTATTTCTTTGGTTACTAAAGTGACGCCACCGAAATCGGGGTGTTACAGTAAAACTCTTCCCAACTCCTCAAGGAGTACTTATCTCACTACCAACCTTAAAGGAGAAGGTAGACACCAGATCCACCGCCACCGGCTCTAATGGCCCGACTCCCCCAACTCCACAAACGGAGGAGGCCATGATTACCCTGATGGCCCAGATGCAGCAACAGAGCCAAGCGATGCAAGCCCATATCGCCGGATTGGAAGAGCTTAGCCTACAGAACCAAGCGTTGTAGGCACAAGTTGTAGATCTAACCAAGGATCGGAGGCAACAGATTTTTCAAGCTGAGTTGGTCATCGAATTCCATCCGTTCTCAAAAGCCCTCGCGACAGTCATGATACCGGAAAACTTAAGGACTTTAGTCCTCGACTCTTATGATGGGACTACCGATCCTCGTGAAGATCTTTTCGTTTTCAATACCAAAATGTTGATCACCGGCGCAACCGAATCGCCAAAATGTAAGATGTTCCCAGGAACCCTAAAAATGGCGGCGCTGACATGGTTTGCAAGCCTATCGGTCCAGTCGATCGTTACTGTTCACGAATGAACTTTTAGTTAGTAGACCGGTGAAAATGACTAAGTATATTGCTCAAGTGAGAAAAAGATGATCTTTAGACATACAGAAGCCCCTCTTTTATGGTGGCTGAGCCTCTAACCCTAGCCCTTATTCCTATTACACAATCCATTGACTAAAATGGCTAGGTCTCACTGATTGGGGTGGGTTCCTTGACTTTCCGTTGGTGATGCTGTGATTGCGAGTCTTCCGTGCTGTGATTGTGAGTCTTCCAACTATGATTGTGTGTCTTCCGTGCTATGATAGCGAGTCTTCTGTGATTGAGGGGGACTTGACCGTAGCGTTGACTCTGTCGTGATTCGCGGATGGGTGAGTCACCGATCTGGTCAAAGCATCATGTTTGTGTTGGCTCTAGAGTATTTCTGGATGGATGAGCCTCTTGGAGTAACCTGGCTCGCTCGGTGTCAATGTCATGTCCACGCGGCCCAAGTCTTAAGACGGCTCAAATATGTCCCTTGGAGTGGTCTGTCCAGCGTAGTAATGGTGTCTCGTCCGGTCCAAATGGTGGAGCGGTCCACAACCCCCTAAGGCTTGTGGCTTGAAAATACACAAAAGCCTTAGACAAATTTATCCACACACAAACGGATGTCTCTTGCATGGAACTTGCCTTCATAGTCGGTTGTCTCACAACTCACTCTTCCTTGTTGATGTGCTTTACAACTGTCTCTTCGTTCACTCTTCCCTGTTGAAGTGCTTTACGGTTGTCTCACCGTTCACCCTTCCTTGTTGAAATGTTTTACGGTTGTCTCACCGTTCAGCCTTCCTTGATTTATAAACACTTAGAAAAACAATAAAAGGCTAGCTCTATGTGTGGTTAAAAATAATTGGAGCCTTAAGTCTTTTACTTATATTGACTTGACGTGATTGAGGAAGGATACCCTACTACTGAGTTGACTCTTGAATAATTGAAATATGATGGGTCTCCTATAGTAACATGACCGGAATCAATGGGAGGATAGAGCCCGCTTGGGTAGGGACCAAGTGGCAGGCCTCGAAAACCGACCAGAGTCGGAGGAGAGATTGAGCTCACTTCAGATGAAACCAAGTGGCAAGATGCTATGGCTGACCGATGTCAGCAGAAAGATAGAGCTCGCTTGGATTGAATCCCAACGACAAGGTTCGACGCCTGACCGGAGTCAGCAGAGATGGAGCTCACTTGGTTTTGAACCAAGTAGCAAGGCTCAACGACCGACCAGAGTCAGCAGAGATAGAGCTCACTTGACTGGAGTCAGCGGAGATGGAGCTCACTAGGTTTTGAACCAAGTGGCATGGCTCAACGACCGACCGGAGTCAGCGGAGGTAGAGCTCACTTGGTTTTAAACCATGTGGCATGGCTCAACGACCGATAGAGTCAGCGGAGATGGAGCTCACTTGGTTTTGAACCAAGTGGCAGGATCGACGTTTGACCGAAGCGAATGAAGATATGGAGCTCACATGGTCTTGAACCAAGTGGCAAGGCTAGTTCTTCTGAGATTGAGATTTTTCATAATATAGGTCCCATAAAAAACTCCCCCTTAATAGGAGAGAAAAAAGTAATCTCTACGTTTATTCAACAAGATTCAAATGTAAAATACAAAACACACTGAAATAACAAAATCTTAGATCGTTTTAAAGCATGGAGCACTTGCTGTAGTTGAACTTCGGGTTGTTGGCATTCCAAGAGAGGGGTATAACACGACCTGACTGTGTACGTTAGCACGACTGTCGGTGTCATGATTGGAGCTACTATGAAACTCGCACCACGTGGAGTACTTGTCTGCAATTTTCTTAGAATTAGTATGAAAAAGAAATTTGAACAAATTCGGCAGTAAACGAGTTACCTCATTCCGGATTCCCAATAGCATAAGGAATGACGTCAAGACAAGACAAAATGCCTCTTGAGCGATTGTGGATGGATGGGTCTATGGATAAACCCGACCGGCCTAGGAAAGGTACCACGTCCGCCCGGTCCAAGTCGCGAAGAGATCCAATCCTGGTTGGTCTTCTTTCTCCTAATTCACGTGCTTCAACGATCAGCTACCTCCACCACGGTCGGTTCTCTCTCTCTGGGTGCTTCTAAGCTGGCGCATGGAAAGGATAAGCGAGGACAGTGTTGCGCCGGCTGTCTCTGACGACGGCCGGTTGTCTAGCTCCTTTGGTCGGCTGTCTCTCTCCGGGTTCGTTTGAGGCGTCGCACGGAAAGGACAGGTGAGGACAGCGTCGCGCCGGATATCTCTGTCGACGGTCGGTTGTCTTTCGCCCATCTTGTAGGTCGTGATCACAACGACCCACCTATCCGACATGGTCGGCTTTGCTGCCGATGGAGGTCTTCCTGCCACACAAAGTAAAGATTTTGATGGTAAAAAGTTTGACGTTATACTTACATGGTTCTTTCACGTCCTTCCTCTAGATTTACGGATAGCCTTCGGTTTCAAACTTGCGGCAATGGACGGGTCAGCGTATTAGGAAGCACCCTCCGCAGCGACGGACAACAAGTCGGATGTGGTAGAGCACAAATGGTGATTTCTTTTTAAGGCCGAAATGTTTTACCGGGCCCCACGGTGGGCGCTAATGTTCACGAATGAACTTTCAGTCCGTAGACCGGTGAAAAAGACTAAGTATATTGCTCAAGTAAGAAAAAGATGATCTTTAGACATACAGAAGCCTCTCTTTTATAGTGGTTGAGCCTCTAACCCTAGCCCTTATTCCTATTACACAATCCATTGACTATAAGGGCTTGGTCGCACTGATTGGGGTGGGCTCCTTGACTTTCCCGTTGGTGATGCTGTGATTGCGAGTCTTCCGTGCTGTGATTGTGAGTCTTCCAACTGTGATTGTGTGTCTTCCGTGCTATGATAGCGAGTCTTCTGTGATTGAGGGGGACTTGACTGTTGCGTTGACTCTGCCGTGATTCGCGGATGGGTGAGTCACCGATCTGGTCAAAGCATCATGTCTGTGTTGGCTCTAGAGTATTTCTGGATGGATGGGCCTCTTGGAGTAGCCTGACCGGCTCGGTGTCAATGTCATATCCATGTGGCTCAAGTCTTAAGACAGCTCGGATGTGTCCCTTGGAGTGGTCTGTCCAACCTAGTAATGGTGTCTCGTCCGGTCCAAATCGCGGAGCGGTCCAGTTACCTTCAACGACTTCTCACAATGCTTATTGTCTCAATTTTCCGTGAAGCAAGCCAACCAATGAAGGTATGAAAAACGGTAGAAAGGGGGGGGGGGGGTTTGAATAACGTTTTCAGTATAAAGCTTCCACCTTAAAGATTTTGACAAATCTTTCGAGAACTTAAGTGCTAAAGATAAGAGATAGAAAAGCACACAAGGATTTTATCCTGGTTCACTTGATAAATCACTCAAGCTACTCCACTCCACCCGTTAAGGTGATTTCTTCCTTCTTAGAATGAAGGCAATCCACTAATCAGGTAAGGGTTACAGCTGCACTTGAAACCTACAAGTGACTAACAATTACACTGACTTAGCTCACACTAAGATTCACTCTCTTAGTCTTCTCTAGGATCCGATCAACCTTGATCTCCTAAAGGAACTAAACAAACTGTTTATCAGAGAATTGTTTACAAGAGATTTGCTTCTAAAAAGCTAATAGTAAACTCAATGAATTTCAGATGAAAGAAAGCTTAGAAGAATTTCAAATTGTCTTGCGCGTATGTGAATGCTTCTAGCCGCTTCTTTCAGTCTTCAGCCTCTTTATATACTCCAAGGATTAGGGTTGAGCGTTGCATGGAAAATGCTACCGTTGGAGGGCAGTTCTGGAAAATCCAGCTTCTGCTATGTCTGAGACTGTTAGGTAGGTCGTCAGGAAGGTACAGTTGCTTTTGTACTTGGATAGCGACTTGACCTTTAAACCTAGGAGACTTCTGATCAGGGGAATGCTTCATATTGGAACTTGTGAAGCCGGTTGATCAGAGTCAGAGGGAAAGCCCAGATCCTCTGACCATTGTTTCTTCTGATTCTGAACTCAGAGGGAAGAACATGGTCTTCAGAGTATCTTGCTTCTGGACATCAGAACTTCACTAATCAGCTTCTGGATCTTCAGAGTCTTCTACACCATCAGAATATCTGAGCCTTCAGTGTTTCTTGGTTATCAGACTTTCTGGATCTTCAGTGTTTCTAGTGACTGAGTCCACATCAGAGTTTGTATAACTTCAGAACTTCTGAAGCTTTTCCACTGTTCATACTGAACATGGTGAATGCGAAAGCGTTGCTTGGGTCGCTCTTTATACACAGTGCTTCTGATTTGTGTGAGATTGAGTTGAGGTCAGAGCCTGTAAATAGCACACTCAGAAAAACACGTTAGAGTACCACAATTGTTCATATCAAAAGGTTAACTTGTAATCATCAAAACATAGAGTTGTACTACTAGATCAAAACTTGATCTTACAATCTCCCCCTTTTTGATGATGACAAAACTACGATTTTTGATGAACAATTCTTAAACATTAAACTAAATTCACTCAGAGTTTAGAGATATAGAATGAGACTTATCCTGATGTGAATAGTTTATCTTGCTCATTATGAATTCAAGTCACTGCTTGATTCTGAGCTTAGCTCCCCCTGAATCTAATACTTGATGAAAACGTTAGTAAAGTCTAGATTCTGAGCTAAATGATATAAGAGTTCAGAGTGAAAAACTTATGACATAGATGAAAATAGAGTAATCAGAGCGCATAAGTAATCAGAGTCACGGACAAGGTATCAGAGTCTTGGGTATCAGAGTCAAATTAGAATCACTTCAGAAGAAGTGAAATGTATTCCTTGTATTTGCCCAGTGACACATCTATGGTCATAAAGGTGGAACTCTTAAATTCTCCAAAAGAAAAATAAATCACACTAACACATCTTACACATCAAAAACTGGGTTTACTCCCCCTTTTTGTCATAAGCAAAAAGCTTGGGGTGTGAAAAACTTAGCTTGAAGTACAAGGTACTCCCCCTTAGAGAAGGTCTAAGTTTAAAGAAAAGGAAAACGAAGTAAGAATCAGAGTTAGGCGAAATAAATAGAAGAGTTAATGCAAGATAAGAACGTTTACCACCGGCCAAGGGAGTAAAGAGGAGGGTCAGTTACCAAAAACTTAACCTCGAGAAACTGTAGGAGCATTAACTTTCAGAGAGAGAGTGAAGCCTATATAAAGCGTTGGAGAGAGAGGTAAGCTTCACAACTCGAGCAATTTTCAGTAAAAAAAAATGGCATCATACATCGTAGCACTAGAGGAGCTGAGAAGGAAGGCCTTTGAGGAGGACTTGTTCCTGAACATCAGGCATCCAGAGGGTACTAGGACCATCTCAGAGCTAACACGGACACTGCTGGAAGAGGGCCTACGTCCAGAGTTGAAGAGAGACCTGAGGGAATTTCTTGCCTTCGTGGAGGAGGTGCAAGAACTCAGCCGGCTTGAACTCAAGCTGCTGGAAGAAAAAGAGAGGTTTGAAGAGAAGCTCAAGACTGCAGAAGAGATTCTGGAGAGGGATGAGCTAAAAGACAGGCTCAATAACATCCAGTATGCACTGGAGCGTCTGGAGAAGGATAGGTCAGAGCAGCGCCAGGAGTGCAGAAGAATGAGGAGGGATCCTCCATTCTAGAATTTAGGAAAAGAATGTATGATGTAAACATAAAGAAATTATGAATAAAAAGATTTTTGCAAGCATATGTGACAAAAATATATATAGATATGCATAGATAATCACAAACGAACAAAGTATAATAAATAAATAAAAAGAAACAGAAGTTAACAAAATAAAACAAAGTTAAAGAAAAAGAAAAGCGAAGAGATCCTAATACTAGGGTTTATCAGATCGACGCAGAAGTTCCATCATCATGTGCTTCATTTCGAGTAGCATGGATTCATGAGTGTCAAGACGCTGT
Source organism: Lotus japonicus (assembly GCF_012489685.1). Taxonomy (NCBI): domain Eukaryota; kingdom Viridiplantae; phylum Streptophyta; class Magnoliopsida; order Fabales; family Fabaceae; genus Lotus; species Lotus japonicus. The sequence continues at coordinate 31,938,875 of NC_080042.1, read as the reverse complement.
TCCATGATGTCGAGTCTGGACGAGCTTGACTGAGTAGAACTGGAAGGAACATTCTGAGCAGCTTGAGGAGCTGGAATGGAAGCAGAAGCAGCAGGAGTAAACACTACTGGTGCAAGTGCTTGGCATCTAAGGGCTTCAGCCTCAGCTTCAAGTCGTTCTGCCTCTAATCTGGCTTGTTCAGCTTGAGCTGCTGCTTGACGTGCAGCTTCTTCTGCTTGTTCTTTCTTTCTCTTAGCCTCTTCAATAGCTTCAAGGAGCTTATGTCTCTGTTCTTGTTCATGAAGAGCCATCCTTCTAGCAAACCTTTGCTTTGCAGCCTCGATCCTCTGACTTCCTTCTGCATGCAGGAGCTGCATCATAACTGGAACTTGAGCCACTAGCCAAGTGCCCAGATTGTTCCACTCTTCAACCACATTTTCAGCGTTCTCGCTTAGGTCAGTCTGACCTTGCACATTGCGTAGCATCAAAGAGGCTTCATGATAGAAAATATTGATGCACTCAGAGAGAGATGTGGGTCGGAGGTGAGTGTAAGGAATGATAGAGAGGTTGGTTTCAGGAGAGGCTGGGTGATTGCTGCTGTGAGCTTCAGAGGCACCTTGTGGAGAGCCAATGTTAAACATTTGAGCATTTGGTTCAGAGGTTCCAAGGTGAGGTTCTGAAGTTTCAACCAGAGGATGGGGTGATCGAACTGATGATTGGTTAGACACAGATTGTTCTGGTTCAGGTTCTGGTTGAATAGGCTCTTGTTGGTCAGGGGCAGGGTGAGCTTGTGGAGCCAAAGGGTCTGCCTCATGTAAAGGATTGGCCAAGATAGGTTCATCTGGGTCAACTAGACGTTCAGGTCTAGGGCCAGGATATCTCCTAGGGCTTGGACAAGTGAGATAATACTCTTCTAAGGTAGACACCTTTTCTTTTCTCACCTCCATGAATTTTCTAATGGATTTAGAGTTATTGGAGGGAGAAGAGTCAGCAACATTGGTTGGGAAGGATACAGGTGTAAGGGCTGTGGAAGAGTCTGTATCCGTGGTTCTGAGAGCCAGACATTCTGATGCTCTTGGGACAGAGTGATCAGAGGTTCTGGGTCCAGGTTCTGTTGGGTTAGGCTCTGGTTGCTCATGAATGATAGGTTCAGAAGTTAATGGGTTGTACGGAATGGTAATGGGAGAGGTTGGTTCTTCTGACCTAGAGGGTTGGTTCTGGAGCAAATTCCAGAGAGGTGCTTCAGTAGGGGAAGGTTGAAAAAATGAAGACCTTGGGGAATGTGGTGGAGAGGTGGTTTGTGCAGCTGGTTGGGATTCAGGAATAGGAGTGAGGGGATTCGAAGATTGTTTGAGCAAGGTTGATATGGGGAGTGCATCAAATAAATTCAAATCATCATCAGAAGCAATTGCAGACTTACTTGAATGTGCTGATGATCTTGTCACTCTGGCAGGAGGTTCAATCCTTCTGATCACTTCAGCAGCAGGTTCCACCCGAGTAGGCTTCACCACAATTCTGACCTGCTTCTTCTTCTTCTTCTTAGGAGGACCATCCTCATTATCACCATCATCACCATCATCACCATCATCAGGCTTGCTGGTTTCATCATGCTTTCTCTTGGATTGACCAGCCTTCTTCTTTTTGATCAGAGGGACATCTAATTCCTCAGAAGATTCTTCTAGGATCATCTTCCTCTGAGCTTTCTTCTTGATAGGAGAAGGAAACTCTGGAGCTGGCGGCAGTCTGCTGAAAAAGTCATCGAGATCAATTTCAAAGCCTTGAGCCCTTAGGTCTTCAACATAGCACCTAATGGCTTCAGAATTGTCAGCCTGTGTCCACAGAGGGTAGTCATTCAGAGGCACCCTTCTACTTCTGATCTCAGAAGATGTGTCTTCATGAGCAGGAGCAATCTTCTTCTTGACTTGGCCCATTTTCTTTAGTGAATTTGCAGTGAAGACATCACTGACAATGGTGGTCAGATCCTCTGTGCATCCAGCATTTATCAGATCTTGAATGAGGCCACTCTCAATGAAGAGATCAGACAACAGTCTCCCGAAGGGAATATACTTGATTGCTGACTTGATGGAGGCAGTGGTACGAGACTTCCGGATACATTCCTTCAAGTAGGAGAACAGGAAGTAGGGAAGGCAGATCTTCTTCTTGTCTTGGATGAAGAACAACATCGCCTTCTGGTTGAAGTTGATGTAGTCTGGGGAACTGCCCTTTGGTCTCTGGTTTATGCAGTGGAGCAAAATTTTGTGCCAGATCCTGAGCTTGGGATGAAGGTCCATCACTTTGTAATTCGTCTTGCCCGGTTTGTAATTGGTGTACAGGGCCTTGTTGGTCTCATCCTTCGTCTTGGGTTTCAGCTTTGATTCAGTGAACTGGAAACGATACCCAAAAGCAGTTTCTGCACCCAGCAAGTTCACGAAAGACTTCTCTGTGATGATGATCTTTCTTCCAAGAATGTGAGATACCACCTGAGTATCATCGCAGTCGGCGTGCTTCCAGAATTCCTTGATCAGTTTATCATACACCGGTCCTCGAAGCCTGTTGAAGTAATTTCCCCAACCTTGAACTTGGACTTCAGGACGAAGATCATACCCATTTGTAGCAAGGTTGTCTAGGTCGAATCTCCATTCTGCCAGGACTTGAAGTTCCTCAGGAGCATAAACGCAGTGAACGGCACAGCCCCGTTCTGCAATCGGAATAATCTGCTCTTGAGCTTGACCTTGATCTTGTGTCGGATTCACAGGATCCCTTTGACCTGTTGCTAGACCAACTACCATACGAGGGAACTGGGTTGCATCTGCAGTAGCTCTTCTGGTTTGACACACCATTTTTGAAGCGGTTGAAGGTTTAGGTAGAAGATGAAGGTTGAAAGATGAAGAGAGATCGAGAGAGAAATCGAGGATTAGCGGTTTTGAAATAGCAAGAGAGAGAGAGTAAAAACCGGTTGTGAAGGAGATCGTGTGTGTATAGTGGATTTTGACAAATAACCGTTGTTGATTCAAAAAGCAATTTAAGATCAACGGTTGAAAATTAAAGATAGATATGAACAGTAAATACACCTATCACACACAGGAGAGAAGCACATCTACACGCAATCATAACAGACTGTCACACGGGCACAAGGAACTATGCATCAGAAATACTGATACACGTGTTGCTGTCTCAGCTTCAGAGTCAGTACCAATGGGTACTCACACTCTGATTGAGTTACCTTCTGGACTAGACATCTTCTGATCAAGAAGTATCATAGTCAGAGGTTCTGATTCATCTTCACTCTGGACAAAAGTCCATGTTCAGATTTTTCAGAATAAAATTAAATCTATCCTCTGCTAAGGGCTTTGTAAAGATATCTGCCCATTGATGGTCAGTATCAACAAACTTCAGAAGAAGTACGCCCTTCTGTACATAATCTCTAATAAAGTGATACTTTACCTCAATGTGCTTTGCCCTTGAATGCAAGATAGGATTCTTACTCAATGAGATTGCAGCAGTGTTATCACAATAGATTGGGATATTGCTCTCAAGGATCTGATAATCCTCCAGCTGATGTTTCATCCAGAGCATCTGAGTGCTGCATATTGCTGCTGAGATATATTCTGCCTCTGCAGTTGATAGTGCAATGGTTGATTGCCTCTTGCTTGCCCATGAGACTAGATTGCCTCCCAGAAATTGACAATTTCCAGAAGTACTTTTTCTCTCTGTTCTATCTCCAGCATAATCAGCATCACAATAACCTGAAAGCTTATACTCTGATGTTTTCTTATACATCAAGCCAAGGTTAGTGGTGCCTTTCAGATACCTTAGGATCCTCTTAACAGTAGTTAAGTGGGTTTCCCTTGGATCTGATTGGAAACGAGCACATAAATGAACACTAAATAGTATGTCTGGCCTAGATGCAGTTAAGTATAGAAGTGAACCTATCATGCCACGATAGAGCTTCTGACATACTTTACCACTTTTATCTTCTTTCTCCAGAATGCATGTAGGATGCATTGGAGTCTTGCCACTGTGATTCCAGCATATTGAACTTCTTCAGAAGTTCTTTAGTGTACTTGCTCTGATGGATATATGTTCCTTCTGGTGTTTGATCAACTTGTATTCCCAGAAAGTACTTTAATTCTCCCATCATACTCATCTCAAATTCAGCCTGCATCATCTCAGAAAATTCTTTGCAAGAGATTGATTAGCAGAACCAAATATAATATCATCAACATAAATTTGCACAATTAAGATATCATCTTTATAAGTCTTTCAAAAAAGAGTTGTATCTACTTTACCCCTTACAAACTCATTCTCCAGAAGGAATGAGCTGAGTCTCTCATACCATGCTCTGGGAGCTTGCTTCAGACCATAGAGTGATTTCTTCAATTTGAAACATGGTCTGGTTTCTTCTCATCTTCAAAACCTGGGGGTTGATGAACATAGACTTCCTCTGAGATATAACCATTTAGGAAGGCACTCTTTACGTCCATCTGATGTAGTACTATGTTGTGATTCACTGAAAAAGAGATCAACAGTCTGATTGCCTCCAGTCTTGCTACTGGAGCAAATGTTTAGTGTAGTCTATTCCTTCCTTCTGGCTGTAGCCTTGAGCAACTAGCCTTGCCTTGTTTCTGACTACATCTCCTTTCTCATTCAGCTTGTTTCTGAATACCCACTTTGTTCCAATTACATGGACACTCTCAGGCTTCTTCACTAAGCTCCAAACATCGTTCTTGGAGAATTGATTCAATTCTTCTTCCATGGCCAGAATCCAATCCTTGTCCTGAAGAGCTTCATCTATGGACTTGGGTTCAATTAAGGACACCAATCCTTTCAGACTGAGCAAGGTCTCTTCAGAGGTCTGAAGGCAGATCTGGTTCTGACTGGTTCGTCTTTATTGCCCAGAATCAATTCCTTAGGGTGAGCTGCAGTGATTCTGCTCTTCTTCAGAGTTTGTGAGTTAGAGGGACCAGCTTCTTCCTCTGGTTCATCTTCCTCTGGCTCAGCTTCCTCTGGAGCTTTGCCTTTGTCAGAAACATTAATGCTTAAATATGCAAACTTATCAACTAGCTTTGACTGGTCAGAGTCAAGCTTATCATCAAATCTAACATGAATAGATTCTTCAATAGTCTTAGCATCAGTATTATAAAATCTAAAACCTTTAGATCTCTCAGAGTAACCGAGTAATAGACACTTAGAAGACTTAGCATCAAATTTATGCAATCTATCCTTAGTATTGAGAACATAACAAACACAGCCAAAAGGATGAAAATAAGAAATGTTGGGTTTTATGTTCTTCCACAATTCATAAGGAGTCTTATTCAGAATTGGTCTCACAGAGATTCTGTTCTGAATTAACATGCTGTATTTACTGCCTCTGCCCAAAAGTGCTTAGCCATGCCAGTTTCTTGGAGCATGGTTCTAGCCATCTCCTGAAGAGTTCTGTTCTTCCTCTCAACAACACCATTTTGTTGAGGAGTTCTGGGACAAGAGAAATCATGTGCAATTCCATAGGAATCAAACAGACTCTCAAACTTGTCATTCTCAAACTCTCCACCATGGTCACTTCTGACACGCACAATCCTACAAGCCTTCTCGTTTTGCACTTGAGCAATGAAGGTAGAGAACACAGCATGAGACTCATCCTTGCGGGTTAAAAACTTTACCCATGTCCAGCGGCTATAGTCATCAACGATAACCATCCCATATCTCTTGCCACCTATAGACTCAGTTTTCACTGGTCCAAAAAGGTCGATATGCAGAAGTTCCAACGGCCTTGAGGTTGAAACAACATTCTTTGCCTTGAAAGGGACTTTTGTGAATTTGCCTTTCTGACATGCTTCACAAAGAGCGTCTGAAGCGAACTTCAGATTGGGTAAGCCCCTGACAAGGTTTAGCTTGCTCAGCTGAGAAATCTTTCTCATACTGGCATGCCCTAACCGTCTATGCCATACCCACTGCTCTTCATTAACAGACAGAAGGCACTTCACATTCTGAGCCTCCAACTCAGATAATCTGATCTTATAGATGTTGTTCTTCCTCTTGCTGTTAAACAGAACAGAGCCATCGATCTGACTTACAGCCCGGCAGGACTTTTGATTGAAAATAACATCATAACCCTTGTCAGCTAATTGACTTATAGACAATAAGTTATGAGTTAAGCCGTCTACCAATAACACATTATCAATGCATGGACTACTATCTACACAAATAGTACCAGTACCAACAATTTTACCCTTTTCATTTCCTCCAAAGCCAACTTCGCCTCCAGGCTTAAGTTTCAGCTCTCGGAACATACGCTTTTCTCCCGTCATGTGACGCGAGCATCCACTGTCCAGATACCATGATTGGTGTTTCAGTGGAGCTATCAAGGATATCTGCAACATAGATAATCTTGTCCTTAGGTACCCACTTTCTGGGTCCTCTCTTGTTAGTTACCCCAGAGGTTCTGATCACCTTGGGTGTCTCAACATAATATTTTAAAGGAATATTTGCATGATATTTAGTCATAGAGAAAGATCCCTTTTTAAGAGGATGTTTAGCAACTTTAGCAGGTACAGGATCAGGCAATATGGTACCAGAGGGAACAAAGCATTCATACAAGGATTTAGCTTTAGACACAGTGGGCTCATTTCTAATTGGTTTAGAATAGCCAATGCCATGCATTCCATTTCTGCTTACGCCATAGATCATTGAAGCCATTAAGCTTCTATCCACGCTTTTAGCTAGGAATCTTTGAAAAGACTTTTCATACTTAGATTCATTTCTACAATCAGAGGCATCACAGGCAACAATTTCTTCTAACTTAGCAATCTGGTTCTTAAGCACAGAGTTAGAATTGATCAAGGCATGATTATCATTATTCAAATCAGAAATAATTTTCTCATGTTCAGAAGGAGTCTTGGAAACAACAGATAAGTTCTTTTTCAGCTTCTTATGCTTAGACAATAAGGAGTTATACTTATCCATAATATCAGACAATGCATGTTTCAGTTCAGAGGTAGAGAAAGAAGCGAATACCTCATTTTCATCGTCTGAGTTAGGATCTCCTTCTGATTCTGAGTCAGAGTCAACAGCTTCCTTTGACTCTGCTTCCTTGTCTTTGACAATAGCCATGAGTCCTTGAACTTCACCATCAGAGTCAACATCCTCTGACTCTGATTCATCAAATGTCACCATCAGACTCTTCTTCGTCTTGAAGTGCTTCTTTGGCTTCTTGTCCTTCTTCAATCTTGGACAGTCACTTTTGTAGTGCCCTGATTCTTTGCACTCAAAGCATGTGACTTCCTTAAGCGAGGACTTCTTCTGACCTGAGGATTCAGACTTTCCTCTTGCCTTTCCAGAGCCTTTGTATTTGCTCTGCCTGTGCTTCCAGATGCGATTGAGTCTCTTGGAGATCAGAGTCAGCTCATCTTCTGATGCTTCTTCAGATTCCTCTTCTTCAGCTTGAAGAGCTTTTGACTTCTCAACCTTAGCCTTTTCAGATTTGGATTTCAAGGCTATGGACTTTTTCCTCAGATCTTGCATCACTGAGCGCTTCAGCTCATGGCATTTCAAAATGCTGATGAGTTCTTCTAAACTCATATTCTCAACATCTCTCGTGAGCTCTATTGAAGTCACCAAAGGCATCCAACTTTCAAGAAGACACATGATGACTCTTATGACATGATCTTTTGTTGTGTAGCTCTTGTTGAGAGGTCGTATGCCAGCTACAAGCAACTGAAATCTGGAGAACATTTCTTCGATGGACTCATTTGGCTCCATGATGAAGGATTCATACTTTTGGATCAAGGACAATGCCTTTGATTCTTTGACTTTCTTGTTTCCTTCATGAGACATCTTCAGAGATTCGAAAATGCCTTTTGCAAACTCACGATCTGTAATCTTCTGGTACTCTTCATAGGAAATAGCACTTAGAACAATTGCTCTTGCTTTGTGATGTTGTGAGTACAGCTTCTTTTGATCTGCAGTCATCTCTGACCTTGGGATCTTCTTGCCATCTGCATCAACTGGACGCTCGTAGCCATCCACAATAATATCCCAGAGATCTGCATCGAAACCCAGAAAGAAACTTTCCAGTCTATCTTTCCAATATTCGAACCTTTGACCGTCGAACATAGGAGGCTTTGCATTGTAACCACCTCTTTGAGTTTCACTGGTGGTGGCAGCCATTGTTTTTCACACCGGCCCGGATCACTGAACACTGTTAGGTGTGGTAATCAGAACTTGCGCTCTGATACCAATTGAAGGTATGAAAAACGGTAGAAAGGGGGGGTTTGAATAACGTTTTCAGTACAAAACTACCACCTTAAAGATTTTGACAAATCTTTCGAGAACTTAAGTGCTAAAGATAAGAGATAGAAAAGCGCACAAGGATTTTATCCTGGTTCACTTGATAAATCACTCAAGCTACTCCAGTCCACCCGTTAAGGTGATTTCTTCCTTCTTAGAATGAAGGCAATCCACTAATCAGGTAAGAGTTACAACTGCACTTGAAACCTACAAGTGACTAACAATTACACTGACTTAGCTCACACTAAGATTCACTCTCTTAGTCTTCTCTAGGATCCGATCAGCCTTGATCTCCTAAAGGAACTAAACAAACTGTTTATCAAAGAATTGTTTACAAGAGATTTGTTTCTAAAAAGCTAATAGTAAACTCAATGAATTTCAGATGAAAGAAAGCTTAGAATAATTTGAATATGTCTTGCGCGTATGTATTGCTTCTAGCCGCTTCTTTCAATCTTCAGCCTCTATATATACTCCAAGGATTAGGGTTGAGCGATGCATGGGAAATGCTACCGTTGGAGGGCAGTTCTGGAAAATCCAGCTTCTGCTGTGGCTGAGAACGTTAGGTAGGTCGTCAGGAAGGTACAGTTGCTTTTGTACTTGGATAGCGACGCGACCTTTAAACCTAGGAGACTTCTGATAAGGGGAATGCTTCATATTGGAACTTGTGAAGCCGGTTGATCAGAGTCAGAGGGAAAGCACAGATCCTCTGACCATTGTATCTTCTGATTCTGAACTCAGAGGGAAGAACATGGCCTTCAGAGTTTCTTGGTTCTGGACTTCAGAGTTTCCACTATTCATCTTCTGGATCTTCAGAGTCTTCTACACCATCAGAACATCTGAACCTTCAGTGTTTCTTGGTTATCAGAACATCTGGATCTTCAGAGCTTCTAGCGACTGAGTCCACATCAGAGTTTGTATAACTTCTGAAGCTTTTCCACTGTTCATACTGAACATGGTGAATGCGAAAGCGTTGCTTGGGTCACTCTTTATACACAGTGCTTCTGATTTGTGTGAGATTGAGTTGAGGTCAGAGCCTGTAAATATCACACTCAGAAAAACACGTTAGAGTACCACAATTGTTCATATCAAAAGGTTAACTTGTAATCATCAAAACATAGAGTTGTACTACTAGATCAAAACTTGATCTTACATCTACCTCTACTTGTTAATACCTTAATCAAGTAAATCATTCAATTTCATTTGCCAAACCTAATGCCTTAGTGCCTAGTCAATTCAATTGAAGATGAAGCTTATAAGTTCAGGCCAACACAATAAGTTTCTATCCTTATACCTAAGTGATAGCAAACAAATCAATCTAAACCCAAGTCCCTTAATCCTCACCAACTACCGTTGTGCAAGAAGAAAGCAAAACACTTGTGTGCACTCAAGAGAATATTGATTCAGGGAAAAGATACATGGAAAAGAAACTTTATTCATATAAGAAACTGAGAAGTTCAAACCATAATCAGAACTAAGGTTCACTTCACCCAAAATACAAAGAGAAATTAGCCAAGCATGGCTAGAGAATTCATAATGCAAATCAAAAGAACAAAAACCTGAAACAAGAGTGCCAAGAAGCCTCCCACAAGCTCCAAGAAACTAGAACTCAAGTTTTGTTCAGAAAAGTACCAAGATCCCAAATGAAATGTCAAAAAACCTGATTTATAGACTTCCCAGCGGTCCGCCACGCATGTGCGTCTCCTCCACGCACATGCGTGGACAATCTGTCCAAACACAATTACCTTGCCCGTCCACCACGCATGTGCGTGGCCAAGGGGGTGCACATGCGTGGTCTGCCACGATTTTGCCATTTCTTATACAGAACAGCCACGCATGTGCGTGTTATAGGCGGCGCACATGCGTGACTCAGCAGATTCCTCTCCGAATTTTGTAACTCCTTCTTCAATTATCATCATGGCTCATTACTTGGTCTTCAATCCACTTCATTAGGCATCAAAAACACCTGAAACCTTCAAAGAATCTCAACAAACCATCATTCCACCAATGTAACTCCTGGAAATACTCATTTAATCACAATAATTCAGAAATCATCAATTCAATTCATCAAATCCTAATATGCAATCAACTCTCATATTCTCTCAAGATTTCAGCTCAAATCTGAACATAAGAATTAACCTCAAACTAAAACTAATAAAAAGACCAAATAAATAAATTAAAAATACCTAGACTAATGCAAATGAAATTATGAACTATAAAGGGATTCAACTTGACTCAACACTCAATGAAGGACTCAAAAAAGAAGAATAAAGAGGTAAAAATGACTCAATAAACATAGAATAAACCTCGGGTCATCACACCACTATACTCAACGACAGCTTGTCCTCAAGCGTAAACTCAAGGTAGCTTGTCCTCAAGCACATAATAAATCACCCCTTCTTCAGCTGCTTAAGCTTTTCAAAACAAGATACTTCACAAAACAAAAGAAAGGTCAAATGCACACTACTAAAGATGAGAAGTCAGCAAGAGTAAGCAAGACGTCCATGCAAGAGCTCATCAACTTCCTCACATATCAAGCACTTTCCTCACATTTTGGTGTTCTAACATACAAGCACAAAACTTCAGCCCTGGTAATCAATCAAATCAAAGTTAGTTGCAAAGTAGCAAGAATCAAAGAGAGACTAAAAATGGTTGTAACTTTGGCTAGGGTAAAGGTAGGGAAACCAAAAAAAAGGATAGCACAAGGGGCTCTCAAGACATTTTGGGGTGAGTGTCTTCTCTATTCAATACAACCTGAGCAAAATGTTAAGACTTTGGGACTCCTTCCTTTTTTTCATATTTCTTTTCTCCATTTTTTTTTTCAATTGTCAAGGCACTTGCCCTTGTTTTGACAATTCAGCTAGTTTTTTCTTTTCTTTTCTTTGTTGGAAGGAAGTCCTTTTATAATTTTACCTCCTCAAACAAAACCATAAGACACTCACCAACAACACAATTCACCATAGTCTGGGGACCAAGAAAAATTATTCAATTATAAGGCTCAACTCGGGCAACTAGGGGAAAAAGTGCAATTTGAACAAAATTCTGAGGCCAGAAAGAATTTCCTACCAAGTCTCTTAAAAAATTCAAACACTAAGCAACAACCAATATGCATTTCAAAACAGAGCTAAGTGTGTGCAAGCATGTTAGGAATAAACTTTGAGACACTCAGCACTCAACAAAACAATAGGATATTGAAGTGAAATACCCTTTCTTATGAACTCAAGCAAGTAAGATCAAGCTACCTCACCTTCCAATCACAATAGTATGTACAAAGACCACAAGATAAAAACATGGAAGTATCATCAACTTTCAATAAGAAGCAGCTAAGTCAAGGGTGAAACCACATAAGCAAGTTCAACATAGCAGCAAGAAACCCAAGGATATTCATACTGACTTGAAGGTAAAAAGCAAAACATGCAAAAGACTCGATGCACTAACTACCTAAAAAGAAATTTTTTTATTTTTTTATTTTTTTTATAGAGGAACACATAACTAAAGCTAACTCAAATTCAAGAAAAGCAAACCTGGACTTGGGTTGTCTCCCAAGAAGCTCAATTTTAAAGTCTTTGATAGACTTCCCTCCTTTTCAGCTAAGAAGGATTAGAATCACACTTTCTCAAACTTTTGCATGAGCAAGGTAGGAATTTTGCACCAAACTTTTCCTTAAGGTCTTCCCAAGTAACAATACTTCCTTGATTTTGAGATTGAAGCCAAACCTTAGCTTCATCCTTCAAGGAGTATGGGAACAACCTCAGCCTAAAGGCATCATCGAACACATCTTTTATCCTTACCGTGCTACTGAACTGATGAAACCGCACCATATGAGCATGAAAATTCTTTGTGGCTGAACCTCCATATTGGTGCTCACCTACAAGCTTTATGAGAGTTGGGTTCATCTCATAGTTGTCCTGTTTTGCTTCTAATGACGCCTTTCCTTAAATCTTAGCAAACTCTTCACAAACAGATTCATCAATCACTTCACAGCTAAACACATCCTCACAGTTAGGATGCTTCAATGTTCTAAAAACAGAAAGCTTTACCTTTTCATCACCAACTTTCAAGGACAAAAGACCCTTGGCAACATTGATTTTTGCATTACCGGTTGCCAAGAAAGGTCTCCCCAAAATTAGAGGAACTCTAGAGTCCTCTTCAATGTCCAGAATCACAAAATCAACATAAAAGATAAATTTGTCCACCCTTACCAAAACATCTTCAGCAGTCCCATATGGGTGCTTAATGGACCTGTCCGCCAATTGCAAAGACATCAAGGTAGGAGTGGCCTCACCCATATTCAACTTTTTAAACATGGAGAGCGGCATCAGATTGATGCTAGCCCCCAAGTCACATAAGGCCTTAGCCCCAAGCAAACCTTCAATGTCAACAGGAATGGTGAAACTCCCAGGATCTTTCAACTTTTGGGGGAGTTTTCTCTGGACAATTGCACTACACTCCTCTGTCATCATAATTCTTTCATTCACCTCACTCAATCTCTTCCTCCCAGATACAATATCCTTCATGAACTTTGCATAGGTTGGCATTTGCTCTAAGGCTTCAGAAAAAGGAATATTGATTTGCAACTTTTTAAAAATTTCTAAGAACTTTGAAAATTGTTTTTCCAGATTTTTCTTTACTAAAGCCTTAGGAAATGGTACCTTGCAAGTTATTTTCTCAGGAGAAGGATCCTTTCTCTCCTTGTTTTTTATAGCTTCCTCACTTCTTGTTCCCTATTTTCCGTTCTCAACCACTTTCTCAAGTTCATCACTCTTCTTTTCAACTAACTACTCAATTTCATTCAAAGTTTTTCCACTCCTAAGAGTGACAGCAGAACAATTTTCAGATTTAGAGTCTTTAGGATTAACAAGAGTGTCACTAGGAAACGTACTTGGGAACCTTTCAGCAATGGCCTTGGCAATTTGGCCAACTTGAGTCTCCAAATTGTTTATGGGGGACTCATGATTCTTCAAGCTGGTTCTAGTTTCATTCATGAAACCCCTGGTCTCATTCATGAAACTCTGATTAGTAAGAGCCAAATCAGCGACAATCTCCTCCAAACTCTTCTTACCATTCCCCTGATTTTGAGGTGGTGGAGGCCTTTGATTCAGCTGGTATTGCCTCTGATTTGGAAATTGCTTTGAACCACTAGCTTCTCCTGTGTTGTTTTTGTAACCCGAAATTCGGGGCGTTACAGTTTTGGTCCCTCCAGGAGAAGTTAGGATGATTTCTCCAACCTGGATTATAAGTGTTGGAGTAGGGATCATTTTGATAATTCCCTATGGCCTTCACCTCTTCATCGAATTCAACATCCTCAGCACTTCTTTGCCCACCTTCGAGCCTTTTTACCATGGCATCTACCTTCTGTGCAAGCTTTTTGTTGGATGCAAGAACTGCATCAAGAGTCTCAACCTCATAAACTCCCTTCTGGTTCTGCCTATCATTGTTTGAATATGCAACTCTAGCAGCCAACTTGTTTATGATGTCAAGTGTTGGTTGGGTTGCTAGAGCATCAAAGGCTCTGCTTGCAGCTGTGTCCAATGTAAGGCCCGAGTTTTTAAGTTCATGCTAAGTGAATAAACTTCTTATTCACGATTAGGGTTGATGTAATATATTTATGAAGGAGAAAGTTCAGGAAAAGTTCAAGGATTTCATTTTGATCGATAAAAGTTATAGCACGAACGTTTTACGCTTAAACCTAGGTCAGAAACCCTAGTATATAGCTAATTTTCACTTTTAGGCACGATGGCAGTTAATTCCAAAAATCTTCAGAGAAATGTTAGAACTTCTCTTTTTCCATATATCACAATCGTTTTGAGGCGAAACTCTAGGATCTACGAACGTCCGATTCCAATCATCGGAAGTTTGCCGAAACCGAAACCCTGGTATTTCAAAACCCTAGAATTTCTCGACAATGAAGACTTTATCTATTCAGAGCTTCAAATGAATATTCTACACGCGTACACCCATTTCTCTTGATGATTTCAATCTTTCTTCAGAAGGAAGTTTTCCATTCCGACATTCGATGCAAAAAGCAACTTATCGGGTAAAATAGTTTTACACCGACTTTGCACCAACTTTGCATTAGTTGCCAAAAATACAAGGAGACATCTTCTTAGCTTAGGAATTCCTTTGCCAAAACCTATCTTAGAATTCACAGGGAGAATGACGCCGGAAAAATCAGATTCACGAAACTTTCATTTTACCGCGTTTCGCCAACCTTTATATATAGCCAAGAAATGAGAAAAAAACAAATATCTTACCCATTTCTTCCCAAGGAGGCCGCGAGTTTGCTAAGGAGAGGAGGAGAAGAGATTTTGTTCAATCCTTGCTTGATCGTTGATTAATCAGTTGCTGCTTCAAGGTTTCGAGGTATAGTCGCTAATCCTTACCTCTGATCGCTTTTTCCATAGCTTTTCTGTAGAGTTTTCTGAGTGGATAGTTTATGGGTTTTTGCAAAACTATCCTGAATCTTTCATTTCTGATTCTAAACCTCTTCTATATGTGCCCAAGATCACTTCTGCCGGGTTAGATTTTCCGTTATGTCGCCGGAATTCCGCCGGAATCAATTTGAACCTAAAATACCCATTTTTGGAGTTTTTGGTGTAAAGCTTCAACCTTTAGGCTGAAAACTATCGCCTTAGCTTAGTGCTAGTAGGATTAGTTGTCATAAACGTCGTTGGTGACGTCCCTGCAAAATATTATTTTTGGGATTTCAGTTTTGAAAATCCTAAGTTAAAAATCATGACCAAAATACCCCTGCGACAGTTTTCGATCCGATAATTTTTCCGAGTTCAGAATACCCTTAGTTACGGCTTATGAAAGCATAGGAACCAAGTTTGATCGAAGAAAAATCGAGCCCCATAATTGTGTAAAGTGGCCGAGCCTATTAGAGGGGGGAGGAGGAAATTTCCTTTTCCGAAAACTTGTCTTTTCGCACTAGATTATCGTACCTTAGAGTATAGATTACTTCGAGTAACCTTAGTAAGTATCGATAGCTTAGTTTTCGATAGATTCTTATAGTATTCTGTGATTTTGTTGTAAAGGTGCTTTTGAGGATTTCTCTGAGGACCAACACTTTGAGTGCGAGGAAGCACTAGTTGATCATTCTGGAGAACTTTCAGGTGAGGGCTTCTCACTGAATCTCTAGTTAATGCTTAGGGTCGATGTTTCGACATTGTTTACTGTTTATGCACTGGGATTGTGTGTGATTGGAAAATGTTTTCTGAGGCTTCGGCTGACAATGTAGATGATTCATCTACTGAATGTTTTTGAGATTGACTTACATGCTATGTGCTATGTGGGTAATCTAGGATGTGTGGTGCATGCTTTATATGCTAAGTGCTAAGTGTTTATGATGCGATTTATTGATATATGACATGTTGTTAATTGTGATGATTTAAATATGCTCTGTACTGGAATCTGAGATTCTGAATGGTGAGAATAGCGGGCAGGTCATGCCGATTTTATTTTGAGAGTTTTGAGAAAGTTTGATAGGACGAACGAGGTTCGGGCCTTAATTTGGTTTAGTGGATCGAGACATCCTCTGGAAGCGACTTGGGATTGGGAGATCCTGCAAATGTATAAGACTTGCGATAAGACAAAAGGGAATCTATTTTATAAAGAAAATTCATAAGACCTTAAATAACCTCAAAATCTTTAAGTAATGATAACAACCTCGAAGGAAGGCATTGGAAGTCAAATCATGGTTTTGGAAAAGCGAGGAGTGTCGTCGGATCCAAGTGTTGAGGAGTTTGGTAAGTTCTGAGTATGTTGGTACTTTTTCGCTCGTTGAGCAATTTGTTAGCCATCCAGGGGATGAGCCGAGGAGCTTCACTGAGGCGTGAGACCTTGTGAATGCGGGATACTCCACTGAGGCGTGAGACCTTGTGGAAAGCATGGAACTCCACTGAGGCGTGAGACCTTGTGAGAGCATGAAACTTCACTGAAGCGTGAGACTTCGTGAGAGTATTGATGACCCGAAGAGTCTTCGTGAGTGGTTGCACTCATTTTATGATTATTGTATTTTGTCGCAGAATCGACTTTACCTTAGGGTAAGCTTTTAGAGACATTAATTTAGCTAGAACACGTGGCGACGTGTCGAGTGAGGTCGGAGACGTTGTTTGGCTAATCACTGCATTGCATGCACTCATTAAGTTGTTTAAACACGGCGAGATACCGGACCACGGCGGATTCCAAAATTGGTTATAAGACCAGGATTTCCGCGTAAGAGCGCTGCTAGGTGACTCTTAGTAGCAGACCGAAATGGCAGGCCTTCGGGTTTTATGCTGATCTGACTACATGATGATGTGGGAGTAAGAGGCATCACGGGCCGAAATGGCACCACCGTGGCTGGTAAAGGGCTGATCCGATGATGTCCATCCGTTCCGGAATGCATATTGGTTGACTGGGTTAACCTGCATTGCATATCTTGCAACATACATACTAATTTAGTTGTTGAGTGTGATTGTTATTTGTCAATCCTATTTGGAACATGCTATTTGTTATTGTTGTCATTTACATTCGATATGGAACATGCAACCCTAGGAATGACATCTCTAGTTATAAGCCTAAGTGGCTATTTATTATTTGTACCTATTAGGTTTATTATCTACATAGTTCTTTAGAGTTGACCCTCGCGTCTTCTGTGTGTGTTTTGGCGGACAACGCCTTTTGTCAGATGAATATTGCGGATTGGTTCACCATGGTCCACCCTTCGGGGGGGATTAGGTATGAGATGATCGATCAGGACGACCCCGGGTCGTGGGTGGTTGACCCCGCGAGCCATCGAGCGACGTATTCGGGGCGCATCATGGAGGACCACGTGGACAGTGGAGGACTTCTGAGGTCAGGAGTGTTGAGGCGATGCTCTATCAGCTTCAACTTGCCACCGGGCGTTCACTGTGGACCAGGATTCGGAGGAGCACCACCGCCACCGTCATCTTCAGAGGAGGAGGATCCCTCAGAGGAGATTCCAGTGGGAGTGCCTTCGGCAGGGTCTAGTGCACCCTCTGTTGCGATCATCGATGATCAGGGTTCGGGCCCTAAGCCCGTGAGTCCAGCATCGGAGCGCACTGCGGTTGCGAGCGGAGGACGGATAGGGTTAGTAGACTTGGTCGTTCTGGATTCTGATTCAGACGACGATCATGCTAGCACATAGTTTTGAGTGTTGGTATGAGCTCCTCGAGTTAGGATTAGTGTAGGAGTAGAGTTTTAGCTCTGACAGTCTTGCTTCATTTGTTACTTAGGGGACAGGGTAGATCCGCCTATAGCTTTTTGTGTGGTTTCCTTACGGGAATCACAGAGAGTTGGTTGGACTTAGGAAGTCTTATTTTCAGGCCATTGGGTCAGCTGATTCTCAGTTTTGAGGGATAGTGTTGCGGGCACTTCACCCTTTTCATTTGGTTTGTATATATTGCCTACGGGCGTTGCACTTTTCTTTCCGTCACTGGAGGTTACTCGTGACGAGGTTGCTACTACAGCGGGGGCTGTTTATATATTGTATATTAGTTCTGATTATTGTTATTGTTGGGTTTTATTTAATTCAGTCTTGTCTTAGTTATTATCAAAAAAAAAAATATTCACGTTTTTCCGCATTAAGTTTATTTTGGTTACTAAAGTGACGCCACCGAAATCGGGGTGTTACATCCAACTTGTCTCTAGTGTAGTCATTGAGAGCTGCATAGAACTTCTCCACTTGGTCAGCAGAGGAGATGTTGTGGCCTGGGCATTTCATCAGAAGTCTTTTGAATCTCTCCCATGTCTCATAGAGATTCTCGGAGTCCAGCTGGATGAAGGAATTGATTTCTTGCTTCAACTTCCTTATGCGGTTGTAGGGAAAGAACATAGCTGTAAGTTTTTCAGCTAAATCATCCCAAGAAGTAATACTTCTCAATGGTTGTGTTCTCAACCATTCTTCAGCAGTGTCCCTGAGAGAAAAAGGAAACAACATTAACCTGATAGTGTCAAGGTTGACATTCCTTCTCAGTGTGGAGCAATGTCTGGTAAAGCGCTCCAAGTGTCCATGAAAATCCTCGTTTGCACTCCCACCGAATTAATATTGACTGACCAAAGTGATGAAGTGTGGTGGGATTTGGAAGTCTGGAGGAGCATCTTGAGGAACAACAATGCTCCCCTCAAAGTTGTAGTCCACACGAGGTGTAGTGATGTCTCTCAAGGACCTTTGAGCCTCCTGCTCTTCTCGAAGTTGCCTATCTCTTTCATTCTGGGCAGCAACTTGAGCAGTGATCTCAGCACGAAGCCTCGCTTCCATTTCAACACGAAGCCTTGCTTCTATCTCAGCTAGTGTTTCTTCAGTGGCCATGTTAATAGCTGGGGTGCGTCTCCTCTGTTGTACAAGTCTGCGATGGAAAGTACGGTCAATCTCTGGATTAAATAGCAATGACTTAGGATCAACTGAACCTCGCATAAACTAACAAACAGTTAATAGCACCTATTCACTCAGCAGAGATTCAAGCAAGTAAGTAACAAAGAGTCTAAACAAAAACAATCCAAGAATGTTTGATAAAACAAAACTATCCCCGACAACGGCGCCAAAAACTTGGTAGCAATTCCGCAAGTGTAGGGATTGATCGAAGTAATAAAAAGATATCGAACCACAGAGATAGTTGTTTATTAAATTGTTCAAGGACTTTAGTGTTCAGAATTGTAAAAGGAAAAGAAACAATATATATTTGAAGTTTTTGGTTTGTGTGAAAACACTTGTGAGTAAAATAAAGCTAGGATTATAATTCAGAAAGAGAAGTATCCTGGGCAAAGCTCTACTTAGTCCAATTATGTTTCTAAAATCAAGTTCTTATATGAAATTTAGAATCCTTATCCATGATGTTATAGCCTCTACCTCTACTTGTTAATACCTTAATCAAGTAAATCATTCAATTTCATTTGCCAAACCTAATGCCTTAGTGCCTAGTCAATCCAATTGAAGATGAAGCTTATAAGTTCAGGCCAACACAATAAGTTTCTACCCTTATACCTAAGTGATAGCAAACAAATCAATCTAAACCCAAGTCCCTTAATCCTCCCCAACTACCGTTGTGCAAGAAGAAAGCAAAACACTTATGTGCACTCAAGAGAATATTGATTTAGGGAAAAGATACATGGAAAAGAAACTTTATTCATATAAGAAACTCAAAAGTTCAAACCATAATCAGAACTAAGGTTCACTTCACCCAAAATACCAAGAGAAATTAGCCAAGCATGGCTAGAGAATTCATAATGCAAATCAAAAGAACAAAAACCTGAAACAAGAGTGCCAAGAAGCCTCCCACAAGCTCCAAGAAACTAGAACTCAAGTTTTGTTCAGAAAAGTACCAAGATCCCAAATGAAATGTCAAAAAACCTGATTTATAGACTTCCCAGCGGTCCGCCACGCATGTGCGTCTCCTCCACGCACATGCGTGGACAATCTGTCCAAACACAATTTCCTTGCCCGTCCACCACGCATGTGCGTGGCCAAAGGGGCGCACATGCGTGGTCTGCCACGATTTTGCCATTTCTTATACAGAACAGCCACGCATGTGCGTGGCATAGGCGGCGCACAGGCGTGGCTCAGCAGATTCCTCTCCGAATTTTGTAACTCCTTCTTCAACTATCATCATGGCTCATTACTTGGTCTTCCATGAAGGTATGAAAAACGGTAGAAAGGGGGGGTTTGAATAACGTTTTCAGTACAAAACTTCCACCTTAAAGATTTTGGCAAATCTTTCGAGAACTTAAGTGCTAAAGATAAGAGATAGAAAAGCACACAAGGATTTTATCCTGGTTCACTTGATAAATCACTCAAGCTACTCCAGTCCACCCGTTAAGGTGATTTCTTCCTTCTTAGAATGAAGGCAATCCACTAATCAGGTAAGAGTTACAACTGCACTTGAAACCTACAAGTGACTAACAATTACACTGACTTAGCTCACACTAAGATTCACTCTCTTAGTCTTCTCTAGGATCCGATCAACCTTGATCTCCTAAAGGAACTAAACAAACTGTTTATCAAAGAATTGTTTACAAGAGATTTGCTTCTAAAAAGCTAATTGTAAACTCAATGAATTTCAGATGAAAGAAAGCTTAGAATTTTTGAATATGTCTTGCGCGTGTGTATTTCTTTCTAGCCACTTCTTTCAATCTTCAGCTTCTATATATATACTCCAAGGATTAGGGTTGAGCGTTGCATGGGAAATGCTACCGTTGGAGGGCAGTTCTGAAAAATCCAGCTTCTGCTGTGGCTGAGAACGTTAGGTAGGTCGTCAGGAAGGTACACTTGCTTTTGTACTTGGATAGCGACTTGACCTTTTAACCTAGGAGACTTCTGATCAGGGGAATACTTCATATTGGAACTTGTGAAGCCGGTTGATCAGAGTCAGAGGGAAAGCACAGATCCTCTGACCATTGTATCTTCTGATTCTGAACTCAGAGGGAAGAACATGGCCTTCAGAGTTTCTTGCTTCTGGACTTCAGAGTTTCCACTATTCAGCTTCTGGATCTTCAGAGTCTTCTACACCATCAGAACATCTGAACCTTCAGTGTTTCTTGGTTATCAGAACTTCTGGATCTTCAGAGCTTCTAGCGACTGAGTCCACATCAGAGTTTATATAGCTTCAGAACTTCTGAAGCTTTTCCACTGTTCATACTGAACATGGTGAATGCGAAAGCGTTGCTTGGGTTACCCTTTATACACAATGCTTCTGATTTGTGTGAGATTGAGTTGAGGTCAGAGCCTGTAAATAGCACACTCAGAAACACACGTTAGAGTACCACAATTGTTCATATCAAAAGGTTAACTTGTAATCATCAAAACATAGAGTTGTACTACTAGATCAAAACTTGATCTTACAATCTCCCCCTTTTTGATGATGACAAAACTAAGATTTTTGATGAACAATTCTTAAACATTAAACTGAATTCACTCAGAGTTTAGAGATATAGAATAAGACTTATCCTGATGTGAATAGTTTATCTTGCTCATTCTGAATTCAAGTCACTGCTTGATTCTGAGCTTAGCTCCCCCTGAATCTAATACTTGATGAAAACGTTAGTAAAGTCTAGATTCTGAGCTAAAAAATATAAGAGTTCAGAGTGAAAAGCTTATGACATAGATGAAAAACGAATAATCAGAGCGCATAAGTGATCAGAGTCAGGGACAAGGTATCAGAGTCTTGGGTATCAGAGTCAACTTAGAATCACTTCAGAAGAAGTGAAATGTATTCCTTGTATTTGCCCAGTGACACATCTATGGTCATGAAGGTGGAACTCTTAAAATCTCCAAAAGAAAAAATAAGTCACACTAACACATCTTACAAATCAAAAACTGGGTTTACTCCCCCTTTTTGTCATAAGCAAAAAGCTTGGGGTGTGAAAAACTTAGCTTGAAGTACAAGGTACTCCCCCTTAGAGAAGGTCTAAGTTTAAAAGAAAATGAAAACGATGTAAGAATCAGAGTTAGGCGAAAATAAATAGAAGAGTTAATGCAAGGGATGAACGTTTACCACCGGTCAAGTGAGTAAATAGAAGGGTCAGTTACCAAGAACGTAACCTCGAGAAACTGTAAGAGCATTAACTTTCAGAAAGAAAGTGAAGCCTATAAAAAGCGTTGGAGAGAAAGGTAAGCTTCACACCTCGAATAATTTTCAGTAAGAAAAAATGGCATCATACAACGTAGCACTAGAAGAGCTGAGGAAGAAGGCCTTTGAAGAGGAATTGTTCCTGAACATCAGGCATCCAGAGGGTGCAACTACCATCGCGGAGCTGACACGGACACTGCTGGAAGAGGACCTGCGTCCAGAGTTGGAGAGAGACCTGAAGGAATTTCTTGCCTTCGTGGAGGAGGTGCAAGAACTCAGCCGGCTTGAACTCAAGCTGCTGGAAGAGAAAGAGAGTTTGGAAGAGAAGCTCAAGACTTCAGAAGAGATTCTGGAGAGGGATGAGCTAAAGATCAGGCTCAGCAACATCCAGCATGTACTAGAGCGTTTGGAGAAGGATAGGTCAGAGCAGCGCCAGGAGTGCAGAAGAATGAGGAGGGATCCTCCATTCTAGATTATATGATGTAAAGAAATATGATGTAAACATAGAATTATGAATAAAAAAGACTTTTGCAAACATATGTGACATAAATATATAGATAGGCATATATAATCACAAACGAACAAATTAGCATAAATAAGTAAAAAGAAACAGAGTTGAACAAAAAGAAAACAAAGTTAACGAAAAAGAAGAAAAAGAAGAGATCCTAAAACTAAGGTTTGTCAGTGCGTCGCAGAAGTTCCATCATCATTTGCTTCATCTCAATCAGCATGGATTCATGAGTATCAAGACGTTGTTCCATGATGTCGAGTCTGGATGAGCTTGTCTGAGTAGAGCTGGAAGGAACATTCTGAGCAGCTTGAGGATCTGGAATGGAAGCAGAAGCAGCAGGAGTAAACACAACTGGTGCAAGTCGCTCTGCCTCAGCCTCAGCTTCAAGTCGCTCTGCCTCAAGTCTGGCTTGTTCAGCGTGAGCTGCTGCTTGACGTGCAGCTTCTTCTGCTTGTTCTTTCTTTCTCTTGGCTTCTTCAATAGCTTCAAGAAGCTTATTTCTCTGTTCTAGTTCATGAAGAGCCACCCTTCTAGCAAACCTTTGCTTTGCAGCCTCAATGCTCTGACTGCCCTCTGCATGCAGGAGCTGCATCATAATCGGAACTTGAGCCACTAGCCAAGTGCTCAGATTGTTCCACTCATCAGCCACATTTTCAGCATTCTCACTGAGAGCAGTCTGACCGTGCACATTGCGGAGCCTCAAGGAGGCTTCATGATAGAAGATATTGATGCACTCAGAGAGAGATGTGGGTTGAAGGTGAGTATAGGGAATTATGGAGAGGTTGGGTGCAGGAGAGGCTGGGTGATTGCTGCTATGAGCTTCAGAGGCACCTTGTGGATAACCAATGTTAATCATGGGAGCATTGGGTTCAGAGGTTCCAAGGTGAGGGTCTGAAGTTTCAACCAGAGGGTGAGGTGATCTAACCGAGGATTGGTTAGACACTGATTGTTCGGGTTCAGAGTCTGGTTGAATGGGCTCTTGTTGGTCAGGGACAGGGTGAGCTTGTTGAACTAAGGGGTCTGCCTCTTGGATAGGATTGGCCAAGATAGGTTCATCTGGGTCAACTAGACGTTCAGGTCTAGGGCCAGGATATCTCCTAGGGCTTGGACAGGTAAGGTAATACTCTTCTAAGGCAGACACCTTCTCTTTTCTAACCTCCATGAATTTTCTAAGGGATTCAGAGTTATTGGAGGGAGAAGAGTCAACAGTATTGATTGGGAAGGATACAGGTGTAAAGGCTGTTGATGAGTCTGTATCCGTGGTTCTGGCAGCAGGACGTGCTGATGCTCTGGGAGCAGAGTGATCAGACGTTCTGGGTTGTGGTTCTGTTTGGTTGGGCTCTGGTTGGTCATGGATGATCGGTTCCGAAGATAATGGGTCGTACGGAATGGTAAGGAGAGAGGTTGGATCTTCTGACCTAGAGGTTGGGTTCTGAAGCAAATTCCAGAGAGGTGCTTCGGTAGGAGAAGGTTGAAAGAAGGAGGATCGTGGGGAATGTGGTGGAGAGGTGGTTTGTGCGGCTGGTTGGGATTCAGGAATAGGAGTGAGGGGATTTGAGGAGTGTTGAAGCAAGGCAGAAATAGGAAGTGCATCAAATAAATTCAAATCATCATCAGAAGCAAGTGCAGGCTTACTTGAATGTGCTGATGATCGAGTCACTCTGGCAGGAGGCTCAGTCCTTCTGACCACTGCAGCAGCTGGTTCCACCCGAGTAGGCTTCACCACGATTCTGACCTTCTTCTGCTTCTTCTTAGGAGGACCATCCTCACTATCACTATCATCACCATCATCAGGCTTTCTCTTTGTCTTCTTGACCAGAGGGACATCAGATTCTTCAGAGGATTCTTCCAGAACCATCTTCCTCTGAGCTTTCTTCTTGGGAGGAGAAGGAAACTCTGGAGCTGGCGGCAGTCTGCTGAAGAAATCATCAAGATCAATCTCGAATCCTTGAGCCCTGAGGTCTTCAACATAGCATCTGATGGCTTCAGGATTGTCTGCTTGAGTCCACAGTGGGTAGTCATTCAGAGGCATTCTTCTTCCTCTGATCTCAAAAGATGTGTCTTCATGAGCAGGAGCAATCTTCTTCTGGATTAAGCCCATCTTCTTCAAGGAGTTTGCAGTGAAGACATCACTGACAATTGTGCTCAAATCCTCTGTGCAACCAGCATTGATCAAATCTTGCACTAAGTTGCTTTCAATGAGAAAGTCTGAGAGCAGCCTCCCAAAAGGGATATATTTGATTGCAGACTTGATGGAGGCGGTGGTGCGAGACTTCCTGATGCATTCCTTCAAGTAGGAGAACAGGAAGTAGGGAAGGCAGATCTTCTCCTGATCTTGGATGAAGAACAACATCGCCTTCTGGTTGAAGTTGATGTAGTCTGGAGAACTGCCCTTCGGTCTCTGATTGATGCAGTTGAGCAGGATCTTGTGCCAGATCCTGAGTTTGGGGTGAAGGTCCATCACCTTGTAACTTGTCTTGCCCGGTTTGAAGGTGGTGTACAGGGCCTTGTTGACTTTGTCTTTGGTGCTGGGTTTCAGCTTGGATTCCGTCAGTTGGAACCGATACCCATAAGCAGTTTCTGCTCCTAGCAGATTCACGAATGACTTCTCAGTGATGATGATCTTCCTGCCAAGAATGTGAGAGACCACTTGAGTATCATCGCAGTCTGCGTGCTTCCAGAATTCCTTTACCAGTTTCTCATACACCGGTCCTCGAAGTCGATTGAAGTAGTTTCCCCAACCTTGAGCTTGGACTTCAGGACGAAGATCAAACCCATTTGCAGCCAGGTTGTCGAGGTCGAATCTCCATTCTGCTAGGACTTGGAGTTCCTCAGGAGCAAATACGCAGTGAACGACACAGCCCCGTTCTGCAATTGGAACAATCTGCTCTTGAGCTTGAACTTGTTCTTGTGCCGGGTTCTCAGAGCCCCTTTGACCCGTTGCCAAACCAACTACCATGTGAGGGAACTGAGGTGCATCTGCAGTAGATCTTCTGGTTTTTCTCACCATTTTGAAGAGGTTGAAGGTTTGAGGTAGAAGATGAAGTTTGAAGGATGAAGAGAGATCGAGAGAGAAATCAAGAAAGAGGCGGTTTTGAAAAGCAGAGAGTGCGAGAGTGAAAACCGGAAGTGAACGAGAACGTGTGTGTATAGTGGGTTTTATCAAATAACCGTTGTTGATTCAAAAAGCACTTTAAGATCAACGGTTGAAAATTAAAGATAGATAGTAACAGTAAAATACACAATCACACACAGGAGATAAGCATATCTACACGCAATCATAACAGACTGTCACACGGGCACAAGGAATTATGCATCAGAAATTCTGACACACGTGTTGTTGTCTCAGCTTCAGAGTCAGTACCAGTGGGCACACACACTCTGATTGAGTTACCTTCTGGACTAGACATCTTCTGATCAAGAAGTATCATAGTCAGAGGTTCTGATCCATCTTCACTCTGGACAAAAGTCCATGTTTAGATTTTTCAGAATAAAATTAAATCTATCCTCTGCTAAGGGCTTTGTAAAGATATCTGCCCATTGATGGTCAGTATCAACAAACTTCAGAAGAAGTACGCCCTTCTGCACATAATCTCTAATAAAGTGATACTTTACCTCAATGTGCTTTGCCCTTGAATGCAAGATAGGATTCTTACTCAATGAGATTGCAGCAGTGTTATCACAATAGATTGGGATATTGCTCTCAAGGATCTGATAATCCTCCAGCTGATGTTTCATCCAGAGCATCTGAGTGCTGCATATTGCTGCTGAGATATATTCTGCCTCTGCAGTTGATAGTGCAATGGTTGATTGCCTCTTGCTTGCCCATGAGACTAGATTGCTTCCCAGAAATTGACAATTTCCAGAAGTACTTTTTCTCTCTGTTCTATCTCCAGCATAATCAGCATCACAATAACCTGAAAGCTTATACTCTG
Organism: Lotus japonicus; assembly: GCF_012489685.1. Classification (NCBI taxonomy): domain Eukaryota; kingdom Viridiplantae; phylum Streptophyta; class Magnoliopsida; order Fabales; family Fabaceae; genus Lotus; species Lotus japonicus. The sequence continues at coordinate 31,912,599 of NC_080042.1, read as the reverse complement.
ATGTTTTCTTATACATCAAGCCAAGGTTAGTGGTGCCTTTCAGATACCTTAGGATCCTCTTAACAGCAGTTAAGTGGGTTTCCCTTGGATCTGATTGGAAACGAGCACATAAGTGAACACTAAATAATATGTCTGGCCTAGATGCAGTTAAGTATAGAAGTGAACCTATCATTCCACGATAGAGCTTCTGACATACTTTACCACTTTTATCTTCTTTCTCCAAAATGCATGTAGGATGCATTGGAGTCTTGGCCACTGTAGATTCCAGCATATTGAACTTCTTCAGAAGTTCTTTAGTGTACTTGCTCTGATGGATATATGTTCCTTCTGGTGTTTGATCAACTTGTATTCCCAGAAAGTACTTTAATTCTCCCATCATACTCATCTCAAATTCAGCCTGCATCATCTCAGAAAATTCTTTGCATAGAGATTGATTAGCAGAACCAAATATAATATCATCAACATAAATTTGCGCAATTAAGATATCATCTTTATAAGTCTTGCAGAAAAGAGTTGTATCTACTTTACCCCTTACAAACTCATTCTCCAGAAGGAATGAGCTAAGTCTCTCATACCATGCTCTAGGAGCTTGCTTCAGACCGTAGAGTGATTTCTTCAATTTGAACACATGGTCTGGTTTCTTTTCATCTTCAAAACCTGGGGGTTGATGAACATAGACTTCCTCTGAGATATAACCATTTAGGAAGGCACTCTTTACGTCCATCTGATGTAGAACTATGTTGTGATTTACTGAGAAGGAGATCAACAGTCTAATTGCCTCCAGTCTTGCTACCGGAGCAAATGTTTCAGTGTAGTCTATTCCTTCCTGCTAGCTGTAGCCTTGAGCAACTAGCCTTGCCTTGTTTCTGACTACTTCTCCTTTCTCATTTAGCTTGTTTCTGAATACCCATTTCGTTCCAATAACATGAACATTCTCAGGCTTCTTCACTAAGCTCCAAACATCGTTCTTGGAAAATTGATTCAATTCTTCTTCCATGGCCAGAATCCACTCCTTGTCCTGAAGAGCTTCATCTATGGACTTGGGTTCAATTAAGGACACCAATCCTTTCAGACTCAGCAAGGTCTCTTCAGAGGGTCTGAAGGCAGATCTGGTTCTGACTGGTTCATCTTTGTTGCCCAGAATCAATTCCTTAGGGTGAGCTGCAGTGATTCTGCTCTTCTTCAGAGTTTGTGAGTTAGAGGGACCAGCTTCTTCCTCTGGTTCATCTTCCTCTGGCTCAACTTCCTCTGGAGCTTTGCCTTTGTCAGAAACATTAATGCTTAAATCTGCAAACTTTTCAACTAGCTTTGACTGGTCAGAGTCAAGCTTATCATCAAATCTAACATGAATAGATTCTTCAATAGTCTTAGCATCAGTATTATAAAATCTAAAACCTTTAGATCTATCAGAATAACCAAGTAATAGACACTTAGAAGACTTAGCATCAAATTTATGCAATCTATCCTTAGTATTGAGAACATAACAAACACAGCCAAAAGGATGAAAATAAGAAATGTTGGGTTTTATGTTCTTCCACAATTCATAAGGAGTCTTATTCAGAATTGGTCTCACAGAGATTCTGTTCTGAATGTAACATGCTGTATTTACTGCCTCTGCCCAAAAGTGCTTAGCCATGCCAGTTTCTTGGAGCATGGTTCTAGCCATCTCCTGAAGAGTTCTGTTCTTCCTCTCAACAACACCATTTTGTTGAGGAGTTATGGGACAGGAGAAATCATGTGCAATTCCATAGGAATCAAACAGACTCTCAAACTTGTCATTCTCAAACTCTCCACCATGGTCACTTCTGACACGCACAATCCTACAAGCCTTCTCGTTTTGCACTTGAGCAATGAAGGTAGAGAACACAGCATGAGACTCATCCTTGCGGGTTAGAAACTTTACCCATGTCCAACGGCTATAGTCATCAACGATAACCATCCCATATCTCTTGCCACCTATAGACTCAGTTTTCACTGGTCCAAAAAGGTCGATATGCAGAAGTTCCAACGGCCTTGAGGTTGAGACAACATTCTTTGCCTTGAAAGGGACTTTTGTGAATTTGCCTTTCTGACATGCTTCACAAAGAGCGTCTGAAGCGAACTTCAGATTGGGTAAGCCCCTGACAAGGTTTAGCTTGCTCAGCTGAGAAATCTTTCTCATACTGGCATGCCCTAACCGTCTATGCCATACCCACTGCTCTTCATTAACAGACAGAAGGCACTTCACATTCTGAGCCTCCAACTCAGATAATCTGATCTTATAGATGTTGTTCTTCCTCTTGCTGTTAAATAGAACAGAGCCATCGATCTGACTTACAGCCCGGCAGGACTTTTGATTGAATATAACATCATAACCCTTGTCAGCTAATTGACTTATAGACAATAAGTTATGTGTTAAGCCGTCTACCAATAAAACATTATCAATGCATGGACTACTATCTACACAAATAGTACCAGTACCAATAATTTTACCCTTTTCATTTCCTCCGAAGCCAACTTCGCCTCCAGGCTTAAGCTTCAGCTCTCGGAACATACGCTTTTCTCCCGTCATGTGACGCGAGCATCCACTGTCCAGATACCATGATTGGTGTTTCAGTGGAGCTATCAAGGATATCTGCAACATAGATAATCTTGTCCTTAGGTACCCACTTTCTGGGTCCTCTTTTGTTAGTTACCCCAGAGGTTCTGATCACCTTGGGTGTCTCAACATAATATTTTAAAGGAATATTTGCATGATATTTAGTCATAGAGAAAGATCCCTTTTTAAGAGGATGTTTAGCAACTTTAGCAGGTACAGGATCAGGCAATATGGTACCAGAGGGAACAAAGCATTCATACAAGGATTTAGCTTTAGACACAGAAGGCTCATTTCTAATTGGTTTAGAATAGCCAATGCCATGCATTCCATTTCTGCTTACGCCATAGATCATTGAAGCCATTAAGCTTCTATCCACGCTTTTAGCTAGGAATCTTTGAAAAGACTTTTCATACTTAGATTCATTCCTACAATCAGAGGCATCACAGGCAACAATTTCTTCTAACTTAGCAATTTGGTTCTTAAGCACAGAGTTAGAATTTACCAAAGCATGATTTTCATTTTTCAAATCTGAAATAATTTTCTCATGTTCAGAAGGAGTCTTGGAGACAGCAGATAAGTTCTTTTTCAACTTTTTATGCTTAGACAATAAAGAGTTATACTTATCCATGATATCAGACAAAGCATGTTTCAGTTCAGAGGTAGAGAAAGAAGCAAATACCTCATTTTCATCGTCTGAGTTAGGATCTCCTTCTGATTCTGAGTCAGAGTCAACAGCTTCCTTTGACTCTGATCCTTTGTCTTTGACAATGGCCATGAGTCCTTGGACTTCACCATCAGAGTCAACATCCTCTGACTCTGATTCATCGAATGTCACCATCAGACTCTTCTTGGTCTTGAAGTGCTTCTTTGGCTTCTTGTCTTTCTTCAACTTTGGACAATCACTTTTGTAGTGCCCAGATTCTTTGCACTCAAAACATGTGACTTCCTTGATTGAAGACTTCTTCTGGCCTGAGGACTTATACTTTCCTTTTGCCTTTCCAGAGCCTTTGAACTTGCTCTGCCTGTGCTTCCAGATGCGGTTGAGTCTCTTGGAGATCAGAGTCAGCTCATCTTCATCAGAATCTTCTGATGCTTCTTCAGATTCTTCTTCTTCAGCTTGAAGAGCCTTTGACTTCTCAACCTTAGCCTTTTCAGATTTGGATTTCAAGGCTATGGACTTTTTCCTCAGATCTTGCATCTCTGAGCGCTTCAGCTCATGGCATTTCAAAATGCTGATGAGTTCTTCTAAACTCATATTCTCAACGTCTCTCGTGAGCTCTATTGAAGTCACCAAAGGCATCCAACTTTCAGGAAGACACCTGATGACCCTTATGACATGATCTTTTGTTGTGTAGCTCTTGTTGAGAGGTCGTATGCCAGCTACAAGCAATTGAAATCTGGAGAACATTTCTTCAATGGACTCATTTGGCTCCATGATGAAGGATTCATACTTTTGGATCAAAGACAATGCCTTTGATTCTTTGACTTTCTTGTTTCCTTCATGAGACATCTTCAGAGATTCAAAAATGCCTTTAGCAAACTCACGATCTGTAATCTTCTGGTACTCTTCATAGGAAATAGCACTTAGAAGAATTGCTCTTGCTTTGTGATGTTGTGAGTACAGCTTCTTTTGATCTGCAGTCATCTCTGACCTTGGGATCTTCTTGCCATCTGCATCAATTGGACGCTCGTAGCCATCCACAATAATATCCCAGAGATCTGCATCGAAACCCAGAAAGAAACTTTCCAGTCTATCTTTCCAATATTCGAACCTTTGACCGTCGAACATAGGAGGCTTTGCATTGTAACCATCTCTTTGAGTTTCACTGGTGGTGGCAGCCATTGTTTTTCACACCGGCCCGGATCACTGAACACTGTTAGGTGTGGTAATCAGAACTTGCGCTCTGATACCAATTGAAGGTATGAAAAACGGTAGAAAGGGGGGGTTTGAATAACGTTTTCAGTACAAAACTTCCACCTTAAAGATTTTGGCAAATCTTTCGAGAACTTAAGTGCTAAAGATAAGAGATAGAAAAGCACACAAGGATTTTATCCTGGTTCACTTGATAAATCACTCAAGCTACTCCAGTCCACCCGTTAAGGTGATTTCTTCCTTCTTAGAATGAAGGCAATCCACTAATCAGGTAAGAGTTACAACTGCACTTGAAACCTACAAGTGACTAACAATTACACTGACTTAGCTCACACTAAGATTCACTCTCTTAGTCTTCTCTAGGATCCGATCAACCTTGATCTCCTAAAGGAACTAAACAAACTGTTTATCAAAGAATTGTTTACAAGAGATTTGCTTCTAAAAAGCTAATTGTAAACTCAATGAATTTCAGATGAAAGAAAGCTTAGAATTTTTGAATATGTCTTGCGCGTGTGTATTTCTTTCTAGCCACTTCTTTCAATCTTCAGCCTCTATATATATACTCCAAGGATTAGGGTTGAGCGTTGCATGGGAAATGCTACCGTTGGAGGGCAGTTCTGGAAAATCCAGCTTCTGCTGTGGCTGAGAACGTTAGGTAGGTCGTCAGGAAGGTACACTTGCTTTTGTACTTGGATAGCGACTTGACCTTTTAACCTAGGAGACTTCTGATCAGGGGAATACTTCATATTGGAACTTGTGAAGCCGGTTGATCAGAGTCAGAGGGAAAGCACAGATCCTCTGACCATTGTATCTTCTGATTCTGAACTCAGAGGGAAGAACATGGCCTTCAGAGTTTCTTGCTTCTGGACTTCAGAGTTTCCACTATTCAGCTTCTGGATCTTCAGAGTCTTCTACACCATCAGAACATCTGAACCTTCAGTGTTTCTTGGTTATCAGAACTTCTGGATCTTCAGAGCTTCTAGCGACTGAGTCCACATCAGAGTTTGTATAGCTTCAGAACTTCTGAAGCTTTTCCACTGTTCATACTGAACATGGTGAATGCGAAAGCGTTGCTTGGGTTACCCTTTATACACAGTGCTTCTGATTTGTGTGAGATTGAGTTGAGGTCAGAGCCTGTAAATAGCACACTCAGAAACACACGTTAGAGTACCACAATTGTTCATATCAAAAGGTTAACTTGTAATCATCAAAACATAGAGTTGTACTACTAGATCAAAACTTGATCTTACATTCCATCCACTTCATTAGCCATCAAAAACACCTGAAACCTTCAAAGAATCTCAACAAACCATCATTCCACTAATGTAACTCATGGAAATACTCATTTAATCACAATAATTCAGAAATCATCCATTCAATTCATCAAATAAAACTCCTAATATGCAATCAACTCTCATATTCTCTCAAGATTTCAGCTCAAATATGAACATAAGAATTAACCTCAAACTAAAACTAATAAAAAGACCAAATAAATAAATTAAAAATACCTAAACTAATGCAAATGCAATTATGAACTATAAAGGGACTCAACTTGACTCAACACTCAATGAAGGACTCAAAAAAGAAGAATAAAGAGGTAAAAATGACTCGATAAACATAGAATAAACCTCGGGTTATCAATCATCATTGGTTCTCCTCATCTGGTGGCACCACTGTGACTTCCCCCAAAACATGGTGCTTGATCACCCCGTCTTCCTTCACCTAGCAGTCGCCGACCGCCCAAACACAAGCAATACAAACAATGGCGTGCGAGGGTCATGAACTTCCAGAATATAGGTATATATATAATCATAGGTAATGCAATATACACACAACCACATACTTATATGTACTCATACGATATAGTATATTCACAAGTCAACCTTTTCACGTTTACTCACGCCGATCTATCGATCACGTGGCTTACGTAAAATATATGAGGGTTGTCCATGACAAACCTCTCCAACACTCATAACAATCAAATCACATTTTGCTTATCTCAAGTATATCAAATCTAATAGCTCATATCACCTCATCAGCAAACTCAATCGACAACCCTATGGTTAGTCTATATGCTCATGAACATATGAGCCACACATGCTCATCAAATGATCCGGATATAAACGTCAGCTCCATACAGGGTAAGTGGGACAACACTCAGTCGGTCCAGTATCCACTCCAGTATCGACCTCTGACTGGTGAATGTCACTTAGTTGATAAATGCTGCATTATCAACATAGTTTATAACCTCTCCATTATCAATATCTGCAGGCATGACTGCTCCATAATCCTCAGAGCACAAACATGGCCGCTCCACCATCCCGACAAAATGTATGCATGCATGATATGAATCATGTTTAGCCAAACAAACAGGAACACTCTCGCTAAGAAAAATAGTCATACTAGAACACCAATCTAGGTCCGACACCAACGGTTGCACTCCGCTCCAAGTGACTGAACTTTACACTGCGACGTCTCACTCCGCTCCAAGTGACTGTGCCATCGTGTCATCTTTCTATCCTTAAAAGTCATCAAATAAAGTCTCCATTTGAAATTAACTTTTCTAAAAAGGATTGAAGTCTCCTCTGAAAATATCTTTCTCATTATTTAAAAGTTTTGTGTTGCATGTAAACTCTCGTTTAATTTACAAAATTTGTGTACACTTTAATTATTTCTATTAGATGAAGTTTATAAGTAAATCATGAATAGGTTTGTTCTTTTTCGAAAACTTTAGTAAATTAAATAAAAGTCCCCACCTTGTGTAACTCTTTTTGAGAAAACCTCTCTATCCAAAACCACAATAGATCTAAAGTATCGTTAGAATCTCCTCTAACCGACATTCGAAAAAACCATCTGGTTACACAATCGATATGTCGTCAATCAAATATCACAATACAAGTACAAACATCATTACAACAAGTCATTATATCAAATAGAATGCATCGAAGTTCCATCGCAACAATCATATAGCATATATTCAACTATATAAATAGCCGAAAAGAAGAGCCATGAAACGCCCCGAATATCAGGGGGTTACGGTAACAATCTAATAAAATAAATATGCAATGTTTTCCAAAATGATACATAAACACGAGTATATTTTTTTTCTTTTCAAATGTACTTCCAAAACATGTCATGCATACTCTCAACTACAAAGGGATTTATATCAAGCCTTGAACAAGGCGAGTACCCGAAACCCCAAATATAAATTTCTAAAATCATTATGCAAGCTTAAACCAATAATGGTTAGCTCTCTAACCCAAGGCTCTAACCCTACACCCGACTCTATTCTTCAAGTCTTCCATAGTTCTTCAAGTTCTCCTCTCCGACTCGTACGAAGGTCAAGCTCCATCGAAGATTTTCCATCGCCTAATAGCTTTAAGCGCCCAAACAACAAGTAGCAAACAGAAAGGGTTAACTCCATACAACTACCACATATAAAAGAGAAAATCATGCTATTCAAATTTGATTACTTAGCATGGTAAATACACTAGAAATTTAACTCAAATTAGATGACAACTCATCCTATCGATCATGAAATCAAATCATATATTTAATAGAATTAAATGATATGGTTTTAAAACAGATATTAACAAAACTTAGCAACATAAACTAACTCGTGAATCAATAACTTAACAGTATAGATGTAGATCAAATTTTCAACAAAACCAACAATACAAATCAACTCATATATCAACAAAACTCACAATGTAAATCAAATCAGATATCATCAAGCCAACAATAAATCAGATATCAATAATCCTCAACAATATCAATCAAACAATAACGTCTCGCAAGACGGGACAGTCATGTGAAAACATTCACTCCACTGCCACTAAGTAACGCCTCGAAAGACGGGATAGTCATGTGAAAATATCCACTCCACTACCACTTGATAACGACTCGAAAGACGGGACGATCACGTGGGACAATATCCACCACATCGTCACTTCAAAAGCTCCAAAACATTCCGATAATTAAGCTAACAACATAGAATTAAAGCAGATATAACATAATCAATTGTTAGTGTCCTATAATGCGAGTATATGCTTCTACCAATATGGATCGATCAACAACGTCTCGCAAGATGGGACGATCATGTGGGACAATCACCACCACACCGCCACTTAACGCCACAATGGACGGGACAATCACGTGGGACAATCACCACCACATTGCCACTTTAGGACATCTCGATAGATGGGACGATCACGTGGGACAATATCCACCACATCGCCACTTTATAATGCCTTGAAAGACGGGACAATCACGTGGGACAATCACCACCACATTGCCACTTTAGGACATCTCGAAAGATGGGACGATCACGTGAGACAAACCCACATCATCGCCACTTCAAGCAAACCAAAACATCTCATCCAACTCAGTAGTCTCTCAAACAACAATCTCAAATCCAATAATCAAATCAGGGTAACCATATGTTATTCATAATCTCAACGAACATAAATCAATTCAATGCATACCAACTCAGTTCAATGACAGAAACCAGTAAACGGTCGAAGCCTCTCAGAAAACGGAGACACACGTCTCAATAAGTTCACTCGGCCGAGGCCTCCAGAAAACTTTTGGCACAAGCCTCAGAAACAGTCAACATAAGAAAGCATACAACATTGCAAGCATACCAACATTTCAATCAATTTCCAATCAAATTAAACATCTTCATCTCAAGTGCATGCAGTGCGAATAAATCATGCAAGACTCAAATGACGCTCTAAAACTGAGTTACCCTTACCTTAGCCAATTTCTCCATCCATGCTCAACATCCCAGTCCAATCCAAAATAAAGCTCCCGAACTCAGCAAGTTCCCCGGGCGTCCTCCTCAGTTTGAAACCTCACCAATTGCTCCAAAGTCTCTTTCCTCGGCTCAACTCGTTCCAAACCTTAAGCAAAGTATCATTGCTTAGTCGCTAAGAACAATACAACAAATAAAAATATCAAAACCCGAAAAAAAGCTTTCGAAGCTCTAGAGTTCGACATTTAGGCACGAAAAGACAACGGAGACTTCGTTCGCTAAAACACGCATAACTCGAGCTACAGAACTCGGAATGACACGAAACCACAGCCAAAATTTCGACAACGGAAAGGGCTACACTATGGCTCAGGCCATACTAACCCAAAAGTTATTTTTGGACACGGTACAACTCCAAAACGTTTCGGCCACTTTAGAAAATAGGGTTTCCGAACTTTTTCTTCGATCTAATTTAATTCCTAGGTATTCGTAGGTGATATCTAGGCCAGGGAAACTCTCAGAAATATTTAACGACTGAAAATACGACTTAGGGGTATTTTGGTTAAGAATTAATGACCAAAAACTCAAAATTGAAATTCTGAAAAAAAAAATTGATGGGGTTGTTCACAACGAGGTTTATAGCACTTAATCTCAAGGGTACTAAGCTTGGTTGCGACTTTTTGATAATAAAGTAAGTACATGTGAAGAAAATGGGTTTTTAGTCAGTTTTTCAAATCTACGGCGACTCGGTGAAAATCCGAACGATCTAACAGTGATTATAGCATGTTGGGTTGCAGTAGAAGATAATTGGAAAGAAAAATCGAGGTAATCGGACATTTTTACAAAAAACTCAAAACTTTGAGCACAGAAATAGATAGAATAAGCCGACAGAAAGAAGAAATAGAAGTAAGATTAAGCATCCTTACCTCTGTGCCTACGCGTAGCTTCTGAAATCTGGACGATCGGGCAAGAATTGAAAAAGCTCAGCTCCTCTCCCTTTCTCTCTCTAGCTCTCGGCCACTCTTGGGAAGAAATGAGATATTTTATCATTTTTTCCCTTTTTATAGGAGAGGGGAAAATCCGAAAAATCGATATTTCGCGGTTCCGGTCGTTTTGGTACTTTCATCTGCTGATAAAAATTGAGTATTCGGCGACAGAATGTCGAAACTCAAATCAAGGTTCTTTTAATTGAGGAAAACGTCTCAAAGACGGTGTGAGATTTACGCCGAAAAACTACTTTTTGCAGTCGAAGTCGGATTGAGAAACTTCCTTCTGAAGAAATGTCGCAATTGCTGAAAGAATTGTGACAACGCGGATGGAAACTTTGTTAGAAGCTCCGAATAGAAAAACTCTTCATTCAGGGTCTTAATTAAAGTCCCTGAGAAGTTAAAGTCTAGTTTCGACGGACTTCCGGGAAGCAAAACCTAACAAGCGTACAGTCTAGGGTTTCGTATCGAAACACTGGTCATGGGAAAAATACCTAGAGGTTCTTATTCTCCCTTCAATTCTAAAATTCTCTTAAACAATGCTCTAGGAGCGAATATAGCCTTTTTTTGACACTCTCGACCGTAGTCGGGTGCGAATATGGCTCGTGCTATTACTTAAGCTGACTATAGTGTCAACCTTAAACATAATTTGAACTTAATTATTATATAAATAGTTTTCGTTACTTGTAATAGGATTCGAGTCATGAAAATAGCATAAAACAATAAAATATAATTACTTAATTAATCAACACGACGAAAATAAATAAATAATCTAATTATTTAATTCGGGGGGGTCTTACAAGCCCTCACAACAATCATATAGCATATATTCAATAATATAAATAGCCGAAGCGAAGTGCCATCACCTTATAAAAATAATCGCTTCTTCAAGATCCTAGCTTCCGCTCCATAAACTTAAGAATCTCCTCTCACTCAAAACTAACACTCAAGAATTTTCACCAAAAACTAACTCACTCAAAACTATTATTATTGTGGATATTGTGTGTCTTCTATGCTCTTTTAATGTGTCTCCTATCACTCACCTTGCTGCATATTTATAGACTTCAGCACACAAGGCTCTAAGAGTAAAGAAATAATGTAATAACTTGTTGTTGCTGCAATCTGTTACTTCAGCCCATAGATCCCATGCTGCCGCTGCTGAAGTGTATAAAAGGATGAAGACCTAAAACATGAAGACTATCGAAGCTAATAGAGAGATCAAGTGTTTTAGGATTGTTCATTGTTCTTTGTAACACCCCGATTTCCAGGTGTCACTTTAGTAACCAAAAATAATCTTTACGCGGAAAACAGGTAATTTTTTTTCGTTTTCTTTCCTTTAAATCAAAACGATAAGGAAGTAAAGACAAAACCCAACTACTAAACTAACCGATATACATCAAATATAAACATGTACAGCCTCAGCTGCACTTCCACGTCACACACACTCGCAGTGACTCCAAAGTAGTGTGCCCGTAGGCAAATATTTACAGATCTAGAAGTGTGAGTGAGAAAAAGTATAATTACAAACCACTAGGAGAAAGTCGGCCTCAAAATGGCCTAAGCAAAGACCCCTATGGTCCGACTGACTCACTGTGATCCCTCCGTAAGAGAACCACACAAAAAGCCATGCATCGGGAACCTACCCTGTCCCAAAAGCAAAACGAATCAGAGCTATTACAGTAACAACCAACTCCAAAAGACTCTAACCACCCATACCCCACACTACTATCATCGACCCTCCCTCGATCAGGCATGAAGTCCGGGTCCTCGTCGAAAGCTTCAGTAATAGTCGTTCCGCTCCGGGTCTTTCCCGCACAACGAATCATCACGAACCGGCTGACAGACGCCTTGCAGCAGGCCGACCGCCCAAACACAAACATACAAACAAAGCCAAGGCGCTAGGGTCAACTTACAGAATACAATAGATATACAATCAACTTGTGATAAAGGGGATATATACATATGTTGTATATATATACATATAAGTTATGTATTGCCTACTCTAAGGTATATACATAGCATGTTCTCGAATCTCCTACACAGTTCAATCATTAATACCTAACGATGTTCATCAACATCAAATCATCATAATCTCAACATATGAAGTTAGGTGATAAGGTTAGTCAAACAATGTATCGTCCTCCCAACACACACGTATCCAACTAAACCAATGTTCCCTGTCGTTGCCCTAGGGTAAACGACGATGAAATCTCACGCTTCCATGAAGTCTCACGCTTCAATGGGGTCTTACGCTTTCACGAAGTCTCACGCTTCAGTGAAATCTCACACATTCACGAAGTCTCACGCTTCAGTGAATTTTCACGCATTCACGAAGTCTCACGCTTCAGTGAAGTTGCACGCCTCCGCAAAGTCTCCCGCTTCAGCAAAGGTGTACGCCTCCGCAAAGTCTCCCGTTTCAGCGAAGGTTCCCGTCTCCACGAGGTCTCCCGCCTCAGTGAAGTTTTTGCTTTCACGAAGTCTCACGCCTCAGTGAAGCTTACTCACTTTCACGAAGTCTCACGCTTCAGTGAAGTTCCATGCTTTCATGAAGTCTCACGCCTCAGTGAAGCTTCCCGGCTCATCCTTTGGATGGCTTAATAAACTGCTCAACGAGCGAAGGAGTACCAATGTACTTGGAAACTTATAGTTCCCCCGGCTTATCCTTTAGATAGCCAAACAACAAACTACTCCGACCCAAACTCAAAACAACCCAAGAGTTAGTGTCGGTCAATACAACACAACTCCACCAACAAGATTACACGAGGGTCTAGTGTCGGTCAATACAACACAGCCCAAACAACAAGAGCACTAGGTGTCGGTCAATACAACACGGCTCCATAACACTTCCCCAAGAGTACTAACGTACTCGGTGACTTTCAATCATCACCATAGCTCACCTTAGTGGCTTTCCCAATTCCGATAACTCTTCAAACCCACAACAAAGGTCGACTTTTCCCCCGCCTTTCGTAAATATTTTTCCCCTTCAGTTCTCCTATGCTTAAACGTTAATAAAAATGATTTCAATTCAAATTAGTCAAATTATGAGTTTATTTCTCAAAGTCTAAGTTTCCCAAGTCTTTATTTTTCGAAAGCTCTATCATTCTAAGTTTCCAACAATCAACCACCCAAAATACATTTCCCGGGGAAAGTCTAGGAATTCCAACGAATCCCAACAAATGGCTAAGTCTCAAACCCCACATTTGGACTTGCCTAGGTTTGTTCATCCAACCCGAAATGTCAAAGATCACCGGATCAATGAACCTCCACTCCGAAGTTGCGTCAAAACGCTCAATTCAACACATCATCAGTATCATAAGTTATGAAACAATCATAACAAGAAATCATCATCATATACAACATCAGATAAAGCATAGGTCGAGTTTATCGACGCCTATCATGAAATCATAGCTAAATATAGCAAGTTGCCCTAACCTCGAGCTGTTCCAGCTTCGCAAACAAAGTTCTCCTCAAACAATTGCTCTGAGTCTTCCAAAGTTCCCTCAACTGAACCTCGGAGAAAAACAAAGCAGAACCCAAACAAAATCGATTAGTTCGATCGCAAAACAATACATAAACGATAGACAAAGCACTAAAGCTTCAGAATAGGACAATCAGGTACGAAAAGACAAGTTTTCGAAAACGAAAACTCCCTCCCCAACACTACAAGGTCACGGCCACAAAGGAAAAAGGGTTTCGGCTCTTTTTCTTCGATCAAATCAGTTTACAAGGTAGTTTTAGGGTAAAACTAAGGCAAAGAAACTGTCAGAACAATTTTCGGACAATCGGGTCGAAATACGACTACGCAGGGGCATTTTGGTCCAAAATAAAGGCTCAAAACTTCAAAGTTATCAGTTCTGAAAACAGATTTGACAGCAACGATCCTCATGACATCCGTGACAACAAATCCTAAAGGCACGAAGTCAGATTATAGCTTTACGACAATAAAGTTTCGAAATGTGAGACAAAAAGAGTTTTGAGTCAATTTTTCAGATCCTGGACAACTGAATCGCAATCAGAGTTTACTGACAGAGGTTTTAGACTCAGGGGAACATAAGGAACATAACCCAAGCGAGAAATCAGAGAAATCGGACAATTTTAGAAAAAGCTCAAAACTTAGAGCACAGAAACGACTTCAGAAACGCAACAGAAACAACAATCAGAGGTAGGAATCGTGTTAGTTACCTTGATACCTAGAAGTAGGGACGAACTGCACGAAGATTGGTCAAGTTTTCGCGGAAATCTCCTCCCCCCTTTCTCTCCACGAATTTGGGCCACTAATGGAGGAAAAATGGAAGATATTTTGCTTTTTCGCCAATTTATAGGCGGGCGAAATCGCGGGAAAATGAAAATTTCGCGATTCCGATTTTTGCAGCACGTTCACCGAGGAATTCTAAGAGAGATTCTAGCGTCAGAATTCCAGAACTCAAAACAAATATCTATGATATGGGAAAAACGATATCGAAAATCTCAAAAGCGGTGTAAGTTAAATCTGTCACGAAAAACTACTTTTTGCTGTGATCGTCGGACGACAAAACTTCCTTCTGAAGAAAGATTGGAAACGTCGAAACAAATCTGGCAACGCGAACGGAATCTTCGTTAGAAGTCCCGAATAGAAAAAGTCTTCATCCATTGCTCGAAAATAGGGTTTCGAAGCAAAGAAATTAGCGTCGGCGGACATCCGAAAAGTGAAACCTATCGTGCGTACAGTCCAGAGTTCCGAAATGAAACGCTGGTCGATGGAAAAATAAAGAGAATCTTTAAATTTTCCGAGAGTTCGAAATCTCACTCAAAACGTTGCTTTAAGAGCGAAATAGCCTATTCTGGACACGCTCGCCATAAGGCAGGTGTGCAGACAACTCGCACTAATTCCTACAGCGACTACGCAACATACCTCAAGCAATTCCTGAACTTTCTTCTTCATTGATCTTTCTCAAACAACAAACTCCTGTCACGTTTACACTGATTCTACGCGTGAGTCGGAACTTAACTGGTTCTGCAAATCCAGGTCTTACAATACTCCCCTCCAAAAAGAAAGTTTCGTCCTCGAAACTCAGAGTTCTGCGAAAAGTCCGGAATACAGTTCCTTGATCTCGTCCTCCAATTCCCATGTAGTATTGCCCGGGTCATTGTTCCTCATAACCTTTACTTAAGCAATCTGTTTTGCCCTTGATTGTTCCACGCTTCTATTCCCACTGCTAACTGTCGGCGCCTCAAAAGACAAACCATCATTCAACTTCATGTCGTCTGGCTCGATCATTTGCGTCGGATCTCTGCTTGAAATGATACCGGTTGGCACTTCGGGCAGTCGCACAACCTTAGCCACTTACTTCTTTACTTTCGGTCGTCCGAAATTCTTCTTAAACTCGGTGCCTCTCTGTCATCTCAAGGTAAATACTCAACTCGTCCTCGTGATCTTCATCTACAGTCCAAAACTCCACTTGTCCGTTCGATAACTCCTAGACGAAATATTGCGTTGGAATCTAATAGTCCATTAACGTCACATCCAACTTCGTAACTATCATCACTCGCACAATGAAATCAATCTCCTACTTAGTCACCATTCGAATTAAAAATCGACTTATGTCCTTATTTCTTGTCCTTCACTAATCTTATCCCCTTCAACATCAAGTTATCAACAACTTATAAGATAATCCTCTTCTTAATATCTAACAATCCATTATTATCGTCTTCTTCCTTAGAACTTCCCTCACTCAAACCTATTTACACTTACTGAAATCCCTAACACTTCGCACCAATCGAGACTTATCCTCTAGAAGATTAAATCATAACTATACCTCAAGGGACTTAACTAGCCATCTTATCATCCGATCCTTCAACATTCTGAGATTTAACTCTTACCGTAACCGCTAACACCACCAAATCTCTTATGTGTACAGGAATCTCAGCTCTCTAGGACAACCTTAGCCCTAGGATTCTTATTCAACTTTAGCAAAATTCACTTGTTACCCGTAATGTGCACCATCAAAATCCATTACAAAGTTTCATTCCCTCTTAGACTCTGAGGAACTTGTCCAAACATAACAACTTCAAGTATTCATCTTAATACTAACACTTTCCTTTTTGTCACTCCATCACCATCTCGTCACTCAACTTCTTAATCTCTCAATCAAATTCTGACAAACTTCGAGTCCTACACACCTTAGACAGACATTCATAGATTTAAAACCTAAACCTTCACCAAGTTTGGTCCTCTAATGACCTTTAATCCTTCAATACTTCTTAAATGGATATCCGTTTCTTAAAAACTATAACTCCTTCACTTACCCAAACGACCTGATAAATGTCGTCATGCTTCCACACTCACCACTTGATCCTGCTATCCATAATCATAACTTATTATGCTAACATCATTCAAATTTTATCACATGGTCATTATGTCCGCAACCTCCTAATCAACATCAATCGATCACCAACTTATGACCAACCTTAACACCCTACACAACCCAGAATTCCTTTACTTCAAGATCACTCTTATATTATACCTCAATGGTCTTAACCCGAAACTCATCTCCAGGTCTTCATTCTTCTAAGATTCAACCCCTATTGTCACAGCTACAACCGTAAGATCTCTTACTCGTATGTGATTCCCAACTCTCAAGGTCAATCTTAACCTCAAAGTTTCAATCTAGCTTAGTGAATCTCACTTAGTAATCTAAGCACAATTGTCTGAAGTCCATATCAACAATCTCAAGTATTCAACTTATGCTAAAACTTTCTTTCTCCAACTTAATCATTAATTCAACACTTTTCAAATGAAAATTCATCTCTTAAGACTATAATGTCTCCACATATTAATCAAACGCTTAGCGAAACTTATTGCTCGAACTCGACTATAACAATCTAGTTCAGAGTTAATTCTTCTCACTCTTGCTACCATCAAGCTATCATCTAAAACCTGATTAAATCCAACTTATTTAGTTTCTAACAATTCCACTCAGCAATCACATAACCTATAACTTCATAACTTCCGAGAAACTACTTAATACTTTTCCAGCACTAAATCTCTTGACTTGGTCTACCTCTACTTGGAGTAATCACACAAACTTTCCTCCCAAATCCGACTAATCCTCAATCAATTCAAATTCATCTTACCCGTCCTTCTATCAAAGTCCATAACCAGCTGTGATTCCGAATATCACCCCCTCAATATTAGGTTGATCAGGCCTAATACATCGAAGGTGGAAATTTAGAAAAACCCACTGGAACAGTCAATGAGTTCCTATCCTCCAGTAGTCACAAATATCCTGATACTAAATCCTTTAATGATCCCGCTACGGAACTACACACCCTCAACATGACACGTATACTACCCATACGGAATCTCCCTAAGATTCGTTCTTCAGCTACTAGCTTCCTCACAATCGCATCGGTGGAAGGCTACTTTCTAGACTTAGTGTGCTATTCCCAACCTCGTGTAACTTCTATAGTTAAATCACGAGCAACCTCGAATAAGGTCCTACATCGTTCCCACGTTCTTCCTCGTTCAACTCCTCAGCTCTTGCCCTCCTTGGCATGAATCCTTTCCTCTGGAGCAAGTTGTTTTCCTTTCCCAACATTCCCTGATGATTCGCCCTTGAGTGCCTTACAATCTCTGGAGAAATGTCCCGGTTGGTTGCAATTAAAGCATAGTTTTCCCTTGATCTTGCACTTACTAGCATAGTGCCCTACTTCCCTGCACCTGTAACACGTCACTGCTCTTCCCGAAGTCTTGTTTCATGTCCCTTCGGTAGCATCATTCCCTTTCATCTTACTATCAGACGTTTCCTCCTGGGGTGTCTTGCAGTTCACAGCTAGATGCCCCTCTCGGTTACACTTGAAGCATCTCCATCCAGTCACTGAGCACTTGTTAGCAAAATGCCCAAACTTTCCACAACGAGTACATGTCACACCTTTGTCACCAACTGGCTCCCCTCCAGTATCAGCAGTCGTTGGTTTGTAGACTCTTGAGATAAGATCTCTTCCCTTGAAACGCTGATACGGTCCCCACTGATGGTAGCTCTCCCTTCTGTTGTAGCCTTGAGATCCTGACCTTATTGGTCCCCCAGCTCCTGTTCGGTTCATTCCTCTTTGTTGATACATCGCCGTCGCCATCAATCGTTGGTGATGCTCACGTGCAGCCTCTTCAGCGCGCATATAAGCGTCTTCCGCAGCCTGGTTCATCATTGCCTCGATCAGTGTAGCTATTGCCCCCGCCATCCGGTTAAGGTCCACCATCCTATATCTCATCAAACGTCCGATTAGTACTAGCCATACGGTAGCACTAGACAAACCACTCAATCCAATTAAGTAGTAACGCAAACAATTAGAGCGAAAATCGCTCTGCAGACAATCAATTTTCACTCTTTGTAGAGTCACACAACCTAGCACAGAAGACCTATTCCCCAAAGACTCCCAAAAGACTCGACTAAGCTCTGATACCACAATGTAACACCCCGATTTCCAGGTGTCACTTTAGTAACCAAAAATAATCTTTACGCGGAAAACAGGTAATTTTTTCGTTTTCTTTCCTTTAAATCAAAACGATAAGGAAGTAAAGACAAAACCCAACTACTAAACTAACCGATATACATCAAATATAAACATGTACAGCCTCAGCTGCACTTCCACGTCACACACACTCGCAGTGACTCCAAAGTAGTGTGCCCGTAGGCAAATATTTACAGATCCAGAAGTGTGAGTGAGAAAAAGTATAATTACAAACCACTAGGAGAAAGTCGGCCTCAAAATGGCCTAAGCAAAGACCCCTATGGTCCGACTGACTCACTGTGATCCCTTCGTAAGAGAACCACACAAAAAGCCATGCATCGGGAACCTACCCTGTCCCAAAAGCAAAACGAATCAGAGCTATTACAGTAACAACCAACTCCAAAAGACTCTAACCACCCATACCCCACACTACTATCATCGACCCTCCCTCGATCAGGCATGAAGTCCGGGTCCTCGTCGAAAGCTTCAGTAATAGTCGTTCCGCTCCGGGTCTTTCCCGCACAACGAATCATCACGAACCGGCTGACAGACGCCTGGCAGCAGGCCGACCGCCCAAACACAAACATACAAACAAAGCCAAGGCGCTAGGGTCAACTTACAGAATACAATAGATATACAATCAACTTGTGATAAAGGGGATATATACATATGTTGTATATATATACATATAAGTTATGTATTGCCTACTCTAAGGTATATACATAGCATGTTCTCGAATCTCCTACACAGTTCAATCATTAATACCTAACGATGTTCATCAACATCAAATCATCATAATCTCAACATATGAAGTTAGGTGATAAGGTTAGTCAAACAATGTATCGTCCTCCCAACACACACGTATCCAACTAAACCAATGTTCCCTGTCGTTGCCCTAGGGTAAACGACGATGAAATCTCACGCTTCCATGAAGTCTCACGCTTCAATGGGGTCTTACGCTTTCACGAAGTCTCACGCTTCAGTGAAATCTCACACATTCACGAAGTCTCACGCTTCAGTGAATTTTCACGCATTCACGAAGTCTCACGCTTCAGTGAAGTTGCACGCCTCCGCAAAGTCTCCCGCTTCAGCAAAGGTGTACGCCTCCGCAAAGTCTCCCGTTTCAGCGAAGGTTCCCGTCTCCACGAGGTCTCCCGCCTCAGTGAAGTTTCTGCTTTCACGAAGTCTCACGCCTCAGTGAAGCTTACTCACTTTCACGAAGTCTCACGCTTCAGTGAAGTTCCATGCTTTCACGAAGTCTCACGCCTCAGTGAAGCTTCCCGGCTCATCCTTTGGATGGCTAAATAAACTGCTCAACGAGCGAAGGAGTACCAATGTACTTGGAAACTTATAGTTCCCCCGGCTTATCCTTTAGATAGCCAAACAACAAACTGCTCAGACCCAAACTCAAAACAACCCAAGAGTTAGTGTCGGTCAATACAACACAACTCCACCAACAAGATTACACGAGGGTCTAGTGTCGGTCAATACAACACAGCCCAAACAACAAGAGCACTAGGTGTCGGTCAATACAACACGGCTCCATAACACTTCCCCAAGAGTACTAACGTACTCGGTGACTTTCAATCATCACCATAGCTCACCTTAGTGGCTTTCCCAATTCCGATAACTCTCCAAACCCACAACAAAGGTCGACTTTTCCCCCGCCTTTCGTAAATATTTTTCCCCTTCAGTTCTCCTATGCTTAAACGTTAATAAAAATGATTTCAATTCAAATTAGTCAAATTATGAGTTTATTTCTCAAAGTCTAAGTTTCTCAAGTATTTATTTTTCGAAAGCTCTATCATTCAAAGTTTCCAACAATCAACCACCCAAAATACATTTCCCGGGGAAAGTCTAGGAATTCCAACGAATCCCAACAAATGGCTAAGTCTCAAACCCCACATTTGGACTTGCCTAGGTTTGTTCATCCAACCCGAAATGTCAAAGATCACCGGATCAATGAACCTCCACTCCGAAGTTGCGTCAAAACGCTCAATTCAACACATCATCAATATCATAAGTTATGAAACAATCATAACAAGAAATCATCATCATATACAACATCAGATAAAGCATAGGTCGAGTTTATCGACGCCTATCATGAAATCATAGCTAAATATAGCAAGTTGCCCTAACCTCGAGCTGTTCCAGCTTCGCAAACAAAGTTCTCCTCAAACAATTGCTCTGAGTCTTCCAAAGTTCCCTCAACTGAACCTCGGAGAAAAACAAAGCAGAACCCAAACAAAATCGATTAGTTCGATCGCAAAACAATACATAAACGATAGACAAAGCACTAAAGCTTCAGAATAGGACAATCAGGTACGAAAAGACAAGTTTTCGAAAACGAAAACTCCCTCCCCAACACTACAAGGTCACGGCCACAAAGGAAAAAGGGTTTCGGCTCTTTTTCTTCGATCAAATCAGTTTACAAGGTAGTTTTAGGGTAAAACTAAGGCAAAGAAACTGTCAGAACAATTTTCGGACAATCGGGTCGAAATACGACTACGCAGGGGCATTTTGGTCCAAAATAAATGCTCAAAACTTCAAAGTTATCAGTTCTGAAAACAGATTTGACAGCAACGATCCTCATGACATCCGTGACAACAAATCCTAAAGGCACGAAGTTAGATTATAGCTTTACGACAATAAAGTTTCGAAATGTGAGACAAAAAGAGTTTTGAGTCAATTTTTCAGATCCTGGACAACTGAATCGCAATCAGAGTTTACTGACAGAGGTTTTAGACTCAGGGGAACATAAGGAACATAACCCAAGCGAGAAATCAGAGAAATCGGACAATTTTAGAAAAAGCTCAAAACTTAGAGCACAGAAACGACTTCAGAAACGCAACAGAAACAACAATCAGAGGTAGGAATCGTGTTAGTTACCTTGATACCTAGAAGTAGGGACGAACTGCACGAAGATTGGTCAAGTTTTCGCGGAAATCTCCTCCCCCCTTGCTCTCCACGAATTTGGGCCACTAATGGAGGAAAAATGGAAGATATTTTGCTTTTTCGCCTATTTATAGGCAGGCGAAATCGCGGGAAAATGAAAATTTTGCGATTCCGATTTTTGCAGCACGTTCACCGAGGAATTCTAAGAGAGATTCTAGCGTCAGAATTCCAGAACTCAAAACAAATATCTATGATATGGGAAAAACGATATCGAAAATCTCAAAAGCGGTGTAAGTTAAATCTGTCCCGAAAAACTACTTTTTGCTGTGATCGCCGGACGACAAAACTTCCTTCTGAAGAAAGATTGGAAACGTCGAAATAAATCTGGCAACGCGAACGGAATCTTCGTTAGAAGTCCCGAATAGAAAAAGTCTTCATCCATTGCTCGAAAATAGGGTTTCGAAGCAAAGAAATTAGCGTCGGCGGACATCCGAAAAGTGAAACCTATCGTGCGTACAGTCCAGAGTTCCGAAATAAAACGCTGGTCGATGGAAAAATAAAGAGAATCTTTAAATTTTCCGAGAGTTCGAAATCTCACTCAAAACGTTGCTTTAAGAGCGAAATAGCCTATTCTGGACACGCTCGCCATAAGGCAGGTGTGCAGACAACTCGCACTAATTCCTACAGCGACTACGCAATATACCTCAAGCAATTCCTGAACTTTCTTCTTCATTGATCTTTCTCAAACAACAAACTCCTGTCACGTTTACACTGATTCTACGCGTGAGTCGGAACTTAACTGGTTCTGCAAATCCAGGTCTTACATTCTTCGTCCTTGTTAGCTGTGATCATACCTTGTTCCCTGATTCTATAAAGCAAAGTAGTGATCTGTGTTGTTTGACTCTTGAAACTCTGATTGTTGATTGTTAGTTACCAATCACTGAGGGGCTATCATACTTAGGTTGAGATACTAAGTAGAAATACACTGGGCAGATTAGGAAGAACTATGAACTGTGGTGTTCATGAGTATCTGTAATTCCTGAATCTTGAGATAGTGGATTTTCTTTCTTTGGGTGCAAACCCTCCAGACGTAGGTGAAGTTTTTCACTAAACTAGGTTAACAATTCTTGTGTCTTGTCTACTTATGTTTTAAGTTATTGTTGTTACTGTTAGTCGATTTTCGAACCTGTTGTCCGAGCATCGCGTAGGACATTTGTTCTATGGGAACCTGAATTTCAAACAACAAGTAGAAGTTCTTAACATGCAAGAAGCAAGTGTTGTCAAGCTTGGACAGAATTGAAGCATGTAACAAGTTGGTGTTGTAGAACATATAATCAAGGAGGAGGTGTGAAGCATGAGATGCAATGAAGCATGTGGTGGAAAACATTAAGCTTGTCTTGTCTTCTTTTTTACCTTACTCAGAATCTTTCCGTTGAAGAATTGTAACTCTTTATTGAGTTGTTATCTTTATCTTTCTATTTAATCTTCCATGTCATCATAGGGTAAGATGATAAAGTGTGCTTTGTTGAGCTTCGTCTTTTCCTTATGTAGACGGTCCTTGCAGATATAACTTTTTTCTCTTTGCAATTAGATTGTCTGACTAGAGCATAAGAGTAATTACTTAGACTGTCCTTACTTGTCCCGAATTCCAATTCATATGATATCCCAGATGAAACAAGTAGATCTTAAGTTCTTAGTTCTTTGACTATGGTTGTTTGTCCTAAAATTCAATTCATAGGAAATTCCAATATGTAACAAGTAAGTTGCCTTTAAGTACCTGCTGAAAAGTAAACAACAAGGGTTCTTTAGATTCCACCGATAGACTCTTGAAAATTGTTATCATTCAAAACAAGATAGACGATGAAGGCGTTTGAACTTAACAATCTCCTCCTTCTTGATGATGACTATTCTAAAGAGAAAACAAGGAAAAGAAGAATGAAAGAAAATACTAAAGAGAAAAAACTATAAAAGAGAAAACAGTTAGAAACTCCCCCTGAGTTTTCTACCTATGTGCTCCCCTCACAACATTACCTTTTTATAAATAAAAAAAAGATTGTGAGATTTCCAAAGGCGTTAACTTTTTATTTTACCAACCAATAGCAAAAAGCGTGATCCTTATTGTACTTTTTAAGCAAAACTTGATCCTTTTTACACTCTCCCCTCATTACTGTACTTTTACTTTTTCTGAAATCAACCTTTTATGCTTATTGTTCTTTTTAAACAAAACTTGATCCCTTTTACACTCTTCCCTTATTTTAGGTTACTATTGTGACCCCCGGATGTCGGGGCGTTACAGATTAAATGACATTCAAGCCTATGCAATATGGAAGACTGACCTTGATCCAGAGCATTCGACATATACGCTACAAGGTGATCAAGTCGATTCCAGGAAATGATTGAGAGTTATAAGCTCTACCCTAGATGACTAGAGATGAATTGATATTATTGAATATCTGTATACATCGCATAAATATGTATGACCAACACTGCTGACTATAATAAATTCATATCCACATGCCATAAGAGGCATGGAAAATAATACTTGTTGTCAGTAGAGGCAGTGTATAAAACAATACTCAACAGTGCATGGAGGTGCAGGATAAAGAATACTCTGTGTGTCTAAAGAGGTATGTACAAGAATACTTGTTTACTGTAGAGGCAATGATTCAAACAATACTCAACAATGTCTGGAGTAGTAGGATAAAGAAGACTCCACACGGCTAGAGAGGAAGGAGAAATAATAATCCACATGCCTAAAGAGGCAGGAGAAATAATATTTGTTGTCTGTAGAGGAAATAGTTCAAAAAATACTCAACAATGCCTAGAGAGGCAGGATAAAGAATACTCCATGTGCATGAAGAGACACGTACAATAATACTTGTAAGGAGAAATCCTTGATACTCAATAGTTGAAATCTTGGTAGTTGCCAAGGACTGAACGTGGCGCACAAATATAGGGTGAACCAGAATAAAAGACTTGTGTGCTTTGTCTTCTACTTAACTCTTTATGTTATTGTTTGCACAAGTCGTTTCTAAACTAAGAGGTTAACCAAAGTTATCCATCTACGAAGTTCAGGAGAATCTAGTCAATCGTGATCGAATTACATGTACACAATTCAAATCCCTTGTTTTGTCCCCATGGTCTAACCTTCACTCTCCACCAATGAACGTGTTAATCTCACAGTTTATGCATTGCTTTGTGTCTGTCATAGACTCATCATGCTTTGTTTCGTCACCCTGTTTGAATTCCTCTGATTCCTCCACCACTTAGTTGCCGGAAAAGCTCACCGATGAATTAACCATTGATTGGTAAGAGGAGGTATATAGAGAAATTGAATCAAAGTCCTCAATTGGCTTAGCGAAATTCGAGCAAGGATCCATTTCCAGCACCATTCTGATTTTTTCACCGTCTCTTTTTACGTGAATTGTTGTTCCAATATAGAAACAATAGTGAAAGTTATAGACCCAAAATCCTAGCGGAGGTAAGGTCTCGTAATAGTCTAGCCACCTATGTCATAAATATTAAAAAGTCCTTTTTCAAGGGGCTTGAATTTTGCAACAAAAAAGAGAGGGTATCATGAATAGATATAATAGACATTAATTGGCATCCGTTCATTAATTTTTACAGCTACTTTCATCTTAAAACTAATTAATCTTCCTAGGAGGCTAAACCAACTAGCTAGAGGAGGAGGTGGTGGAACACGGGCCAGTGATCAGGCTCCATGATCTGGTTGCACTATGAACTGCTGTTAATGGTTCACTAGCTGATGTTGAGGCTCCATTAAAAAATTTAAAACTGTGAAAACATTGTGAGTTCAAGAAGCAGCTGGAACAACCTTTCGACTGGTTGAACAGCTATTTGTGCAAATCCCGCATAGAATTTTTCGGGCTGCTCAAAGGTTATTAATATTTCTTAAAAAAAAAAACAGACTAGAAAGAAATCAAAACTCATGTTGACATAATATCTCCCTCTCTACTAGCATTCAATCTTCTTAAGTCTAAACCATCTCGTTTCTAGTTTGTTCCACTAGGAAAATTTAAAGAATTCACATTCTCCATACTCACTTAGAACATAGAAGTGAGAAAATCATGTTCTCTGCACCACATTGGGGAGATGGTTGCAAAAGCATCAAAGGGTTTCCTCTCCAAGTCATAAAAGGGAGGTGGTTCATGATGTTTGCATCATTCATGATCATGTCAGTATCAGGGGCTAGCTACATGTTTAGCCTCTACTCCAGAGAAATCAAGTTTGTTCTAGGATATGATCAATCCACTCTCAATTTGTTAAGTTTCTTCAAGGACTTGGGTGCCCTCATAGGCATTCACTCAGGTGTAATAAACGAGGTCACACCTCCTTGGGTTGTTTTATCAATTGGTGGGGTTCTAAATTTTTTTGGGTATTTTATGATTTGGCTTGCTGTGAGTAAAAAAATTACAAGACCCCACCTGTGGCACATGTGTTTATACATTATTATTGGAGGCAATTCTCATTGCTTTACCAACACTGCAGTTATGGTGACCAGCGTAAAGAATTTCCCTGGGACCCGGGGCATTGTCTTAGGCATTGTAGGTGGGTATTTGAGTTTGAGTACAATAATCTTCACTCAACTATACTACACCTTCTTTGAAATCAACTCCAAATCTCTACTTTTACTCATGGCATGGCTACCAACTGCTACCTCTTTAATTTTCCTACCAGTTATCAAGAACCACAGGAGTATTCAACAGCCAAATGACTCCAAGGTTTTCCATAGGTTCATCTACATGATACTTGTTTTTGCAGGGTTTCTCATTGTTATAATCATTGTACAAAAATGTTTTAACATCACCCAGAGGGAGTATTATGTCACTTCCACTGTGATGCTTCACCTGCTTACCCTTCCACTTACTGTTGTTATTGTGGAAGAATACAAGATTTGGAAGAGCAAACAAGAACATATCAATTGTGAAAATCCTCCAAGCCCCACGGATATAGCAGCAGCAAGAACAACAACAACAACAACAAAGCCTAATCAAGTGAAGTCTGAGCAGGCTCCTCATGCAGAACAAACTATCCAAAACGGATTTTCCTGGTGGCAAAACATACTCAGGCCACCGAAAAGGGGTGAAGATCACACAATACTTCAAGCTATTTTTAGTCTTGATATGGTGATTCTTTTCTTAGCAACTATATTTGGGTATGGTGGCAACCTGACTGTGTTAAATAACATGAGTCAGATAGGAAAGTCCTTAGGATATCCTGCACATACTATAACCACATTTCTCTCCCTTATGTCAATTTGGATTTTTCTCGGTAAAATTTCACAAGGGGTTATCTCAGAATTTATGATTGACAAATTTAAAGCCCCTAGGCCTCTCATGCTCACGATACTCCTTGTATTGTCTTGTATTGGTCACCTGTTAATTGCATTCAATGTTCCAAATGGTCTTTATGTAACATCAATTGTTATTGGGTTTTGCTTTGGGGCAAACTGGCCAATACTTTTTTCCATCGTATCTGAATTGTTTGGTCTTAAACACTACTCAACATTGCATAATGTTGGGACAATAGCCGTTCCAATTGGGTCATACTTTCTCAGTGTGAGGGTGGCAGGGTATCTGTATGACAAGGAAGCCATGAAGCAAATGGAAGCATTGGGGCTACAAAGAAAACCAGGAGAGGAATTGAACTGCAATGGGGGCGAGTGCTACAAATTGGCTTTCATAATAATCACTGCAGTTTCCATGCTCGGGGCGCTTGTGTCATTCATTTTGGTGCTTAGGACTAAACAATTCTACGAAACTGATATATACAAGAAATTCAAAGAAGAATCTCGAACTGCGGAAACTGAAATGGTTGTCCCTAGACAAGAATGAACCACCTGCTTCTACAGATGAAGGTTAGATATCTTCTGCAAGGAAATGGTAAAAGAAAAATTTGAGAAGCAGAGCAACAGCAAAAGAGGACAATTAAACAACAATACCCCATCGTTTGAACTTTGGAGGATGTTATTGTATCAATCCCAATTCTTAGCCATTACTGCCACCTCTAATTTACCTTATTTTTATGTATTTTTCTCTTTTTATTGCATCACATGACATCATATATTAAACTATCACTTATCTTCTTATTTACTCTTTCTGTTTGGAAAGTATACCCCCAAAAGTGGATCCTTTACGGTTAGATAATAATTTTGAGGATCTGATTACTAAGACTACTTCATGAAATTTGTAGCTTCAGTAGAGAAGGGGACTTATTAATATTTTTGTGTGCACAATTACACCTGAGGTTCACTTGAATGTGAACCTATCTCTTGCTGTAGTCAAACAAACTAACTAACTAACAGAACCCCTAACTGCTTCTCTGTATTCAATAATTCTGAGTTCTGACTACTAATATAACGCTTTCCTGAGCAAATGATTCAAGTTTAAGCTACAAAGTCAGCTACTTATAATTTCAAATTTAGACACATCAAGAATGCAAGGATTGGGTTTTCAAGAAAATCAACTTGAAGAAATCAAGTATAATATGAAATATGCAAGTTCATAGATGAGAGAAACTATATAATCAAGCATGTTAACAGGCTGATATATAAACCTTGAATCAGAAACAAACAAGTGTTCCTAAAATTCTGAATAGAGAATGAAGTATGCGCAATAGAGAATGATGATCAGAAAAGTAAAAATGTTACCTTTTACTTGGTTACTGAATAGAGAGGACCGTTGATCATTTTAACATAAAGCAACAGTGAAGAAGAATGGAGAAAGGGAGGGAATCTCTTTTGAACAGAAATAGGATTAGGTTATTAAATTTGGGCCTATGGGGATAAATGAGAGTTAGGGTTCCTGTGAGTTAGTGCTTGGGGATAAACCTCCATAAATTCCAGCAAAGGAGGTAAGTTGGAATTTGTTTTAATTATGGAAACGGATGGCATAGAATGAATGGAGAGAAGTATCCACCGTTTTTAAATCCTCCAAGAGCCAACTTCCTCAAAAAACCAAACCCTCCTTCATACTTAAAGGCCCTAGCTAGTAGAAAGAAGGGGTGCGCATGGGTTGGGTTTGATGGATTTGTAGGCTAATTAAGTGTGTGTTTGGATCAGCGTTAGCAGAATTGGATCTAGCCATAATTGGATCTGATCATAATTGGATCTGTAAACGTGAGTTTGAGCGACGTGATTTATGTTTGGATACATTTACTAGAATGATTTGATTAGAATTGTTTTTAGGTATGTAATGACCAAAATGGGTATAATCAAAATAGAGTATGCATAAAATAAATAACACATTAAAGTAAGAAAATAACTTGATTTGTATGATTTCTAAAGTTTAATTTAATTTAATTAGTACAAGAGTATAGTATTTCATTTGACATTTGTTTCCTTCCAAAATCCATTTTTATTAAAAGAAAAAACGGTGGTTTTGCTTTTCTAAAAAGTTACCCAAACACTAAAGGCCCATGGTGCTTTTCTAAAAAAAAATAAGCCCATGGTTTTACCTTCCTAATTCCTACCCTACCCGGGCCAAAGAACAAGCGGTGGTAATTTAACATTACCAATTTCATCTCTCAATTTCTCCTTCACGCTCACGCTGCTATGTCCTAAACCATCAAAATACAAAAGATAGATCACTGGTCAGTATTGATAATAAAGAGTGGGAAGGGTAAGATGGACCAAAATATCTCACAGGCTCAGAACCAGATCCCCTCCACGCATAAGCTACTCTTGCTTGCTTCAGTTGGATCCACGTTTTGGATTGAAGTACCCAAACATCTTTAAAGCATAGAAGATCCACGTTTGGGGCTTAGATCCATTTTTTAGGCCCAGATCCACGTTTCAGAAGCTGAACCAAACACACACTAAAATCCGAACCGATCAAAATTATTTGGGTTGGGCTGAGTTGGATTTCATGAATTTTTACCTTCGGACCCGATCCCACCCAATCCGACGATCTTTGGGTTGGTTCGGATGGGTTAATTGGATTGACATATTAAAATAATAATAAATTTGGAATATTGAAAAAAATAGAGAAAACTAGTAAATTTGTAATAGTACCATATAGCATAAAAAGGACACAAAACATTGTATTAGATAGCATGAAATAGTATTACATGAATGACATATAGTCAAATACCATGAAAAACAACCACGGCAATGAAATCAAATTAATCAATACGACAATGACATAGATACTTAGAATTTAGATGTTTTTCATTCTCTGATATGCCAAATAAAATTGAAAAACAAAGAGTGAAGGCTGTGTAAAGTGAAACCGTGAAATAAAATTAGGGTATTATAATTTTGAGGTTGGATAGGTAAAATTATTAAAAATATATATCAAATGATATATTATTATTGTATGTTTGGATTTCGGGTTGGGTTTGGTGGATTATTATTAAATCCGATATCCGATCCGAAGTTGATTGGATTGTAATAAAATCTGTCCAATTGACCCGTTTACCCAATTCAACCCGCATTTTTCCATTTGATTGGGTTGGATCGGGCGGGTTCATTGGATCTACCCGACCCATGTGCACCCCTTGTAGAAAGTAATCGGGGTCAGGGTGAGAGTGAATTCTCCACCAATTCTTAACCACCAAAGCGGTATTGAAAGACTTGAAGGTATGAAAATCAAACCCTCCTTCATACCTAGGCTCATAAAGCTTCTACCATATAGCTCAATGAAGGCCACAATCGGAGACATCACCTGCAAAAAAAAAAAAGGAAATCACACCTTAATCTCTACACAAAGACCATCAGGAAGAATATAAACATGATATAACATAAATAGGGATAGCTTGAGTCACAACTTTATTAACTAGTAGAAATGATTGATTTAGAGTAAAATATATTTAGCATTAATAGATGTAGTAAATGTTGGCCACGCGTCACAAAACTAACGCAAACTATTGAAATAATGTTTTATGCCACTTAAAATTGAGCCAATTATAATTAGAGTCGGTTAGACACACTCTCTCGGCCTATACTAGCCGACATCGTCATTTCGTTAGTTAGCTTTGAACATAAGCTATCATGACCCACTCTTGGTGCGTGACCAGCGCACAAACTAGCAACAACCAAACTCTCAACTAACCTGACAAGCCTAAAGATAAAATCACACTTGGACACATAATTCACAGTATCAAGTTCTACGTAAATTTCGACAGAGTTTCCTTTGTATGTTCAACATCAACATCACCAAAATGATAAATACATGTCATAGCATATATTTAGAAACCCAATAATAAGATATTACATCATAAAAAAATAACACTCATCATAGGGTCTAGAGAGTACAAACCAAACAAGGTGCTAACACGGTGAGTTTAATAATTACAACTCAAAGTAAGAAAATGACTCTCTATTCCTATGGTTGCATTGTACTGGAGTCGACCAAAAAGAACAAACTAGCCGCCACACAATGGAGGCATACCAAAACAAATGACAACTCTTGGGTAACTCAGCAAAGCCCAGAAATCCGCTACACAGCTGCTTGTAAATCTAAAAACATGAAAGTAATGATGGGGTAAGTCACAAAGACTTAGTGAGGCGTAATAAATAAAGCACGCGGAAAGGATAAGCATTTAGGGCACGATCATTAAAACTATACATGAACTTAGGATGTCATATGTATATGTATATAAGAAAACTTTCAATTAATATTCTTTGGAACATTCCTATATTTCTGAAAACTCTCTACACTTTCACATAAGCTTTAAATTTGGAAAACTGCATCATAAACAGCGAAGTACTCCAACTTTCATCACTCACTAACAATAATTTCCATAAGCTATATGCATGTAGGTCGCATTATTTCTCTGTTGCATAAGTCACATTATCTCTTTGTTGTGACGAACGGTAATACACTATGACATAAAGTGTATATGTCGCATTATCTCTTCATTGCGTCGAACGGTACATATGTCGCACTATCTCTTCATTACGACTAACAGTTTTCCAAAATAGAACTCATTACCTTTTCAAACCATAAATGTTTACTAAAACATAATTTAGAGACAAACCGATTCTAGGAAAAATACCATGTATTAACATTTTCAATTACAATGAAAATATACAG
Organism: Lotus japonicus; assembly: GCF_012489685.1. Lineage (NCBI taxonomy): Eukaryota > Viridiplantae > Streptophyta > Magnoliopsida > Fabales > Fabaceae > Lotus > Lotus japonicus. The sequence goes on along the minus strand of NC_080042.1, from coordinate 31,880,975 downwards.
CTTTCTTTGAATAGGCCTAAACCCAATCTCACGTGGTTCTCTAAATCACCTTCTTGCATTTCACTAACCATTAAAACGTAATATTGATGTATAAATTGTGGAATCATCAAGGTCAATATACTTTGGCACAAGCTGAAAACCATAAGAAATATAGTTTCCTATTTTATAAAACAAATATACTCCAGAACCAAAGACAAGTTTAGCAATTCACTCTTTTGCAGCAATTCAGTAAAGGTACAAATGCATATATAATATTATTTTCATAGAGGACATAAAACTGAAATTTTTTTCATCTCCATGAAAGAATTTAAAATAAGAAATTTTCCACTAAATAAATTACACACTCACAACTATGAAGAGCAAGCTCATACCTTTTCCGCAACCTCCGTTGGACCAATAGAAGCGTCACCTCATGAATCTAAGCATCAATCACGGTTAAACAAAAGATTAGTCAAAAACCCCTAATTCAAAGACTCATGAAAACAATTAAACTCTTGATTTTCTACTATGTTATGACAGTGCCCACTACCCATACATGCTGTAAAAGTAGAATTATGAGTTTTTGGATTGTAGACTTTACCTCACAGAGCTCTAAAGGACTCAATTTAGAAGGTGGGTAACCTTCAAATCACTAAATTTCCAAACTTAATCTACAATGGGTATGAGTTTCTTTAAGTTGATGATGGCCTTATGTGGACGGGGCGGGACATAAGTATCCCTTATTCCCGCCCAAATCGAGCATTTGGATAAACGAAAGCAGCCATGGCGGGGTTTGTGGAACAACGTCGAAGCCCGCCCTTCTTTTGGATGGGTCCACGCGCCAGCTGGAAGAATTCCTTTAGTTTTGTCTTATATGTATAGAGGCTTGGGCCCCGATTGTCAGGCCCAAGTACAGAGAAAGTCCACGTTATGACCATTCCCTCTATAAAAGGAGAGGTCAACCCCTTGTAAAAAGCACCTTTCGAACATTTAATGAGAATATTCCTTTTGTGATATTTTTAGTACTCTGCTAGGGTTTACTTTCTGTCAGTTTCCGACGTCAGATCTCCCTAGTACGGAACATTGGCGCCGTCTGTGGGTCTTACTTCGATCTACTACTTGACATAGAAGGTGCGTTTTAAGATCCATGGAAACTCGTTCGTGTGGTGTGGGCCGCCGCGATCATCGCCGGAGGGGTGGTCGTCACGGCGGCCGCGGCGGTGGACGGTACAACAACCGCGAAGTACCTCAAGAGCCGGAGCAGGAGGCTTCTTCGGCGGGGGTTCACTCGGTGGCGCAGTCACCGGTCTCGTTGGTGAATGCAGCTCCAGGAAGACCTTCAGATCTGATAGCTAGATCAGATCCAGGAGTCAGGCGACGATCAGCGCCGCCTGAATATGTAAATCTGGATGACCTCAAAACCAGCGTTCCGAGAAAAGCGCCAGAGGTGGTGACGGGAATCACTCCGGCGGCCTTGCAACAAATGTTGGACACTTTGCAAAAAGTACAAAGCCAGAACGAGCAGTTGCAAGCCCAGGTGCAGTACTTAACTCAGCGACAAGACAATAAGCAAAAACAACGGCTCGAGGCCGAAGACGTTGTTGAATTCCAGCCTTTTGTTCCCGCCATCACACGGGTGGGCATACCAAAGCATCTGCAAACGATGGCGTTGGACGCCTTTTCAGGCGACTCAGACCCCATGGAACACTTGCGTTATTTTAACACGAAAATGGTTATTGGAGGAGCAACAGATGAGGTGAAGTGTAGGTTGTTACCATCAACATTCAAGGGGATGGCGATGCAATGGTTCATCCGTCAACCGCCCTTCTCCATTGACAATTTTACTGATTTGTCCACAAAGTTCTTAACTCAATTCTCCGCCAATAAAACTACCAAGGCAACCATGTTTGATCTTATCAGCATACATCAACAGCCAGGGGAGAAGCTCAAGAACTACATGGCGCGATTTAGTAAAATGGCGGTTCAACTGGAGGAGGGCAATCCGGATGTTTGCCTTGCGTCTTTCAAAAATGGTCTTCGGGCGGGTGATTTGAATCGGGACTTGACGAGGCGACCAGCAAAAGACATGATGGACCTTCGTGCTCGTGTTCAGGAATTCATATTAATTGAGCAGGATGATCAGAAAAAACAAGAAAGAGAGGAAGGACGCAAGCAAGCCCATTCCGGCGGGGTTTCGCAGGATAAACCTAAGGCGGGGAAGGAAACCAGGGTAGCACAAACCCCCCGTGTACCAAGACCGGGACCATATCAAAACTCCAAACCAGGATTTCAAAATACATGGCACCGCAATTCTCAAGGTCCCGCTGCAGCCACAACTGGTCAGCATGGTACTACGCCAGCTCCAGTTCCACTTACAAAGTTAAATGCGCCCTTAAGCACCATTTTAAGGGCCGTTGGGCAAACAAATGTTGTGCAGTACCCGCCACCACCGCGGCGACCGCCAGCTAATGTAGATACCAATAGGTGGTGCGAGTACCACAAAGCGTTGGGGCATACGACGGATAATTGTTGGAATTTGAGGCGGGAAATTGATCGTTTGATTAAGGCTGGTCATCTGGCAAACTTCGTTAAAGACACAGCAACGCCAGAAGTCGCTAGGATCACCCAAGGAGACAAAGGCAAAGGCAAGGAGATAGTGGAAGAGTTGGGCGATCCTGTTGGGGAATGTTCATCTATTGCAGGAGGATTTGGCGGGGGTGCAATTTCAAGTAAGGCTAGAAAACGCTATGTGGCGGCAGTACACTCAGTACATGAGGCAAGCGAAAGCGAGTGTTGGGTGAATCACTCCCCTATCATATTTACCCCTCAGGATTTTGCGCACGTGATTCCCCATGACAAAGATCCAATTGTGGTAACAATCAGGGTGAACAATTATGTCACGAAGAAAGTATTTTTAGACCAGGGGTCTTCGGCGGATATCATTTATGGAGATGCCTTTGATCGCCTGGGGCTAAAAGAGTCATACTTGAGGCCGTATAAAGGAACCTTGGTAGGGTTTACAGGGGACCGTGTCACTGTTCGAGGATATGTGGAAATACCAACTGCTTTTGGCGAAGGAGAGTTTGTAAAGAAATTTCAAGTGAAGTACTTAGTCCTGGCGTGCAGAGCCAACTACAATGTACTCTTGGGACGAGACACCCTCAACAAGCTATGTGCGGTCGTTTCAACAGCTCATTTGACTGTTAAATATCCAGCCTGCAATGGAAAGGTTGGGGTATTACATGTGGACCAAAATGCAGCAAGAGAATGTTATCTAAGAAGTGTGGCGCTTTATGGGCGTAAGGCCGCCAAAGAAAGTCACAGAATCACAGAAATCTTTCCGCAAGAGGGATTCAGTTTGGATCCAAGAGACGATGCAGATGATTTCCGCCCACAACCTCTGGAAGAAACCAAGCAAGTGCAAATTAAGGATAAAATTTTAAAGATTGGCAGTAGTTTGACAAAGGAACAAGAGGAAAGGTTGATCACGCTGCTAGGTGATAATTTGGATCTCTTTGCATGGACCATCAATGATGTACCAGGGATTGACCCCAATGTGATCACTCACAAATTGGCTATTCGACCAGGGGCGACCCCAGTCATCCAGCCAAGGCGGAGAATGAGTGATGAATAGAATAAGGCAGTACAATTAGAGACTGAGAAACTACTCAAGGCCCGCTTCATCCGTGAGGTGCAGTACCCGACATGGCTCGCCAATGTTGTGATGGTCAAAAAATCCAATGGGAAGTGGCGAATGTGCACGGACTACACAAGCTTGAACAAAGTGTGTCCTAAAGATTCATATCCACTTCCCAATGTTGATAAGCTTGTGGATGGGGCGTCGGGGAATGAACTTTTAAGTCTCATGGATGCTTACTCGGGCTACAATCAAATCATGATGCATCCATCGGATGAAGAAAGTACAGCATTTATGACCAATCAGGCGAATTATTGTTACAAGACAATGCCTTTTGGATTGAAGAATGCAGGAGCTACGTACCAACGGCTCATGGATAAAATCTTTTCAAAACAAGTGGGCAGGAATATGGAGGTGTATGTGGACGACATGATCGTAAAGTCCGCCAGGGCTAGTGATCATGGCGGCGATCTTAAGGAAGCGTTTACTCAATTAAGAACATATCAAATGAAGTTGAATCCTGAGAAGTGTTCTTTTGGGATCCAGGGAGGAAAGTTCTTGGGATTCATGTTGACATCGAGAGGAATAGAAGTGAATCCTGATAAGGGAAGGGCGATCTTCGAGATGAAAAGCCCAACAAGTGTCAAAGAAGTTCAGCGTTTGACAGGACGAATGGCCGCCTTGTCACGTTTCTTGCCAATGGCGGGTGACAAAGCGGCCCCATTCTTCACATGCTTAAAAAAGAATTCAAAGTTTCAGTGGACAGAGGAATGCGAACAAGCTTTTACCAAATTAAAGGAATCATTGGCCACATTGCCAGTACTTTCCAAGCCAACACCAGGCTTTCCATTAGTGCTCTATCTAGCAGTTACTGACAAGGCGGTGAGTACAGTGTTGCTCCAGGAAGAGGGAAAAAAGCAGAAAGTTATATATTTCGTGAGCCATACTTTACAGGGGGCAGAGTTGCGGTACCAAAAAATTGAAAAGGCTGCATTGGCGATTATGAAAACTGCGAGGCGCCTTAGGCCTTATTTCCAAAGTTTCCAAGTCAAAGTTAAAACTGATGTCCCCTTAAGACAAGTACTTCAGAAGCCTGATTTATCGGGGCGATTGGTTAGCTGGTCAGTGGAATTTTCAGAATATGATATACAATATGAGCCAAGGGGCCAAGTCACAGTTCAAAGTTTGATCGACTTCGTGGCGGAATTAACACCCACGGAAGGCGAGAAGACTCGAGGAGAATGGGTCCTATCTGTGGATGGATCCTCTAATAAGACTGGAAGTGGGGCTGAGATAACAATTGAAAGTCCAGACAAAATGATCATTGAACAGTCTCTAAAGTTCGAGTTCAAGGCGAGCAACAATCAATCTGAGTATGAGGCTTTGATCGCCGGCTTAAGGCTAGCCATTGAGCTGGGGGTCCAAAAGTTATTTATCAAGGGAGATTCGCAGTTAGTGGTTAAACAGGTGAAAGGCAAGTACCAAGTAAAGGATCCGCAACTTTCCAAATACTTGGAAGTGGTACACAGATTGATGATGGAGGTCAAAGAAATTAAGATAGAACATGTCCCGAGGGGCCAAAATGAGAGGGCAGATGTGTTAGCAAAATTGGCGAGCACAGGGAGATTGGGCAATTACCAAACAGTCATTCAGGAAACCCTGCCTCGCCCGAGCATTGATTTGGTAGAAATAAAGTTGAAAGCAGTCAAGTCAGTAATTGAAGGCGAGCCTTCTTGGATGGAGTCAATCAAGATCTTCCTAGAAAACCCTCCAAAGGATGACGATGTGAACACAAGAGCGAAACGAAGGGAAGCCAGTTTTTACACAGTGGTGGATGGTGAGTTGTATCGGCGGGGAATTATGTCCCCTATGCTCAAATGCGTTGACACCAAGAACGCCCATGGAATAATGGCGGAAGTCCATGAAGGTGTTTGTTCAAGCCATATAGGCGGGAAATCCTTGGCGGTGAAAATTGTGAGAGCTGGATTTTATTGGCCGACAATGAAGAAGGACTATCTTGAGTATGTTAAGAAATGTGAAAAATGCCAAGTCTTCTCTGACTTGCACAAGGCTCCGCCAGAAGAGTTAACAACCATGATGGCGCCTTGGCCATTTGCTATGTGGGGGGTTGACATTTTGGGACCATTCCCAGTAGCGAAGGCACAAATGAAGTATATCATCGTGGCGGTTGATTACTTCACTAAATGGATAGAAGCCGAGGCGGTGGCAACTATCACGGCCGCCAAGGTCAGGAGTTTCTTGTGGCGAAGGATTGTTTGTAGATTTGGGGTCCCCAGGGCGTTAGTAATGGATAATGGAACACAATTCACAAGTAATGTTACCCGGGAATTTTGTACAGAAATGGGAATCGAGATGCGATTTGCCTCTGTAGAACATCCACAAACCAATGGGCAGGCTGAATCGGCTAACAAGGTTATCCTGAAAGGTTTAAAGAAGAAACTGGATGAAGCAAAAGGGCTTTGGGCGGAGGAACTACCAGGCGTTCTTTGGGCATACAACACCACTGAACAGTCAAGCACAAAGGAAACCCCGTATCGTTTAACTTATGGGACTGACGCCATGCTCCCAGTTGAAATTGAAAACCAAAATTGGCGAGTGGTTCGGTTTAATGAGAATGACAACGGGGAAAATTTAATAGCAAATCTAATCATGCTGCCCGAGGAACAACGTGAGGCTCACATAAGGAATGAGGCGGGAAAAGTGAAGGTTGCAAGAAAATTCTCAACGAAAGTAGTTCCTAGAAAAATGAGGGTAGGAGACTTAGTGCTCCGAAAAAATACAATACCCGATAAACACAACAAACTTTCACCCAACTGGGGCGGGCCTTACAGGATTATAGGCGATGTTGGAGGAGGAGCTTATAAGTTGGAACAACTAAATGGTCAAAAGGTTCCACGAACATGGAACGCCTCTCATCTAAAGCAGTATTTTAGTTAATAGAAACAACCAAAGGTGAATGAAGCCGCACTCTTTTTTCCTTTCTTTGGAGAGGTTTTTAATGAGGCGGCATGTAAAAAGAATGGGACAATTGTTCTCATGTGAAAGAAAATTAATGAAAAGGTTATTTCAACAGAATCGCCTGTATTTTTTAATTCAATATAATTTATATTACGAGTTCATGCAATGCAAATCGTATCAAAGTATGCAATACTGCGAGTAAACCTTTCGAAATAAGAAAGTGTCGCCATCAAATGTTAAAAGCCTTGGCAATTCTAGTGGCCACTAGAAACCAAGCCTCGTCGAAAAATCGGCTAAGGTATGCAAACCAAAGTAACAACAAAAGTTGGTAACAACTCAAGGTAACAACGAATGAACTTAAAATGATATCCATTAAAAGTAAGGCAAAGGGGGCGACGCCCATACATGATTTGGAATGATGATAAAAGACAGGGCAATGCCCAAAGCAAAATTTTAACTTCATGAAATAAAAGAAGAAATTCAAGCCAGGTTCTCATTGTTGGCGTTGTTGCCCTGGCTTGTCCCAGCTTGAGGGTCTTCCTTCTCGTGATCCTCATTCTTGTGCTGCTCATTCCCATCCTCGCCATCTTCTTCAGGCTCACTTTCATCATCGAATTGGGGAAGGAGGTCGAGGCTAATGTCATCATCACCAACTACTTGACCATCCTTGATCTCCTTCAGCCACCCAATACGGGAAAGATCAAAGCCCGGCTCAACCACACTAATCTGCTCTTTGGCCGCCAGAAAGCCTTGAGCAAACTGGAGAGAAGCACGCCCCAAGATGGAAGCATTTAGGCGTTCGTACTTCTTTTCCAGTTTTTGGCACTTGGCCTGAACAGCAGTGTGTTTGTCATTGATAGTTTCTTTCAGAGATTTGGTCTTTTGAAGAAGCAAGTCAGAAGCCGCCAAGTCATCAGTTAACTTAGCACACCTCTCCTCAGCAGCCTTCAGGTTTTTGTTGGCGGTCTCAGCATCGGCTTTTGCTCGCTCATAGGCAGTCTTATAATCAGCCGCCTTCTTTTCATAACGGTTCTTGGTTGCTATCAACTCCTTCACGCACTGATCCATTCCCGCCACAGTACTGGCGGCAGAGAGCGCATGATGGATCGCCACAGAAGCAATGTTGGGGGGGCCTTGACCGGAAACATCCTTGTGAATCCGGTTGTCAAAGGTACGATTCATAAAATCCAATTCGTTGAAGCAAGGATCAGATAGGCTCAGCAAAGGGGGAAGAGCCTCGCCACCAATAGCTGAGCTAGGGCCAGCTTGGATGAATGGAGTTGATGGGCGGTTGATCAGTGCGCCTGAATCCGGTTGAGGTGGCGGGACATTGTCATGCCCCTTCTTTTTCTCAGTCGGACGACCTTTTGGATCAAGAGTTGATTGGTGAAGAGGTTTACCACCAGCAGCGCTCGAAGTTTTTTGGCGCTTTGGGTCCCTGACGTTATCAGAGCCCGAAGTACCTTCATTCTTTTTCTTTTGCTCAGTCTCGGCGGCCCTTTTCTTCGCCGCCGCAGCAGACTGGGCGAGGTATTCCTTCATCTTGATGGGGTTGGCATCAACCTTGCTTTTTCCCATCGTGGCTGCATGGAAAACATCAATTAGGCGAGGTACATGAACAAAAAGAAAAACAAATTGTGCAAAAATTATAAACTTACTAAAAAATTGATTTAAAGTGCCGGATTTTGACGCTTCAATCAAGTCATGACCAGAGATTACTGGTAATGTGCGGAGGTAATCGGCGATGGCCTGCTCGGATTCATCCAAGGTGTCGTATGAAACGGATATTTTTCGACGAGGGTTTTTTGTCCAGTAAAAGGGGAAGAGAGGGTTGTTATTGGAATCTCGAAACAAGTTATTCATTTCAGGCGACTCCATGACTTTGAAATATTTTTTCTGCCACACTTTGTAATGACTTTTAAGGGCGGTGAATCGGCTCATGTTCTTGCGAGCCAAAAGAGGAACCCACTTGATAGATGTAGGTTTTGTGGTGACTGTCTTATAGAAAATGAAAAACAAGGGATAGGTGGGAGTGCAACTCAAATGTTCACAGAGAATTTCAAAGCAGCGTATAAAGCCCCAGGCGTTGGGTTGAAGTTGACAAGGCGCCACGTTCAAAAAGGTAAGAACGTGACATATAAAGGGCGAGAAAGGGAGTTTGATATTCAAATCCAAGAAAAAATAACCATAAACAAAAAAGAAATCGGGCGATTCATCAGTAGGTTCCTTGCGTAAAAGAACGCAATCATCCTCGCCACAAGGAAGAACATTTAACAGGTGATCTTCGTTATTAGAGGTGGCGGGATTTATCTTTGTAAACCCTTGAGAAGATATTCGAAGCGAACTGATGCTTCCAAGGCTACCCTAGATGGAGCGCCAAAGACACTTATCTTCAACCAAATGCACGTTGGAACGCCATTCGGGTGAAGACAAATCTCCATTAGAGGAGAGAATAGAATCAACGGAGCCGGCGGGACCGGAATCCTCGTGAGTGGAGGGCGAGGATTGTATTTCGATAACGGTGGGGGCAGAAACTTCCCCCTCCGTAGAAGGGGAAGTGAGCTCTAAGGAGGAAATGCTAAAATTTTGTGACGACATGCTGGGTAATTTCATAAAAATAAGAAAGAAGATGAACAGGTCCAAACACAAAGAAAGAAGAAGACACAGTGTCAAGAAAAGAGAAAGGGGAAGGACTCACCGGAGGAAGAAGCGGAGGATTGAGTAAAGATAACGTCGGCGATGGGGGAGCACCGCGCAATGACGACGGCCGGAGTGAGCAAGGTTCACCGGAGAACAAAGAAGAGAGTGAAAGCTACGATGAAATTTTTTTTTTTTTTTAGAGTAAAGGTTTTCAGAAAAGTGAAAAGTGAAAGGTGAAAATGGTATTTATAGAAGAAAAAGGAAGAGAGAGAATGAGTGGGAAAGACTGCGAAGGGTCGTGGGATCGTGGGATCGTGGGATTTGAAATTTGAAAAGGTATGAAACGAAAAGACATAACTCCTCGAGACGCACAACTGCATTTATGGCAAATGATAACAAAATCCCGGAAAAGAAGGATACGTGCGTCAGTTGAAAAGACGTGATTGACAGGTGTGATAACGGCAATGTATCGACAAAGATAAAAAATGGCGACATATAAAGGAACATGAAAAGGCGAGAAAGCGATGACAGGCCCATGACTACAAAGGATGGCGATATACTGTAAAGACGTCTCGGCTCAAGGAACCTAAGTCTCATGTCACCTACACAAATGAAAGAACGGCGACACAATTATCAGAAGAACGAGGTAAATGACAAAGGCAGGCGACGAAGCAACGTATAAAGACATTTCGACTCAACTTACTTAAGCCTCATGTCTTGGGGGCATGTGGACGGGGCGGGACATAAGTATCCCTTATTCCCGCCCAAATCGAGCATTTGGATAAACGAAAGCAGCCATGGCGGGGTTTGTGGAACAACGTCGAAGCCCGCCCTTCTTTTGGATGGGTCCACGCGCCAGCTGGAAGAATTCCTTTAGTTTTGTCTTATATGTATAGAGGCTTGGGCCCCGATTGTCAGGCCCAAGTACAGAGAATGTCCACGTTATGACCATTCCCTCTATAAAAGGAGAGGTCAACCCCTTGTAAAAAGCACCTTTCGAACATTTAATGAGAATATTCCTTTTGTGATATTTTTAGTACTCTGCTAGGGTTTACTTTCTGTCAGTTTCCGACGTCAGATCTCCCTAGTACGGAACATAAGTATTAAAGGAGAATATTTGAATATTGAGGGAAAGAAGAATGGAAACAGAAGAGGGAGAGGGGTTTCGGGGCGCATGAGAGAAAATAATGGGTATTCAACCGATTTCCTCTACTTTACATTGATGTCCCTTTTTTTATTAAACCTCCAGTTACTGAAACGGTGCGTTTCATAAGCCATGCTCAAATTTAATTAAAGGGTAAATCTTCAAAGGAAAAGGCTTGCACGACTGCAATTCACCCTACAATCTATATGGTTTTCCTCATTCTGTTTACTTAATTAACTTAACACTTTATTTATGCAAGAAAGTCACATAACCAATCACAATAAAGTGAAATACTAGTAATTAATTATTTTTTTGAAATAAATACTCGTAATTAGCTTTTTCCCAAGGGATTGATATTTTATTACTACGGTGATATTATGAACTTGCATTGACATCTAATATCGAAACATGGGGTAGAAAATAGTTTCCCTATTTTGAATTTGTTTTATCAGTCACTTTGATTTTTACTGCAAGGTTTGTCCAAGAGGTTCAGCAGATTGTGGAGCTTATGCAGAGGAATTGGAGTGTTTCCTTACGATACATTTCGCGTCATTGCAATGGAGTAGCAGACTATTTGGCCAAGTATTTCTCTAGGTCGACGCCTTTGACGGTGCTGGAGGAGCCATGGCCGGATTTACAAACGCTGCTCTTATGTGACTCAGTGGGAGTGTTGTAGTTGATGTATCGAAAAAACATCTTATATTTTATCATATAATCTTTTGGAAAGCTACTGGTTTTTTTTTTTAACAATTCCTGCAATATATTAAACGGGGGGCATAGAAGGCAAAATATTTGCGGTTACAAAAGCATCAACCTCAGGTGAGACCTTCTCAATCCACACACAACCGACAAATGAGGAGGCATTCCTAGCCAAATAGTCAGCCACAGTATTTCCAGAATGACAAACAAACAAAAGGGAAATAAAATCGAATGAACAATAAAACTGAAAACAATCATTAAGAATAGTAGCTAATAGCTAAATAATTCCTCCCATCTGGAGGTTTTTTCCATAGCTGGAAGAGATTGAGACAATCCGTCTCCAAGCAGACCCGCCGGAAGCTAAGAGAGATAGCTAAGCTAATGGACCAACGGAGCGCCAAGGCCTCCGCCTCTAACGCTGAAGACGCCCTCTCGACCAAATCTGCCGCTGCTGCAAGAATCAAACCCTCATGGTTTCTAGCCACCTTGCCCAAACCCGATGCTAAGTCTGATCTCCATGAACCATCAAGATTAATTTTAAAGAGCCCCTGGGGAGGTCGAGACCACCTCGCTGACTGCTTAGACAGTCGAAGAATGGGAGCTGACGTCAGATCATCCACCACCTCAAATTGAATTGCCCACTGGATCACCTCATCACAGGAGAAAGGTATGTCATGAAAGATAGCCCTGTTACGTGTGAAACGGCCCGTTTTATATAATTATAATAGTCATTATTTTATTATTAGAAAATTGGAAAAGGAAAAAAATATACTACTAACTTATCTTTAAAATAACCCACGCTGCACCAGTGCACCCCCACTCCATTACTTTCCCCACTCTCTCGATCAATTCCTTTCTTTTCCCTTGGCGCGACATAAACCCCAGCGACTTCGTCTTTTCTTCATTTTCTTGTTCCTCTTCACAGCTAAATATTACATCAAATTCCACCGTAAGTGTACACGTTCATGAAGACAATTTTTGGCATTCAATTGGAGGACCTTTGGGACAATTTTGGGAGTTAACGTTGGTGCTTCAAAGAAGGAGGAGTAGGGTATTTATTAGATCAGGATGACACTATTGATTCCATTGAGGTATTTCTACAACCCAAAAATTTAAAGAATAGTATTATAGCATATGTTATAATTAAGGAGAATAATTTTTAGGGATTCAGGTGCAAAATTGGGGATTTTGGTACTTGCTCACGGGTAATATGACATAAGATAATTAATGCTGAAGGTTTAAAGTTAAATTTTGGTGTTCAGATTCGTTGGCTAGTGGGTTGTCCGGTTGGCGTCGAGCTGTTGAAAGCGGTTCAGTCGATTCTTCGTACTGTGAGTGATTTTCCAATCACTGTGGCTTATTTTTAATAATTATACAACTGATGATTTGATTATTTTAGCATATTGCATATTTATTTAAATTGGGGAAACATGCTTTACAATTCGTGAATTATCTGAAAGCTGAATTTTTTTTAAGTTGATCTGAGTCTGATTATGAACTGACATGAGAAAATAATTTATATTGCTTTGATTTTGGAAATTATGTGAAACTGAGATTGGGAACTTGGAAAGTTGATTTTGAGACTTTTGAGGAGACTTGAACTGGTTTGAGAAAACGGTTTGAGGATCCTTGATAGAACCCCGTAGCCGTTAACGGAGGTAACGACCTAGGTGCACCTAGCTAGTTTGATTCCGGGTGGAGAGGGCTATCCGTTAGATGAAGCCGCCCTTATCGGAGAGGTCATCCCTTAGGAGGAGAGAGCTATCAACGAGATGGAGCCGCCTCACGGTTCTACATGTGTGACCCTATTAAATTATATTTCTGATTTTGAAATGCTTTCTTATGATTGACATGATTTTTATTCAGTTTCATTGAAATCGTTATTTATAAACTTGGCAGTTTGATCATCTCTTATTTGAAGCGGTTCTTATTAATTTTATTAATGTTATATGTATTATCCACTCTTAAATGATGGTGAAAAACTCGTGCTTCATATGTCTCCCTTTTCCTGTTCATGGTGGTTGTTAAATCCTCAATAAGTCTTTGTGACCCCATTCATTATTTTCCCTCCACAGATTCACAGGCAACTAAGTAGTAAGCGGGTGTCAGATTCAGATCGTTCAATTTATCTTATTGGTATGCCTCCTTTGGTTGGTGACTCGATTGGTGTCTTTTATTTTATCCTAGTTACCTGCAGCTATAGGGAGTCTTAGGAGGATTTAGATTTGTTTTATTGTAAAAGTTGCACTTGAGTGCTAAAATTGAAAATTTCCTTTTAATGAAAGTATAAAAATGGAGATCATTATTTGGCAGGTTTTGTCATTTGAGATATTGGTAATATAGATGAGAACTTGTATATTTATTTTTATAAATATAGAGGAACATATGTAATTTTAGAGAATAGTTTGAAAAATGATTTTTGTGAGAAACAGGCTTGTCAGACTAGGGTGTTGGTCTATGCGCCGGTCACGACTTAGGATTTCGGGTCGTGACAAAGTTGGTATCAGAGTCTTGGTTGTAGGTCCTATTAGCTGCAGACATGAGGTAGTGATAGAATCTTTCTAGTAAATTGTGAACCGCGTTACAACTTACTTCAAAGATGCTATTAACGCCTCATGGGAGTTCTAATTTTGTTTTCAAGTGTGATTTGAGTTCGTTCCTCAATTCACTAAAAATCTGAGTCATGTCTTATATTCGATGAATATTCTTTGTTCAGTGAGGATGCCACCTAAAATTCGATTTCTATTAGAAGATGTGTCAGCTTATTATGACCTTCTTTAAGGAGATTGTGGTCAACGTAGGTGCTGATTATTTTCGCTGATGTAGCCAATGTTAAGGTGCTTGTATCGAGGCAATAAAATTCAGGGAGGACAGAGCTTACAATTGGTATGAAAGGACGACAACATAATGTGATACAACATGTTGGGGTTGTTGTTAGGCAGCACCAACAAGGGAACCAACGTTAGACAACTTATGAGCGTTAGTTAGATGTTAGACAAGAGGGAAGAACAAGAGTTCGTTTCATGAAGCTTAATTCTCCTACTTTATGTACTAGTGGAAGCGAGAGTTCACATAGGATTGTTGATGCTTTTGAGAGTCTATAGAGAACATTGGGATACTCACACATGCAATAGAGTTAACATCATTCCAGCTGAAGGTTGTAGAATATGATTGCTTTGCTGACTTTGTGAGTACGAGAGCGGTAATATCACCTTGATAGCATGATATGAATTTTCCTAGAAACTCATAAATCGTTTTCTTGTATAGGGTGTTAGAGATGGGTTGACTCATAAGTTCGATATCGGGAGGGGATTGAGAATAACTAACCCGAGAGTGATTTTAGTGGGCAATTTTCAGATCCTTTGAAGGTTCATAGAATAGATTTTGGGGACTCTTTACAATCTATATTTTTCTCATGAACATTTCTGCACGAGATTTACACTTTGTCCAACTTGTTAGGAGTTTCATCTTAGAACTTACTTTAAAGGTAGTACGGTGTGCTGTCAGTGCAGTCGAACATGTTGTATTAGGAGGAATTGTCTTGTGGTTGAAGGTATGAAAAACGGTAGAAAGGGGGGTTTGAATAACGTTTTCAGTATAAAACTTCCACCTTAAAGATTTTGACAAATCTTTCGAGAACTTAAGTGCTAAAGATAAGAGATAGAAAAGCACACAAGGATTTTATCCTGGTTCACTTGATGAATCACTCAAGCTACTCCAGTCCACCCGTTAAGGTGATTTCTTCCTTCTTAGAATGAAGGCAATCCACTAATCAGGTAAGAGTTACAACTGCACTTGAAACCTACAAGTGACTAACAATTACACTGACTTAGCTCACACTAAGATTCACTCTTTTAGTCTTCTCTAGGATCCGATCAACCTTGATCTCCTAAAGGAACTAAACAAACTGTTTATCAAAGAATTGTTTACAAGAAATTTGCTTCTAAAAAGCTAATAGTAAACTCAATGAATTTCAGATGAAAGAAAGCTTAGAAGAATTTAAGTTTGTCTTGCGCGTATGTGAATGCTTCTAGCCGTTTCTTTCAGTCTTCAGCCTCTTTATATACTCTAAGGATTAGGGTTGAGCGTTGCATGGGAAATGCTACCGTTGGAGGGCAGTTCTGGAAAATCCAGCTTCTGCTGTGTCTGAGACTGTTAGGTAGGTCGTCAGGAAGGTACAGTTGCTTTTGTACTTGGATAGCGACTTGACCTTTAAACCTAGGAGACTTCTGATCAGGGGAATACTTCATATTGGAACTTGTGAAGCCGGTTGATCAGAGTCAGAGGGAAAGCCCAGATCCTCTGACCATTGTTTCTTCTGATTCTGAACTCAGAGGGAAGAACATGGTCTTCAGAGTATCTTGCTTCTGGACAACAGAATTTCACTAATCAGCTTCTGGATCTTCAGAGTCTTCTACACCATCAGAATATCTGAGCCTTCAGTGTTTCTTGGTTATCAGACTTTCTGGATCTTCAGAACTTCTAGTGACTGAGTCCACATCAGAGTTTGTATAGCTTCAGAACTTCTGAAGCTTTTCCACTGTTCATACTGAACATGGTGAATGCGAAAGCGTTGCTTGGGTCGCTCTTTATACACAGTGCTTCTGATTTGTGTGAGATTGAGTTGAGGTCAGAGCCTGTAAATAGCACACTCAGAAAAACACGTTAGAGTACCACAATTGTTCATATCAAAAGGTTAACTTGTAATCATCAAAACATAGAGTTGTACTACTAGATCAAAACTTGATCTTACAATCTCCCCCTTTTTGATGATGACAAAACTAAGATTTTTGATGAACAATTCTTAAACATTAAACTGAATTCACTCAGAGTTTAGAGATATAGAATAAGACTTATCCTGATGTGAATAGTTTATCTTGCTCATTCTGAATTCAAGTCACTGCTTGATTCTGAGCTTAGCTCCCCCTGAATCTAATACTTGATGAAAACGTTAGTAAAGTCTAGATTCTGAGCTAAATGATATAAGAGTTCAGAGTGAAAAACTTATGACATAGATGAGAATCGAGTAATCAGAGCGCATAAGTAATCAGAGTCACGGACAAGGTATTAGAGTCTTGAGTATCAGAGTCAACTTAGAATCACTTCAGAAGAAGTGAAATGTATTCCTTGTATTTGCCCAGTGACACATCTATGGTCATGAAGGTGGAACTCTTAAATTCTCCAAAAGAAAAAATAAATCACACTAACACATCTTACACATAAAAAACTGGGTGTACTCCCCCTTTTTGTCATAAGCAAAAAGCTTGGGGTGTGAAAAACTTAGCTTGAAGTACAAGGTACTCCCCCTTAGAGAAGGTCTAAGTTTAAAGAAAACGAAAATTATGCAAGAATCAGAGTTAGGCGAAATAAAGAGAAGAGTTAATGCAAGAGAAGAACGTTTACCACCGGTCAAGGGAGTAAAGAGAAGGGTCAGTTACCAAGAACTTAACCTCGAGAAACTGTAGGAGCATTAACTTTCAGAGAGAAAGTGAAGCCTATATAAAGCGTTGGAGAGAAAGGTAAGCTTCACAACTCGAACAATTTTCAGTAAGGAAAAAAATATGGCATCATACATCGTAGCACTAGAAGAGCTGAGGAAGAAGGCCTTCGAGGAGGACTTGTTCCTTAACATCAGGCATCCAGAGGGTACAACAACCATCTCGGAGCTGACACGGACACTGCTGGAGGAGGACCTGCGTCCAGAGTTGAAGAGAGACCTGAGGGAATTTCTTGCCTTCGTGGAGGAGGTGCAAGAACTCAGCCGGCTTGAACTCAAGCTGCTGGAAGAAAAAGAGAGTTTGGAAGAGAAGCTCAAGACTGCAGAAGAGATTCTGGAGAGGGATGAGCTAAAGAACAGGCTCAACAACATCCAGCATGCACTGGAGCGTCTGGAGAAGGATAGGTCAGAGCAGCGCCAGGAGTGCAGAAGAATGAGGAGGGATCCTCCATTCTAGACTTTAGGGAAAGAATGTATGATGTAAACATAAAGAGATTATGAATAAAAAAATTTTTTGCAAACACATGTGACAAAAAATATATAGATATGCATAGATAATCACAAACGAACAAAGTAGAATAAATAAATAAAAAGAAACAGAAGTTAACAAAAATAAAACAACGTTAAAGAAAAAGAAAAGCGAAGAGATCCTAAAACTAGGGTTTATCAGTTCGACGCAGAAGTTCCATCATCATGTGCTTCATTTCAATTAGCATGGATTCATGAGTGTCAAGACGCTGTTCCATGATGTCGAGTCTGGACGAGCTTGACTGAGTAGAGCCGGAAGGAACATTCTGAGCAGCTTGAGGATCTGGAATGGAAGCAGAAGCAGCAGGAGTAAACACTACTGGTGCAAGTGCTTGGCATCTAAGAGCTTCAGCCTCAGCTTCAAGTCGTTCTGCCTCTAATCTGGCTTGTTCAGCTTGAGCTGCTGCTTGACGTGCAGCTTCTTCTGCTTGAGCTTTCTTTCTCCTGGCTTCTTCAATAGCTTCAAGAAGCTTATGTCTCTGTTCTTGTTCATGAAGAGCCACCCTTCTAGCAAACCTTTGCTTTGCAGCCTCAATCCTCTGACTTCCCTCTGCATGCAGGAGCTGCATCATAATTGGAACTTGAGCCACTAGCCAAGTGCCCAGATTGTTCCACTCATCAGCCACACGTTCAGCATTCTCACTTAGGTCAGTCTGACCGTGCACATTGCGTAGCATCAAAGAGGCTTCATGATAGAAAATATTGATGCACTCAGAGAGAGATGTGGGTCGGAGGTGAGTGTAAGGAATTATGGAGAGGTTGGTTTCAGGAGAGGCTGGGTGATTGCTGATGTGAGCTTCAGAGGCACCTTGTGGAGAACCAATGTTAAACATTTGAGCATTGGGTTCAGAGGTTCCAAGGTGAGGTTCTGAAGTTTCAACCAGAGGATGAGGTGATCTAACCGAGGATTGGTTAGACACAGATTGTTCTGGTTCAGGGTCTGGTTGAATAGGCTCTTGTTGGTCAGGGGCAGGGTGAGCTTGTTGAGCCAAAGGGTCTGCCTCTTGTAAAGGATTGGCCAAGATAGGTTCATCTGGGTCAACTAGACGTTCAGGTCTAGGGCCAGGATATCTCCTAGGGCTTGGACAAGTGAGATAATATTCTTCTAAGGTAGACACCTTTTCTTTTCTGACCTCCATGAATTTTCGAATGGATTCAGAGTTATTGGAGGGAGAAGAGTCAGCAACATTGGTTGGGAAGGATACGGGTGTAAGGGCTGTGGAAGAGTCTGTAACCGTGGGTTTGAGAGCTAGTCGTTCTGATGCTCTTGGAACAGAGTGATCAGAAGTTCTGGGACCAGGTTCTGTGTGGGTAGGCTCTGGTTGTTCAAGTGGGTTGTATGGAATGGTGATGGGAGAGGTTGGTTCTTCTGACCTAGAGAGTTGGTTCTGGAGCAAATTCCAGAGAGGTGCTTCAGTAGGGGAAGGTTGAAAGAACGAAGATCTTGGGGAATGTGGTGGAGAGGTGGTTGGTGCAGCTGGTTGGGATTCAGGAATAGGAGTGAGGGGATTTGAAGAGTGTTTGAGCATGGCAGATATGGGGAGTGCATCAAATAAATTCAAATCATCATCAGAAGATTGCAGACTTACTTGAATGTGCTGATGATCTTGTCACTCTGGCAGGAGTTTCAATCCTTCTGACCACTTCAGCAGCTGGTTCCACCCGAGTAGGCTTCACCACGATTCTGACCTGCTTCTTCTTCTTCTTAGGAGGACCATCCTCATTATCACTATCATCACCATCATCACCATCATCGGGCTTGCTGGTTTCATCTTGCTTTCTCTTGGATTGACCAGCCTTCTTCTTTTTGATCAGAGGGACATCTGATTCCTCAGAAGATTCTTCTAGGATCATCTTCCTCTGAACTTTCTTCTTGGGAGGAGAAGGAAACTCTGGTGCTGGCGGCAGTCTGCTGAAGAAGTCATCGAGATCAATTTCGAATCCTTGAGCCCTTAGGTCTTCAACATAGCACCTAATGGCGTCAGGATTGTCTGCCTGTGTCCACAGAGGGTAGTCATTCAGAGGCATCCTTCTACTTCTGATCTCAGAAGATGTGTCTTCATGGACAGGAGAAATCTTCTTCTTGATTAGGCCCATCTTCTTTAGAGAGTTTGCCGTGAAGACATCACTGACAATGGTGGTCAGATCCTCTGTGCATCCAGCATTTATGAGATCTTGAATGAGGCCACTCTCAATGAAGAGATCAGACAAAAGTCTCCCGAAGGGAATATACTTGATCGCTGACTTGATGGAGGCAGTGGTACGAGACTTCCGGATACATTCCTTCAAATAGGAGAACAGGAAGTAGGGAAGACAGATCTTCTTTTGGTCTTGGATGAAGAACAACATCACCTTCTGGTTGAAGTTGATGTAGTCTGGGGAACTGCCCTTTGGTCTCTGGTTTATGCAGTGGAGCAAAATTTTGTGCCAGATCCTGAGCTTGGGATGAAGGTCCATCACCTTGTAATTCGTCTTGCCCGGTTTGTAAGTGGTGTACAGGGCCTTGTTGATTGTATCCTTGGTGCTGGGTTTCAGCTTCGATTCCGTGAGTTGGAAACGATACCCAAAAGCAGTGTCTGCACCCAGCAAATTCACGAAAGACTTCTCTGTGATGATGATCTTTCTTCCAAGAATGTGAGATACCACCTGAGTATCATCGCAGTCGGCGTGCTTCCAGAATTCCTTGATCAGTTTATCATACACCGGTCCTCGAAGTCTGTTGAAGTAATTTCCCCAACCTTGAACTTGGACTTCAGGACGAAGATCATACCCATTTGTAGCCAGGTTGTCGAGGTCGAATCTCCATTCTGCCAGTACTTGAAGTTCATCAGGAGCAAAAACGCAATGAACGGCACAGCCCTGTTCTGCAATCGGAAGAATCTGCTCTTGAGCTTGACCTTGATCTTGTGTCGGATTCTCAGGACCCCTTTGACCCGTTGCTAGACCAACTACCATGTGAGGGAACTGGGTTGCATCTGCAGTAGCTCTTCTGGTTTGACTCACCATTTTTGAAGCGGTTGAAGGTTTGAGGTAGAAGATGAAGGTTGAAAGATGAAGAGAGATCGAGAGAGAAAACGAGGATGAGCGGTTTTGAAATAGCAGAGAGAGAGAGAGAGTAAAAACCGGAAGTGAAAGAGATCGTGTGTGTATAGTGGGTTTTGACAAATAACCGTTGTTGATTCAAAAAGCACTTTAAGATCAACGGTTGAAAATTAAAGATAGATAGTAACAGTAAATACACAAATCACACACAGGAGAGAAGCACATCTACACGCAATCATAACAGACTGTCACACGGGCACAAGGAACTATGCATCAGAAATACTGACACACGTGTTGCTGTCTCAGCTTCAGAGTCAGTACCAGTGGGTACACACACTCTGATTGAGTTACCTTCCGGACTAGACATCTTCTGATCAAGAAGTATCATAGTCAGAGGTTCTGATCCATCTTCACTCTGGACAAAAGTCCATGTTCAGATTTTTCAGAATAAAATTAAATCTATCCTCTGCTAAGGGCTTTGTAAAGATATCTGCCCATTGATGGTCAGTATCAACAAACTTCAGAAGAAGTACGCCCTTCTGTACATAATCTCTAATAAAGTGATACTTTACCTCAATGTGCTTTGCCGTTGAATGCAAGATAGGATTCTTACTCAATGAGATTGCAGCAGTGTTATCACAATAGATTGGGATATTGCTCTCAAGGATCTGATAATCCTCCAGCTGATGTTTCATCCAGAGCATCTGAGTGCTGCATATTGCTGCTGAGATATATTCTGCCTCTGCAGTTGATAGTGCAATGGTTGATTGCCTCTTGCTTGCCCATGAGACTAGATTGCTTCCCAGAAATTGACAATTTCCAAAAGTACTTTTTCTCTCTGTTCTATCTCCAGCATAATCAGCATCACAGTAACCTGAAAGCTTATACTCTGATGTTTTCTTATACATCAAGCCAAGGTTAGTGGTGCCTTTCAAATACCTTAGGATCCTCTTAACAGCAGTTAAGTGGGTTTCCCTTGGATCTGATTGGAAACGAGCACATAAATGAACACTAAATAGTATGTCTGGCCTAGATGCAGTTAAGTATAGAAGTGAACCTATCATGCCACGATAGAGCTTCTGACATACTTTACCACTTTTATCTTCTTTCTCCAGAATGCATGTAGGATGCATTGGAGTCTTGGCCACTGTAGATTCCAGCATATTGAACTTCTTCAGAAGTTCTTTAGTGTACTTGCTCTGATGGATATATGTTCCTTCTGGTGTTTGATCAACTTGTATTCCCAGAAAGTACTTTAATTCTCCCATCATACTCATCTCAAATTCAGCCTGCATCATCTCAGAAAATTCTTTGCATAGAGATTGATTAGCAGAACCAAATATAATATCATCAACATAAATTTGCACAATTAAGATATCATCTTTATAAGTCTTGCAAAAAAGAGTTGTATCTACTTTATCCCTTACAAACTCATTCTCCAGAAGGAATGAGCTAAGTCTCTCATACCATGCTCTGGGAGCTTGCTTCAGACCGTAGAGTGATTTCTTCAATTTGAACACATGGTCTGGTTTCTTCTCATCTTCAAAACCTGGGGGTTGATGAACATAGACTTCCTCTGAGATATAACCATTTAGGAAGGCACTCTTCACGTCCATCTGATGTAGAACTATGTTGTGATTTACTGAGAAAGAGATCAACAGTCTGATTGCCTCCAGTCTTGCTACTGGAGCAAATGTTTCAGTGTAGTCTATTCCTTCCTGCTGGCTGTAGCCTTGAGCAACTAGCCTTGCCTTGTTTCTGACTACATCTCCTTTCTCATTCAGCTTGTTTCTGAATACCCATTTCGTTCCAATAACATGGACACTCTCAGGCTTCTTCACTAAGCTCCAAACATCGTTCTTGGAGAATTGATTCAATTCTTCTTCCATGGCCAGAATCCAATCCTTGTCCTGAAGAGCTTCATCTATGGACTTGGGTTCAATTAAGGACACCAATCCTTTCAGACAAAGCAAGGTCTCTTCAGAGGGTCTGAAGGCAGATCTGGTTCTGACTGGTTCGTCTTTGTTGCCCAGAATCAATTCCTTAGGGTGAGCTGCAGTGATTCTGCTCTTCTTCAGAGTTTGTGAGTTAGAGGGACCAGCTTCTTCCTCTGGTTCATCTTCCTCTGGCTCAACTTCCTCTGGAGCTTTGCCTTTGTTAGAAACATTAATGCTTAAATCTGCAAACTTTTCAACTAGCTTTGACTGGTCAGAGTCAAGCTTATCATCAAATCTAACATGAATAGATTCTTCAATAATCTTAGCATCAGTATTATAAAATCTAAAACCTTTAGATCTATCAGAATAACCAAGTAATAGACACTTAGAAGACTTAGCATCAAATTTATGCAATCTATCCTTAGTATTGAGAACATAACAAACACAGCCAAAAGGATGAAAATAGGAAATGTTGGGTTTTATGTTCTTCCACAATTCATAAGGAGTCTTATTCAGAATTGGTCTCACAGAGATTCTGTTCTGAATGTAACATGCTGTATTTACTGCCTCTGCCCAAAAGTGCTTAGCCATGCCAGTTTCTTGGAGCATGGTTCTAGCCATCTCCTGAAGAGTTCTGTTCTTCCTCTCAACAACACCATTTTGTTGAGGAGTTCTGGGACAAGAGAAATCATGTGCAATTCCATAGGAATCAAACAGACTCTCAAACTTGTCATTCTCAAACTCTCCACCATGGTCACTTCTGACACGCACAATCCTACAAGCCTTCTCGTTTTGCACTTGAGCAATGAAGGTAGAGAACACAGCATGAGACTCATCCTTGCGGGATAGAAACTTTACCCATGTCCAGCGGCTATAGTCATCAACGATAACCATCCCATATCTCTTGCCACCTATAGACTCAGTTTTCACTGGTCCAAAAAGGTCGATATGCAGAAGTTCTAACGGCCTTGAGGTTGAGACAACATTCTTTGCCTTGAAAGGGACTTTTGTGAATTTTCCTTTCTGAAATGCTTCACAAAGAGCGTCTGAAGCGAACTTCAGATTGGGTAAGCCCCTGACAAGGTTTAGCTTGCTCAGCTGAGAAATCTTTCTCATACTGGCATGCCCTAACCGTCTATGCCATACCCACTGCTCTTCATTAACAGACAGAAGGCACTTCACATTCTGAGCCTCCAACTCAGATAATCTGATCTTATAAATGTTGTTCTTCCTCTTGCTGTTAAACAGAACAGAGCCATCGATCTGACTTACAGCCCGGCAGGACTTTTGATTGAATATAACATCATAACCCTTGTCAGCTAATTGACTTATAGACAATAAGTTATGTGTTAAGTCGTCTACCAATAACACATTATCAATGCATGGACTACTATCTACACAAATAGTACCAGTACCAACAATTTTACCCTTTTCATTTCCTCCAAAGCCAACTTCGCCTCCAGGCTTAAGTTTCAGCTCTCGGAACATACGCCTTTCTCCCGTCATGTGACGCGAGCATCCACTGTCCAGATACCATGATTGGTGTTTCAGTGGAGCTATCAAGGATATCTGCAACATAGATAATCTTGTCCTTAGGTACCCACTTTCTGGGTCCTCTCTTGTTAGTTACCCCAGAGGTTCTGATCACCTTGGGTGTCTCAACATGATATTTTAAAGGAATATTTGCATGATATTTAGTCATAGAGAAGGATCCCTTTTTTAGAGGGTTTTTAGCAACTTTAGCAGGTACAGGATCAGGCAATATGGTACCAGAGGGAACAAAGCATTCATACAAGGATTTAGCTTTAGACACAGAGGGCTCATTTCTAATTGGTTTAGAATAGCCAATGCCATGCATTCCATTTCTGCTTACGCCATAGATCATTGAAGCCATTAAGCTTTTATCCACGCTTTTAGCTAGGAATCTTTGAAAAGACTTTTCATACTTAGATTCATTTCTACAATCAGAGGCATCACAGGCAACAATTTCTCCTAACTTAGCAATCTGGTTCTTAAGCACAGAGTTAGAATTGATCAAGGCATGATTATCATTTTTCAAATCAGAAATAATTTTCTCATGTTCAGAATGAGTCTTGGAAACAGCAGATAGGTTCTTTTTCAGCTTCTTATGCTTAGACAATAAGGAGTTATACTTATCCATAATATCAGACAATGCATGTTTCAGTTCAGAGGTAGAGAAAGAAGCGAATACCTCATTTTCATCGTCTGAGTTAGGATTTCCTTCTGATTCTGAGTCAGAGTCAACAGTTCCCTTTGACTCTGCTTCCTTGTCTTTGACAATGGCCATGAGTCCTTGGACTTCACCATCAGAGTCAACATCCTCTGACTCTGATTCATCAAATGTCACCATCAGACTCTTCTTTGTCTTGAAGTGCTTCTTTGGCTTCTTGTCCTTCTTCAATTTTGGACAGTCACTTTTGTAGTGCCCTAATTCTTTGCACTCAAAGCATGTGACTTCCTTAAGTGAGGACTTCTTCTGACCTGAGAATTCAGACTTTCCTTTTGCCTTTCCAGAGCCTTTGTATTTGCTCTGCCTGTGCTTCCAGATGCGATTGAGTCTCTTGGAGATCAGAGTCAGCTCATCTTCATCAGAATCTTCTGATGCTTCTTCAGATTCCTCTTCTTCAGCTTGAAGAGCTTTTGACTTCTCAACCTTAGCCTTTTCAGATTTAGATTTCAAGGCTATGGACTTTTTCCTCAGATCTTGCATCTCTGAGCGCTTCAGCTCATGGCATTTCAAAATGCTGATGAGTTCTTCTAAACTCATATTCTCAACGTCTCTCGTGAGCTCTATTGAAGTCACTAAAGGCATCCAACTTTCAGGAAGACACCTGATGACCCTTATGACATGATCTTTTGTTGTGTAGCTCTTGTTGAGAGGTCGTATGCCAGCTACAAGCAACTGAAATCTGGAGAACATTTCTTCAATGGACTCATTTGGCTCCATGATGAAGGATTCATACTTTTGGATCAAAGACAATGCCTTTGATTCTTTGACTTTCTTGTTTCCTTCATGAGACATCTTCAGAGATTCGAAAATGCCTTTCGCAAACTCACGATCTGTAATCTTCTGGTACTCTTCATAGGAAATAGAACTTAGAAGAATTGCTCTTGCTTTGTGATGTTGTGAGTACAGCTTCTTTTGATCTGCAGTCATCTCTGACCTTGGGATCTTCTTGCCATCTGCATCAACTGGACGCTCGTAGCCATCCACAATAATATCCCAGAGATCTGCATCGAAACCCAGAAAGAAACTTTCCAGTCTATCTTTCCAATATTCGAACCTTTGACCGTCGAACATAGGAGGCTTTGCATTGTAACCATCTCTTTGAGTTTCACTGGTGGTGGCAGCCATTGTTTTTCACACCGGCCCGGATCACTGAACACTGTTAGGTGTGGTAATCAGAACTTGCGCTCTGATACCAATTGAAGGTATGAAAAACGGTAGAAAGGGGGGGTTTGAATAACGTTTTCAGTATAAAACTTCCACCTTAAAGATTTTGACAAATCTTTCGAGAACTTAAGTGCTAAAGATAAGAGATAGAAAAGCACACAAGGATTTTATCCTGGTTCACTTGATGAATCACTCAAGCTACTCCAGTCCACCCGTTAAGGTGATTTCTTCCTTCTTAGAATGAAGGCAATCCACTAATCAGGTAAGAGTTACAACTGCACTTGAAACCTACAAGTGACTAACAATTACACTGACTTGGCTCACACTAAGATTCACTCTCTTAGTCTTCTCTAGGATCCGATCAACCTTGATCTCCTAAAGGAACTAAACAAACTGTTTATCAAAGAATTGTTTACAAGAAATTTGCTTCTAAAAAGCTAATAGTAAACTCAATGAATTTCAGATGAAAGAAAGCTTAGAAGAATTTAAGTTTGTCTTGCGTGTATGTGAATGCTTCTAGCCGTTTCTTTCAGTCTTCAGCCTCTTTATATACTCCAAGGATTAGGGTTGAGCGTTGCATGGGAAATGCTACCGTTGGAGGGCAGTTCTGGAAAATCCAGCTTCTGCTGTGTCTGAGACTGTTAGGTAGGTCGTCAGGAAGGTACAGTTGCTTTTGTACTTGGATAGCGACTTGACCTTTAAACCTAGGAGACTTCTGATCCGGGGAATACTTCATATTGGAACTTGTGAAGCCGGTTGATCAGAGTCAGAGGGAAAGCCCAGATCCTCTGACCATTGTTTCTTCTGATTCTGAACTCAGAGGGAAGAACATGGTCTTCAGAGTATCTTGCTTCTGGACAACAGAATTTCACTAATCAGCTTCTGGATCTTCAGAGTCTTCTACACCATCAGAATATCTGAGCCTTCAGTGTTTCTTGGTTATCAGACTTTCTGGATCTTCAGAACTTCTAGTGACTGAGTCCACATCAGAGTTTGTATAGCTTCAGAACTTCTGAAGCTTTTCCACTGTTCATACTGAACATGGTGAATGCGAAAGCGTTGCTTGGGTCGTTCTTTATACACAGTGCTTCTGATTTGTGTGAGATTGAGTTGAGGTCAGAGCCTGTAAATAGCACACTCAGAAAAACACGTTAGAGTACCACAATTGTTCATATCAAAAGGTTAACTTGTAATCATCAAAACATAGAGTTGTACTACTAGATCAAAACTTGATCTTACAGTGGTTATAGGGCAACCTTCCTCTAGTCATGAATAAGTGTTAACATAAGTGACTTTAGCATCTTCTTTGACCTTACAACACTTGTGAGGAAAGATGTGAGTTCTATTGACGGAGGTCATGATATATTTAGAAGAGTGGTAAATGATTTGGGTAGTCGAGGTCTGAAGTCAACCTTAAGTCGTTGCTGTTACTCGTCAGGATACTTAGGAAACCAATGGAGCAGTCACGAGATTAGTTTCAATATGTCCTTGAGATATTCATATTTTGTTTGATCCTGAAGCTATGTTCTCTTTGGTATAATTGATGTTCGCTTCTTAACTTACTACATTATATCCTTCTTGAACGTGACGTTAATTGTTGCTACACCACTTAGAGAGTTTTGAAGGATGATTATGTTCATGGTTAACTTGAGGTATCCGTTAGGGATTGAGGGTTGTTGGTAGAAATTATAGCTTTAAACATTGTTGATTTTGATGTGATCTTTGGGTATCATGATGTTTTGGGCTGACATAGCAAAGTAATGAGATATGAATTAACTAGAGAGTTTTTTTCTTATTCAGGAAGAGTGAAGTTGGGAACCATGTAATCTAATTTTAGTGTCGAAGTTAGAAGGTTACTAATGAAGGGTGGTCATGGATACTTGTCTCTGGGTAAAAGGATGCTCAAGCAGCTCAAATAAAATTAGAAGAGATTCTTGTAGTGTGTGAAATTCTTAT
The DNA here is from genome assembly GCF_012489685.1 of Lotus japonicus. Classification (NCBI taxonomy): domain Eukaryota; kingdom Viridiplantae; phylum Streptophyta; class Magnoliopsida; order Fabales; family Fabaceae; genus Lotus; species Lotus japonicus. Next base: position 31,853,522 of record NC_080042.1, on the reverse strand, counting down.
GTATTTTGGGAGAATTTCCTGAGGTACCATAAAGTTTTCCATAAATTTGGTTCTTGAAACTAGTTTTGTTAGTAAAGAAGAAGGATGTACTATGTAAATAATTATGTGGTTATGAGATGACCGCATGCAATTAGATTATGTGACAATACCTAACTAATATCTTTTACCTCATTTAGATGAGTTGTCTGATCTGTTGAGGAGCTCTTGGTCATATCAAGTTTAGATCATGGTTGTGGCTTAAAGCCACGAATAAATGGTTTAGCGCTTCATTTGTTGAATGGATAATGAACCCTCTGTGTTGTCTGGAATATACATAAGTTCAGCTAAGAACTCTGATCGTTTGGTCTCTTGTTGTGTTGTTGTGAAACTGGTTTAGTGCTGCTGTCAGTTTTCAATTTAACGGTGCAGGTAGAGTGATAGGGGATTATAGTGATCCAATTCAAGGCCCATTTATGTTGGGGGAACGTGGCTTCCAGAAATTAATTAGGGACGCTAATCTCCCTTGGTTCTGAATATATTGGGGTTGGAGATCATTGTTACTTCTTTGATTGGATATATGTTATTCTGTAGCAGGTCCAATTCATTTTCCTATGCACGTGTTGATGGCTTTAATAGCACCCTGTATAAGTTTTCTCATTGTGGGTTGGAAGGGTCTGTGAGTGGAATATCTAAGTCTGTCTTCTACATTGCTAATGTAGAATTTTCCATTTAATCCATCTCCTAGTTTGATCCTTTTGTACTTGGTTTGGGACACCCCCAATGCTCCATATTAGCTCAATATGCTAAGTTTTATTTGGATGGAGATTATTTCTTTGCATGGTGTACGCTTGGCTATGATTTCATATTGAAGAGCTCCATTTACTTTGTAGTTTTTGAAATCGTTTCGAACTACTTCAGGGACTCACTTGAAAATGAGTATAAGTTTCCATTCTCAGACAGTTGGCATCTCTTAGAGACTATTCAGATCATATAGGATATTTTTTATGCTTGTGTTTTAGACCTTAGAAAGAGTTTTGATCAGTATTTAACCCGAAAGGAGCTTGATTATAATAACAGTTATCAGTCAAATGTTCAGATGGAATAATTTGAGGCCTTATTTGGTAGGCGAGACATATCACTAATAGGTTGGTTTGAGGTTGAAGAAGCTAAGTTTGTAGACTCGTAGAACTTATCCAAGATACATTAGAGAAAGGTTAAGATGATTCAAAATCATTTGGTTACAATTTAGAGTATGCCATAGTCTTATGCTGACAAGTGGCGACGCCCTTTAAAGAATGAAGTTGGTGATCATGTGCTCTGGTGCGTCTTTCTAATGAAAGAAGTATGATGGTTTGGTAAAATTGGAAGGCTGAGTCCAAAATTCGTTGGACTTTTAAAATCTTAGAGAGGGTTTGATTGACACTTCTGCTAGATCTTTTTTGTACTGCTAGATCTTTTTGTAGTTCATAAAAATTTTCAAGGTTTATGCTTCAGAGGTGCTCATATGGTTCTTCTCACATTATTCATCTTAGGATATACAATTAGATGAGCATGTATCTTATATGGAGCAACTGGTAGCCATGGTCAAAATTCTAAGTATTTTCATTCTGTGATTAATTGGAAAAGAAGATCAAATGCGATGGTGGGTCTTGTAATTGATGGCTCTTGGGAGGAGGATCCAAGAAAGGTGAAGGAGGAGGTTAGCAATTTCTTTAAGAATAAATTCACAGCTGAAAATTGGCCAGGGCTAAACTGAATGGGGTTCCTTTTAAAAGAATTTCGGCGGAGGATAATGCTTTCCTAATTAAGCGCTCTGAGGCGTCTGAGATAAAAGAAGCAGTGTGGGAGTGTGGTGGTGATAAGAGTCCGGGACCGGATGGGTTTAATTTCAGATTTTTACAGCATTTTTGGGAGTTGATGGGGGCGGATTTTAGGCAGGTTGATGATGAGTTCTGGTTGCGAGGTATGTGGCCTAGGGGTAGTAATGCATCTTTTATCGCTTTGATTCCAAAGATTGATTCACCTCTTTCTCTTAATGATTTTCACCCTATCTCACTGATTGGTTGTATGTATAAAGTTGTGTCCAAATTGTTGGCAATTAGACTCAAGAAGGTGCTTGTGAAAGTAATTAGTGATAACCAGTTTTCTTTTTTTTTGGGGGGGGGGGGGAGGAATATGCTAGACAGTGCGGTGATTGTGAATGAAGCGGTAGGGGTGGCAAAGAGGTCCAAGAAGCCAACTGTTATTTTCAAGGTTGATTATGAGAAAGCGTATGATTCTGCTCGCTGGGATTTCCTAATGTATATGCTGGGTCGTATGAATTTTTGTAGGAAGTGGATTAATTGGATCATAAGTTGTCTTGATTCTGCTTCTGTCTCAGTTCTGGTTAATGGCAGTCCCGGGGTGGAATTTAAAATGGAAAAAGGGCTGCGGCAGGGGGATCCGTTATCTCCATTCTTATTCTTGGTGGTTGCAGAGGGTTTGAATGGTCTGTTTCATCAGGCAGTTAACAGGGGCAGATTTGTGGGTTTCAATTTTAGCAGGGGAGGGGACTTGGCAATATCTATGTTGCAGTTTGCGGATGACACCGTTTTTATTGAGGAGGCAAGTGTTCAGAATGTATCACTAATCAAGTGTGTCTTGAGGTACTTTGAATTAGCTTCTGGTCTCAAGGTAAATTTTCATAAAAGCAAGTTAGCAGGAGTAGCAGTGGAAGGGGGTGTTTTACCCATGTTTGCATCAATGCTGAACTGTAAATTAATGCAAATTCCCTTTGTTTATTTGGGGATACCGGTGGGGGGGAGAACTAACAGCTTACAGTTATGGGAGCCAGTTGTTCAAAAGTTCAGGAAGAAGTTATCAAGGTGGAAGCAGAAAGTAGTATCCTTTGGGGGGCCAATTTGTCTCATTCAAAGTGTCTTGTCTGCATTGCCTCTCTTCTTTTTATCTTTTTTGAAGATGCCAGTTGGGATAATTAATGAATGCACTAGGCTCATGCGTAGGTTTCTTTGGGGTGGCTCAGATGTGGAAAGAAAAATTGCATGGGTAAAATGGATTGACGTTTGTAAATCCAAAGCTCTTGGTGGCTTAAGGATAAAGGATCTGTCTACTTTCAATAAGGCGCTTATTGGCAAATGGAGGTGGCGGTTTTTGACAGAACAAAATAGCTTCTGGTGTAAGGTGATTAAATCTCAATCTGAGGATGGCAGGTGTTCTTCCCTGTAACACCCCGACTTTCGGGAGTCACAATTAGTAACCTATTAAATTAAAATGGAATTATTTTCCAACAAGGATTTAATAAAATCGGGTATATTTTTTTTTTCGTTTGCTTTCTTTCCAAAACATTTCCAAAACCTGATATGTATACTCTTACCCAAACCCTTACATCCGACCTTGACAAGGCAAGCACCCGTGAGTGACGACGAATGTTCAAGACGTGTAAAATATACAGTGAAGTAATGTCTTAACCGACAACAAAGTTCAAAATGCGATAACACCCTAAGTCCAATATACTTCCTACAATCCCCTCACTGGAGATTCGCAGAAGAGTAATGCATCGGAACCTACCCAAGACCAAAGTAAGTAATACAATCATCCCTACGAGCTTCAACCAATGACGGTAAGCTTCTCTACCCAAGGCTCTAGCCTTACATCTTACTATTACTTCCACAAGTCTTCGGTTGGTTCACTCACTCCAAGGAAGTCTCATCGTCAATCAGTCCAATCACCTTCTTGCAGCGATCAACAGCTCCTCAGCGACACACCTGTTAGGGCCTGGCAGTTTGCCGACCGCCCAAACACAAATAAAGCAAACAAGGCAGAAAGGGTCAACTTCCTAGAGTAATGTAATATAAGTCCTAGCTAGATCTAGCATAGTTAAGTAGCTTGTGAATAATAATTAGACACAGCATAAGTCGATCTCTATCCTTTGAACGTCAAGTCATCAATCCATCACTCGCCGCCTGGCATTGGTGTATCTTCATTTCCTTGCCAGAGCAACACCGCTTCCCACTAATGTAAACGCACGACCCAGGGGTCAATCATCTAACACGATGAAGTGTATACTCTCTAATCAGCAAACAGATAACAGGATCAAGGACTAGCCCCTTAATCGATCCAAGTAATAGGAGTTAAGGTCTAACCTCTTAAGCAAATAACAAATAGTATGACTAAGGTCAATCCTCTAAATCAACTAACACATAATAGGATTAAGGTCCGGCCACTTAAATTTCAAGGACAAATAATATGATTAAGGTCTAACCACTTTAATCAAATAGCAAAAATATGATTAAGGTCCAGCCACTTGAATCCACAAGCAAATAATAGGATTAAGGTCCATCCTCTTTAATCCAATAACGAATAATATGATTAAGGTCATACCCCTTAATAAAGAGTAATTAATAGGATTAAGGTCCAGCCACTTTAATCCAGGGGTAAACAATACGATTAAGGTCCATCCTCTCTAATCGATGGATAAATAATATGATTAAGGAGAAACCTCTTAATCAAAGAATAATTAATGGGATTAAGGACAAGCCCCTTAATCAAGTCATGCAGGTATGCAAGAGCTAGCAAACCACGATTCGTCCTCACCCGGATACGTGTCTAGCTATGGTTCATGTCTTTATCGTTTTTCCCTAAGGTAAACGTCGATCCTTTGACCAATCACTTCACAACAAGGAGTAGCACCTGCACTGAATGGCGGTTCTACTCATAGCGGCTCCTCTTCATGATGTTCACAACTCGAATCATTATCTTTCCTCGAACCTCGAATCTTCGACCCTTCCCATTTTCGAACTCATTTCATATCCTAAGTTTTCCTCAAAATGGGTTATCTTTATTATTCAAAGTGTTCTATTTTGAGTTAATTCATTATGGAATTTATTCTCAAATCAAGTCTTATGCATTCATTTGTTTCAAAATCTAACAAGTCAAAAGATCAATATCATCCCCATGTTCTCTTTCCTGAGAAAGCCTCGATCCATCACGTCAGCAGTAGCTCAGACCTTCCGTCGGGTCCTATTTACTAATTCTTATAACACTTCGCATTTACAATCGATATAATCATAAGGTTTTGGCATAACTTCATGCTTATGCACATACCTAATTCAAGAAATAGCAAATGTTTATCCATTAAAAGAAATAAGACTGAAATCTCAGTAAACGACCGAAGCCTCAGCAGTCAACAGAAGCATAAGCCTCACATATCAATATCATTTAACAATTGCCGATTCTTCGACACCTAAACATATAGCTAATAGCTAGGAGAGTTGCCCTTACCTTAGCCAATTTCATTACTAAGCTGCAACTCCAATCCAATCACATATTTGCTTTCTCGTGTTAGCCAGCTTCCTTTTGTCCCTTGGCTTCGTTGCCAAGCGCTTCCATTATTCGTACCCTTCATAAGTACACATCACGTAATTACTAATTGAGTTAACCTATTAACTCAAGGTCTAAAGCTACGACTTCAGGCAATTGACTCGAAGCAGACACAAGTCACACTCAATCTCCTTAATGGTTATAACCCATTAGGATTAAACTCAGAAATCAAGGCATGTCGACATAATGACAACAAAAACAAATAATAATGTTTCAAAGCTTTTAACTTAGTAAATCAACTTTAAAGCCAAATACTCGTATCTTTGTTAAAATAGAAAAGTATACATAACTAGTACTTACTCCTCTCGTTTTCCTTAGAGTTCTCAGTCTCTATTAGAATACTCATTGAGGCATTTTCGCAATACTACGCACACTAAACTCTTCATTAAAACAATACCCTAACAGTTGCATAGTTATGTACTTCATGTGAATCATAGAATCTATAACTCATACTTAAATCCTTAAACATTTAACCCATAGAAATACGAGTTTTCAAAGCAAACGAAGGCTTCCTAGAGCTTATAGAGCTCTCGGCCGTGCCCTAACACACAAGGGTAACAAGTTTTAGAATTAATTTTCCAAAAGATCGGGATGTATGTTTTAGAGTCCAAAAATTAATGTACATATAGCATATTTAAGAGAACCTTAAGAATTAAGACTAATGAAGAAATAAAACTACCATTTTAAATTAAGCATTGTAAACCTATGTCCTACTAAGTACTAACTTTAATATTCTAATCATGTATGGCATCATCTACTGATTCACGAATTGCATTGGCTAAAAGTTTACACCTATGATCAAAGAATTTGAAGTGGTAATACAAATGATTTGGAGTACAATACATAAGAATTTTTCCTTTTCTAATCCAATGCCACTTTTGCAAAAATGATTTATCATTTGGTCACATGCCTACTATATTCACGTGAAAGCAAAATTAGAACCTTAATCAACATGAAACTTCTCCTAAGTAAAATTCAAAATCATTTTCAGTTATTAAGATTCAAAGGACAGCGCCAATATAATTGATTGGAAAGCTACTGTCCAACATAATAGTTAAATAGCCTAAAAGGGTTTCTTTAATTTCATTACAGAGGAGTTGAAATTCAAAAGATTAAAAAGAATGGACATTTAACATACATCCATTTTAACATACGGTTTTCCAAATTACAATTCCAAAATACATACACTAAAGTAGAGTTAATATTAAATTAAGGATTGTGATTGGGAGTTGGGTTTGGGGCCTCCCCTATGGGGCTGCGCGCCCCACCCTTTTTTTTTAAACCCAAAAGTGCCCTACGGAAAGGTACTTTCCGTATTCAATTTAACTTAATACGGAAAGGTACTTTCCGTATTATATTTTGATGACTACGGAAAGGTATTTTCCGTATTTAACTCTGACAGGATTCCCCATTTTTCCACCATTACTCCTCCCTCACCAACCCCTTCACCAACCCCTGACCAGCCCCCCTGAACCTCCTCAATGCCTCCAGACCACCCTCTCTCTCACCCTCTCCTACCTCACTTTCATTTCCAAGCTCTCCACCACCATCCACTCCTTCATTTCCCAAGCTCTCCACCACTATCAACAAGTGTTGTAGTAGAGGTAAGTCTATGTGTTTATTTGTTGTTATTTTGTAGGATTAAGTAGTGGAAGTAGTTAGATTAAGTAGTTTAAGTAGTTAGATTAAGTAGTTTAAGTAGTTAGAAGGATGGTTTTTTGAATTCTGAGTCGTGATATAATACGGATTGTTATCTTCCGTATTGAATATGGAAAGGTAATTTCCGTATTCAGTATGGAAAGTAACAATCCGTATTCAGTATGGAAAGTAGCTTTCCGTATTGAGTATGGAATGTAACTTTCCGTATTCTCTTCCAGGGATGAAAGATTCATTTTTCTTTGGTGAGTCACAATTGATTGAAGCTGGATTTCACAATGGTCAACCTGAAGAGGCCACTACAGAGGTGCCACCACCAGCATTTGTGCCCTCGTGTATAAGTATAGATGTCTCGCATTTATTTGCAACTGATCAGGTATTCTTTGAACATATTTTTGCATTATTTTGAGAGTGTAATATATCAATTCTTATTATGTCTTGATCACCCTTGTAATCAATTCTTATTATTATAACAGATTTTCCCTACCCGTGATGATCTTATCAATTGGGTTCATGGAATTGCGATTGAAAATGGATATGTTACGTTGATCACAAAGTCAGATTATGGTGGGAATGGAAGCAGAAAAGCTTATGTCATGTTGGGGTGCGAGAAGCATGGTAAATATGTTCCTTATAGAGACCCTGACCTTGTTGAAGGGACGAGATCACAAAAGACAGGTTGTCCTTTTAGACTAAAAGGACGACCTAGGAAAAATGGCATAGATAGAGATTGGCGGCTAAAGGTGATGGAAGGTATACACAACCATGAACCAGCTCGGTCACTACTTGGGCACAATTTTGTTGGTCGTCTAAAACCCGGAGAGAAGGAGCAAGTGGAAAAAATGACAAGGAGTTGGGTTCCACCGAGAAAGATGGGTTCCAACCTTTAAACTGTTTGCCATGAATTATTTATGTTACTTATCCTGCCTTTGATTATTTACGGTGTAGTTATACGGGTTTTTTTCAATACAAGAGTCGGCATATAATCAGTGAAAATAGAAAGCATGATTAATATAAAGAGAGTCCTAATACAAAGAGTCACATGTCATAATATAAAAATACAAAAAAAATATACAAATATACAGTCAATCACTCGCCCCGACCCCTCTACGACCTCTAGGTCCACGGGCTCTGCCTCCACGGCCTCTGCCTCCACGCGCACCCTCTGCAGGAGCACCCTCTGCAGGAGCACCCTCTCCACGGGCTCTGCCTCCACGGCCTTTGCCTCCACGCGCTCTGTCTCCACGACCTCTCCTCCTGCAGCTCTAGCTCCTCGGACAGCAGCAAAGGCTACCCCCTGGGTACCAATGAAGGCATTGGATCTAATAAAATCCAGCGCCCTCTCAGTGAGGGATCGGGAATGCGTGCCCTCTGCAGGAGCATCTGGCACCTCGAGTGACTGCTCCAACAAGTCCACGACCCGACGCATAACAGTCTGCAAAAATAATGTAGATACATTAGATACAAATAAAATATCATGAACAAAAAATCACAATTGAATGGAAAATAAAATTCAAATTTACCACCGCACTGAACTCCTCCCTCCTATCATCAGGGATGATGAACCGATGGGACACAGCGCTGTACCACCTCATGTAATCCTCCACAGCCTCTCCCGGATATGTAGCGGGGATCCCCTGAGGGCGGAGGTGCGGCGCAAACTCAGCAAAGGCAGCATCTGCGGTCTCAGCAAGGGACCCAGACGTCTGGATCTCAGAGGGGTGTCGAGGGACATCCTGTATGAAGCCAAACTGGCGCAGAACCCTCTCTGGTAGATGCCGTCGAACAACACGGCCAAATGGCGACCGGATGTAGCCAGAATACATGGCCCTCGGATCCCGTGGTCGATGAGCCCGATGGTCCTCAAATGGGGTCCATATAATGTCATCCACCGTCAGCTCATCGAGCATGACTCGCCTCTCATCAAGGCCTGCATGCCCGACCCGGGACATAGCCCACCGCCGCGCCCTAGGCTGGTCCTGCGAGTACTCCGGATCCGCCCTACGGATAATGACGCGGTCAGAAAGGTACTCGTAGACCCATCCTAGCAGGAGCGAGCTAAAACCTCCCATCTGGGCCGTCCCCCTCCTGGACGCTCGACTAAGCTGGTCGTATAGCGTAGCGAGCGCAATCGCGCCCCACGCGTACTCGCACACTCGACCAAGATCCTCCAACATCTCTATCCAGTAGATGGTCGTATGGTAGCCTCCGCTCTTGCTAGCAAAGAGCGTGGCGCCTAGCTGGTTCACCAGCCAAATCCGTGCAGCGTCCTCATATCGGTGCTCTACAATGAAGTGAATCAAGTTAATAGTTTATAACAATACAATAATAATAGATACAAAGACAATACAATAATAATTAAGACATACCCGCCAACGCAGCCTTATACCGGGTCTGCAAGACCCCAAAGCGAATAGTCTGGGACCTATTCGTATCAAACTCAGCCTCATAAATACCAACAGATCCTCCCATCAACTGAGCACAGAGCGCTGCACACTCGTCCCTCTCCCCCCTCCCAAGCGTATAGAACCTCGACCCCATGGGGAGATGGAGAAGAGCCGACACGTCGTCCAAGGTGATAGTCATCTCCCCGAACGGCATGTGAAAGCTACTAGTCTCCTCATGCCATCGCTCCACAAGGGCCAAAATAAGGCCTGCATCTGTCACCGGGTAGCTGCAATAGGGTAGCTGATGAAGACCAGTCTGCTCAATCAACTCTCGAACCCGCCTGTGACTGTCTGAATCACCATCACAAGCAAGGTTCCAAACCTTCCCCCCAGCTGTGGCCACCTTCAACTGTCGACGGTCCACATACCGCTCGTCTGTGCGTAGGAGTGCATGCCACGCCCAGGGAGCCTTGTGATCAGCATAATGGGTGAGGAGCGATAGCTCAACAGGCCCCCCCGAAAACGGCGGCAACCTCTGGATCAGGTCCTCCTCGCCACCCTGTGCCCCCTGCTCCCCCTGCTCTGGCGGCAGGACATCAGCATCAACAGTAGGCGGAGGAATACTATCCTCGTCAGATCCTCCCATGCCAGATGAGGCCTCGCCTGATGACTCCTCGCCGGAAGACTCCTCGCCTGAGGACTCCTCGCCTGAGGACTCCTCGCCTGATGACTCAACCATGGGAGAGGGCGGAGAATCAACTGTAGGTATCTCAACCGTGGGAGACGGCGGATAATCAACCAGAGGAACCTCAATCATGGGAGACGGCGGAGAAACAACTGGAGCTGAAGCCTCCACCGCCTGAGAGGTTGCAGCATGATCGCCGCGCCGGCTAGAAGCATGTAACAGCCGGTGTCTATCCTCAGTAGCCCCGACATCCTCACTAGAAGCATGAGACCTCTTTCTGTTCTTCATTCTCACTATATATTCAGAGCAAACATTCACTATATATACCATTTCAGCCATAGACAGAAACATGATGCAAGCAAATGGAAAATTCCTAGAATTTTATAAGTACATAGATGATAATCGGATCTTCTGTGGTTTATGCATGCTTGGATCAACTTTTATTTTCCTAATAATCAATTATGGCATCTAGAAACTACTCACAAATGCTTTGGAAACCTTCTATAATTGATTCTGAACCCAGAATCAATTATAAGTGTTGGGTTTGGTTCTGAGATGAATACGAAAAACGTTTTTCCGTTTCAATACGGAAAACCATGTTCCATACTGAATACGAAATACCATTTTCCATATTCAATACGGAAACCTGTGATCCGTATTTACCCAGAAACGCCATTAACGACAATGAGCTATCGGCCCTAAACTCAAACCACATTCAAGACATTTCAGCCAACAATACCTCTACACAAGCAACAATCGACTACCTTAGGGTTCAATGATTAACATAATTTCAAGTTAAATGGGGAAAATCCAAAAATCCTTACCTCTAGGTTTCAATTCTGAGAATGGGGTTGTGAAGAGCTTTGATGGAGATGATGGAACCTTTCAAGTACACGGTTCAAGTAAGGGGAGCGACAGAGATCGAAGGTTGAAGAGGGGAGAAGAGCTTGGCAAAATACGGAATGAAGTTTGAAATGAGTTTGAATAAACCCTTGCCGGTTTACATACTAATATAATACGGATATAAGACTTCCGTATTGAATACGGAAATGTTTCTTCCGTATTCTATTAAAGGGGGGCATTCCAGTAATTTCCCCACTTTAAGTGAGGCGGGGAGCCCCATAGGGGGGCCCCAAACCCAACTCCCATTGTGATTTAAAGAACTCAATATATATAGTAGTCCCTTTTCATGATAGAAATCAGTCTCAAAACTACTTAGAATTGAACCCTCATTAAGCCCCTAAAAACGTGGCAGTAACAAGGAGTCCTGGAACAAGTAAAAGTTGCAAAAAGAACTATTCTTATTTTAAAGTATTTTTGCTACAATCATCAAAGGTACATGAAGACATGTATTTTCAAGTGCTATACCAAAACAGTCTAAGCAAAACAAAACGAATTATAAGAAGTTCTCTTTCAAAAGTTAAATGCCAAATTTTCCATTTTCCAACTTAATTAGTTAACACCTGGATAAGCTAAAATCCTATTTTCCTCTCCTCATAAAATCTATCATGTATAATACAGTAAAGGACTAAAGAACTAATACAATTGAAATTCTCATACCCTTTGCAATTGGACAACCAAAACACTAACTCACACCACACACATCAGACACATAAGGGACCCTATTGATACAAAACTTTTAAGCACAAAGTTCATGTCTTTCTCCTTCTACCTCAAGTCTCATGGTCATGGGACTGAGCTTCTCTTCCTCTGGTCTGGTCGTGCTCTCCCCTTCCTCCAGTAGCCATTGAAACTGAATAATAATAAGGGCACATTACTCAGAGAATGGAACTTAGGATATGAACAAGACAAAAGCTAGGGTTTTGAAAAGGGGAAATTGAAATTGACAGAGTATCACCTCTAAACAATGATCTGACTTTTGATTTGGAAAGAGGAGGTCGAAAGCTTCAAGAAATTGGCCTCCTTTCTCAGAATATAACTCGCCGGAGAAGACGGCGGCGGCGGCGGTCGCCGGAATCACGGTGGCCGATCATTGAATCGATGGAGGGGTTTTGTTGCGGATGATGAGGAGAGTTCAGTGGTGATGTCGGTTTCTCCAAAAACTTAATGGTTCGCCGGAGATCGGGCTTTGAAGGTGGCGGCTAGGGTTTTGGTGGTGGCTCTCATGGAGAAGAAAAACAGAACAGGGACAGTGGTAGTTGTTGCGTGAAGGAGGCATGGAGGTGGTGGTGCTCGCGGATTTGGCACGTGGTGGTGGTGTTGAGTGCAGGAAAGGCTCTATGGTTGTGGTATTGTTGCAGGAGGAATAAACTGAAGAAGAAGGAGGTGCTGTGGGAGAAGAGAAAAGAAACGTGAATGAGAAGGGTGAGAGAGAGTGAGCGGTTGAGGGAGTGAATGAAGGGAGAGAAAGAAAAGAAAATATCTGATTGTGGGAGTGAGACCCACGTGAGAGATAGAGATTGGGGAAATTTGAAATTTGAATTAGTGATTGAGGTGAGAAAAGAATAAAAGATATTCCTTTATGATAGGCTAACATAGGTAATCAGGAAATGTGACCTGATAGAGCAGGTCATCTCTTCAATAAAGAAAGAGATAATTAAAGACTAGAAATTCCTAAAATTAAAATAGAATAATACACACAAAAATAATTATAATTTTAATCTTGTATTTAAATAAAGCTCTATAAAATTCAAATATTAAAATTAATTATTACTTGAATAATTTTCACGAATCGCGATTAGATTCAAGTCAGGAAAATAATATAAAAATACTAAAATATAAACACGCCATTAAATAACTATAAGGAAAATATTCCTTAAGTGGCGCGGATAATATTCAATCACAAATAATTACTAAAATAATACACGTTACTATAATTTAATGGAAATTAAATGAGTAAACAATCTATCGAATTTCGGGTCTTACAATACTATCCCTCTAAAAGGGAGTTTCGTCCTCGAAACTCGGAGTTAGAAAAGGTGCTGGAGGCAGTCCCTTAGCCTTGTCTTCCAACTCCCAAGTAGCAACGTTCGCGTCCCGATTCCAAATGGCTTCCACTGGCCTAAACCCTTTGTCACGCATGACAAGTCGTCTTTCAGCTCGATATTGTGCGGCTCCACCGCACCTTCTCAAAAAAAATATGCTACTATTAAGGAGGTGGGGGAGTGGAGACAGGGTATTTGGGAGTGGAAATTTGCATGGAGGAGGGGGTCGCGAGGAAGGGAGTTAGGATGGTTTGATACTTTGTTGAATACTATTAATATTGGTTGTCTGCGGGAGGGGAGGCCGGATAGGTGGTTGTGGGAACCCGGGGGAGAAGGGAGTTTATTTAGTTAACTCAGCTTATTCGTTTTTGCAGGTATGCGACTTAGAGGATTCTGACATTGACTTTCAGTCAATTTGGAATGGCTTTGCTCCGTCAAAAGTGAAAGCCTTTGTTTGGCGCATGTTGCTCAACCGGATCCCGACCAAGGTTAATTTAAGGAGACGCAATGCTATTCCTGCAGGTGTAGATTTGCTTTGTCCTCTATGTAATCGTGAAGAGGAGTGTTGTGATCACTTGTTCTGTACATGCGCTCGGTCTCTAGATGTCTAGCTTGTTGTCCAATGCTTGTTACAGCATTGCCTTCTTCGTCAAAGTCTTTCTTTAGCCAGTTTTCATTCTTGGGCAGAAATAAGAAACATAGGCTTGCTGAGGTGACGGTGTGGATGGCTACATGCTGGTCCTTATGGCTTATTCGCAACAATATTATTTTCAAGGATGGGGTTTGGGATGATAGTCTCGTGTTGGAACTAATACAGGTCAGGTCCTGGCATTGGATAAAGGAGAAAGTGAGGGGCTTCCATTATTCATTATTTGAATGGAAATCAAACCCGTTAATATGTCTCTTGTCCTTGTGAACGACGCTGGTGGCATGGATGGATTATTTGTTGGTTTCTTACCATCTTTGTTACTTGTTCTTTGTGCTGCCTGCGAATTGGGTGTCTGTTGGTTCATGGTTTTGTGGTTTTTGCTGATATGGCTGTGTGGGGTTTGGTAATGAGTTCAATGTAAGCCTATAGTAGAAAGTTGGGTGGTTTTAGTTTTTTATATTTGGGATTTTATTGTTCTTTTATTTTTCTTTCTTCACCTCTTGCATTTGGGTTTAACACCCCTTGTGCTAATTTTAAATATAATTCTTTGGCTTATCAAAAAAAAAAAAAAAAACATGACTTTGAATTATACATTGAACTGAAGTTTTAAAAAAACAAAAATTATACATTGAACTGACACATACATAGGAGAAAGTGTTATGTCTTGCCAAACCCTAATCGTAAATAATTTTTTTTATTTTAAATCAATAAAATATAAAAAACAAAATCTTCATTTTCTAGGGTAAAATAAATCATTTTTAAAGTTAATTAGTTTTGACAATTAAGTAATAGTAACTATCTGTTCCCGAATGATAGCTTAAATGATAGGCTATGGAACATATGTGTTGGGTGAGAGAGGTCGAGGGTTCAATCTCTTGAGGGAGCAATTTAATTATCTTTCCGATGTATGAAAACAAAAGTAGTAGTAACTATTTATAAGGACATTGTAGGATGCTGGCACTTCCCTTACACGTAATATACTCTTGAATTTGAATTACTCAGTTACTATCAATTTTTTCTTTTCTGCTTACAAGAGAAAAAAAAAAAGGTTAAGATCAATTTTGAAATTACTTTTTAGTGTTCCAATTTTCATCAATAAATTGGTGGTGAGTCTTTACTTTAAAAAAAAATTTAATGGTTTTTTTTGCCGTCATGTTATGTCATGTCATGCTGACAACATAAATGAATTGAGGTATCGTTAAATTAATATTAAAATTGACTTTCTATCAATTAAAATAAATTTTTTTAAAAAAAATTGTTTTTCAATACTCTTTTTAATTTAACACTTTGTTTATTTACCAAAAAAATTTAACACTTTGTTTTTGTTATCTTCCAAAACAAAGATTCACATCCCAATCGGATCAACGGAGATATAATGTCTCTATTTTCAAAGAGTGTTCTTTTACTTTGCTTTCTCACGTTATAATATAAGCAAAGTACTTTTACTCGAAATAACTATAAAAGTCCCAATTTATGGTAAACAGGAAAATAAAGAAACAATAATATAAAGAAACAATTTAGAAATTAAATTAAACTTTCAAAAGGACACATAATTTATTTTTAATTCCATAATACTTTTGTTAATTTCATCCCCATTACATATAATATATAAATCATCTTTAATTACCCTAATTCCATGGATAACATTTCCATTTATCAAATGACGACCCGCTTGTGCTTGGATCTAGTAAGAAACAAGGTCCCCCTTGCTTTATAGACCAAATGACCAGTGAGTAATCATCATATCTCTTTTCAATGTAAACATCAAAACTTTTCCAGTTAGTTCCTGGCCATTGAAAGTAACAATAGAATTGTGTGTGGCCCCAAAAGCTGGGTACAAATGTCCACTGATAGTTCGCGCCGGGAGGGAGGTAATGCAAACCCAAATCATCATCTTTAGATTTGCAGTGAACGGATAGGTTCATATTCCCCAAGGAATTTATCACTTTCACAGTTGTTTTTGGTCTAAAACCAAAACTTTGGGCAGATGGCAACGTGAGTAAGCAAACAAAAAGAATAATCTTTGAAAATAGAGACATTGTATCTTTGTTGATTCTTTTGGGATATGAATCCCTGTTATATATAGGCAACTATGTCAAGAGGAATTACTTGTTAACTAAAATCATAAATATTTATTTGACTTTTTCACACATACCTCTTGTATTTATTAAAATTTTGTAATTCTAAGATTATCATTACAACCAATAATTTTTTGACAGGATAATTACAACGAATAATTAGTTGTGTTTAATTTGATGTACCATTAATGTAAAACTTATTTACTATAAAACTCAAACATTTAATGCCAAATACTCAAAATCAGTTACATTTTTCTAGTGTAATGAAATTAAAATATAATTTTCTGATGTTACGGCCAATAATTAATGTTTGTGTAAAGAAATTCTACATTGACAATATGTATACATTAAATCCTAATTAAATTTTTCCATTCTATCCAATAAGTCCATTAAATATAATTCCATTCTATACGATATGTTTACATGTTGATAACTATACTCCTCGATCTGTAATTACATCACCCTTATTTATTTTGCTAGCTAATTGTTTTATAATATAATTACTAATAAATAGCATAATGTTAATAACTAAATTTGTTGATTAACATATATTTTTTCATATAAATAAATACTTTTTAGTGCCATTTAATCATTTCAGAAGTTTTTTCCCAGGATTTCATTGAAAATATTTCAACAAAAATGATGTTATAATTATATGTATTTAAATTTCTATTATTGATATCTAATATAATTAATAGGGTGAAGTGTCATTGATATAAATAATTACTATTTTTATCCTGATTAATAGTTAATAATTATTGGCCCGTTTGGTGGCAGGATATGATAAGAGCAAGATATGATAGAGAGTAGGATAAGAGTAGAATATGGTAAGAGCAGGATAGACTCTTATATTATTATTTGTTTGAGGTAAACAAGATAATGATAGAATATGATATAAACAGTGAAAAATGTATCAAATTTTCCTTTGAATAAAAAATATAAATTATTTTACAAAAATTAAATTTGTTGATCACTATTTTTTTAAAAAAAAGTGGTGATTCTTAAAATGTAATTTTTTTCAATTTGCATAAAAATTTCAAAATTAACTAAAATAAATTAATTTTTATTAATTATATTATTTTAATTACTATTTTTATGCTCATTAATAGTTTATAATTATTGGCCCGTTTGGTGGCAGGACAGGATAATAGTAGGATATGATAGAGAGCAGGATAAGGGTCTGATATGATAAGAGCAGAAGATACTCTTATATTATTATGTATTTGAGGTAGACAAGATAATGATAGGATATGATATAAACAATAAAAAATTTATATATTTTCCCTTGAATAAAAAATAGAAATTATTTTACAAAAATTAAATTTGTAGATAAATATTTTTAAAAAAGTGGTGATTATGGACTGGGCGAGACCACAGAGGCCCTCGCCCAGTGATGCTCGCCCAAAGGTGATGCACAAGCCAAAGGTCTGGGCCTCCTCCGAGAGGCCCAACCGGCCCACTAAGGACAATTAGATACGCCAAGCCGAACCCTGGCCTATAAATAGGGGGCGGTTACCAATTGTATGGGACTCTTGACTCATTTCATGAATAACAAACTTGAGATTCAGTTACACATTCTCTCTAAGCGATTACACGCTCCCTCTCTCTAGATTCTCTCATAGCAATCCTCTCACTCTAGGTACTATACATTCTTTCTATGCTCTTGGCTGGAATATTTGGCGCCGTCTGTGGGAACAGTCGCCAGAGGCGCTCGCCTCGCCAGAAGCACTCGCCGACGATCGTTTTCTTTTTCCCTTAGTGTTGGCGGAGGGAGGCATTCCGGCGTTCCCAGAAGTAAAGGAACTCAGGAGCTCGGCGGTGGAGAATTTCATATTTCCTGAAAGTCAATGGCAAAGTTATTAGAAGCGGAGAAGTCAAAGGGAAATGTAAACATAACAAAGCACAAAAGGGTGACCTAATCACGGAAGTAATTTGGGGCCCGGAGGGGCACTGAGTAGCTCGACGCAGTTGAGAGGGGGAAGTCGAGAAAGGAGCCCAATGGCAAACCTCTCCTTGGCAGGCAAAGACGCTTTGAGGGTATCAACTAAGAGACGGGGACACTCGGTCCAATAAAATGGAAAAAGGGTGGTTCTGTCCTTTCGTGTAAAGGATGTGGGGTAGGCTGGGTGAGCGACTACTCGAAAGTACCTGTGAGCTAGACAGGGTTCGAAGTCGATCCAGTAATGGCCAAGACGTTCGCAGCCTGAGCGCGGCGACAGAAAAATCCAGCTGCGATGTCGTAGAGATTGGGAATCCACCTCAAAGAAAAAGAAGAAGAGGGCAGTTGTGAGGAACCGGTAGAGAACCCGAGGGGAGGACAGAAGTAAGGAGAAGTAAGGAGGTGTAAAAGCTTGAGAAGAATGTGGAAGTTGCTAATGGCAAGATGAGAGGAATTAATAATGCAAGGAGTGGAAGGACGTGTGTAAAGATAAGTGGAAGATCGTGCCCCATGATGACAAGGTGAAATGATTACTTCGGGACAAGAAACGCGGATTTTGAGGAAATGGGAGCGGCGCATTAAATGGGAAGTCACAACGGCTGATTGGTTTAAATTTGGATTGGCAGGCTTTATTGAGATTTGAGGGGATGTTTCGAAGGCAGCGGTTGGGATTCTGCGGATTCGCTGACCTTTGCATTTCCTCAGCATATTACATGCAGCCTACACGTGTCAAGCCACCGTGATTCACGGCGATCGCGATAGCGGCTGGGCGAGCAAGTCAATCAGTGTTGCCACAAGCCCACTCGTGGACTTGTGGACTCGACGGAGTCTGTCAAGAGAGTCAAAATTTAGCTTTAGCTTTATTTATCACGCCATATTGGCGACCTATCTTGTTCACTAGCTTGACATTAGTTAGTTTTCTTTATCATTGTCGCTTTTGTTTTAAAGACACTATTAGCCCTCATGCTTTGAGCTCGGTGTCTTGTGGACTGGGCGAGACCACGGAGGCCCTCGCCCAGTGATGCTCGCCCAAAGGCGATGCACAAGCCAAAGGTCTGGGCCTCCTCCGAGAGGCCCAACCGGCCCACTAAGGACAGTTAGATACGCCAGGCCCAACCCCTCACCTGTAAATAGGGGGCGGTTACCAATTGTAAGGGACTCTTGGCTCATTTCATGAATAATAAACTTGAGATTCAGTTACACACTCTCTATAAGCGAATACACGCTCTCTCTCTAGATTCTCTCATTGCAATCCTCTCACTCTAGGTACTATACCTTCTTTCTATGTTCTTGGCTGGAACATGTTGGTCAATCTGCAAGTGTACAGAATCTACCCGGTTTTAATTTATCGAACCACAGGGAATTGGTATTCGAATTCAGTTTAAGAATCAAGTTCAAGGTTGGAAAGCGAGTAAAATTCAGTTTTAAGGTTGATTGTTTAGGTGTTTAATTAACAAGCAATTGAAATATAAGTGTGTGAAGAAAAATGGTGAGCATGCCTTGGGTTCTTGCTTAACTAATTCAGTTTTAGTCAACCTATTCTATCCACAAAACTCTGAGTCTCTCCTTGATGCTCTAGCCTAATCAATCATCTATCGATGCCTCACATAGACAATCCTCTCAAGTCAAAAGATAGACACAATTCCTTGACAACCTAAACATTTGCTAAAGGCATTAAGCATGCAATTCAGGCCAACAAACCCCAACCCTTCCTCTATTCCTAGTAGCAAGCATAGAAGAGGTAATCCTACAACAAGTCCCTAATCTATAACAAACTTCCGTTCTATTATAGAAAAGCATAAAGCTAGCACACATTCTTGAAGGTATGAAAAACGATAGAAAGGCGGGATTTAAATAGCGTTTTCAGAATAAAACTTCTCACTTAAGATTTTAACAAATCTTTCGAAACACAAGTAAAGTGCTTAAGATAAGAGATAAGAAAAACACACAAGGATTTTATCCTGGTTCACTTGATGAATCACTCAAGCTAGTCCAGTCCACCCGTGAAGGTGATTTCTTCCTTCTTAGAATGAAGGCAATTCACTAATCAGAGATTTGTTACAACTGCACTTGAAACCTACAAGTGACTAACAATACACTGACTTAGCTCACACTAAGATTCATTCTCTTAGTTTCCTCTAGGATCCGATCAACCTTGATCTCCTAAAGGTAAAAATAAACAACTGTTTAAAAAATATTGTTTACAATGAGATTGCTTCTGAAAAGCTTGTAGTAAACACAATGAATTCGATGAAGAAAGATTGCTAAGAAGATTTGAATATTTCTTGCGCGTATAAGTTTTCTTCAACGGCATCTTTCAGTCTTCAGCCTCTATATATACTCCAAGGATTAGGGTTTGAACATTGCATAGGAATGCTACCGTTGGAGGGCAGATCTGGGATTTCCAGCTTCTGCTGTGGATGAGAAAGTTAGGTTAGGTCGTCAGGATAGTACATTGCTTTTGTACTTTGGATAGTGACATGACCTTTAACCTTGTTGACTTCTGATCAGAGGAATGCTTCATGTTGGAACTTGTGAAGCTTGTTGATCAGAGTCAGAGGGAAGCATGGATCCTCTGACCGTTGTAGCTTCTGATTCTGAACTCAGAGGAGAAGTACTTGGTCTTCAAAGCCAGTTTGCTTCTGGACTTCAAAGACTTCACTTTTCAGCTTTTGGATCTTCAGAGTCTTCTAAACCATCATAGCTTCTGAGCCTTCAGAGTGTATGGGTTATCAGAACGTTTGGATCTTCAGAACTTCAAGTGACCTGAGTCCCCATCAGAGCTTGACTATCTTCAGATCTTCTGAAGCTTTTCTACTGTTCAGTTTGAACATAGAGATTGCGAAAGCGTTGCTAGGGTCACTCTTTAAGCAAAGTGCTTATGATTTGTGTGAGATTATATCAAGGTCAGAGCCTGTCATGAACACACTCAGAAAACACGTTAGAGTACCATAATTGTTTATACTAAAACGTTAACTTGTAATCATCAAAACATAGAGTTGTACTACATGATCAAAACTTGATCTTACAATCTCCCCCTTTTTGATGATGACAAAACCAAGTATTTTGATGAACAATTCTTAAACAATAAACTGAATTCACTCAAAGTAAAAAGAATAGAAATAGATTTATCCTGATGTGAATGGTTTATTTTGCTCATTCTGAATCCAAGTCACAGCTTGATTCTGAGCTTAGCTCCCCTGAATCTAAGACTTAATGAAAACATTAGTGATATCTAGATTCTGAGCTTAAATAATAGAAGAGTTCAGAGTGAAAACGCATGACATAGATTAAATGAAATAATCACAGCGCATAAGTATTCAGAGTCATGAGCAGAGTAAGGTATCAGAGTCAACCAATATCACTTCAGAAGAAGTGAAAATGTATTCCTTGTATTTGCTCAGTGACACATCTATGGTCATAAAGGTGGAACTCTTAAATTCTCCAAAAGAAAAAGAAATCACACTCACACAGCTTACACATAAAAAACTGGGTTATACTCCCCCTTTTTGTCATAAGCAAAAAGCTTGGGGTGTGAAAAACTTAGCTTGAAGTACAAGGTACTCCCCCTTAGAGAAGGTCTAAGTTTCAAAAAGATGGAGAAGGAAATAATGATATATATATATATATATATATATATAATTAGCGAATTAATGAAATGAGTTAATGCATATGCAGAACGTTTACCACCGGCCAAGGGAGTAAAGGTAAGCTTCAGTTACCAATAACTTATCCTCGAGAAACTGCTGCAGCATTAACGTCTGGAGACTGAATTGAGCTTATAAATAGCGGTTAAAGCATAACAGTCTTCACATCCCAGATACAAAAGAACACAACTAGCAATGACTTCCTACATAGATTGTATCGAAGAGCTGAGGAGGAAGGCATTTGATGACAGTTTGTTCTTTAACGTGCGCCATCCGGAAGAGCCAACAGTATATGATCTGACCAATCGACTATTGGGAATGGATCTAAGTCCAGAAATGGACACAATCCTCAGAGGCTTCCTTGCCTTTGTAGAGGAGCTACAGGACCTCTTCCAGCGGGAGCTGGATAACAAGGTGAGGAGACAGGAAGTGGAGGACGCACTGGTGTCTATGGCAGAGGGTCCTGAGAAGCAGGAGCGTCGTCTGACCTTGAATCGTCTGGAATATGAGCAGCATTGTCTGGAGCTAGAGAAAGCAGCGATGCGTAGAGAATGTAGGAACTTGAGGAGAAATCCTCCTTTTTAATTGTAACGATGCAAATGTATGATATTGCCATTAATAAAAAACGGTTGTTTGTTGGTTAATTTTAAAACATTTTATGATGAACAACTAATATGCAGCACATAATGGGAAATGTAATAGAAAAACATAACATAAAAAGCAGAGTGAAGACAACATAGTTTAAAAAGAAAGAAAATTAAAACAAAGAAATAAAAACATATAACAAGAGAGAGTTCCTAAAATCTAAGGATTGGGTGTTCTCCGTAGAAGCTCTATGCACATCTGCTTTAGCTCTTGAAGAATGGCATCATGAGAGTCAAGGCGTTGTTCAATGAGATCAATCCTAGGATCTGAATGAGGTGGAACAGATGTTGTAGCTTGTTCAGAGTGAGAAGCTTGACCTGATGCAGAAGCAACTGGAATAATGCTAAAAGCTTGATTTCTGAGAGCCTCAGCTTCAGCTTGAAGTAGAGCAGCTTGTTCCAGAGGTTGCAACCTTGCAGCTTCACGTTGCTCTTCTTCAATTCTTGCAGCTTCTTCTTCTTGATCTTTCTTCTTTCGTGCTTCTTCAATAGCAGAGTTGAGTTGTTCCCTTATCTGCTGTTCAGCCAGAAGTTCTCTTCGTCTGAGACGTTGAGTAGAAGCTTCAACACATTTTGCCTTCTCAGAGTTGAGAAACCCCATCATCGGAGGAACTTGGTCAACCATCCAAGAACACAAACGTTACCATTCTTCAACAACCAGGTCTGGACTTGCACTTAGGTCAGTGCGACCATGCACGTTGCTGATCCTTAATGATGCTTCATGATTAAATGCATTGATGCAGTCAAGGAGGGTGGTTGGTCTAGAGTAAGTGTAGGGAATAAGGGAAAGGTTTGGTTCAGGTGATGAGGAGTGGTTGCTGCTGGCAACTTCAGAGGGAGAGCCAATCTGCAGAGTCTGAGGTGCAGAGTTATTGGTCTTAGGGTTTGGTTGAAGAGTTTCAGTCTCAGGATTCTGTGTGTTATCTGGTGAATGGTTGGAGACTGACTCATCATTCTCATGAGGAGGAGAAGGAGGATGAGGAGGAGGAGGAGGAGGCATTGAGGATAGAGGAACTGCTTGGATGGGGAAATCAGGAGGAACTAGAGGTTTTGGCCTAGGTCCAGGGTAGTGGCGAGGACTAGGAACATTGATGAAATGCTCAGGGATTTCAGAGAGCATTTCTCTAGCAATTTGAAAGAATTTCCTAGAGGCTTCTGACTTGTTGGATGGAGAAGAAAATGGAACATTTGTGGGAAAGGATACAGATGGAGTAGGAGAGAGATTGTCACGATCAGATGGATGACGTGACTGTGGATTGGTAGTGGTTTTATCAGAGTCTTGAGGTTCAGAGGCTTGTGGTGCAGAGGTTTGTTGTTCAAAGGCTTGTGGTTCAGAGGTTTCTGAATGGTATGGAAGAATGATAGGTGTAGAGGAGGCAGAGGGTTTGTTGGCTTGAAGCATTTTCCAGAGGGGTTCTTCGTCAATAGTAGGTTGAAAGAAGGAGTCTCTGGGGGGTTGACGAACACACTGTCGCGGGTGCGTGTCAAAGTATTTTTGCTTTGAATGCAGTACAAGGTGATGAACACCAGGATCGTTCTCACAAGGACTTGATAGATTATTAATTGATATTAGAGTAAAACAAAAGCAAATAAAAAGAGGGTTTGATTGATTTGGTAGAAGGTAACAAGCAATAATTAAATAGATTAAACAGAAGAAAGAAAGTGTTAGTCCTCGGATTATAACATTCAAGTGGAACAAACCTTCATTGGTTACAAAAGATTAATTCTTCCTTATCAATTCCCTAATTCGTGAGAACTAATTAACTAAGCGGAAATTAATTCACAGTTTCCTAAACTAAGCGATTAAGAAACAGTTACGAACTAACATGAACTAAGCGAACATGCATCAACTCTTATTCCTAAACCTAAGGAATTAAGCAAACCCTAGATCAGAAATAGGGATGAAAAGAATTAATAAAGAAAGAAATTTGCATTAAGAACAGAACCTCAAGTTTGCAAACACAAGAATATTAAAAATCCTAAGACTAACTATGGAGTTTAGCAACTCATACTAGAAAAGATGGAGAGAGATATTAGGAGAAAGTGGAGGAGGTGATGGTGAGAAGTGGTGAGGTGGTGGTGAGGTGTGGTGAGGTGGTGAGGTCTAACAAAAGCCTAAACTCACTTATTTATACTAATAAATAAACTTGTTCATCAAGTAACAATCTTTGTTATCTAAATCTTTTCTAAATCTTCACAAAATCGGGTCCACATAAAGGAGTAAGCTACTGAACAATTAGACATTCGTGGGTCCCACAATAAGTTTGAATCTTCAACTGAGGTAAACATAATAGTTGTAGGTCTTTAAGCCAGCTTCGCGGGCCTTCAATCGGATCCTAATTCGGAGTTCTGTAGCCCAAGATATGGTCATTTTAGTGCAGACTGATCCAGGCTCGCAGGATTAGCGACAGCAACTTTGCAAGGCCATTTTAACCATGTTAGAGGCTTGTTCTTCAATTGTGCTGAACATGAAAGTTGTAGGGCTTCGAGTTAGCTTTCCAACGAAATATTATGGGCATTATTTCGATATTTCTAGCTCCAGATTCAATCTGTTCTAGCAAAACAGTCATAGAAACTAAAAGTGTAGAATTAAGCTCTTTTCCATGAATAATCCAAACAAACACTAATGGTCAAAACATGGCTAAGTCATAAGAATTAAGCATAAAAATGTATATAATGAAGCCTAGAAAGACACACGTAAAGTGCATCAATTATGCGCTTATCAAATACCCCCACACTTAACCTTTTGCACTCGTGGGCAAAACTTAACTTCAAAGAAGATTCAGAAAATCAATTATGATAACAAGTACTTCCTAAAACCTAAAAACTCAGATCACACTTAACTTTGAGAGGTAGAAATTCAGATTTATGAGCAAGAAAACAACCACTTCATTTTCCACAAAGATTAGACAAATTAGATTCCATCACCTACATTCCAAGCCAACAAGAAATTGTAAATTGAATATCAAAGTTGGATGCAAGTGTTATACTCTCTACTCTCAAGTGTTTGGGATTGTGTTTAATCATGCTTAAGCAACTCTCATCATCTCATGAAAACATGCATCTATCATAGGCTTGACAAGATTCTAACACACCAATTAAATTGAACAAATGCATACAAAGATCAAAGGACTTTTCAAGGATGTAAAGAGGCTAAGGTCAAGGAAGGATTTATGAAAGATATTCAGAGTTAAAACCTTAGGAAAAATAAGAGCATTGGAGAAAAATTCAAATTAAACTTACTCACAACCCCAAGAATTAACACATTCTTCCTTTTACAACTTCATTTTTTCAACTTCCACTTCCTTTTCTTTTTCTTTATGAGTATCTTCCTTCACTCTTTAACTTCTCTTATTTTTCTTTCTTTTTCTTTTTTGACATTTGCATATTTTTCTTTTTTTTTCTTTCAACTTTTTTTCAGCTTGCTTACAATTTATCCTCAAGGAAGGCACCTCTTTTGAGCAACTTAGACCATGCATTCAAATAAATCACCCCCGCACTTGTTGAATACTCATTCCCAAGTCAATTCCAAAGCTCTTACATTTCCTAAGGTAAGGTATCATCATTGTTTTTCACTTAGGCTTGTAATAAGCTACAAAAGAATAGAGATATTAGGCACAAAGGGGGTTAAAACAAAGGTTAAAACATGCAAGGTAAGCTTTTTAGGACAATAGCTTATTGAAAAAGAATGCCTTATCACATCAAAGCATGAAAATGAACAACAATTTGAGTCAGAATCAAGTCAAGTTCTGCAGTGCATATAAACATGAGGAAATCACACAAGAAAGAATAGAATCATGGCAAAGATATTACCATTCAAGTGTTTGGTCCAAAATCTCACAAGGTAGTCTCACATGGCAAGCATATAACACAATGAATCCAACAAATCAGTTCTCAATGCAAATCATGATGAACTCAAAATGCAAGCAACTTCATCCAAAAGAGACATGAAACTTAACAAGCAAAAATGGTTATATTGCTCACAAACTCAACATCTCTAAAAATCAATGAAAAGTGTGAACTATTTTATTGAAAAGAATAAAAAAAAAAAAGCAAATAAATAAAAATAAAATTGCAAACTATCCTAACTGAGGTTCTACTACTCCTAAATAAGATTCCCGCCCCCACACTTAAATCACACATTGTCCTCAATGTGAGGCACAAATCATCAAATAAATTAGACAAGTGTAATAAAAGAGAAAGGTTAGGAAAAACCAGGGATCAAGGGAGCTGGCGAGACATGAAACCTGGGAATGCTCTGAATCTGCTATCACCTGGGTCCGGTGGAGGCCGTGCATTAAGAGGAAGCTCATAGTCTTGAGGCACAACAACGACAATCCACAAGTCAGGTGGCTTTGGAGGGATCTCATCTACAACAATCTTAACAAACCCAAATTGTTTTCTAGCACCTTCAGCATGACTCATGACAATGTTCAGTTTGAGTGAAAACTTTTTCCAAGCATGTGTACCACCTGAAATAAAAGTTAATGAAAAATCAGTACATTCAACAATCAACTCTTTGTCTGGAGGCTTTGGTAGAGGTTTCAAAACATATTCCTCCATGGAAATTGACTCCTTGCAATCAACAAAGTCTCCAATAAGCACGGCTTTTTCAAAAATGTCTAGATTAATTAAAAGCGGCTTATGTGGAAATATTGCTAATTTAGATCCACGTTCTACATCCATCTTCTTAACTTCATCCCTTGCAAAACATTTCTTGAAATCATCAAACAAATTATTTTCTTCTTCACCATGATACATCTTCTCACTCTCATAAGTTCTATGTGGAAGAGGGAGATATATTTCTTGTTTGTTGTCCTCATCATTAGAATTAGCATCAAAAGCAATATCGACTTCAAACTCATTAACATCACGAGAACCATCAGTGCTAGCATCAAAATGAGTATCAACACAAGGATTAACTTCATCATCTATCTCTGCATCAGCTTCATGTTGTAAGGTGGGAGCGTGTGCAACTAGCTCGTTAATTGGAGCTTGTAAATTCGCAGTATCTTGCAGGTGTTGATTAGCATTTGCATTGAGATTTGCAGACATTTGGTTCAACATGTCTTGAATTTCTTGCAATATGGAAGGTTCCTCGTGTTGAGGTTGTTGAAACTGGGCTTGGTTTGCTTCATATTGCTTTGAAAGGTCTTCCAAAAATTGGGGTGGATCATTCCAAGATTGATGGAATCCCTCTTGTGAATGATGTGGATCATGAAATGAATATTGAAATTCCTCTTGCGGATAGTAGCATGGTGGTGCATAAATAGGCTGCTGGAATTGCCCTTGTGGATGATAGCAAGGTGGGTCACACCAAATATTTTCAAAATTCTCTTGTGGATAACATTGAGGTGACTCAAACTGTTGTTGATAGTTTTTGAGCAACATTTGTGTAACAGAAAATTGTAGTTCGTCGAGTCTGGCTTCTAGCTTATCAAGTTTAGCTTCCATCACTGCAAAAACTCCACAAACTAACACTTGTGTTCGTTTTTTTTTTCACCACAAAAAAAAAAAACACAAACGTTAGTGGAAAAGAGAAAAAAAAAAATCAAGTTAGTAAAAAAACGAGTTCAACGTTAGAAAAAAAAAAGAAATAAAGAAAACAAAAAATTGAACGAGACCTGCAACAATAAAACAAAGAAAAAAAAGTTAGTAAAAAAAAATCTAGTACTAATAATAATGAGAATAATAAAAGAAGGGAAAGAAGATAGAAAAGATAGCAAAATAAAATAAAAGAGAGAAAAGATAGAGAAATAAGAAAGAGATAGTGATATAAAAATAAAAGATAGGAAAGAGAATTAGAAGATATGAGATAGAGATAAAAGATATGAGATAGATATATAAGATATAGATATAAAATAAAAACAACCAACAATCTATTAAATAAATAAAAAATCTAATATATAAAAAAATCTAATCCTAACCGCTAGCCCTTTTTTTTTTTTTATAAAAACGAAAATAAAATAAATAAAACAAAAAAAATACTCTAAAAACAATTAATAATCACCGAAGTCCCCGGCAACGGCGCCAATTTGACGAACACACTGTCGCGGGTGCGTGTCAAAGTATTTTTGCTTTGAATGCAGTACAAGGTGATGAACACCAGGATCGTTCTCACAAGGACTTGATAGATTATTAATTGATATTAGAGTAAAACAAAAGCAAATAAAAAGAGGGTTTGATTGATTTGGTAGAAGGTAACAAGCAATAATTAAATAGATTAAACAGAAGAAAGAAAGTGTTAGTCCTCGGATTATAACATTCAAGTGGAACAAACCTTCATTGGTTACAAAAGATTAATTCTTCCTTATCAATTCCCTAATTCGTGAGAACTAATTAACTAAGCGGAAATTAATTCACAGTTTCCTAAACTAAGCAATTAAGAAACAGTTACGAACTAACATGAACTAAGCGAACATGCATCAACTCTTATTCCTAAACCTAAGGAATTAAGCAAACCCTAGATCAGAAATAGGGATGAAAAGAATTAATAAAGAAAGAAATTTGCATTAAGAACAGAACCTCAAGTTTGCAAACACAAGAATATTAAAAATCCTAAGACTAACTATGGAGTTTAGCAACTCATACTAGAAAAGATGGAGAGAGATATTAGGAGAAAGTGGAGGAGGTGATGGTGAGAAGTGGTGAGGTGGTGGTGAGGTGTGGTGAGGTGGTGAGGTCTAACAAAAGCCTAAACTCACTTATTTATACTAATAAATAAACTTGTTCATCAAGTAACAATCTTTGTTATTTAAATCTTTTCTAAATCTTCACAAAATCGGGCCCACATAAAGGAGTAAGCTACTGAACAATCAGACATTCGTGGGTCCCACAATAAGTTTGAATCTTCAACTGAGGTAAACATAATAGTTGTAGGTCTTTAAGCCAGCTTCGCGGGCCTTCAATCGGATCCTAATTCGGAGTTCTGTAGCCCAAGATATGGTCATTTTAGTGCAGACTGATCCAGGCTCGCAGGATTAGCGACAGCAACTTTGCAAGGCCATTTTAACCATGTTAGAGGCTTGTTCTTCAATTGTGCTAAACATGAAAGTTGTAGGGCTTCGAGTTAGCTTTCCAACGACATATTATGGGCCTTTTTTCGATATTTCTAGCTCCAGATTCAATCTGTTCTAGCAAAACAGTCATAGAAACTAAAAGTGTAGAATTAAGCTCTTTTCCATGAATAATCCAAACAAACACTAATGGTCAAAACATGTCTAAGTCATAACAATTAAGCATAAAAATGTATATAATGAAGCCTAGAAAGACACACGTAAAGTGCATCAATTATGCGCTTATCAGGGGTGAAGGGTGAGAGGTTTGTTGATGAATTGGTGATGGTTCAGGATTGGTTGCATCAAGGGTTGCATCAAGCAAATTTAAATCATCATCAGAAAGGGCAGCAAACTTACTTGAAGCACTTGCTGCTGATCTTGTGATTCTGATGGAGGGTGCAGGTCTAGCTTGTTCCTGAGTAGTTTCCATGATAACTACTTGAGGTGCAATCCTGACCTTCTTAGCCTTCTTCTTAGGCGGTGGAGCATCATCATCATCATTGTCATCACCATCAGAGGGATCCTTCTCCTCAGATGCTTCAACTTGCTTCCTCTTGGTCTTCTTCTTCCTTGGGGACTCAAAGTCCGAAGGCTCTGGGAGATTTCTGAAGAATTTGTTCACATCAATCTCAAAGCCTTGCTGCTTCAGATCCTCAAGATAGTATCTGATTGCCTCTGGATCATCAGCCTTGGACCATAGAGGATAGTCCTTTAGAGGAATCCTTTTCCTTGGCCTTGCTTCAGTAGTGCTGGATTCAGCTTTGGTTTCGATCATGCCCATTCTTTTAAGGATGTGGCATTGAAAGTATCTCTAGCCATT
This sequence comes from Lotus japonicus, assembly GCF_012489685.1. Taxonomy (NCBI): domain Eukaryota; kingdom Viridiplantae; phylum Streptophyta; class Magnoliopsida; order Fabales; family Fabaceae; genus Lotus; species Lotus japonicus. The sequence continues at coordinate 31,823,656 of NC_080042.1, read as the reverse complement.
GTTGTCAAGTCTTCAGAGCATCCCAACCTTCGCAGGGAATGCACCAATTTGCTTTCCACAAAGAAGTCAGAAAGAAAACTACCAAAAGGTATGTATTTTATGGCAGATTTTGGTGAAGCGGTGGTTCTGGACTTCTTGATGCACTCCTTTAGATAAGAAAAGATGAAGTAAGGCAGGCACACCTTCTTGTGGTCCTTGACGAAGAACAACAACACCTTCTGGGTGAAGTTGATGTAATCAGGAGAGCTTCCCTTTGGTCTCTGGTTGATGCAGTGCAGAAGAATCTTGTGCCAGATTCTCAAGTCAGGGTGAAGCTCCTTGGTCTTGCAATCATTCTTTCCTGGCTTCCATGTAGAGTAGAGAGTCATGTTGACTTTCTCCTTGGTGTTGGTTGAGACCTTTGATTCTTGCAACTGAAACCTGTAGCCCTTGCTCGATTCTGGACCCAGAAGCCTTGCAATTGTCTTCTCAGCTATGATGATCCTTTTTCCCAGAATGAAGGATACCACTTGGTGCTCATTGCAATCTGCGTGTTTCCAGAATTCCTTCACAAGCTTATCATACACAGGACCACTGATCCTTTGAAAATACCCTTCCCATCCTTGTGCTTGAATCTCAGGACGCAGGTCAAACCCATTTGCAGCAATGACATCAAAATCAAATCTCCATTCAGCAAGAACCTGGAGTTCTTCAGGAGCAAAGTTGTAGGTAACCACACATTGTCTCTGAGAAAGTGGGACAACATCTTCAGCGTCTTGCACTTCATGTTGAGAACACTCAGTTGAACGAGGACGTAGAACAGGACCCACTTGCCCTGTTGGAAGACCCACAACCATTCTGGGGAAAACTCTTCCATCGGTGGAATCAGACTTGTCACCGGAGTCATCTCTTTCTTGATTCAACCCTTGTTGAGGATGAAGGTTTGGGTAGAAGAGAAAGGGTCGAAAACGAGAGAGAATTAAAGAAGATAAGGGTTTTGCAAAAGCAGGAGAGAGAAGGTAAAACCGAAAGTGATGGGAAACGTGTGTGCGTAGTGGTTTTAGAAGGTAACCATTGTTGATTAAAAAGCAAAGTAAAATCAACGGTTAAAAATTAAAGACATCATTACAAACAGTTAATACACATATCACACAGTGGAGAGAAGCACATCTACACTCATTACAACAGATTGTCAGCACGGGCACAAGGAACGATGTATCATAGCAACTGACACACGTTTACTGTCTCAACTTCAGAGTAAGCACCAATGGGTACTTAACCTCTGATAGAGTTACCTTCTGAACTAGATATCTTCATGCTGGACAAAAGTCCATATTCAGATTTTTCAGAATGAAATTAAATCTATCATCTACTAAGGGCTTTGTAAAGATATCTGCCCATTGATGGTCAGTATCAACAAACTTCAGAAGAAGTACGACCTTCTGAATATAATCTCTAATAAAATGATACTTTACCTCAATGTGTTTTGCCCTGGAGTGTAAGATAGGATTCTTACTCAGTGAAATTGCAGCAGTGTTATCACAATAGATTGGGATGTTGCTCTCAAGGATTTGATAATCCTCTAGCTGATGTTTCATCCAGAGCATCTGAGTGCTGCAAATGGCTGCTGAGATATATTCTGCCTCTGCAGTGGATAGTGCAATGGTTGATTGCCTCTTGCTGCCCATGAGACTAAGTTACTTCCCAGAAATTGACAATTTCCAGAAGTGTTTTTTCTCTCAGTTCTATCTCCAACATAATTGTTGGGTCAATCTGCAAGTGCACAGATATCTCCGGGTTTTAAAATCGAATCCACAAGGACCGTGAGTGAGAATTGTGGTTTAAGCTCAAAGCTTGTGAGTTTGAAAGCAAATAAAATTCAGTTCTTGGATTTGTTTGTTTGTGACAAGAGTTTGCAAAATGAGCAATAGTAAAGAAAATGAAAATATCAATTGATGAAAATGCTCTGGGTTAATGTTCATCCAATCCTTCCTAGACAACCTACCCTATGCAATTGAAACCTTCAATCATTCCCTTATTGTTATAGCCTAGATATTCACTCATTGATTCCTCACATGAGCAATTCTCCAATACTAAAAGCTAAGCCCAATTCCTTGTGTACTTAGTCATTTATATGAGGTTTATAAGCATGCAATTTTCAGGCCAACAAAACCAATCCCTCACTCTATTCCTAGAAGCAAGCAAAGAGAGGTCAATTCCAACCCAAGTCCCCAAATTACAACAATCTTCCAATATGATTGCAATTTAGCCTGAAGCAAAGGTGCACCCAAGCTTATCATGCATAAATGAATTGAAAAATAAGGTAGATTCAAGAACAAGAGCATAGGGATAGGAATTAAGACTATAAATTCATGAAATCACATTGAACCCAAAGCAAAAGAGAGTACTAGCCACTCATGGCTAGTGAATTCATACAAGAAATGTAAAGAAAACCTGGAAAATACAAGGTGGAAGCGTCACACAAGCCCCAAAAGCAATTCCTAAGCTTCAATACTTGGTAAAAATCTCAAAGAAAATCAGAAGTCCTTGACAAAATGGCCTAAGCCTTATTTATAGGCAAAAATGGTCGAGCTGGGGCGCTCAAGCGCTGCCCTGGGGCGCTTGAGCGCCCATGAGGCAGAAGCAAAACTCCAGCTTTTGGAGTACTGGCGCTTGAGTGCCAGGTGAGGGCGCTTGAGCGCCAGCTGCACGCTCTTGGTGGCTTTTCAGCTTTTTGTAACCCCCCTTTGAATGCTTTCTTCAATTCCTTTGCATCTTGGCGTTCCTTTTCCATAAGTTACCAGCTGCAGCACTAAAGGACCAAGACAAGGAGTAAAATCAAGAAATTCAAAGGGCTTTTAACCACCTTAGTCCCCACAAAATCATGGCAAAACTCATGCAAGTCCTAAACTCTATAAAAATGCAAAAACAACCCTTGTAAAACCATAAAATTACTAAAACTTGACTCAAACTCAAATAAACACAAAAATGCATGAGAATGCATGAAACACTACATGAGACAAAGAAAAAGACTCAAAACACTCAAAGAAATGACCCTAAAACCACTACTAACATAGGGTCATCACACCACTATACTCAACGACAACTCGCCCTCGAGCGTAGAAAACACTTGCTTGCCCTCAAGCGCAAGAAATGCTCCCAAACAAGTGCCTACACAAAGGATACTAACCACAAAACTAGGGGAAAGAGTAATTACAGCTGGTTCCAAAAGAAAAGATCCAACAACCCACCTCATGCAACTTTTTGAAAAGAGAAGAGTATAGAGTCCATCATGAGAAGCATATAGATCTAAAATCCTAGGATGAGATATAATTTAGTGCACTGAGCACACAAGCAAGTTCATAGGTCCTGAATGCCATTCACTCAATAGCAAAAAAGATCAAACATGCAGAATTTCAAAGAGACTTTCAAAGGGCTGAAATGTTGGCTTGGTAAAACATGATGGTGGTTGGTCCCTAAGGAAAATCTAGGCTTCAAAGCACGTTGAGTGTGGTCCAATTAGTAACTCCCGGAGCTTTCAACAATAAAACCTTTTTTAGCACAAGTCTCTTGACCCTCTTACAATTTTTCCCTTTTTTTCCAACTCCAATTTGTTTAGAAGTTCTTTTTTTTTTCAAATTTTTTTCTTTTTGGGGGCAAGAGACTATTCCATAAATTTTCAGCTCCACACTAACATACCAAGAACCATCACTCCCCAATATTCCAACCAAACATCTGTCCCAATCATTTAGTTCACAAAGAAATCTAATCTCCAATAGGCTCAAAAGGTACAACTAGGGACAAATATTCAAGCCAAGAAAAACTCTGAGGTTCAAAAACCTATTAGTCTCATGAATAGTGCAAGTATCACAGAGCATGCAAAGTGTGAAATCAATACAGAACCAAGAATTGCCAGTGAGTCAGGATCCTCCAGGAAACTTTTAAGGTGAAGGGTCAAAGGTAGACCCTTATGGACTCAAACAAACTCCTTTCTAAAGAAACACTCGGAAGACCGAAGTCTCCTCCTCTCTTCCCCAACATACAATCACTCATCCCCAAAACAACATGAGTATCCACAAGAAACAAATTTTTCAAAACCGACACAAGTAGGGAAGCACAACTAGCGGGGAAAAACATGTGAGTATAGGGAAGTATAAGACCCAAAAACAAAAATAAAAACAATTACGAAACAATGCATGATAAAAAGAAAACAAAATCTACAAATGAAAAATATGTTAAACATGCATGACCTAAACTAGGATAGAATTACCTCATTAAAATCACTCCATGGGACCATGATCGCCCCTTCCATCACCATGATCCGGATGAACGCCAGCATCATGCATGAAGCTCAAGTCGATCATCCCCTGCTCCAATGTGTTTCATCCATTGGGCCTTGGTATCCAGGATCTGAGGTGCTTCCTCCCCTTCAGTGGAGATCAAGATCCCGGTGAAGGATCAGCATGAGGTGGAGTAACAACCTCATTCACCACTTCATTAATATCCACTTCTTCTTCTTCCTCTTTCGCTGGCTCTGTCGGATCCTCCTCTTCCTCATCCTCCTGAGGCATCCTAGACATCCAATCTTGAAAAAGTTGGTTCACCCGACCCTTGCTCAGCATGGGGGAAACCAACAACCTCTGCTGCACAGGAAATGTGGTCTCCTAGCCTTCTCCCTAACATCATGAATCAAAGCAGTAATCAAGGGAGGAAAGATAGGATGTGGCTTCTCCTTACCCACATTGTAGTGTGAATAAATCTTCTCAGAAATGATCCTCGCCACATCCATGGGATGACCCCTAATAATGCAATAAATTGCAATTAGGACCACCGCTCTCACTTCAGATTTGTGGGAGGTAGGGAACAAGGAATCCTGCAAAAACTCAGCCCACACACGAGCATGCGGTGTCATGTTTTGTCTCAGCAAGTAGGTGGGGTAACCTCTATCATCCTTCTCCCAATGTTGTCCAGGCCTAACCACCACCACTTCCAAATCCCTCAAGAACTCAGAAGAGCGATCTGAAAGCAAGTAGTGGAAGGTACTCCTACTCTTCCATGGGAAAATGGCATTCTCCTCATGCTCCGTGAGAAGGCCAAGGAAGCTACGAATCCTTTCCGCTCCAAAGTCAATGACATCACCTCTAAACCAAGACAAGTAGGTAGGGGGATCCGGTTTGTCGTCTTGATCATCACAGTAGGTATTCGTATAGAATTCCCTAACCATGACCTCATAAGCAATAGGAATTGGATTCACCCAATTCCCCCACCTCCTTGTTTCCATGGCCTCTTGCATGCCGAGGGGTTCTCTCCTTCCATCCCTATAAAATACTCCTCGCTCCTTCACACACCCCTTGTGTGCTAGGACGGATTGATAGAACTCCTCCTTTCTTGCCGAAAGGAAGCGGGAGCGGTCAAAGTTCTGGGAAGTGGAAGAGGACCCCGCGGCCCTTGTGGAATATCTTGCTCTCTTAGCAGGCATCTGCACAAAAGTTAGCACAACCACAAGCCGCACAAAACCATTAGTCATGTTAGTAAAAAAAAAAAAAAGTATATACAAAAATTAAAACTTGAACCCCTAAGAGCACTTAATCAAGTTTTCTAGTGAAATTGGCAAGGAGAAGAAATAAACCACAAAACACTTGCCCAAAATCGACTAGAAAAACTCATTGAAGCATTCTATCAAACACCTAGAAGGCACAAAACAAAGCTACTCTACACTACTTCTATCTAACTACCCAACTCTCACAAATCCCACACCCATTACTAAATTTGGCACAAAATACCCATGAAAAGCAAAAACAAACCAAACCCAACTTGCACAAACTTAAAATCACTCACCCATAACCCCCAAGAGTCATAAACTTGCAAACCCATGAAACTTAGATGGAAGGAAGTGGAAAATTGGAACTTACCTTGAACTTGGAGTGAGTGGGTGCAAGTGAGATGCTCTTGATGCAATGCAAACTTGGGAAGAGGAGAGTGGGCAAAAGTGTGTGTAAGTAAGATGGGGAGAGTAGAAAATGGGTATATGTAGAGAGGGGGCGGTTTTAGAGAGAAAGGGAAGTTAGAAAGTGGGAAAATGAAGAGTTAGGAGTGTTTAAAAATGAAAAAATTGTGTGTGTGTGTGCGTGTTTGGGCGCTCAAGCGCTAGGATGGGGCGCTTGAGCGCCCTGGGTGCCCCTGCTAGCTTGAAGCTACGGGCAGGCTGGCGCTTAAGCGCCAGCCCAGGGCGCTTGAGCGCCCTGCCCAGTGCAAAATGTGTGTGTTTTTTTTTCCTTTTTTTTCTTTCTTAAAAAAAAAACTATCCTAAAGCATTTTCAACAAAAATAAAACAATGGGTTGTCTCCCATCCAGCCCTTTGTTATAGTCCAAGGTAGACTCTCCTTCCTTTGATGTTAGGAAGGAAATTCCTTACTTCCGAATGACTTACCACAATCGCAAGGCAAGAACCTTGCACAAAACCTTCGAAACAAATCCTCCCATGAGGTTATGTCTTGTTGCTCATCAAACCATGCTCTTGCTCCCTTGGTCAAGGAGTGGGGAAAAAGTTTGATTTTCAAATCATCATCACTCATTCCTTCCTTCTTGTCAAGAGAACATGCTAGGGAAAACTTCACCATATGTGCATGGAGATTCTCGTACTTTGACCCCCCATACTTGTTACCACTCACAAGCTTTATGAGAGTCGAAGGGAGCTCGTCATCTTTCTTTTCCACCTTGGGGGTCTCTTCTTGAACCTTTGGAACACTTTTGATCATATCACAGACAAAGTCATCAACATGGTTAGTCTCTAACATGAGACTGAAAACAGAGAATCTTACTTTTTCCTTACCAACACGAAGGATGAGATAACCCTTGTCGACATCAATCTTAGCCCTACCAGTAGCTAAGAAAGGTCGGCCAAGAATGAGCGGAATCTTCTCATCTTCTTCCATGTCAAGCACAACGAAATCCACGGGGAACACATACTTGTCCACCCTCACCAGAACATCCTCCACAATCCCATATGGTGTCTTGAGGGACCGATCCGCCATTTGTAAAGAAAGCATTGTTGGTGTCACCACTCCTAGATCCAACCTCTCAAACATGGTAAGCGGCATCAAGTTGATGCTCGCTCTCAAATCACAAAGTGCTTCTACTTCTGCTATCCCTTCAACCTCCACCGGAATAGTGAAACTTCCGGGGTCTCTTCTTTTCATTGGCATCTTACGCTGCAAGATAGCACTACACTCTTCTGTCAACATTACCGTCTCATCAACCCCCTTTAAATTCCTCCTCTTAGACAAGATATCCCTCATGAACCTAGCATACATGGGCACTTGCTCCAATGCATCGGCAAAAGGGATATTAATGTGGAGTTTCGTGAAAACCTCCGCAAACTTTGAGAACTTCTTGTCTATGTTTTTCTTAGTCAAGGCCTTAGGAAAAGGGACCTTGCTAACCTTAGGAGTGGGTCTATAACTTCCTTAGTCTTGATGGGAACCACAACTTCTCCCTCAACTATCTCCTCAATTTTTTCACCCTCTGTTTTTTTCTTCAATTCACTCATCACCCTACCACTTCGAGTAGTCACTACAGAGGCATTCTCATGTTTGGGATTGGGGATAGTATCGGAAGGAAACTTACCTTGAGGTCTTTCGGCTATTTGCTTGGCCAGCTGGCCAAATTGATTCTCTAAGTTCTTAATAGTCGCTTCTTGATTTTTGTAATTATTCTCCGTTCGGTTGATGAAAGTCTCCACCAACTCCTCTAAGCTTTTCTTGGAACCGCCACTTTCACCTTCTACTCTCTCTTGTGGCTGCCTTGAGCTTTGGCCTTGGAAACCTTGGCTAGGAAATTGCCTTTGAAAACCACTTCCTTGCCCATTGTTACCTTGCCTCCAAGAGAAATTAGGGTGATTCCTCCATCCTGGATTGTAAGTATTTGAAAATGGGTCATTCCGAGCTTGACCCATGGCCTTCACTTCCTCCTCCGGTCTAGTCTCTGTGCATTCCTCGCTGTCATGTGGCCCTCCACAAGTCACACACTCCAATTTGGCAACTCGACCACCAATCTTGGTAGTCTTCATTTGATTTTGATCAATCTCATTCATTTGCTTGGAGAGTTGCTTGTTGGAGGCCATGAGTTGATCATAAGCCTCAACCTCTAGGACCCCTCTTCGGGCTTGGCGTTCATTACTTGAGTTCATGGCCCTTATAACCATTTTTTCAATCAACTCGTACCCCACTTGTGGAAGTAAGGCATCGAACTCACCGTTTGAAGCCGCATCCAAGCCAAACCTCGAAGAATATTGGAGACCTTCATAGAACTTTGCTACTTGTTCCGCTTGGGTGAGGTTATGTTGAGGACACCTCCTCAAGAGCTTTTTGAACCTTTCCCAAGCTTCATAGAGATTTTCATCGGTGGATTGAGAAAAAGTCATGATGTCATTCTTGAGCTTTCTCAAGAGGGCTCTTGGAACAAACCTTGTGGTGAATTTCTCAGCCAAGTCCTCCCAAGATGTAATGCTACCTTGGGGCTGTGAATTCAACCACTCTTCAGCAGTATCCCTCAATGAAAAAAGGAACAAACTCAAGCGGATGGTGTCCGCTGAAACATTCTGAACTCTATAGGTGTTGCAATTGCGGATGAACCGCTCCATGTGTGCATGAGGATCTTCAAGAGCACCTCCACCGTACTGATTTTGGCTCAACAAATTGATGAATGCCGGCCTCAGCTCAAAATTTCCCGTGCCATCGGGGGAAACTATGCTGCCCGGATAATCGTAGCTCATACCAGGCGAGGTGAGGCCTCTAAGAGAACGATTGGCATTCTCCACTTCTTGCTCTTAAAGTCTTTGAGCAATAGCCTTATTCACTCTTTCTTCAATGTGGGCTTGCAATTTCTCCTCCGTCATATGGGCAGCCATGGCGGCTATCTCAGCAGCTCTTTCCTGAGCTCGACGATGATGGAGGGTACGCTCAGGCTCCGGATCAAACTCCAATGGATCTGTGCCAAGCCTACCTTGCATAAACTGAAATACACAACCAAAGAAAGGTTAGTAATACCTGTTCAATGCAATGAAAAACTACAAACTTGTAACTTAAACCGAAAACCACAAACAGTCCCCAGCAACGGCGCCAAAAACTTGTTGGGTCAATCTGCAAGTGCACAGATATCTCCGGGTTTTAATATCGAATCCACAGGGACCGTGAGTGAGAATTGTGGTTTAAGCTCAAAGCTTGTGAGTTTGAAAGCAAATAAAATTCAGTTCTTGGATTTGTTTGTTTGTGTTAAGAGTTTGCAAAATGAGCAATAGTAAAGAAAATGAAAATATCAATTGATGAAAATGCTCTGGGTTAATGTTCATCCAATCCTTCCTAGACAACCTACCCTATGCAAATGAAACCTTCAATCATTCCCTTATTGTTATAGCCTAGATATTCACTCATTGATTCCTCACATGAGCAATTCTCCCATACTAAAAGCTAAGCCCAATTCCTTGTGTATTTAGTCATTTATATGAGGTTTATAAGCATGCAATTTTCAGGCCCACTAAACCAATCCCTCACTCTATTCCTAGAAGCAAGCAAAGAGAGGTCAATTCCAACCCAAGTCCCCAAATTACAACAATCTTCCAATATGATTGCAATTTAGCCTGAAGCAAAGGTGCACCCAAGCTTATCATGCATAAAAGAATTGAAAAATAAGGTAGATTCAAGAACAAGAGCATAGGGATAGGAATTAAGACTATAAATTCATGAAATCACATTGAACCCAAAGCAAAAGAGAGTACTAGCCACTCATGGCTAGTGAATCCATACAAGAAATGTAAAGAAAACCTGGAAAATACAAGGTGAAAGCGTCACACAAGCCCCAAAAGCAATTCCTAAGCTTCAATACTTGGTAAAAATCTCAAAGAAAATCAGAAGTCCTTGACAAAATGGCCTAAGCCTTATTTATAGGCAAAAATGGTCGAGCTGGGGCGCTCAAGCGCTGCCCTAGGGCGCTTGAGCGCCCATGAGGCAGAAGCAAAACTCCAGCTTCTGGAGTGCTGGCGCTGGAGCGCCAGGTGAAGGCGCTGGAGCGCCAGCTGCACGCTCTTGGTGGCTTTTCAGCTTTTTGTAACCCCCCTTTGAATGCTTTCTTCAATTCCTTTGCATCTTGGCGTTCCTTTTCCATAAGTTACCTGCTGCAGCACTAAAGGACCAAGATAAGGAGTAAAATCAAGAAATTCAAAGGGCTTTTAACCACCTTAGTCCCCACAAAATCATGGCAAAACTCATGCAAGTCCTAAACTCCTAAAACCATAAAATTACTAAAACTTGACTCAAACTCAAATAAACACAAAAATGCATGAGAGTGCATGAAACACTACATGAGACAAAGAAAAAGACTCAAAACACTCAAAGAAATGACCCTAAAACCACTATTAACATAGGGTCATCAATAATCAGCATCATAGTAACCTGAAAGCTTATACTCTGATGTTTTCTTATACATCAAGCCAAGGTTAGTGGTACCTTTTGTGACGCACAGGGCCGACGAGGGTGGGGAGTGATCGCCGGTGCAGTGAGGCACGGACAACGAGCGGCTCCTGACAGGCTTCTAGGCGGAGGGGCACATGAATGAACCGATTTCACACCCGAACAAGAGGTATTCCGAGACTGTATAGGGATGGACTATATAGTTGAGGATGGCATAAAGGTTGGATTGGTACTACTCATGACAACAAGTTGCAACTTCTTTTCGTGAGCCCAACTGATAAGAACTCCATGGTTAAGTGTGCGTGCCTTGGAGCAATATCGTGATGGGTGACCTCATGGGAAGTTTTCCCGGGAAGTGCGCGAGTGAGGACAAAGCGCACTGAAAAGACTCGTGTTGTTACCGTGAGGCGAGTCGTCAGATCAGGATGTTACAATTGGTATCAGAGCCGACCTCTCCCAATACGGTGTGGTTCGGGGACGAACCAAGCGGAAGCTGGTGGGCCTGTGACGCCCGGGGCCGACGAGAGCGGGGAGTTATCGCCGGTGCAGTGAGGCATGGACAAGGAGCGGCTCCTGACAGGCTTCTAGGCGGAGGGGCACATGAATGAACCGATTTCACACCCGAACAAGAGGTATTACGAGATTGTATAGGGATGGACTATACAGTTGAGGAGGGCAAAAAAGTTGGATTGGTACTACTCATGACAACAAGTTGCAACTTCTTTTCGGGAGCCCAATTGATAAGAACTCCATGGTTAAGTGTGCGTGCCTTGGAGCAATATCGTGATGGGTGACCTCCTGGGAAGTTTTCCTGGGAAGTGCGCGAGTGAGGACAAAGCACACTGAAAAGACTCGTGTTGTTACCGTGAGGCCAGTCGTCAGATCAGGATGTTACACATTTCAGATATCTCAGGATCCTCTTAACAGTAGTTAAGTGGGTTTCCCTCGGATCTGATTGGAAACGAGCGCATAGATGAACACTAAACAGAATATCTGGCCTAGATGCAGTTAAGTATAGAAGTGATCCTATCATACCACGATAGAGCTTCTGACAAACTTTACCAATTGCATCTTCTTTCTCCAGGACGCATGTAGGATGCATTGGAGTCTTAGCAATTGTAGATCTTGTCATGTTAAAGTTCTTCAGAAGTTCTTTAGTGTACTTGCTCTGATGGATGTAAGTTCCTTCTGGTGTTTGATCAACTTGTATACCCAGAAAGTACTTGAGTTCTCCTATCATACTCATTTCAAATTCAGCCTGCATCATCTCAGAAAACTCTTTGCATAGAGATGGATTAGCAGATCCAAATATAATATCATCAACATAAATTTGCACAATTAAGATATCATCTTTGTAAGTTTTGCAAAAGAGAGTTGTATCTACTTTACCCCTTACAAACTTATTTTCCAGAAGGAATGAGCTGAGTCTCTCATACCATGCTCTGGGAGCTTGCTTCAGACCATAGAGAGATTTCTTCAATTTGAAAACATGGTCAGGGTTCTTCTCATCTTCAAAACCTGGAGGTTGATGAACATAGACTTCCTCTGAGATGTAACCATTTAGGAAGGCACTCTTAACATCTATCTGATGAAGAATTATGTTGTGATTCACTGAGAATGAGATCAGTAGTCAGATAGCTTCCAGTCTTACTACCAGAGCAAACGTTTCAGTATAGTATATTCCTTCTTGCTGACTGTAGCCTTGAGCAACTAGCCTTGCCTTGTTTCTGACTACATCTCCTTTCTCATTCAGCTTGTTTCTGAAAACCCATTTGGTTCCAATCACGTGAACGGTTTGAGGTTTCTTCACTAGGCTCCAAACATCATTTTTGGAAAATTGATTCAGTTCTTCTTCCATAGCTAGAATCCAGTCCTTGTCTTGAAGAGCTTCTTCAATTGATTTAGGTTCAATTAAGGACACCAATCCTTTCAGACTGAGCAGAGTCTCTTCAGAGGGTCTGGAGGCTGATCTGGTTCTGACTGGTTCATCTTTGTTACCCAGAATCAATTCCTTAGGATGAGACGCAGTGATTCTGCTCTTCTTCTGAGGTTGTGAATCAGAGGGACCAGATTCTTCTGGTTCATCTTCCTCTGGCTCAGCTTCCTCTGAAACTTTGCCTTTATCAGGCACATTTATACTCAAATCTGCAAACTTTTCAACTATCTTTGACTGATCAGAGTCAAGCTTATCATCAAATCTAACATGAATATATTCTTCAATAGTTTTAGCATCAGTATTATAAAATCTGAAACCTTTAGATCGATCAGAGTAAGCAAGTAATAGATATTTAGAAGATTTAGCCTCAAACTTATGCAATCTTTTGGTTGTGTTTAGAACATAGCAAACACAACCAAAAGGATGAAAATAAGAAATGTTGGGTTTTATATTCTTCCACAATTCATAAGGAGTCTTATTCAGAATTGGTCTCACAGAGATTCTGTTCTGAATGTAACATGCTGTGTTTACTACCTCTGCCCAAAAGTGCTTTGCCATGCCAGTTTCTTGGAGCATGGTTCTAGCCATCTCCTGAAGAGTTCTATTCTTCCTCTCAACAACCCCATTTTGTTGAGGAGTTCTGGGACAAGAGAAATCATGTGCAATTCCATAGGAATCAAACAGACTCTCAAACTTGTCATTCTCAAACTCTCCACCATGATCACTTCTGACACGCACAATCCTACAAGCCTTCTGGTTTTGCACTTGGGCAATGAAGGTAGAGAACACAGAATGAGACTCATCCTTGCGGGATAAAAATTTTACCCATGTCCAGCGGCTATAGTAGTCAACAATGACAATCTCATATCTTTTACCACCTATAGACTCAGTTTTCACTGGTCCAAAGAGGTCGATATGCATAAGTTCCAACGGCCTTGAGGTGGAGACAACATTCTTTTCCTTGAACGGGACTTTTGTGAATTTGCCTTTCTGACATGCTTCACAAAGAGCATCTGAAGAGAACTTCAGAGCGGGTAAGCCCATGACAAGGTTGAGCTTACTCAGCTGAGAAATCTTTCTCATACTGGCATGCTATAACCGTCTATGTCATACTCATTGCTCCTCATTAACAGAAAGAAGGCACTTCACAATCTGAGATTCCAACTCAGATAATCTGATCTTATAAATGTTGTTCTTCCTCTTGGAGTTCAACAAAATAGACCCATCGATCTGACTTACAGCCCTGCAAGACTTTTGATTGAAAATAACATTATAACCCTTGTCAGCTAATTGACTTATAGACAATAAGTTGTGAGTTAAGCCGTCTACCAATAAAACATTATCAATGTATGGACTACTATCAACACAAATAGTACCCGTACCAACAATTTTACCCTTCTCGTTGCCACCAAAGCCAACTTTGCCTCCAGACTTAAGTTTTAGCTCTTGGAACATACGCCTTTCTCCCGTCATGTGACGCGAGCATCCACTGTCCAAATACCATGATTGGTGTTTCAGTGGAGCGATCAAGGATATCTGCAACATAGATAATCTTATCCTTAGGTACCCACTTTCTGGGTCCTCTCTTGTTAGTTACCTCAGTGGTTCTAATCACCTTGGATTTCTCAACATGATAGTGTAAATGAATTTTAGCATGATATTTAGACATGGAGAAGGTTCCCTTTTTGAGAGGGGGGTCAACAACTTTAACAGGTAATGGTTCAGGTAATATAGTACCAGAGGGTACAAAATGTTCATACAAGGATTTAGCCTTAGGCATAGGAGGCTCATTTCTACTGGGTCTAGAATAACCAATGCCATACATTCCATTTCTGCTCACGCCATAGATCATTGAAGCCATCAAGCTTCTGTCTACGCTTTTAGCTAGGAATCTTTGAAAGGATTTTTCATATTTAGATTCATTCTTACTATCAGAGGCATCACAAGCAACCACTTCTTCTAACTTTGCAATCTGGTTCTTAAGCACAGAGTTAGAGTTAACTAAAGCATGATTGTTTTCTTTAAGCTCAAAAATAATTTTATCATGTTCAACAGAAGTCTTAGAAGTAGCAGAGAAATCATTTTTCCACTTCTGATGCTTAGTCAATAAAGAGTTATACTTATCCATAATATCAGACAAAGCATGTTTTAGTTCAGAGGTTGAGAAAGAAGTGAATACCTCATTTTCATCATCTAAATTAGGATCTTCCTCTGATGCTGATTCAGAGTTAGTTGCATCTTTTGACTCTGCTTCTTTGTCTTTGATAATAGCCATGAGTCCTTGAACTTCACCATCAGAGTCAACATCTTTTGACTCTGATTCATCAAAAGTCACCATCAGACTTTTCTTAGTTTTGAAGTGCTTCTTTGGCTTCTTGTCCTTTTTCAGCTTTGGACAATCACTCTTGTAGTGCCCTGATTCTTTGCATTCAAAACAAGTGACTTCCTTGACGGAGGACTTCTTCTGGCCAGATGAGGATTCAAACTTTCCTTTGTCCTTTCCAAAGCCTCTGTACTTGCTCTGCCTGTGCTTCCAGATGCGGTTGAGCCTTTTGGAGATCAGAGTTAGCTCATCTTCATCAGAACCTTCTGATGCTTCTTCAGATTCTTCTGCTTCTACTTGGAGAGCTTTCAACTTCTCAGATTTAGACTTCTCAGATTTGGATTTCAAAGCTATAGACTTCTTCCTCAGATCCTGCATTTTTGAGCTCTTCAGTTCATGACATTTCAGTATGCTGATGAGTTCTTCTAAACTCATATGCTCAACATCTCTTGTATGCTCTATTGAAGTCACTAAAGGCATCCAGCTTTCAGGAAGACTTCTAATAACCCTTATGACATGATCTTTTGTAGTGTAGCTTTTGTTGAGAGGTCTTATTCCAGCTACAAGCAACTGAAATCTGGAAAACATATCCTCAATGGACTCGTTAGGTTCCATGATGAAGGATTCATACTTCTGGATCAAGGACAGCGCCTTTGATTCTTTCACCTTCTTGTTTCCTTCATGGGACATTTTCAAGGATTCAAAGATACCCTTGGCAAACTCACGATCTGTAATCTTCTGGTACTCTTCATAGGAAATAGCACTAAGAAGAATAGCTCTAGCTTTATGGTGCTGTGAGTAAAGATTCTTTTGCTCAACAGTCATCTCTGATCTGGAGATCTTCTTGCCATCAGCATCAACTGGACGCTCATAACCATCCACAATGATATCCCAGAGATCTGCGTCAAAGCCTAGAAAGAAACTTTCGATTCTGTCTTTCCAATATTCGAAACTTTGACCATCGAACATAGGAGGCTTTGGATTGTAACCATCTTTTTGCGTTTCACTGGTGGTAGCCATTTGTTTTTCACACCGGCCCGGATCACTGAACACTGTTAGGTGTGGTAATCAGAACTTGTGCTCTGATACCAATTGAAGGTATGAAAAACGATAGAAAAAGGGGGGGTTTGAATAGCGTTTTCAGAATAAAGCTTCCCACTTAAGATTTTAACAAATCTTTCGAAACACAAGTAAAGTGCTTAAGATAAGAGATGAGAAAAGCACACAAGGATTTTATCTTGGTTCACTTGATGAATCACTCAAGCTAGTCCAGTCCATCCGTGAAGGTGATTTCTTCCTTCTTAGAATGAAGGCAATTCACTAATCAGAGATTTGTTACAACTGCACTTGAAACCTACAAGTGACTAACAATACACTGACTTAGCTCACACTAAGATTCACTCTCTTAGTCTTCTCTAGGATCCGATCAACCTTGATCTCCTAAAGGTAAAAATAAACAACTGTTTAAAAAATATTGTTTACAATGAGATTGCTTCTAAAAAGCTTGTAGTAAACACAATGAATTTGATGAAGAAAGATTGCTAAGAAGATTTGAATATTGCTTGCGCGTATAAGTTTTCTTCAACGGTATCTTTCAGTCTTCAGCCTCTATATATACTCAAAGGATTAGGGTTTGAACATTGCATGGGAATGCTACCGTTGGAGGGCAGATCTGGGATTTCCAACTTCTGTTGTGGCTGAGAAAGTTAGGTTAGGTCGTCAGGATAGTACATAGCTTTTGTACTTTGGATAGTGAAGTGACCTTTAACCTTGTTGACTTCTGATCAAAGGAATGCTTCGTGTTGGAACTTGTGAAACTTGTTGATCAGAGTCAGAGGGAAGCATGGATCCTCTAACCGTTGTAGCTTCTGATTCTGAACGCAGAGGAGAAGTACTTGGTCTTTAGAGCCAGTTTGCTTCTGGACTTTAGAGACTTCACTTTTCAGCTTCTGGATCTTCAGAGTCTTCTAAACCATCAGAGCTTCTGAGCCTTCAGAGTGTCTGGGTTATCAGAACGTCTGGATCTTCAGAACTTCAAGTGACCTGAGTCCACATCAGAGCTTTGTAAGATCAAGTTTTGATCTAGTAGTACAACTCTATGTTTTGATGATTACAAGTTAACCTTTTGATATGAACAATTGTGGTACTCTAACGTGTTTTTCTGAGTGTGCTATTTACAGGCTCTGACCTCAACTCAATCTCACACAAATCAGAAGCACTGTGTATAAAGAGCAATCCAAGCAACGCTTTCGCATTCACCATGTTCAGTATGAACAGTGGAAAAGCTTCAGAAGTTCTGAAGTTATACAAACTCTGATGTGGACTCAGTCACTAGAAGCTCTGAAGATCCAGAAAGTCTGATAACCAAGAAACACTGAAGGCTCAGATATTCTGACGGTGTAGAAGACTCTGAAGATCCAGAAGCTGATTAGTGAAATTCTGTTGTCCAAAAGCAAGATACTCTGAAGACCATGTTCTTCCCTCTGAGTTCAGAATCAGAAGAAACAATGGTCAGAGGATCTGGGCTTTCCCTCTGACTCTGATCAACCGGCTTCACAAGTTCCAATATGAAGCATTCCCCTGATCAGAAGTCTCCTAGGTTTAAAGGTCAAGTCGTTATCCAAGTACAAAAGCAACTGTACCTTCCTGAAGACCTACCTAACAGTCTCAGACATAGCAGAAGCTGGATTTTCCAGAACTGCCCTCCAACGGTAGCATTTTCCATGCAACGCTCAACCCTAATCCTTGGAGTATATAAAGAGGCTGAAGACTGAAAGAAGTGGCCAGAAGCATTCACATACGCGCAAGACAAATTTAAATTCTTCTAAGCTTTCTTTCATCTGAAATTCATTGAGTTTACTATCAGCTTTTTAGAAGCAAATCTCTTGTAAACAATTCTTTGATAAACAGTTTGTTTAGTTCCTTTAGGAGATCAAGGCTGATCGGATCCTAGAGAAGACTAAGAGAGTGAATCTTAGTGTGAGCTAAGTCAGTGTAATTGTTAGTCACTTGTAGGTTTCAAGTGCAGTTGTAACTCTTACCTGATTAGTGGATTGCCTTCATTCTAAGAAGGAAGAAATCACCTTAACGGGTGGACTGGAGTAGCTTGAGTGATTTATCAAGTGAACCAGGATAAAATCCTTGTGTGCTTTTCTATCTCTTATCTTTAGCACTTAAGTTCTCGAAAGATTTGTCAAAATCTTTAAGGTGGAAGTTTTATACTGAAAACGTTATTCAAACCCCCCCCCCTTTCTACCGTTTTTCATACCTTCAATTGGTATCAGAGCGCAAGTTCTGATTACCACACCTAACAGTGTTCAGTGATCCGGGCCGGTGTGAAAAACAATGGCTGCCACCACCAGTGAAACTCAAAGAGATGGTTACAATGCAAAGCCTCCTATGTTCGACGGTCAAAGGTTCGAATATTGGAAAGATAGACTGGAAAGTTTCTTTCTGGGTTTCGATACAGATCTCTGGGATATTATTGTGGATGGCTACGAGCGTCCAGTTGATGCAGATGGCAAGAAGATCCCAAGGTCAGAGATGACTGCAGATCAAAAGAAGCTGTACTCACAACATCACAAAGCAAGAGCAATTCTTCTAAGTGCTATTTCCTATGAAGAGTACCAGAAGATTACAGATCGTGAGTTTGCGAAAGGCATTTTCGAATCTCTGAAGATGTCTCATGAAGGAAACAAGAAAGTCAAAGAATCAAAGGCATTGTCTTTGATCCAAAAGTATGAATCCTTCATCATGGAGCCAAATGAGTCCATAGAAGAAATGTTCTCCAGATTTCAGTTGCTTGTAGCTGGCATACGACCTCTCAACAAGAGCTACACAACAAAAGATCATGTCATAAGGGTCATCAGGTGTCTTCCTGAAAGTTGGATGCCTTTAGTGACTTCAATAGAGCTCACGAGAGACGTTGAGAATATGATTTTAGAAGAACTCATCAGCATTTTGAAATGTCATGAGCTGAAGCGCTCAGAGATGCAAGATCTGAGGAAAAAGTCCATAGCCTTGAAATCTAAATCTGAAAAGGCTAAGGTTGAGAAGTCAAAAGCTCTTCAAGCTGAAGAAGAGGAATCTGAAGAAGCATCAGAAGATTCTGATGAAGATGAGCTGACTCTGATCTCCAAGAGACTCAATCGCATCTGGAAGCACAGGCAGAGCAAATACAAAGGCTCTGGAAAGGCAAAAGGAAAGTCTGAATCCTCAGGTCAGAAGAAGTCCTCACTTAAGGAAGTCACATGCTTTGAGTGCAAAGAATCAGGGCACTACAAAAGTGACTGTCCAAAATTGAAGAAGGACAAGAAGCCAAAGAAGCACTTCAAGACAAAGAAGAGTCTGATGGTGACATTTGATGAATCAGAGTCAGAGGATGTTGACTCTGATGGTGAAGTCCAAGGACTCATGGCTATTGTCAAAGACAAGGAAGCAGAGTCAAAGGGAGCTGTTGACTCTGACTCAGAATCAGAAGGAAATCCTAACTCAGACGATGAAAATGAGGTATTCGCTTCTTTCTCTACCTCTGAACTGAAACATGCATTGTCTGATATCATGGATAAGTATAACTCCTTATTGTCTAAGCATAAGAAGCTGAAAAAGAACTTATCTGCTGTTTCCAAGACTCCTTCTGAACATGAGAAAATTATTTCTGATTTGAAAAATGATAATCATGCCTTGATCAATTCTAACTCTGTGCTTAAGAACCAGATTGCTAAGTTAGAAGAAATTGTTGCCTGTGATGCCTCTGATTGTAGAAATGAATCTAAGTATGAAAAGTATTTTCAAAGATTCCTAGCTAAAAGCGTGGATAGAAGCTTAATGGCTTCAATGATCTATGGCGTAAGCAGAAATGGAATGCATGGCATTGGCTATTCTAAACCAATTAGAAATGAGCCCTCTGTTTCTAAAGCTAAATCCTTGTATGAATGCTTTGTTCCCTCTGGTACCATATTGCCTGATCCTGTACCTGCTAAAGTTGCTAAAAACCCTCTTAAAAAGGGATCCTTCTCTATGACTAAATATCATGCAAATATTCCTTTAAAATATCATGTTGAGACACCCAAGGTGATCAGAACCTCTGGGATAACTAACAAGAGAGGACCCAGAAAGTGGGTACCTAAGGACAAGATTATCTATGTTGCAGATATCCTTGATAGCTCCACTGAAACACCAATCATGGTATCTGGACAGTGGATGCTCGCGTCACATGACGGGAGAAAGGCGTATGTTCCGAGAGCTGAAACTTAAGCCTGGAGGCGAAGTTGGCTTTGGAGGAAATGAAAAGGGTAAAATTGTTGGTACTGGTACTATTTGTGTAGATAGTAGTCCATGCATTGATAATGTGTTATTGGTAGACGGCTTAACACATAACTTATTGTCTATAAGCCAATTAGCTGACAAGGGTTATGATGTTATATTCAATCAAAAGTCCTGCCGGGCTGTAAGTCAAATCGATGGCTCTGTTCTGTTTAACAGCAAGAGGAAGAACAACATTTATAAGATCAGATTATCTGAGTTGGAGGCTCAGAATGTGAAGTGCCTTCTGTCTGTTAATGAAGAGCAGTGGGTATGGCATAGACGGTTAGGGCATGCCAGTATGAGAAAGATTTCTCAGCTGAGCAAGCTAAACCTTGTCAGGGGCTTACCCAATCTGAAGTTCGCTTCAGACGCTCTTTGTGAAGCATGTCAGAAAGGCAAATTCACAAAAGTCCCTTTCAAGGCAAAGAATGTTGTCTCAACCTCAAGGCCGTTAGAACTTCTGCATATCGACCTTTTTGGACCAGTGAAAACTGAGTCTATTGGTGGCAAGAGATATGGGATGGTTATCGTTGATGACTATAGCCGCTGGACATGGGTAAAGTTTCTAACCCGCAAGGATGAGTCTCATGCTGTGTTCTCTACCTTCATTGCTCAAGTGCAAAACGAGAAGGCTTGTAGGATTGTGCGTGTCAGAAGTGACCATGGTGGAGAGTTTGAGAATGACAAATTTGAGAGTCTGTTTGATTCCTATGGAATTGCACATGATTTCTCTTGTCCCAGAACTCCTCAACAAAATGGTGTTGTTGAGAGGAAGAACAGAACTCTTCAGGAGATGGCTAGAACCATGCTCCAAGAAACTGGCATGGCTAAGCACTTTTGGGCAGAGGCAGTAAATACAGCATGTTACATTCAGAACAGAATCTCTGTGAGACCAATTCTGAATAAGACTCCTTATGAATTGTGGAAGAACATAAAACCCAACATTTCTTATTTTCATCCTTTTGGCTGTGTCTGTTATGTTCTCAATACTAAGGATAGATTGCATAAATTTGATGCTAAGTCTTCTAAGTGTCTATTACTCGGTTACTCTGAGAGATCTAAAGGTTTTAGATTTTATAATACTGATGCTAAGACTATTGAAGAATCTATTCATGTTAGATTTGACGATAAGCTTGACTCTGACCAGTCAAAGCTAGTTGAAAAGTTTGCAGATTTAAGCATTAATGTTTCTGACAAAGGCAAAGCTCCAGAGGAAGTTGAGCCGGAGGAAGATGAACCAAAGGAAGAAGCTGGTCCCTCTAACTCACAAACTCTAAAGAAGAGCAGAATCACTGCAGCTCACCCTAAAGAATTGATTTTGGGCAACAAAGACGAACCAGTCAGAACCAGATCTGCCTTCAGACCCTCTGAAGAGACCTTGCTCAGTCTGAAAGGATTGGTGTCCTTAATTGAACCCAAGTCCATAGATGAAGCTCTTCAGGACAAGGATTGGATTCTGGCCATGGAAGAAGAATTGAATCAATTCTCCAAGAACGATGTTTGGAGCTTAGTGAAGAAGCCTGAGAGTGTCCATGTTATTGGAACGAAATGGGTATTCAGAAACAAGCTGAATGAGAAAGGAGATGTAGTCAGAAACAAGGCAAGGCTAGTTGCTCAAGGCTACAGCCAGCAGGAAGGAATAGACTACACTGAAACATTTGCTCCAGTAGCAAGACTGGAGGCAATCAGACTGTTGATCTCTTTCTCAGTAAATCACAACATAGTTCTACATCCGATGGACGTGAAGAGTGCCTTCCTAAATGGTTATATCTCAGAGGAAGTCTATGTTCATCAACCCCCAGGTTTTGAAGATGAGAAGAAACCAGACCATGTGTTCAAATTGAAGAAATCACTCTATGGTCTGAAGCAAGCTCCCAGAGCATGGTATGAGAGACTTAGCTCATTCCTTCTGGAGAATGAGTTTGTAAGGGGTAAAGTAGATACAACTCTTTTCTGCAAGACTTATAAAGATGATATCTTAATTGTGCAAATTTATGTTGATGATATTATATTTCGTTCTGCTAATCAATCTCTATGCAAAGAATTTTCTGAGATGATGCAGGCTGAATTTGAGATGAGTATGATGGGAGAATTAAAGTACTTTCTGGGAATACAAGTTGATCAGACACCAGAAGGAACATATATCCATCAGAGCAAGTACACTAAAGAACTTATGAAGAAGTTCAATATGCTGGAATCTACAGTGGCCAAGACTCCAATGCATCCTACATGCATTCTGGAGAAAGAAGATAAAAGTGGTAAAGTATGTCAGAAGCTCTATCGTGGCATGATAGGTTCACTTCTATACTTAACTGCATCTAGGCCAGACATATTATTTAGTGTTCATTTATGTGCTCGGTTCCAATCAGATCCAAGGGAAACCCACTTAACTGCTGTTAAGAGGATCCTAAGGTATTTGAAAGGCACCACTAACCTTGGCTTGATGTATAAGAAAACATCAGAGTATAAGCTTTCAGGTTATTGTGATGCTGATTATGCTGGAGATAGAACAGAGAGAAAAAGTACTTCTGGAAATTGTTGAAGGTATGAAAAACGGTAGAAAGGGGGGGTTTGAATAACGTTTTCAGAACAAAACTTCCACCTTAAAGATTTTGACAAATCTTTCGAGAACTTAAGTGCTAAAGATAAGAGATAGAAAAGCACACAAGGATTTTATCCTGGTTCACTTGATAAATCACTCAAGCTACTCCAGTCCACCCGTTAAGGTGATTTCTTCCTTCTTAGAATGAAGGCAATCCACTAATCAGGTAAGAGTTACAACTGCACTTGAAACCTACAAGTGACTAACAATTACACTGACTTAGCTCACACTAAGATTCACTCTCTTAGTCTTCTCTAGGATCCGATCAACCTTGATCTCCTAAAGGAACTAAACAAACTGTTTATCAAAGAATTGTTTACAAGAGATTTGCTTCTAAAAAGCTAATAGTAAACACAATGAATTTCAGATGAAAGAAAGCTTAGAATATTTTGAATATGTCTTGCGCGTATATGTGTTTCTTTTTTCTTCTGGCCGCTTCTTTCAATCTTCAGCCTCTATATATACTCCAAGGATTAGGGTTGAGCGTTGCATGGGAAATGCTACCGTTGGAGGACAGTTCTGGAAAATCTAGCTTCTGCTGTGGCTGAGAACGTTAGGTAGGTCGTCAGGAAGGTACACTTGCTTTTGTACTTGGATAGCGACTTGACCTTTTAACCTAGGAGACTTCTGATCAGGGGAATACTTCATATTGGAACTTGTGAAGCCGGTTGATCAGAGTCAGAGGGAAAGCACAGATCCTCTGACCATTGTATCTTCTGATTCTGAACTCAGAGGGAAGAACATGGCCTTCAGAGTTTCTTGCTTCTGGACTTCAGAGTTTCCACTATTCAGCTTCTGGATCTTCAGAGTCTTCTACACCATCAGAACATCTGAACCTTCAGTGTTTCTTGGTTATCAGAACTGCTGGATCTTCAGAGCTTCTAGGGACTGAGTCCACATAAGAGTTTGTATAGCTTCAGAACTTCTGAAGCTTTTCCACTGTTCATACTGAACATGGTGAATGCGAAAGCGTTGCTTGGGTTACCCTTTATACACAGTGCTTCTGATTTGTGTGAGATTGAGTTGAGGTCAGAGCCTGTAAATAGCACACTCAGAAAAACACGTTAGAGTACCACAATTGTTCATATCAAAAGGTTAACTTGTAATCATCAAAACATAGAGTTGTACTACTAGATCAAAACTTGATCTTACAATCTCCCCCTTTTTGATGATGACAAAACTAAGATTTTTGATGAACAATTCTTAAACATTAAACTGAATTCACTCAGAGTTTAGAGATATAGAATAAGACTTATCCTGATGTGAATAGTTTATCTTGCTCATTCTGAATTCAAGTCACTGCTTGATTCTGAGCTTAGCTCCCCCTGAATCTAATACTTGATGAAAACGTTAGTAAAGTCTAGATTCTGAGCTAAAAAATATAAGAGTTCAGAGTGATAAGCTTATGACATAGATGAAAAACGAATAATCAGAGCGCATAAGTGATCAGAGTCATGGACAAGGTATCAGAGTCTTGGGTATCAGAGTCAACTTAGAATCACTTCAGAAGAAGTGAAATGTATTCCTTGTATTTGCCCAGTGACACATCTATGGTCATGAAGGTGGAACTCTTAAAATCTCCAAAAGAAAAATAAGTCACACTAACACATCTTACAAATCAAAAACTGGGTTTACTCCCCCTTTTTGTCATAAGCAAAAAGCTTGGGGTGTGAAAAACTTAGCTTGAAGTACAAGGTACTCCCCCTTAGAGAAGGTCTAAGTTTAAAAGAAAATGAAAACGATGTAAGAATCAGAGTTAGGCGAAATAAATAAAAGAGTTAATGCAAGGGATGAACGTTTACCACCGGTCAAGTGAGTAAATAGAAGGGTCAGTTACCAAGAACTTAACCTCGAGAAACTGTAAGAGCATTAACTTTCAGAGAGAAAGTGAAGCCTATAAAAAGCGTTGGAGAGAAAGGTAAGCTTCACACCTCGAATAATTTTCAGTAAAAAAAAATGGCATCATACAACGTAGCACTAGAAGAGCTGAGGAAGAAGGCCTTTGAAGAGGACTTGTTCCTGAACATCAGGCATCCAGAGGGTGCAACTACCATCGCGGAGCTGACACGGACACTGCTGGAAGAGGACCTGCGTCTAGAGTTGGAGAGAGACCTGAAGGAATTTCTTGCCTTCGTGGAGGAGGTGCAAGAACTCAGCCGACTTGAACTCAAGCTGCTGGAAGAGAAAGAGTGTTTGGAAGAGAAGCTCAGGACTTCAGAAGAGATTCTGGAGAGGGATGAGCTAAATGTTAGGCTCAACAACATCCAGCATGGACTGGATCGTCTGGAGAAGGATAGGTCAGAGCAGCGCCAGGAGTGCAGAAGAATGAGGAGAGATCCTCCATTCTAGATTATATGATGGGAAGAAATATGATGTAAACACAAAACAAGTTATGAATAAAACGAGTTTAGCAAACATATGTGACACAAAGATATATATATATATATATATATATATATGCATATAGAATCACAAACGAACAAATTAAAATAAGTAAATAAAAAAGAAACAGAGTTTAACAAAAGGAAAACAAGGTTAACGAAAGAAGAAAAAGAAGAGATCCTAAAACTAAGGTTTGTCAGTGCGTCGCAGAAGTTCCATCATCATTTGCTTCATCTCAATCAGCATGGATTCATGAGTGTCAAGACGTTGTTCCATGATGTCGAGTCTGGATGAGCTTGTCTGAGTAGAGCTGGAAGGAACATTCTGAGCAGCTTGAGGATCTGGAATGGAAGCAGAAGCAGCAGGAGTAAACACAACTGGTGCAAGTCGCTCTGCCTCAGCCTCAGCTTCAAGACGCTCTGCCTCAAGTCTGGCTTGTTCAGCCTGAGCTGCTGCTTGACGTGCAGCTTCTTCTGCTTGTTCTTTCTTTCTCTTGGCTTCTTCAATAGCTTCAAGAAGCTTATTTCTCTGTTCTAGTTCATGAAGAGCCACCCTTCTAGCAAACCTTTGCTTTGCAGCCTCAATGCTCTGACTTCCCTCTGCATGCAGGAGCTGCATCATAATCGGAACTTGAGCCACTAGCCAAGTGCTCAGATTGTTCCACTCATCAGCCACATGTTCAGCATTCTCACTGAGATCAGTCTGACCGTGCACATTGCGGAGCCTCAAGGAGGCTTCATGATAGAAGATATTGATGCACTCAGAGAGAGATGTGGGTTGAAGGTGAGTATAGGGAATTATGGAGAGGTTGGGTGCAGGAGAGGCTGGGTGATTGCTGCTATGAGCTTCAGAGGCACCTTGTGGAGAACCAATGTTAATCATGGGAGCATTGGGTTCAGAGGTTCCAAGGTGAGGGTCTGAAGTTTCAACCAGAGGGTGAGGTGATCTAACCGAGGATTGGTTAGACACTGATTGTTCGGGTTCAGGGTCTGGTTGAATGGGCTCTTGTTGGTCAGGGACAGGGTGAGCTTGTTGAACTAAGGGGTCTGCCTCTTGGATAGGATTGGCCAAGATAGGTTCATCTGGGTCAACTAGACGTTTAGGTCTAGGGCCAGGATATCTCCTAGGGCTTGGACAGGTAAGGTAATACTCTTCCAAGGCAGACACCTTCTCTTTTCTAACCTCCATGAATTTTCTAATTGATTCAGAGTTATTGGAGGGAGAAGAATCAACAACATTGATTGGGAAGGATACAGGTGTAAAGGCTGTTGAAGAGTCTGTATCCGTGGTTCTGGCAGCAGGATGTGCTGATGCTCTGGGAGCAGAGTGATCAGACGTTCTGGGTTGTGGTTCTGTTTGGTTGGGCTCTGGTTGGTCATGGATGATGGGTTCAGAAGATAATGGGTCGTACGGAATGGTAAGGAGAGAGGTTGGATCTTCTGACCTAGAGGTTGGGTTCTGAAGCAAATTCCAGAGAGGTGCTTCGGTAGGAGAAGGTTGAAAGAAGGAGGATCGTGGGGAATGTGGTGGAGAGGTGGTTTGTGCGGCTGGTTGGGATTCAGGAATAGGAGTGAGGGGATTTGAGGAGTGTTGAAGCAAGGCAGAAATAGGGAGTGCATCAAATAAATTCAAATCATCATCAGAAGCAAGTGCAGGCTTACTTGAATGTACTGATGATCGAGTCACTCTGGCAGGAGCTTCAGTCCTTCTGACCACTGCAGCAGCTGGTTCCACCCGAGTAGGCTTCACCACGATTCTGACCTTCTTTTGCTTCTTCTTAGGAGGACCATCCTCACTATCATCACCATCATCATCATCAGGCTTTCTCTTTGTCTTCTTGACCAGAGGGACATCAGAGTCCTCAGAAGATTCGTCCAGAACCATCTTCCTCTGAGCTTTCTTCTTGGGAGGAGAAGGAAACTCTGGAGCTGGTGGCAGTCTGCTGACGAAATCATCAAGGTCAATTTCGAATCCTTGAGCCCTTAGATCTTCAACATAGCATCTGATTGCGTCAGGATTGTCTGCTTGAGTCCACAGAGGGTAGTCATTCAGAGGCATTCTTCTTCCTCTGATCTCAGAAGATGTGTCTTCATGAGCAGGAGCAATCTTCTTCTGGACCAAACCCATCTTCTTTAGAGAATTTGCAGTGAAGACATCACTGACAATTGTGCTCAAATCCTCTGTGCAACCAGCATTGATCAAATCTTGCACCAAGTTGCTTTCAATTAGAAAGTCTGAGAGCAGCCTCCCAAAAGGGATATATTTGATTGCAGACTTGATGGAGGCGGTGGTGCGAGACTTCCGGATGCATTCCTTCAAGTAAGAGAACAGGAAGTAGGGAAGGCAGATCTTCTCCTGATTTTGGATGAAAAATAACATCGCCTTCTGGTTGAAGTTGATGTAGTCTGGGGAACTGCCCTTCGGTCTCTGATTGATGCAGTTGAGCAGGATCTTGTGCCAGATCCTGAGTTTGGGGTGAAGATCCATCACCTTGTAACTCGTCTTGCCCGGTTTGAAGGTGGTGTACAGAGCCTGATTGACTATGTCCTTAGTGCTGGGTTTCAGCTTCGATTCCGTCAGTTGGAACCGATACCCATAAGCAGTTTCTGCACCTAGCAGATTCACGAATGACTTCTCCGTGATGATGATCTTCCTGCCAAGAATATGAGATACCACTAGAGTATCATCGCAGTCGGCGTGCTTCCAGAATTCCTTGACCAACTTCTCATACACCGGTCCTCGAAGTCGGTTGAAGTAGTTTCCCCAACCTTGAGCTTGGACTTCAGGACGAAGATCAAACCCATTTGCAGCCAAGTTGTCGAGGTTGAATCTCCATTCTGCCAGGACTTGGAGTTCCTCAGGAGGATAAACACAGTGAACGGCACAGCCCCGTTCTGCAATTGGAACAAACTGCTCTTGAGCTTGAACTTGTTCTTGTGCCGGGTTCTCAGAGCCCCTTTGACCCGTTGCCAAACCGACTACCATGTGAGGGAACTGAGGTGCATCTGCAGTAGATCTTCTGGTTTGTCTCACCATCTTGAAGAGGTTGAAGGTTTGAGGTAGAAGATGAAGTTTGAAAGATGAAGAGAGATCGAGAGAGAAATCGAGAGGAGCGGTTTTTGAAAAGCAGAGAGAGCGAGAGTGAAAACCGGAAGTGAACGAGAACGTGTGTGTATAGTGGGTTTTATCAAATAACCGTTGTTGATTCAAAAAGCACTTTAAGATCAACGGTTGAAAATTAAAGATAGATAGTAACAGTAAAATACACAATCACACACAGGAGATAAGCATATCTACACGCAATCATAACAGACTGTCACACGGGCACAGGGAATTATGCATCAGAAATTCTGACACACGTGTTGTTGTCTCAGCTTCAGAGTCAGTACCAGTGGGCACACACACTCTGATTGAGTTACCTTCTGGACTAGACATCTTCTGATCAAGAAGTATCATAGTCAGAGGTTCTGATCCATCTTCACTCTGGACAAAAGTCCATGTTTAGATTTTTCAGAATAAAATTAAATCTATCCTCTGCTAAGGGCTTTGTAAAGATATCTGCCCATTGATGGTCAGTATCAACAAACTTCAGAAGAAGTACGCCCTTCTGTACATAATCTCTAATAAAGTGATACTTTACCTCAATGTGCTTTGCCCTTGAATGCAAGATAGGATTCTTACTCAATGAGATTGCAGCAGTGTTATCACAATAGATTGGGATATTGCTCTCAAGGATCTGATAATCCTCCAGCTGATGTTTCATCCAGAGCATCTGAGTGCTGCATATTGCTGCTGAGATATATTCTGCCTCTGTAGTTGATAGTGCAATGGTTGATTGCCTCTTGCTTGCCCATGAGACTAGATTGCTTCCCAGAAATTGACAATTTCCAGAAGTACTTTTTCTCTCTGTTCTATCTCCAGCATAATCAGCATCACAATAACCTGAAAGCTTATACTCTGATGTTTTCTTATACATCAAGCCAAGGTTAGTGGTGCCTTTCAGATACCTTAGGATCCTCTTAACAGCAGTTAAGTGGGTTTCCCTTGGATCTGATTGGAAACGAGCACATAAGTGAACACTAAATAATATGTCTGGCCTAGATGCAGTTAAGTATAGAAGTGAACCTATCATTCCACGATAGAGCTTCTGACATACTTTACCACTTTTATCTTCTTTCTCCAAAATGCATGTAGGATGCATTGGAGTCTTGGCCACTGTAGATTCCAGCATATTGAACTTCTTCAGAAGTTCTTTAGTGTACTTGCTCTGATGGATATATGTTCCTTCTGGTGTTTGATCAACTTGTATTCCCAGAAAGTACTTTAATTCTCCCATCATACTCATCTCAAATTCAACCTGCATCATCTCAGAAAATTCTTTGCATAGAGATTGATTAGCAGAACCAAATATAATATCATCAACATAAATTTGCACAATTAAGATATCATCTTTATAAGTCTTGCAAAAAAGAGTTGTATCTACTTTACCCCTTACAAACTTATTCTCTAGAAGGAATGAGCTAAGTCTCTCATACCATGCTCTGGGAGCTTGCTTCAGACCGTAGAGTGATTTCTTCAATTTGAACACATGGTCTGGTTTCTTTTCATCTTCAAAACCTGGGGGTTGATGAACATAGACTTCCTCTGAGATATAACCATTTAGGAAGGCACTCTTTACGTCCATCTGATGTAGAACTATGTTGTGATTTACTGAGAAGGAGATCAACAGTCTGATTGCCTCCAGTCTTGCTACCGGAGCAAATGTTTCAGTGTAGTCTATTCCTTCCTGCTGGCTGTAGCCTTGAGCAACTAGCCTTGCCTTGTTTCTGACTACATCTCCTTTCTCATTTAGTTTGTTTCTGAATACCCATTTCGTTCCAATAACATGGACATTCTCAGGCTTCTTCACTAAGCTCCAAACATCGTTCTTGGAGAATTGATTTAATTCTTCTTCCATGGCCAGAATCCAATCCTTGTCCTGAAGAGCTTCATCTATGGACTTGGGTTCAATTAAGGACACCAATCCTTTCAGACTCAGCAAGGTCTCTTCAGAGGGTCTGAAGGCAGATCTGGTTCTGACTGGTTCATCTTTGTTGCCCAGAATCAATTCCTTAGGGTGAGCTGCAGTGATTCTGCTCTTCTTCAGAGTTTGTGAGTTAGAGGGACCAGCTTCTTCCTCTGGTTCATCTTCCTCTGGCTCAACTTCCTCTGGAGCTTTGCCTTTGTCAGAAACATTAATGCTTAAATCTGCAAACTTTTCAACTAGCTTTGACTGGTCAGAGTCAAGCTTATCATCAAATCTAACATGAATAGATTCTTCAATAGTCTTAGCATCAGTATTATAAAATCTAAAACCTTTAGATCTATCAGAATAACCAAGTAATAGACACTTAGAAGACTTAGCATCAAATTTATGCAATCTATCCTTAGTATTGAGAACATAACAAACACAGCCAAAAGGATGAAAATAAGAAATGTTGGGTTTTATGTTCTTCCACAATTCATAAGGAGTCTTATTCAGAATTGGTCTCACAGAGATTCTGTTCTGAATGTAACA
This sequence comes from Lotus japonicus, assembly GCF_012489685.1. Lineage (NCBI taxonomy): Eukaryota > Viridiplantae > Streptophyta > Magnoliopsida > Fabales > Fabaceae > Lotus > Lotus japonicus. The sequence continues at coordinate 31,793,104 of NC_080042.1, read as the reverse complement.
TGCTGTATTTACTGCCTCTGCCCAAAAGTGCTTAGCCATGCCAGTTTCTTGGAGCATGGTTCTAGCCATCTCCTGAAGAGTTCTGTTCTTCCTCTCAACAACACCATTTTGTTGAGGAGTTCTGGGACAAGAGAAATCATGTGCAATTCCATAGGAATCAAACAGACTCTCAAACTTGTCATTCTCAAACTCTCCACCATGGTCACTTCTGACACGCACAATCCTACAAGCCTTCTCGTTTTGCACTTGAGCAATGAAGGTAGAGAACACAGCATGAGACTCATCCTTGCGGGTTAGAAACTTTACCCATGTCCAGCGGCTATAGTCATCAACGATAACCATCCCATATCTCTTGCCACCTATAGACTCAGTTTTCACTGGTCCAAAAAGGTCGATATGCAGAAGTTCCAACGGCCTTGAGGTTGAGACAACATTCTTTGCCTTGAAAGGGACTTTTGTGAATTTGCCTTTCTGACATGCTTCACAAAGAGCGTCTGAAGCGAACTTCAGATTGGGTAAGCCCCTGACAAGGTTTAGCTTGCTCAGCTGAGAAATCTTTCTCATACTGGCATGCCCTAACCGTCTATGCCATACCCACTGCTCTTCATTAACAGACAGAAGGCACTTCACATTCTGAGCCTCCAACTCAGATAATCTGATCTTATAAATGTTGTTCTTCCTCTTGCTGTTAAACAGAACAGAGCCATCGATCTGACTTACAGCCCGGCAGGACTTTTGATTAAATATAACATCATAACCCTTGTCAGCTAATTGACTTATAGACAATAAGTTATGTGTTAAGCCGTCTACCAATAAAACATTGTCAATGCATGGACTACTATCTACACAAATAGTACCAGTACCAACAATTTTACCCTTTTCATTTCCTCCGAAGCCAACTTCGCCTCCAGGCTTAAGTTTTAGGTCTTGGAACATACGCTTTTCTCCCGTCATGTGACGCGAGCATCCACTGTCCAGATACCATGATTGGTGTTTCAGTGGAGCTATCAAGGATATCTGCAACATAGATAATCTTGTCCTTAGGTACCCACTTTCTGGGTCCTCTTTTGTTAGTTACCCCAGAGGTTCTGATCACCTTGGGTGTCTCAACATAATATTTTAAAGGAATATTTGCATGATATTTAGTCATAGAGAAAGATCCCTTTTTAAGAGGATGTTTAGTAACTTTAGCAGGTACAGGATCAGGCAATATGGTACCAGAGGGAACAAAGCATTCATACAAGGATTTAGCTTTAGACACAGAAGGCTCATTTCTAATTGGTTTAGAATAGCCAATGCCATGCATTCCATTTCTGCTTACGCCATAGATCATTGAAGCCATTAAGCTTCTATCCACGCTTTTAGCTAGGAATCTTTGAAAAGACTTTTCATACTTAGATTCATTTTTACAATCAGAGGCATCACAGGCAACAATTTCTTCTAACTTAGCAATCTGGTTCTTAAGCTCAGAGTTAGAATTTACCAAAGCATGATTTTCATTTTTCAAATCAGAAATAATTTTCTCATGTTCAGAAGGAGTCTTGGAGACAGCAGATAAGTTCTTTTTCAACTTTTTATGCTTAGACAATAAAGAGTTATACTTATCCATGATATCAGACAAAGCATGTTTCAGTTCAGAGGTAGAGAAAGAAGCAAATACCTCATTTTCATCGTCTGAGTTAGGATCTCCTTCTGATTCTGAGTCAGAGTCAACAGCTTCCTTTGACTCTGCTTCCTTGTCTTTGACAATTGCCATGAGTCCTTGGACTTCACCATCAGAGTCAACATCCTCTGACTCTGATTCATCAAATGTCACCATCAGACTCTTCTTCGTCTTGAAGTGCTTCTTTGGCTTCTTGTCTTTCTTCAACTTTGGACAATCACTTTTGTAGTGCCCAGATTCTTTGCACTCAAAACATGTGACTTCCTTGATTGAAGACTTCTTCTGGCCTGAGGACTCATACTTTCCTTTTGCCTTTCCAGAGCCTTTGAACTTGCTCTGCCTGTGCTTCCAGATGCGGTTGAGTCTCTTGGAGATCAGAGTCAGCTCATCTTCATCAGAATCTTCTGATGCTTCTTCAGATTCTTCTTCTTCAGCTTGAAGAGCCTTTGACTTCTCAACCTTAGCCTTTTCAGATTTGGATTTCAAGGCTATGGACTTTTTCCTTAGATCTTGTATCTCTGAGCGTTTCAGCTCATGGCATTTCAAAATGCTGATGAGTTCTTCTAAACTCATATTCTCAACGTCTCTCGTGAGCTCTATTGAAGTCACCAAAGGCATCCAACTTTCAGGAAGACACCTGATGACCCTTATGACATGATCTTTTGTTGTGTAGCTCTTGTTGAGAGGTCGTATGCCAGCTACAAGCAATTGAAATCTGGAGAACATTTCTTCAATGGACTCATTTGGCTCCATGATGAAGGATTCTACTTTTGGATCAAAGACAATGCCTTTGATTCTTTGACTTTCTTGTTTCCTTCATGAGACATCTTCAGAGATTCAAAAATGCCTTTAGCAAACTCACGATCTGTAATCTTCTGGTACTCCTCATAGGAAATAGCACTTAGAAGAATTGCTCTTGCTTTGTGATGTTGTGAGTACAGCTTCTTTTGATCTGCAGTCATCTCTGACCTTGGGATCTTCTTGCCATCTGCATCAACTGGACGCTCATAGCCATCCACAATAATATCCCAGAGATCTGCATCGAAACCCAGAAAGAAGCTTTCCAGTCTATCTTTCCAATATTCGAACCTTTGACCATCGAACATAGGAGGCTTTGCGTTGTAACCATCTCTTTGAGTTTCACTGGTGGTGGCAGCCATTGTTTTTCACACCGGCCCGGATCACTGAACACTGTTAGGTGTGGTAATCAGAACTTGCGCTCTGATACCAATTGAAGGTATGAAAAACGGTAGAAAGGGGGGGGGGGGGTTGAATAACGTTTTCAGAACAAAACTTCCACCTTAAAGATTTTGACAAATCTTTCGAGAACTTAAGTGCCAAAGATAAGAGATAGAAAAGCACACAAGGATTTTATCCTGGTTCACTTGATAAATCACTCAAGCTACTCCAGTCCACCCGTTAAGGTGATTTCTTCCTTCTTAGAATGAAGGCAATCCACTAATCAGGTAAGAGTTACAACTGCACTTGAAACCTACAAGTGACTAACAATTACACTGACTTAGCTCACACTAAGATTCACTCTCTTAGTCTTCTCTAGGATCCGATCAACCTTGATCTCCTAAAGGAACTAAACAAACTGTTTATCAAAGAATTGTTTACAAGAGATTTGCTTCTAAAAAGCTAATAGTAAACACAATGAATTTCAGATGAAAGAAAGCTTAGAATATTTTGAATATGTCTTGCGCGTATATGTGTTTCTTTTTTCTTCTGGCCGCTTCTTTCAATCTTCAGCCTCTATATATACTCCAAGGATTAGGGTTGAGCGTTGCATGGGAAATGCTACCGTTGGAGGGCAGTTCTGGAAAATCCAGCTTCTGCTGTGGCTGAGAACGTTAGGTAGGTCGTCAGGAAGGTACACTTGCTTTTGTACTTGGATAGCGACTTGACCTTTTAACCTAGGAGACTTCTGATCAGGGGAATACTTCATATTGGAACTTGTGAAGCCGGTTGATCAGAGTCAGAGGGAAAGCACAGATCCTCTGACCATTGTATCTTCTGATTCTGAACTCAGAGGGAAGAACATGGCCTTCAGAGTTTCTTGCTTCTGGACTTCAGAGTTTCCACTATTCATCTTCTGGATCTTCAGAGTCTTCTATACCATCAGAACATCTGAACCTTCAGTGTTTCTTGGTTATCAGAACTTCTGGATCTTCAGAGCTTCTAGGGACTGAGTCCACATCAGAGTTTGTATAGCTTCAGAACTTCTGAAGCTTTTCCACTGTTCATACTGAACATGGTGAATGCGAAAGCGTTGCTTGGGTTACCCTTTATACACAGTGTGTAAGGCCCTAAGTCCAATTTGGAACAATTTTATGGAAGTTTGAATAAAATTGAGGTTTTAGCTAATGTTTGATAACTGGCAGATTAGAACTGTCAACTTGTGTGAATTTTTAGAGGGTCTTAACGACTTCATTTGGGAAAACTTTCTTCATGAGCGTTGTAGCCCTTTAAGTCTAGAAAATTCTCGAAGTGGAATCAGGTCATTCCGACCCTTGTAGCTCGAGAAATTCGAATTTTACCGAGTGTGGTTCTGGCAGTAAAGTGCCAGCGAATTAATTTGTGCATTTTTATTTTAATTCCGAATTTGGTTTGGTTATTTAATTAAAAAGAGTAGGTTTTTAATTAAATAAGACCTGGTTATGGTTTTTAATTAATTGGGTCAAAGGTGATGAGATTTGGGCTTGAAAAGGGAAAACCAAACCCTAACCCACTTGTGGTTTGCATGGGATTAAGGGGAAAACCCTATTTTCTTTCCCTCATTCAGAACAGAAAGGGAAAATACAGAAGAGAGAAAAGAGAGAACTCTAGAGAGAGAGAGAGCAAGGGGAGCCGCCGCCCAAGCCACCACCACCGCCGTGTAGCGCGCGCGAGAGGAGAACGACAAGGGGGAGAGTTTCGCGAGGAAGAAGGAAGAGAGAGGAACGAGGACAGCAGCGTTCTGGACTTTGTTTTCATCACCAAAGCTTCTTCTTTTCATCTAAATTCATTCAAAACCCGAGGTAAGGGCTGGTTCTAGGAATGGGTAGGTTCTTTAGGGAATATGCCATGAATTGCCATGAGAAACAACTTGAGTTTTGGACTGTTTTTGCATGATTTCCTGTACATGCTTGCTTGCTGGAATTTTTCTCTTGAAAAGCCATGAATATGATCCTCAAACGCTGTTTATGATCTGAATCTATGATTTTATGCGAGTTGCCATGGTATTTGTTAAGTTTTGTGCTATTTTACACTTGTTATAACATGATCCTTGCTAAATGTTTGGTTCTGAAATTTTGAGTGGATATTTGGGTTGTTGGGGCTGTACCAAGATTGCCATGATCAAAGGGAAAGAAAGGAAAATTATTTTTGAAAACCATAGAGCCATGGGAGTTTCGCTGCCAGTTTCCTGTACTGGACAGCGGACTTCAGAGCCCCTTTTTACCTGTTTAAGGTCATCAAATGAAAAAGTGATTAAAATGAAAGTTGTAGATTTTCGAAATATCTTTCCAGACATATAAAAATCATAATTTTTGGTTTAGTAATGTGATCTGGGAGTCGTGTTTAGTAACTGTCACACCTGCTGTTTTTCCTGTTCCGGACAGTTAGCTTTAAGGCCTAATATCACCTTATTCTGGGACTCAAATGAACAAGTGTGTATCTAGAGAGTTGTAGATATTTAAAATAGCTTTCTAGAAAGGTATCATATGTGATTTTTGGTTGAAAGATGCATTCTGTGGCTCTATTTTTGTGAAAGTTGTTTCTGCTGTCAATATGTTGAAGTTGCGATGATATATTATGCATGAGTGAATGTTCTTGCGTTCCTTTACGTGGATTATATTTATTTTCTGAGTTGATGGTTCAAGGGTCGCTCACCTAGCCGTAATTCCCTTGTAACCCGTGAATGTTGTGTTGTGAAGGTTGTTGTATAAAGAGTATGATAAGACTCTAGGATTGATTTTAGAGACTTAACAAAGAGAAAAGTGTAATAAACTCGCTTGCAAGTAAATGTGAATAATTGGACATAGGTCTGGTGAGGACTATGGACCATGAGAACGATGGTACCTTGCACGCGAGGGTGTTTTGTGGGTTGTACGGTGAGTCCCCACGTGATTGGCTGACTGCGGTCGCCTTGTGATTCTGTGGACGGACGGTGAGTCCCCCCACATGATTGAGGGTTGTACGGTGAGTCCCCTCCGAGATTTGTTCATCTGCGGATGATCGTGATTATGGCCATGGAAGTTTTGGTGGGTTGTGTGAAGTGAGATTCCGTTAGTAACTGACTCTTTCCCATAAAAGACATATAATGTACTTATATTATATATGTTGTTGTTGATTTTGTCATTATCATTCTTTTTGTTGGACCTGACCCTGCTTGTTTGCTATGTGTTTATTTGGGGGGGGGGGTAGATGGTCGTGAAGATAATGGCGATGACTCATTCTTGGGAGTTGATGCTACGTGACGTGCCAATACCGGAGGACGACTACATTTCAGAGGAAGAGGAAGAGGCTAAGGAATAGGGTTTGGGTTGAGAGTCTTTTGTTTTCTGTTGGGGTTGAGAGTTTCCGAAGTGTTGGTATCGAACAATTTTATTGCTTAAATTCGAATGAACAAGTTTTGATGTAATCTTTATTTTCATTCAGGCCTTTGTTTCGTACTTTTTACAGTTGGTTATTTAAAAAGTTTTACGAAGTTGGTTACTTCCGCGTGTTTTTTGGAAAGGTTATGTTTCAAGAGTTTTTGTAAAATGAAAGGTTTGTCATTAATTGAAGATTAATAAGTGAATCGACGAAAACTCTTTACGAAAATTGGTTAATTAGTTACTGTGTAACACTCGAGAAATCGGGGCGTTACATTGTGGTATCAGAGCTCCGGTTGAGAAACCAGAGCACTAAGGGTTTTGGGCTTACGAGTTTCCGAACTCGTTGATGTTTTGTTTTTTTTTTGATAAAGGTGTTTTTGAAATTCCGCGGTGAGGATTGGGTAGACTTGTTTGCTAAGATGTTTGCTTGACTGTGAGATTGTCTGAAATTAGTATCATTGCCGTGATACTTGAGTCTTTAATGGTGTTATTTGATTCTGGTGCTACACACTCATTCATTGCTGAGGAGTGTGTGAAAAAGTTAGGATTGCTAACTGCTGATTTACCATTCGATTTGGTGGTGTCGACCCCTGCCGCCGATCGATTAGTTACACGCACGACATGCTTACAATGTCCGTTGGTTTACGAGGATCGGAAGTTCTTTGCGAACCTCGTCTGTTTAGGGCTCAAAGGGCTGGATGTGATCTTGGGAATGGATTGGTTAGCGCAATATCACGTGCTCTTAGATTGTGCTAACAAGGCGGTAGTATTCCCAGATCCCGGCGTTACGGATTACTTAAACTCGTACAACTTGGGAAAGGGTTCACCGGCGTATGTGAACTCTATCGTAGCTGAGGCGAAGAACGACGGCGACGTACGCAACATTTTGGTGGTGCAAGATTTTGTGGATGTATTTCCGGAGGATGTACCTGGATTACCGCCAGTGAGAGAGACAGAGTTCTCCATTGATATTATACCGGGTACAGGACCAATATCAATGGCGCCTTATCGGATGGCACCAACAGAGTTGACGGAGTTAGCAAAACAGTTGGAGGATCTCTCTTCCAAGGGATTTATCCGACCAAGTGTGTCGCCATGGGGAGCACCGGTGTTGTTGGTGAAGAAGAAAGACGGAAGGTCCAGATTGTGTGTGGATTACCGACAACTCAACAAGGTGACAGTGAAGAATCGTTACCCGATGCCTCGGATAGATGATTTGATGGATCAACTTCGGGGAGCTGTTGTTTTCTCGAAGATAGATCTGAAGTCAGGATATCACCAAATCCGTGTCAAGGAGGCTGACATACAGAAAACCGCATTCAGAACTCGTTATGGGCATTATGAGTATCTCGTGATGCCATTTGGAGTTACAAATGCACCCGCAGTATTTATGGACTACATGAACAGAGTGTTCAGGCCATTCCTGGACAAGTTCGTGGTGGTGTTCATTGACGATATTTTGATTTACTCGAAGAGTAAAGAAGAACACGAAGAGCATTTGCGTCAAGTGCTAGGAGTATTGCGGGAGAAGGAGCTATATGCTAATGGCTCGAAGTGTGAATTCTGGATGGAAGAGGTGAAGTTCCTAGGTCATGTCATATCAAGTCAGGGTGTGGCTGTTGACCCCAGCAAGATTGAATCGATCATGTCATGGGAACAACCTAAGACAGCAAGCGACATCAGAAGTTTTGTTGGACTTGCTGGCTACTATAGACGCTTCGTGAAGGATTATGCAAAGTTGACTTCACCGTTGACTCAGTTGACAAAGAAGAACCAACCTTTTGCATGGACGGAGAAATGTGAAGAGAGTTTCCAGGAAATGAAGAAGCGACTGACTACTGCACCGATACTAGCTTTACCCAAGGAAGGAGAACCATATGACATTTATTGTGACGCTTCACACAATGGGTTGGGTTGTGTAATGATGCAGGAGAAGAAAGTGATTGCTTATGCCTCGCGACAGCTGAAGATTCATGAGAAGAATTATCCTACGCATGATTTGGAGTTGGCTGCTATAGTATACGCTCTCAAGATTTGGAGACATTACCTGTATGGCAGTACGTTCACGATCTACAGTGATCACAAGAGTCTGAAGTATTTGTTTGATCAGAAGGATCTGAACATGAGGCAACGAAGGTGGATGGAATTCCTTCAGGACTATGAGTTCACTCTACAGTACCACCCGGGGAAAAGCAATGTCGTAGCCGACGCTCTCAGCCGGAAGGCTATACATGTGTCCTCAATGATGGTCAAGGAGTTAGAATTATTGGAGGCGTTCCGAGATCTGAGTTTGGATGTGAAGATAGCTCCCGGGAAACTTAGTTTCGGGATGGTGACGGTGTCGAGTGGGCTCTTGGATGAGATCAAATCGAAGCAAGAGACTGATGAAGGATTACTTGAGTGGCGCAAACTAGTTACTCAAGGGAAGGCACCGGAGTTCGCTATCGGAAACGATAACATACTGCGTTGCAAGGGACGGGTTTGTGTACCCAATGACGCAGCTATGCGAAGATTAATCTTGGATGAAGGTCACAAGAGCAGGTTGAGCATTCACCCGGGGATGAACAAGATGTATCAAGACCTGAAAGTTCATTTCTGGTGGCCTGGAATGAAGAAACAAGTAGCTGAGTATGTGTCGACATGCTTGACTTGTCAGAAGGCTAAGGTGGAACATCAGAAGCCAGCAGGAAAACTACAGTCGTTGGATGTTCCGGAGTGGAAATGGGATAGCATCTCTATGGACTTCGTGACGGCGTTACCCCTAACACGAAGAAGATTTGATGCAATTTGGGTAGTGGTTGATCGACTGACGAAGACCGCTCACTTCGTGCCGATCAATCTGAACTACAAGGTGGAGAGACTAGCAGAAATCTACATCGCGGAGATTGTTCGTCTGCATGGTGTACCGTCTAGCATTGTGTCGGACAGAGACCCGAGGTTTACCTCACGTTTCTGGGGGGCTTTGCAACAAGCTTTGGGAACCAAGCTGAGATTGAGTTCCGCTTATCACCCACAGACGGATGGGCAAACTGAAAGGACTATTCAATCCTTGGAGGATTTGCTAAGAGCTTGTGTGCTAGATAATAAAGGAAGCTGGGATGAGTTGTTGCCGCTGATTGAGTTCACCTACAACAACAGCTTTCATGCGAGCATCGGGATGGCACCTTATGAAGCTTTGTATGGTCGGAGGTGTCGGACGCCTTTGTGCTGGCATCAAGATGGGGAGAACTTAGTGATTGGACCCGAGCTGGTTCAGCAAACCACCGAAGAAGTAAAGCGAATTCAAGAAAAGATGAGGATCTCACAGAGTCGTCAGAAGAGTTACGCTGACAATCGAAGGAAAGAGCTGGAATTCCAAGCTGGAGATCATGTCTTCTTACGGGTTACCCCGATGACAGGTGTCGGAAGGGCGATCAAGTCTAAGAAGCTTACTCCAAAATTCATTGGACCGTACCAGATAACAGAACGAGTTGGGCCAGTGGCGTATAGGATTGCGTTGCCGCCTTTTCTATCCAACATCCATGACGTTCTTCATGTGTCGCAGTTGCGGAAGTACATGGCAGATGATTCGCATGTGATTACGCCAGACGATATACAACTGAGAGATGATCTGACAATGGAGGTGCCACCCATCAAGATCGTCGATCGAAGTATAAAGCGCTTAAGAAACAAGGAGGTACCTTTAGTGAAGATCGTGTGGAACCAGGAGACCGGTGACGCGACCTGTGAGTTAGAGGATAAGATGCGGGAGTCACACCCCGATTTGTTTGTAAACCCTTAAGTTTCGAGGGCGAAACTATTTTAAGGGGGGTGGTATTGTAAGGCCCTAAGTCCAATTTGGAACAATTTTATGGAAGTTTGAATAAAATTGAGGTTTTAGCTAATGTTTGATAACTGGCAGATTAGAACTGTCAACTTGTGTGAATTTTTAGAGGGTCTTAACGACTTCATTTGGGAAAACTTTCTTCATGAGCGTTGTAGCCCTTTAAGTCTAGAAAATTCTCGAAGTGGAATCAGGTCATTCCGACCCTTGTAGCTCGAGAAATTCGAATTTTACCGAGTGTGGTTCTGGCAGTAAAGTGCCAGCGAATTAATTTGTGCATTTTTATTTTAATTCCGAATTTGGTTTGGTTATTTAATTAAAAAGAGTAGGTTTTTAATTAAATAAGACCTGGTTATGGTTTTTAATTAATTGGGTCAAAGGTGATGAGATTTGGGCTTGAAAAGGGAAAACCAAACCCTAACCCACTTGTGGTTTGCATGGGATTAAGGGGAAAACCCTATTTTCTTTCCCTCATTCAGAACAGAAAGGGAAAATACAGAAGAGAGAAAAGAGAGAACTCTAGAGAGAGAGAGAGCAAGGGGAGCCGCCGCCCAAGCCACCACCACCGCCGTGTAGCGCGCGCGAGAGGAGAACGACAAGGGGGAGAGTTTCGCGAGGAAGAAGGAAGAGAGAGGAACGAGGACAGCAGCGTTCTGGACTTTGTTTTCATCACCAAAGCTTCTTCTTTTCATCTAAATTCATTCAAAACCCGAGGTAAGGGCTGGTTCTAGGAATGGGTAGGTTCTTTAGGGAATATGCCATGAATTGCCATGAGAAACAACTTGAGTTTTGGACTGTTTTTGCATGATTTCCTGTACATGCTTGCTTGCTGGAATTTTTCTCTTGAAAAGCCATGAATATGATCCTCAAACGCTGTTTATGATCTGAATCTATGATTTTATGCGAGTTGCCATGGTATTTGTTAAGTTTTGTGCTATTTTACACTTGTTATAACATGATCCTTGCTAAATGTTTGGTTCTGAAATTTTGAGTGGATATTTGGGTTGTTGGGGCTGTACCAAGATTGCCATGATCAAAGGGAAAGAAAGGAAAATTATTTTTGAAAACCATAGAGCCATGGGAGTTTCGCTGCCAGTTTCCTGTACTGGACAGCGGACTTCAGAGCCCCTTTTTACCTGTTTAAGGTCATCAAATGAAAAAGTGATTAAAATGAAAGTTGTAGATTTTCGAAATATCTTTCCAGACATATAAAAATCATAATTTTTGGTTTAGTAATGTGATCTGGGAGTCGTGTTTAGTAACTGTCACACCTGCTGTTTTTCCTGTTCCGGACAGTTAGCTTTAAGGCCTAATATCACCTTATTCTGGGACTCAAATGAACAAGTGTGTATCTAGAGAGTTGTAGATATTTAAAATAGCTTTCTAGAAAGGTATCATATGTGATTTTTGGTTGAAAGATGCATTCTGTGGCTCTATTTTTGTGAAAGTTGTTTCTGCTGTCAATATGTTGAAGTTGCGATGATATATTATGCATGAGTGAATGTTCTTGCGTTCCTTTACGTGGATTATATTTATTTTCTGAGTTGATGGTTCAAGGGTCGCTCACCTAGCCGTAATTCCCTTGTAACCCGTGAATGTTGTGTTGTGAAGGTTGTTGTATAAAGAGTATGATAAGACTCTAGGATTGATTTTAGAGACTTAACAAAGAGAAAAGTGTAATAAACTCGCTTGCAAGTAAATGTGAATAATTGGACATAGGTCTGGTGAGGACTATGGACCATGAGAACGATGGTACCTTGCACGCGAGGGTGTTTTGTGGGTTGTACGGTGAGTCCCCACGTGATTGGCTGACTGCGGTCGCCTTGTGATTCTGTGGACGGACGGTGAGTCTGGCGGACGGTGAGTCCCCCCACATGATTGAGGGTTGTACGGTGAGTCCCCTCCGAGATTTGTTAATCTGCGGATGATCGTGATTATGGCCATGGAAGTTTTGGTGGGTTGTGTGAAGTGAGATTCCGTTAGTAACTGACTCTTTCCCATAAAAGACATATAATGTACTTATATTATATATGTTGTTGTTGATTTTGTCATTATCATTCTTTTTGTTGGACCTGACCCTGCTTGTTTGCTATGTGTTTATTTGGGGGGGGGTAGATGGTCGTGAAGATAATGGCGATGACTCATTCTTGGGAGTTGATGCTACGTGACGTGCCAATACCGGAGGACGACTACACTTCAGAGGAAGAGGAAGAGGCTAAGGAATAGGGTTTGGGTTGAGAGTCTTTTGTTTTCTGTTGGGGTTGAGAGTTTCCGAAGTGTTGGTATCGAACAATTTTATTGCTTAAATTCGAATGAACAAGTTTTGATGTAATCTTTATTTTCATTCAGGCCTTTGTTTCGTACTTTTTACAGTTGGTTATTTAAAAAGTTTTACGAAGTTGGTTACTTCCGCGTGTTTTTTGGAAAGGTTATGTTTCAAGAGTTTTTGTAAAATGAAAGGTTTGTCATTAATTGAAGATTAATAAGTGAATCGACGAAAACTCTTTACGAAAATTGGTTAATTAGTTACTGTGTAACACTCGAGAAATCGGGGCGTTACACAGTGCTTCTGATTTGTGTGAGATTGAGTTGAGGTCAGAGCCTGTAAATAGCACACTCAGAAAAACACGTTAGAGTACCACAATTGTTCATATCAAAAGGTTAACTTGTAATCATCAAAACATAGAGTTGTACTACTAGATCAAAACTTGATCTTACAATTGTCAATTTCTGGGAAGCAATCTAGTCTCATGGGCAAGCAAGAGGCAATCAACCATTGCACTATCAACTGCAGAGGCAGAATATATCTCAGCAGCAATATGCAGCACTCAGATGCTCTGGATGAAACATCAGCTGGAGGATTATCAGATCCTTGAGAGCAATATCCCAATCTATTGTGATAACACTGCTGCAATCTCATTGAGTAAGAATCCTATCTTGCATTCAAGGGCAAAGCACATTGAGGTAAAGTATCACTTTATTAGAGATTATGTACAGAAGGGCGTACTTCTTCTGAAGTTTGTTGATACTGACCATCAATGGGCAGATATCTTTACAAAGCCCTTAGCAGAGGATAGATTTAATTTTATTCTGAAAAATCTGAACATGGATTTTTGTCCAGAGTGATGATGGATCAGAACCTCTGACTATGATACTTCTTGATCAGAAGATGTCTAGTCCAGAAGGTAACTCAATCAGAGTGTGTGTACCCATTGGTACTGACTCTGAAGCTGAGACAACAACACGTGTGTCAGTATTTCTGATGCATAGTTCCTTGTGCCCGTGTGACAGTCTGTCATGATTGCGTGTAGATGTGCTTCTCTCCTGTGTGTGATTTGTGTATTTACTGTTACTATCTATCTTTAATTTTCAACCGTTGATCTTAAATTGCTTTTTGAATCAACAACGGTTATTTGTCAAAACCCACTATACACACACGATCTCTTTCGCTTCCGGTTTTTACTCTCTCTCTCTCTCTGCTATTTCAAAACCGCTTATCCTCGTTTTCTCTCTCGATCTCTCTTCATCTTTCAACCTTCATCTTCTACCTAAACCTTCAACCGCTTCAAAAATGGTGAGTCAAACCAGAAGAGCTACTGCAGATGCAACCCAGTTCCCTCACATGGTAGTTGGTCTAGCAACGGGTCAAAGGGGCCCTGAGAATCCGACACAAGATCAAGGTCAAGCTCAAGAGCAGATTATTCCAATTGCAGAACGGGGCTGTGCCGTTCATTGCGTTTATGCTCCTGAGGAACTTCAAGTCCTGGCAGAATGGAGATTCGACCTCGACAACCTGGCTACAAATGGGTATGATCTCCGTCCTGAAGTCCAAGTTCAAGGTTGGGGAAATTACTTCAACAGACTTCGAGGACCGGTGTATGATAAACTGATCAAGGAATTCTGGAAGCACGCCGACTGCGATGATACTCAGGTGGTATCTCACATTCTTGGAAGAAAGATCATCATCACAGAGAAGTCTTTCGTGAATTTGCTGGGTGCAGACACTGCTTTTGGGTATCGTTTCCAATTCACGGAATCGAAGCTGAAACCCAAGACGAAGGATGAGATCAACAAGGCCCTGTACACCAATTACAAACCGGGCAAGACGAATTACAAGGTGATGGACCTTCATCCCAAGCTCAGGATCTGGCACAAAATTTTGCTCCACTGCATAATCCAGAGACCAAAGGGCAGTTCCCCAGACTACATCAACTTCAACCAGAAGGTGATGTTGTTCTTCATCCAAGACCAGAAGAAGATCTGCTTTCCCTACTTCCTGTTCTCCTACTTGAAGGAATGTATCCGGAAGTCTCGTACCACTGCCTCCATCAAGTCAGCGATCAAGTATATTCCCTTCGGGAGACTTTTGTCTGATCTCTTCATTGAGAGTGGCCTCATTCAAGATCTGATAAATGCTGGATGCACAGAGGATCTGACCACCATTGTCAGTGATGTCTTCACTGCAAATTCTCTAAAGAAGATGGGCCTAATCAAGAAGAAGATTGCTCCTTCCCATGAAGACACATCTTCTGAGATCAGAAGTAGAAGGATGCCTCTGAATGACTACCCTCTGTGGACACAGGCAGACAATCCTGACGCCATTAGGTGCTATGTTGAAGACCTAAGGGCTCAAGGATTTGAAATTGATCTCGATGATTTCTTCAGCAGACTGCCGCCAGCTCCAGAGTTTCCTTCTCCTCCCAAGAAGAAAGTTCAGAGGAAGATGATCCTAGAAGAATCTTCTGAGGAATCAGATGTCCCTCTGATCAAAAAGAAGAAGGCTGGTCAATCCAAGAGAAAGCAAGATGAAACCAGCAAGCCCGATGATGGTGATGATGGTGATAATGAGGATGGTCCTCCTAAGAAGAAGAAGAAGCAGGTCAGAATCGTGGTGAAGCCTACTCGGGTGGAACCAGCTGCTGAAGTGGTCAGAAGGATTGAAACTCCTGCCAGAGTGACAAGATCATCAGCACATTCAAGTAAGTCTGCAATTGCTTCTGATGATGATTTGAATTTATTTGATGCACTCCCCATATCTGTCATGCTCAAACACTCTTCAAATCCCCTCACTCCTATTCCTGAATCCCAACCAGCTGCACAAACCACCTCTCCACCACATTCCCCAAGGTCTTCGTTCTTTCAACCTTCCCCTACTGAAGCACCTCTCTGGAATTTGCTCCAGAACCAACCCTCTAGGTCAGAAGAACCAACCTCTCCCATTACCATTCCGTACAACCCATTAACTTCTGAACCCATCATTCATGAACAACCAGAGCCTACCCAAACAGAACCTGGACCTAGAACCTCTGATCACTCTGTCCCAAGAGCATCAGAACGTCTGGCTCTCAGACCCACGGATACAGACTCTTCCACAGCCCTTACACCTGTATCCTTCCCAACCAATGTTGCTGACTCTTCTCCCTCCAATAACTCTGAATCCATTAGAAAATTCATGGAGGTCAGAAAAGAAAAGGTGTCTACTTTAGAAGAGTATTATCTCACTTGTCCAAGCCCTAGGAGATATCCTGGCCCTAGACCTGAACGTCTAGTTGACCCAGATGAACCTATCTTGGCCAATCCTTTACATGAGGCAGACCCTTTGGCTCAACAAGCTCACCCTGCCCCAGACCAACAAGAGCCTATTCAACCAGAACCTGAACCAGAACAATCTGTGTCTAACCAATCCTCGGTTAGATCACCCCATCCTCTGGTTGAAACTTCAGAACCTCACCTTGGAACCTCTGAACCCAATGCTCAAATGTTTAACATTGGCTCTCCACAAGGTGCCTCTGAAGCTCACAGCAGCAATCACCCAGCCTCTCCTGAAACCAACCTCTCCATAATTCCTTACACTCACCTCCGACCCACATCTCTCTCTGAGTGCATCAATATTTTCTATCATGAAGCCTCTTTGATGCTACGCAATGTGCACGGTCAGACTGACCTAAGTGAGAATGCTGAACATGTGGCTGATGAGTGGAACAATCTGGGCACTTGGCTAGTGGCTCAAGTTCCAATTATGATGCAGCTCCTGCATGCAGAAGGAAGTCAGAGGATCGAGGCTGCAAAGCAAAGGTTTTCTCGAAGGGTGGCTCTTCATGAACAAGAACAGAGACATAAGCTTCTTGAAGCTATTGAAGAAGCTAAGAGAAAGAAAGCTCAAGCAGAAGAAGCTGCACGTCAAGCAGCAGCTCAAGCTGAACAAGCTAGATTAGAGGCAGAACGAATTGAAGCTGAGGCTGAAGCTCTTAGATGCCAAGCACTTGCACCAGTAGTGTTTACTTCTGCTGCTTCTGCTTCCATTCCAGCTCCACAATCTGCTCAGAATGTTCCTTCCGGTTCTACTCAGTCAAGCTCGTCCAGACTCGACATCATGGAACAGCGTCTTGACACTCATGAATCCGTGCTAATTGAAATGAAGCACATGATGATGGAACTTCTGCGTCGAACTGATAAACCCTAGTTTTAGGATCTCTTCACCTTTCTTTTTCTTTAACGTTGTTTTATTTTGTTAACTTCTGTTTCTTTTTACTTATTTATTCTACTTTGTTCGTTTGTGGTTATCTATGCATATCTATATATATTTTTTTGTCACATGTGTTTGCAAAAATCTTTTTATTCATAATCTCTTTATGTTTACATCATACATTCTTTCCCTAAAGTCTAGAATGGAGGATCCCTCCTCATTCTTCTGCACTCCTGGCGCTGCTCTGACCTATCCTTCTCCAGACGCTCCAGTGCATACTGGATGTTGCTGAGCCTGTCTTTTAGCTCATCCCTCTCCAGAATCTCTTCTGCAGTCTTGAGCTTCTCTTCCAAGATCTCTTTTTCTTCCAGCAGCTTGAGTTCAAGCCGGCTGAGTTCTTGCACCTCCTCCACGAAGGCAAGAAATTCCCTCAGGTCTCTCTTCAACTCTGGACGCAGGTCCTCCTCCAGCAGTGTCCGTGTCAGCTCCGAGATGGTCGTTGTACCCTCTGGATGCCTGATGTTCAGGAACAAGTCCTCCTCGAAGGCCTTCTTCCTCAGCTCTTCTAGTGCTACGATGTATGATGCCATTTTTTTTTCTCCTTACTGAAAATTGTTCGCGTTGTGAAGCTTACCTCTCTCTCCCACTCTTTATATAGGCTTCACTTTCTCTCTGAAAGTTAATGCTCCTACAGTTTCTCGAGATTAAATTCTTGGTAACTGACCCTTCTCTTTACTCCCTTGACCGGTGGTAAACGTTCTTCTCTTGCATTAACTCTTCTATTCATTTCGCCTAACTCTGATTCTTGCATCGTTTTCATTTTCTTTAAACTTAGACCTTCTCTAAGGGGGAGTACCTTGTACTTCAAGCTAAGTTTTTCACACCCCAAGCTTTTTGCTTATGACAAAAAGGGGGAGTAAACCCAGTTTTTGATGTGTAAGATGTGTTAGTGTGATTTATTTTTCTTTTGGAGAATTTAAGAGTTCCACCTTCATGACCATAGATGTGTCACTGGGCAAATACAAGGAATACATTTCACTTCTTCTGAAGTGATTCTAAGTTGACTCTGATACCCAAGACTCTGATACCTTGTCCGTGACTCTGATTACTTATGCGCTCTGATTACTCGATTTTCATCTATGTCATAAGTTTTTCACTCTGAACTCTTATATCATTTAGCTCAGAATCTAGACTTTACTAACGTTTTCATCAAGTATTAGATTCAGGGGGAGCTAAGCTCAGAATCAAGCAGTGACTTGAATTCAGAATGAGCAAGATAAACTATTCACATCAGGATAAGTCTTATTCTATATCTCTAAACTCTGAGTGAATTCAGTTTAATGTTTAAGAATTGTTCATCAAAAATCTTAGTTTTGTCATCATCAAAAAGGGGGAGATTGTAAGATCAAGTTTTGATCTAGTAGTACAACTCTATGTTTTGATGATTACAAGTTAACCTTTTGATATGAACAATTGTGGTACTCTAACGTGTTTTTCTGAGTGTGCTATTTACAGGCTCTGACCTCAACTCAATCTCACACAAATCAGAAGCACTGTGTATAAAGAGCAACCCAAGCAACACTTTCGCATTCACCATGTTCAGTATGAACAGTGGAAAAGCTTCAGAAGTTCTGAAGTTATACAAACTCTGATGTGGACTCAGTCACTAGAAGCTCTGAAGATCCAGAAAGTCTGATAACCAAGAAACACTGAAGGCTCAGATATTCTGACGGTGTAGAAGACTCTGAAGATCCAGAAGCTGATTAGTGAAATTCTGTTGTCCAAAAGCAAGATACTCTGAAGACCATGTTCTTCCCTCTGAGTTCAGAATCAGAAGAAACAATGGTCAGAGGATCTGGGCTTTCCCTCTGACTCTGATCAACCGGCTTCACAAGTTCCAATATGAAGCATTCCCCTGATCAGAAGTCTCCTAGGTTTAAAGGTCAAGTCGTTATCCAAGTACAAAAGCAACTGTACCTTCCTGAAGACCTACCTAACAGTCTCAGACATAGCAGAAGCTGGATTTTCCAGAACTGCCCTCCAACGGTAGCATTTTCCATGCAACGCTCAACCCTAATCCTTGGAGTATATAAAGAGGCTGAAGACTGAAAGAAGTGGCCAGAAGCATTCACATACGCGCAAGACAAATTTAAATTCTTCTAAGCTTTCTTTGATCTGAAATTCATTGAGTTTACTATCAGCTTTTTAGAAGCAAATCTCTTGTAAACAATTCTTTGATAAACAGTTTGTTTAGTTCCTTTAGGAGATCAAGGCTGATCGGATCCTAGAGAAGACTAAGAGAGTGAATCTTAGTGTGAGCTAAGTCAGTGTAATTGTTAGTCACTTGTAGGTTTCAAGTGCAGTTGTAACTCTTACCTGATTAGTGGATTGCCTTCATTCTAAGAAGGAAGAAATCACCTTAACGGGTGGACTGGAGTAGCTTGAGTGATTTATCAAGTGAACCAGGATAAAATCCTTGTGTGCTTTTCTATCTCTTATCTTTAGCACTTAAGTTCTCGAAAGATTTGTCAAAATCTTTAAGGTGCAAGTTTTATACTGAAAACGTTATTCAAACCCCCCCCCCTTTCTACCGTTTTTCATACCTTCAAGCTTGACTATCTTCAGATCTTCTGAAGCTTTTCTACTGTTCAGTTTGAACGTAGAGATTGCGAAAGCGTTGCTAGGGTCACTCTTTAAGCAAAGTGCTTCTGACTTGTGTGAGATTATATCAAGGTCAAAGCCTGTCTTGAACACACTCAGAAAACACGTTAGAGTACCATAATTGTTTATGCTAAAACGTGAACTTGTAATCATCAAAACATAGAGTTGTACTACATGATCAAAACTTGATCTTACAGTTCTAACTTGAAACATAAAGCATGGATATGGGATTCAAGGGTTTACTCAGAGGATTCATGAATAGAAATAGGAATTAAGATTAAAACATTATAAGTCTTACAAAGGACCCAAAGCAAAAGGGGTTTAGCCAAGCATGGCTATGGAATCCATACAAGAAATGAAGGATAAAACCTGGAACATGGACTTGGAGAATGCTTCTCCTCAAGCTCCAGAGCCTAACCCTACTTCTAACTTATTTAGGAATGTATAGAAATGACAAAAGTTACAAAAGAAATGACAAAAAACCTATTTATAGGCAAACAGGTCGAGTCTGGGCGCTCAGGCGCCAATTAAGCACGCCTGAGCGCCAATTCTAAGTGGAAAAAGCAGCTTCTGGAGGTAATTGGCGCTCAGACGCTCAACAGGAGCGCTCAGGCGCCAATTCCTTTCTAGCATGACAGAAACTACGAATCAATTGGCGCTCAGGCGCTCTATATGAGCGCCTGAGCGCTCTCTACATGCTAGAAAGCTTCTTGAACTTCTTCTTAACTCCTCTTAATGCCTCCCTTCAATTCTCCAAGCCTCTTGACCTTCTTTCTTCATCAGTTTTCAGACCTAGCTGCTTGGGAACAATGCAAGGAAAATATCTAGGATTTCCAAGAGTTTATTAGCATAAAAGACCCTCAATTCAAGTAGAAAAGATATGCAAGTCCTAAACTTACTTAAAATGCAAGGAAGGTCCCTATAAAACTATGAAATTACCAAAACAAAGTAAAAACACAAATAAAGATAAAAATGCATGAGAATGCATGAAACACTACATGAGACTCAACAAAAAGACTAAAAATTAACAAAGAAATGACCATAAAAACACTACTAAAATAGGGTCATCAGAACATATTCTATTAAATGTAATTTTTTTACATTTGGATAAATGATTCTAAATTTCAAAATTAATTAAAATAAATTTATTTTTATTAATTAACTTAATTAAAACTTAAAAAATTGTTTTTAACTTAATAGTGAAGAGTAATACACGATAAAATTTAATTAAATTTAAAAATTAAAAGTAATTGATATTTAAATTTGCAATTGTTATATAAGTATAGAAATTATATTATACAACAACAAATTATAATACAAAATTATTTTATATTTACTATTATTAAATTAATTTTATAATTAGGTGATCTATTTCATTATCAGTGAATAATTATTTATTTAATTTTATTATAATATAAGAAAAAAATAATGTTTTTTTTTTCTAAAACATAAGCTTTATTAAAGTTGTTGGTACATGTTGCCTTGCATTTTGTCAAAACAACCGATTGTCGAAGCAGATGCCGTAGCATGTGATTCCGTGAAGCTAGGGCATCAGTCCTCAGCTTGAGTTTCTGTTGTGGGCCCTCTGAAGATTTGTTGCAGATATGTTTTACGTGTTACTTGGGGATCAAGTAGCTATTCCAGAAGGGTTTCTGTTTATGGCTTGTTATTTGTTGAAACAATCTTTGTTAAAAGATTGGTTTCTATCTTTACTTGTTCAATAAGTAAACAAAATCCACCAAGATAGCGTTTTGAATTGTTGTTGTTGCAAGCTGTTACTTCAGCCCATGCTAACCCTAGAGCTCATGCTACCGCTGCTGAAGTCTATAAAAGGATGAAGACCTAAAACATGAAGACCACCGAAGCTAATAGAGAGAGATCAAGTGTTTTAGGATTTGTGATTGTGCTTTGTCCTTTGTTAGTTGTGAATCTTCTGTGCTCACTGATTCTATAAA
The DNA here is from genome assembly GCF_012489685.1 of Lotus japonicus. NCBI lineage: Eukaryota > Viridiplantae > Streptophyta > Magnoliopsida > Fabales > Fabaceae > Lotus > Lotus japonicus. The sequence goes on along the minus strand of NC_080042.1, from coordinate 31,771,956 downwards.
GCAAAGAAGGGTTCTGTGTTGTTTGATTGCGTTCAAACTCTGATTGTTCATTGTGATCACCAATCACTGTGGTAGTGGTTGAGAGAAAGTGAGAGGGGCTCTCATACTTAGGTTGAGATTCTAAGTAGAAATACATTGAGTAGATTAGGAAGTGAACTATGAACTGTTGTGTTCATGAGTGTCTGTAATTCCTGAATCTTGAGATAGTGGATTTCCTTTCTTTGGGTGCAAACCCTCCAGACGTAGGTGAAAGTTTTTCACTGAACTGAGTTAACAATTCTTGTGTGTTGTTGTTTCTGGTATAAGTTCTGTTTTACTGTTAAGCGATTGTCGAACCTATTGTCCCAGTATCGTGCAGGACATTTGTACTACAGGGAACCTAAATTACAATTGACATCAGAGCAGGCACCCTGTTCTGGTTGGGTGAGCTCCAAGGAGTTTGATTCAAGTTCTCATGGATAACAAGGAGGGAGGATCAGTCCATAGGCCACCCATACTGGATGGTACTAACTATGACTACTGGAAAACTATTGTCAAGGGTTGGAAGCACCCCACTAAGCCTCAGGTTGAAGGCACCTCTACCACTGTTGTGGAGAAACCTGAAGAGGAATGGACTAGTGTTGAAGATGAAGCTGCTCTTGGAAACTCAAAGGCTCTAAATGCTATCTTTAATGGAGTTGACAAGAATATGTTTAGGCTGATCAATACGTGTACTGTGGCAAATGATGCTTGGGAAATTCTGAAGACTGCACATGAAGGAACTACTCGAGTAAGGATGTCAAGACTTCAGATGCTCACTACTCAATTTGAAAATTTGATGATGACTGAAGAAGAGACTATCTCAGAATTCCACATGCGTGTCCGTGACTTGTCTAAAGCTTCATTTGCTTTGGGAGAACCTATGTCAGATGAGAAGCTTGTAAGGAAGATCTTGAGATCTCTTCCACAGAAATTTGCTATGAAAGTCACTGCTATTGAGGAGGCTCAAGACATTGAGAACATGAAGGTTGATGAACTTATTGGCTCTTTACAGACATTTGAGTTGAAACTGAGTGGGAAGTCTGAAAAGAAGAATAAGAGTATTGCTTTTGTGACTAACACTGATGAAAATGACGATGAAGACTGTGAGGGTGAAAATCTCCTTGAGGCTCTGGCTATGTTAGCAAAAAAATTCAACAGAGCTTTGAGAAAGATTGACAAAAGAACCAGGCCTAATGTCTAGGACATGAAGTTCGACAACAAACCCAAGTTTTCTAATTCACAGAGGAAGACCAAGGAAGAAGAAAGACCTGGGCAGAACAAAGGAGTGCAGTGTCATGAATGTGAAGGTTATGGTCATATCAGGTCTGAGTGTGCCACCTATCTAAAGAAGCAGAAGAAAGGCATGATGGTAACTTGGTTAGATGAAGACACTGAAGATGAGGAGGAGATAACTGCAAACAAAGTCAATGCGTTCTTTGGAACCATCTAAGAGTCTGAGACAAGTGATGAGGACATCTCAGATGAGGAACTGGCTGAGACTTACAAGCTGCTACATAACAAGTGGGAAGAAGCATGTAAACTTGTGAGAGAAAACTTGATTAATGCAGGACGTCAAGAGGAAGTGGCAACTCTGACAAGAAAACTTGAAGCCACTCACAAATCTGTTAGAATGCAAAACAGTGGTTCTGATATGCTTGATGAAATTCTGAAAGAAACCAACAAGCAAGGAGGAAGTTTGAAGGGAATTGGCTTTGACTACAAGACAACAAACAAAGGAGACTAGAAAGGATCAAAGAAATTTGTGTCTGTTGCAAAACAAACTGAATTCAAGAAGCCCAGGAATTATCAGTTGTCGGATTCATTGCCCCAACATGTGCCTCAGCATGTGAAGCCTCAACTTAAGTTTGACAAAACTGTACCTTGGAAGTGTCACTACTGTGGTAGGAATGGTCATATAAAGCCCTACTACTTCAAGTTATATGGTTATCCTTAGATGCACAATAATATCAGGGCCTCAAAGCCTATTCAGATGAGGAAGCAATGGAAGCCCAAGGGTGAAATCAAATGTCAGGTAGCCTACACATCTTTCAGAGCATCATCAAAGGAAGACTGGTATTTTGATAGTGGCTGCTCTAAGCACATGACAGGGAACAAGAGCTTCTTACAAGACATCAGAAGTCACTCAACCAACTACGTTACCTTTGGAGATGGAGCTAAAGTAAAGATTAAGGGAGTAGGAAAGCTTGTTAGCACAGAATCTCCTAACTTGAATAATGTGCTACTTGTCAATGGTTTAACTGCAAATCTGATCAGCATAAGCCAACTGTGTGACCAAGGGTATGATGTGAAGTTCAATAAAATAGAATGTGTTGTGACCACTGATGAGGACAAAATTGTGATGAGAGGAATCAGATTAAAAGACAACTGTTATATGTGGACATTAGAAGAAAAAGCTCATGTTTCTAGATGTTTGTTAACCAAAGAAGATGAGGTGAATGTATGGCATCAAAGACTAGGACATCTCAACTACAGAAGCATGCAAAAGATTATTGCTGATGAAGCAATAAGAGGATTGCCCAATTTGAGCTTGGGAGAAGGAAAGCTATGTGGAGAATGTTAGATTGGTAAATAAACCAAAGTGCCACACAAGATGCTCCAGCATCATACCACGATAAAGGTTCTGGAATTGCTTCACATGGATCTCATGGGTCCCATGCAGGTTGAAAGCTTGGGAGGAAAAAGGTATGTGTTTCTCTGTGTAGATGACTTTTCAAGGTATACATGGGTTGAATTTATGAGAGAAAAATCAGAGACTTTGAAATATTCAAGAACCTATGTTTGAGACTTCATAATGAGAAGGACTGTGTGATTGTGAGAATCAGAAGTGATCATGGAAGGGAGTTTGAGAATTCAAAATTCTTGGAGTTATGTGGAACAAAAGGTATTTGCCATGAATTTTCTGCCCCCATCACTCCACAGCAGAATAGAATTGTTGAAAGAAAAAATAGAACTCTCCAGGAATCAGCTAGAGTAATGTTACCTGCTAAGAAGATTCCACACCAGTTATGGGCTGAAGCTATGAGTACTGCCTGTTACATACACAACATAGTCACCATCAGGGCAGGGACATCCTCTACATAGTATGAGATATAGAAAGGTAGAAAGCCTTCTGTAAAATACTTTCACATATTTGGAAGTAAATGTTATATCCTTGCAGATCGTGATCCTAGGAGGAAGCTTGATCCAAGAAGTGATGAAGGGATTTTCATGGGGTATTCTATGAACAGCAAAGCTTATAGAGTTTTTAATTCTCGCACAAGGACCATGATGGAATCTGTGAATGTGACTGTGGATGATGAACCAAGCAAGAAGGAAGAAGCAGTTTTGAATGAAGATGATGATGGTGCTGATGCTCAAGCCGATGCTCCAGCGACCGCCCTCGACAATGATTCAGAGACAAGTGCTGATGAAAAGGAAGACAAAGATATCCCATAAAACAAAGCTCCATCAATCAGGGTACAGAAGAATCACCCTCAAGAAAACATTATTGGTAATCTTCAAGAAGGGGTGACTACCAGATCCAGAAGTATGATTGCTCACGGTTGTTTCATCTCTAAGATAGAACCCAAGAATGTCAATGAAGCTCGCACTGATGAATACTGGATAAATGCTATGCAAGAAGAGCTAGAGCAGTTCAGGAGAAATGAAGTGTGGGAGTTAGTGCCTAGGCCTGAAGAAGTAAACATCATAGGAACCAAGTGATGAAACTGGAACAGTCACAAGGAATAAAGCAAGGCTAGTTGCTCAAGGATATACTCAGATAGAAGGGGTTGATTTTGATGAGACTTTTGCTCCAGTAGCTAGACTGGAATCTATAAGACTCTTGTTAGGTGTTGCTTGTCTCTTGAAGTTCAGACTCTATCAGATGGTGTGAAGAGTGCTTTTCTGAATGGCTATTTGAGTGAAGAGGTTTATGTTGAACAACCTAAAGGATTTACAGTTCCACATCATCCAGATCATGTGTACAAGTTGAGGAAAGCCTTGTATGGTTTGAAGCAAGCACCTAAGGCTTGGTATGAAAGGTTAACCGAGTTCCTTGTAAGCAATGATTACTGTAAGGGTGGAATTGATAAAACTCTGTTTGTGAAGAATGACAAAGGTAAGCTCATGATAGCACAGATTTATGTGGATGACATTGTTTTTGGAGGAATGTCGAACTCAATGGTGGAGCATTTCGTCCGACAAACGAAATCTGAATTTGAGATGAGCTTAGGTGGTGAATTGAATTATTTTCTAGGGCTACAAGTCAAGCAAATGGAGGATTCTATGTTCATATCACAGAGTAAGTATGCTAAAGGCTTAGTCAAGAAGTTTGGCCTTGAAAAGGCTGGTCACAAGGGAACTCCTGCTGCTACACACATCAAACTGTCAAGGATGAGCAAGGAGAAGATGTTGATCAAAGTCTCTATAGAAGTATGATTGGTAGCTTGTTGTATCTTACTGCTAGCCGACCAGACATCACCTTTGTTGTTGGTGTATGTGCTAGATATCAAGCAGTTCCTAAGGCAAGTCATCTGCTACAAGTCAAGAGAATTATCAAGTACATCAATGGCACAAGTGACTATGGTATTCTCTATACTCATGATACAAATTCTTCTTTAGTTGGATTCTGTGATGCAGATTGGGCAGGTAGTGCAGATGATAGAAATAGCACATCTGGTGGATGTTTCTTCCTAGGGAATAATTTGATTTCATGGTTTAGCAAGAAGCAAAATTGTGTCTCATTGTCTACAGCTGAAGCAGAGTATATTGCAGCAGGAAGTAGTTGTACTCAACTCATGTGGATGAAGCAAATGCTGAAGCAGTATGATGTTGAACAGGATGTCATGACATTATACTGCGACAATCTCAGTGCAATCAATATTTCCAAGAATCCCATACAACATAGTAGGACCAAGCATATTGACATTAGACATCATTTTATTAGAGACTTAGTGGAGGATAAAATTGTCAATTTGGACCATGTTACAACTGACAAGCAATTGGCTGATATATTTTCACAAAACCCCTTGATGCAATTACCTTTGAAAAATTAAGAGGAAATCTAGGGATTTGCTTTTTTGATGCATAGCAATTAGCGTGCCCTAATGTGTCAACGACTAGTCTATTTTTGGTCATCATTAACTGTCGTTGTGACATCAGCAGAGAGAAGGTTGTTTTATGGTTCACTTGCCCTATAACTACCTCCAACTAGGAAATTGTGTTCTCTCAACCGCTTGTTCATCTATTTTCTTCAAGAGTCATTATCTCTCATTTTCAATTCTTCTTCATCGTTCTGTGCTCTGTTTGTGTTTGCTCTCATTTTATCATGTCTCAAAGTTCAGGAAAGAATGACTCTGTCAAGGCAAAGATTGAAAGAACTGCTAAAGAAGTTAAATGCATGGGTTTGAAGAGTGGTTTTTCCCAACCATCTTTTGTGTCAAAGAAAGTTCCTGGGAAGACGAAGACAAGATACCCAGGATGAAGAGGAAATCAATGTTGAAGGTTCTCCTGTGAAATCGCCTCCTGTTGTTGTGCCCGATGTTGAGACATCTGTGTCTCAGGAAATTTCTGATCAAGAAAATTCTGGAAAGGAGTCCACTTCTCTTGAAGATTCAGGCAAGGCTACCAAGCCTGATATCCCTGTATCGTCTTCTTCGAAGGACACTGATCCAAAGAATGGCAATTCTGAGGATACCAATCCTGCAGAGCCAACCCAGGCTCCAGCCCCTGTTCAGGACATCTCTGATGATGATTCTGATGATGTGCCCCTGGTTAAGTCTATTTCTGATAGCGTTGCTGCCAGGATGAAAAGAAAAAGAAGGGTCTCTACACCTGAAGTCACTCCCACTCCACCAAAGAGATCCAAGTCATCTCCTGCAACCTACAAATCTAGACAAGCAAGTGTGAAGGATAAGGGAAAGCAAAAGGCTGTCAAGACTCCAAGTGAGAAGAAGAAAAGGAAGTTTCTAGTTGATGTTGAAGACTCTGAGTCAGATGCTGAAGCCGATGTCCTGGACATTCGACCCTCTTAGAAAAAGAAGTTTTCTGCATCCTCAGATTCTCAGGGCTGATGAAGTGGCTATGTCTCGTGGAGTTCCAATCACCTTGGATCAACGTTTGCTTATGGAGCCACATGTCCTAGACATTGCCATGCCAACCAGCAGGACATCTTCCCCTCCTGTGACTGAAAATGGCACTCAGGCCATCATTGTTGAATTAGAGGAAGTCTCCAAGGCTTTGCAGGAGATAATCAGAATGAGCACTGCCAGGAAGCTCAAGGTTGATGCTTTGCTACTAAAGCTGCAAGAAGAAGAACGCCAAGGAGGTGAGCAAAGTGCTGCAGCTACAGCTGCTCAGGATGAGAGCGATGAAGAGGAGGAATGATCTGAAAAGATTGCAGAGGAAAGTGCAGAAGAGTCTGAAGAGGAGTCTAGTTATGAAGACTAGTTTGTTCTGTTCTTTTGCGATTTTCTTTTGTTTTTGGATGTATTTGTGCACCCTTTGCAAATTTTTGCTAAAAAGGGGGAGTAGTTTGAAGTTTGAAGATTTTATCTGCTCTGGTCTGTAATAATCTGTGCTGCTACTGTGAAGACCTATGTTACTACTGTGAAGTTGCTACTGTGAAGACTATGTGTGTTTTTCTAGTGTTAGCTTTGGTCTGTTCAATTTGAAGACAAGTTCAAGACAATTGCTAGGTTTGTTTCAAGTTGCATCTTCTGGTTTTATGTGGTTAGCTTATGTGCAAGTAACTTCTGATAGTGTTTTCTGATATGTTGATGTTCAAGTTGATCTACTGTGAAGTCATCATATGCTAATGATTGATAGTACTTCTGTTTGTGTGTTTTTGCTGCTAAGTGTAATGTTCCAACTATGCTAGTTGTTGCTATGGATGCATCATTTAAGGGGGAGCAATGCTTAAGGGGGAGAATTGATTCTCTATTTTTATCCTCTCTGGTTGTGTGTTGTTTTAGACAAAATTTGACAAAGAGGGAGATTGTTGGTACATGTTGCCTTGCATTTTGTCAAAACAACCGATTGTCGAAGCAGTTGACGTGGCATCTGATTCCGTGAAACTAGGACATCAGTCCTCAGCTTGAGTTTCTGTTGTGGGCCCTCTCAAGATTTGTTGCAGTTATGTTTTACGTGTTACTTGGGGAACAAGTAGCTATTCCATAAGGGTTTCTGTTTATGGCTTGTTATTTGTTGAAACAATCTTTGTTAAAAGATTGGTTTCTATCTTTACTTGTGCAATAAGTAAACAAAATCTATCAAGATTGCATTTTGAATTGCTGTTGCTGCAATCTGTTACTTCAACCCATGCTAACCCTAGAGCCCATGCTACCGCTGCTGAAGTCTATAAAAGGATGAAGACCTAAAACATGAAGACCACCGAAGCTAATAGAGAGAGATCAAGTGTTTTAGGATTTGTGATTGTGCTTTGTCCTTTGTTAGTTGTGAATCTTCTTTGCTCACTGATTCTATAAAGCAAAGAAGGGTTCTGTGTTATTTGATTGCGTTCAAACTCTGATTGTTCATTGTGATCACCAATCACTGTGGCAGTGGTTGAGAGAAAGTGAGAAGGGCTCTCATACTTAGGTTGAGATTCTAAGTAGAAATACACTGGGTAGATTAGGAAGTGAACTATGAACTGTTGTGTTCATGAGTGTCTATAATTCCTGAATCTTGAGATAATGGATTTCCTTTCTTTGCGTGCAAACCCTCCAGACGTAGGTGAAAGTTTTTCACTGAACTGGGTTAACAATTCTTGTGTGTTGTTGTTTCTGGTATAAGTTCTGTTTTACTGTTAAGCGATTGTTGAACCTATTGTCCCAGTATCGTTCAGGACATTTGTACTACAGGGAACCTGAATTACAAAAGTTGGCTCTGATTTTTCATTTAGTTGGGGTGTTGTTTTTAAGACTTCATTTTATGCTGTAGTCTGACTTCATTTTTTGCGGTAGTTTGATCCTTAGTTGGGAAATGTTGTTCCCATCTTATTTCTCTCTATTCAATATTACTTCAGTTTTCTTTAAAAAAAAACAATACTTCGGTTTTCAAAAATAAATAAATGTATACACTAGAGTTTCCTTGGGTTAGAAAACGCTCCACCTTACCTGGAAAAACCAGAAACAACTAAACAACCAACCGAAGAAACCCTAAAAACAACTCAATCTACTAAATTTGGTGACTAACCTTTATTTGCCCTGCTAAACCCTGATGCATCTCCTCCTCATTGCCTTTGTAAGACATCCACCCCATATATTGCCCAATCTCCTAAGTTTCGCGAGCCTTAGTCTAGTAGAGAGTTGGTAGACGCAGAGTTCAGATGATTTGAAAGAATAGATAGGTTGAGTGAGTTTAGAGAAACAAGGCTAAGATGATAGGGTTTTAAGTTGCTACGGTAAAGTCCCCAGAATCTGATTTAAGGGTATTGTGATTTGAACCCCCCCCCCCGACATCTATTCATACCCATAGTAACTCGTGAAACCAAAAGACACACCTGTGTTTTCTATCTCACTTTGAAACGGCGTGACAAACGCAACTGTAAACTGCGTTAGCAACGCTCTTTTGAGGCGCGTCAATAACGCACTTTGAAACGGCGTTAGCGTCACACTTTGAAAGTGCGTTAGTGACGCACCTTAAAAGAGCGACACATTGCAGAACATGCCAAAACAAAATCGTGACAAAATGAGAACAGCACAACATATGGTAGAAATAGCTAAAAATAACAATCACAATCATAAGATTAAAATATTATAGTATTTCAAGGTTAAATTACACTATTATAACATTAACATAATCAAAGAACCTAGTCATCCGTAACATCTACGATTTTCTCGCTCCTTGATGCGTTTTGCTCCGTAAGCATATCCATGTATTTACGCATGCAAGTATGTCGCTCCCAATCACGAGCATTTTGGGTACAATGATAGCGCCATTGTGGATTAGTCATTGGCATAGGAAAGTCACTTGACATGTACGCCTACAAGATGATGATTTATGTTGTTGTTAAATAGTCTCATATAATAACATGTAATGTGTTTTCAAAGTAAAAGACAAGTGTATCTTCACCCAGTGGTTGTTGTTGACGAGTAGTAAACATATAATTTTGTGGTCTAACAGATGTGGCACTGGACCGGTGAGAGGAAAGAAGGTAGAGCACCCCTTAATCGACAATGTCACGAACACAATCTGATACATTGTAGCAACAATGTGCCCATATCCAACATGCTTAATCACTTCTCCTCTGTTTCAATCACCTTTGAGCAAGATGCAAGGCTTCTAGTACCTCTTGGTAATGTTTGTTGGTGCCATACAAATTAAGATAAGTGGTATTCCGTGATTTGAGCTCATTTACCATTTCTTGCCGCACGCCACGCCACTTATTTTCTCCCATATCTAACAATGAAGCAATACTCCTATATCCATAATTCCCATCATCATCAACATTAACAATGTTCATTACATAATCACGGAGGAATGTGGGAACATCAAGAATGTAGTTGGCCGATAAACTTTGGGTAGCTTGGACGGTGGGGGAAGCTGAGGCGAGTCGGAGGCCACTTTCTTACCTTTACTGTTGGCATTAGATAGTTTAGGGGTTAGACTCTTTCATTTCGGCTGACCTGCTGTTGTGCCCTTAGGCACTTGAATGTATCGAAGGGTTGAGTTTCTAGCTTGTAGTGACTCAAACAAATCAATATGCTCCCCACCCAAAGGATTGCATCTAGTTGAACCCTTAGCTTCTCTGGGTCGGCCCCTTGTAGGTAATATGTCTGGAGGAGGACACACATAATTCTCATCTGGGTAGGCAATCTCCCGAAGTTTCTCTTTGATAAAATGTCTTCTTAGAACAGACCCATTTTCAAACATCTTTGATATGACCGCCATCTCTGTAACAATGCTTAGTCCAAAACAGGTTGGGATTCATCAGGTGTAGCTATTGATGCAAGCCTCCTCCAATGTAGGTCCACTACCAGTAATGGATTAAAAGTGTACCTGCCAATCTCACATGAACAAGGAAGGCCGTGCATCCTCCTGATTGTTCAACCCACACTTTCTCCTTTGCGATCAACGTAAGTGTGTACCTTGAGACTAGACCCTTCAAGTTGTCGTACAAATTATCCTTGAAAATATGCTTCTTGATGAATATACTAACTTGAAGAGCATAATAAATCCTTGCATGTTGGAGTAGTGTGCACCTATGTATAGTACTCCAAGCCGCACACAAGTCACTTTTGCTATCTTTGATGCACGGTTTGAGTTTTGCGTGTGCACATTCAACCCTATGCAAATGACTAGCATTAATATTAAGGATACATTTTTTTGAATCAAGTGTGAGTGGATAAGAATGTACTTGTTTGTTGCTGTTTTCCCCACATGCATGTAATGGTCAATGAGGTACCTCACAAACTGTTTCTTATACGACAACCAAGTAGTGTTGATGGATTGCATGAACTCAGATTGCTCCCCACAAAGTGAATGCAAGAAGTCCATATTCGTATTAAACTCCTCCGCGGATGCCGATTACATGACATTACTCCATGCGTCCCCGACTTCTTTCCACAACTCCTTCGGTTGGATAGTAAGCTTGCACTTTGCCTTGAAATTCTTAGCAATATGGAATTGGAATAGCAAATGAGTGGATATATGGAATGTGGTTGCAATTGCATTTATCAAAGCATTATCCTTGTTAGTTACAATGACCTTAGGCATATCCTATTCCATAAGTATCAACCCCCTCAACTTTTCAAGCGCCCATGTAACTTCAGGTTCACACTCATTGCACATGTATCCCAAAGCTATGGTGTATGCGTATCCAACTAACAATATTGCACGTTATTCTCGAACTTTTAGAGTGCGTCGTTGCCGCACTTAACAAGTGCGTCAGTAACACACGCTAATGAGTGCGAGAAAATCTCGATCGCGAAATTCTAGCACAGTACCTTGCGAAGAGACCGATGGAGTGAGGCGACCAGGGACAACGGCGATGGAGAAATCTTTGACGGTGACATCGGTGGGCGAGGTTGAGGGAGGGAGTTTCTATTATGGGTATGGAAGTTGAAGAAGATGGAAAGCAGAGAATTGTTTAGGAAGGGTGGGAGGTTTGAAGAAGACAGAGAATGTGAGGGTGGGGGAGGAGGTTATTTTCAATTTTTTTGATTAAGGGTATTTCTGACATTTCGCACATTATAGGGGGTGAATAGATGTTGGGGGGGGGGGGGTTCCGAATAACAATACGCCCGATTTAATAGAAGGTTCCCAATTTTTTTTTATCATTGATTCTTATTAGTAGTTTTTCCTCCCTTTTCTCGATATCTTTTTTTTTAACTCTCCACATCTCTCTTTAAATGTGAGTGTAATGAGTGTGAATGAATTATTGTTATTATTTTCTACTATCTTTGTTGAGGGAAAACACATTTTGTTGGTATTTTAATCTACTTTACAGTTTCGACGAGTGCAAATAGGGTTAGTATCAATTATACTTAAACTAATTATATTTTTTTTTATGCTTATAAGAAGTTAGTGTACACTGACTAAACCCTAGCAGAGCATAAATGGAAAGATGATGTAAATAAGGTAATATTGTCATTAATGATTTAAAAGGTACCTAGTACAAGGTGAGAACCCCCCCCCCCCTTTTATAGAGGTTGTAGTCCTTATCTATAACATTCGTACATTTGGGCCTCCCAACCGAGGCCCAAACCCTAATGCAAATAGGACAAAAGGGAAGAATCTAACAGCTAGCATGGGACCACGAATGGGACATGTATCCCCTTAATCTCATGTGGGTCACCTGTATCTCAAGCGGCTATATCCCGCCGTGTTTCTAAAGTGTCCCGGGCGGGCAATAGGTTGAGAAAAGCCCGCCCGATCCACAAGTCTACAAGACACGAAACTAGATGTCACTAAGTTGAAGTGCCTTACTGTGTCACCCGGTTCCTTAAAGTAAAATACCAATGTCGCCAAGCCCACAAAGTGTCCAGAGTAGTCAAATCCTGTCGTTCCTATTAAGTGTACAAGGGCGGTCAATAAGTTGACGTTGGGCTGCCCGGGTCACTGGCTCACAAGACATGAAACACGTCCCCACAGGTTGAGGTGTCTCGGTTTTCAAGCTTATCTTTTCACTTCTTGATTTTAAGGGTTAAGCGGCGGCCTTTCTGCCGCTTGTCAATCAAACATCAATCACTTTTTTGCTTACTAACACACGCTTCTACATTTTCCCAAAAATTTGCCATCATTAGCAATAAATACAGTTGTCATTTCTGCGCATTTTAAGGGCGTGCCCGATTGGTGCAAACCTCGACTCATGCCGTTTCAGTTTTCAAAATTCCCTCGTCTTTAGTACGCGACGGTTCACACTCCCCTTTCCACTCATTCTCTCTCCTTTTGCCTTGCCTATAAAAACCCCTTTCATCGTCATTCTGCACATTTATGTTTCCAAGTTTCAAGCTTTTGTAGTTCCTTATTTTCTCAAGCTCTTCCAGTTTCCAATTTGATCTTGCTCCGGCCGTCGTGCGCCTCTTCCTAGTTAGTTTCTTGCCCTGTTCTCCTCTGATTATAGTTTCAGTGCCTTTATCTTCTTCTTTCTACATTGCATCTTCCTCTTCGCTCTTCATCGTTTGCTTTTTATATGAAATTTCCCATAATGTCTTTAAATAGCAATAGTGTTTCATCTCTGGAAGTGTCTTCATCTTCAACGGACGGGGAAGTTTCCTCGTCGTCTGTTGTCGTGATTCCTGATTCCCCCACCGTTCAAGATGAGTCCGGCCCCGCCGGCTCTATTGATTATGTCCTTTCCTCCAATGATGGCTTATCGTGGCCAGAATGGCGATCTAATGTACATTTGGTTGAGGATAAATGCCTGTATCGTTCCATTTGGGGTAGTGTAGGGAGCATCAACTCTCATCGATTAACCGCCGAGGGTTTCACGACGGTGAATCCCCCCACCACCTGTAATGATGATTTGTAATTGAACGTCCTACCCTGCGGCGATGATGACTTTGTTACTCTCCGAAAGGAGACGCCATATGAATCGCCCGATTTATTTTATGTGTATGGATATCTTTTTACCGATCTTAACATAAAACTTCCTTTTCCTCCCTTTATTTGCCATGTTCTTTCTTTTTTGAACGTGGCGCCTTGCCAACTTCTTCCTAATGCATGGGGTTTTATACGATGCTTTGAAATTTTGTGCGGTCATCTAAACTTTACAACGACATACCCCTTATTCTTTTTCTTTTATAAGTCTGTCACCAAGAAACCTACTACCATTAAATGGATCCCACTCCTCGCTCGAAAGAAAATGAGCTTATTCACCCCTCCCTAGAGTAATTACAAAGTTTGGCAACGAAATTTTTTCAAGATTGTTGAATCGCCAGAGATAAGGAATCTGTTCTGAGATTCAAATAATTGTCCTCTCTTTCCTTTTTAATGGACCAAAAATCCTCGCCGGAAAATTTCTGTTTCATTTGAAACTTTAGAGATTTCCGAGAGAGGGGTCGCCACCTACCTCCAATCATTGCCCAAATTTTCTAGCCATGACTTGATTGAGGCCTCCAAGAATGGAACTGTGGCTCAATTTTTTAGTAAGTTGATTATTTCTTTGTATGCCCGTTCCCATAGCTCGCCACTCATAATCTTCTCGTGTTTTAACATGATATATTCTTGTGCATCTAAATGGGCAAAGGCAAGGCTGATACTAGTGCATTGAGAATGAAGGCTTTTCTAGCTCAAGCCGCTGCTGAAATTGAGAAGAAGAATGCTGCTGAAAGTGAGAAGAAGAAAAATCAAGAGTCCCGCCTTGAAGGCAATTCCGATGCTGGCAATGAGTGGGATCCCAAGCGTCAAAGAATTCTGGCGTCGCTGAGAAGACCACTAGTGATAGGGTTCTCTAACAAACAAATTTGAGCCAACCCGGCTGGACTGGGCGGGATATAAAAGACCTCCATGACCGCCCAAAACAAGCAATCAGCCGGACGAAGGAAGAAATGGCAGTAACTGGCGAAATACCGAGGATTCTCGCCCCCCTTTTTTAAGTGGACCCGCAAGCCAGCTGGAAGATTCTTTTGGATTTGTCTTATGTGTATAGGGATTTGGGCCCTGGTTGTCAGGCCCAAATGTAGGAAAAGTCCATGTCATGACCATACCCTCTATAAAAGGGAAGGTCATCACCTTGTACCAGAAAGTTTTTGACACTTAATGAGAATATTCCCTTTTATTACATCTTTGTTATTTTAGTGCTCTGCTAGGGTTTGCTTTTTGTACCTTTTCTCACTAAAGCTTATCTTAGAACGCAACATTGGCGCCGTTTGTGGCTCTAACCTAGATCTACGGGTGAGAGTTACGATTCATGGAAACTCGTTCGTGCGGTGTGGGCCGCCGTGATCATCGCCGGTGGTCGTCAGGGCGGACGCGGCGGCGGTCGAGACAACAATCGTGCAGTACTTCAAGAGCAAGAGCAGGAGGCTTCCTTTGAGGGTGTTCACTCGGTGGCGTAGTCACCAACGTCACTGGTAAAACTAGCTCCGGGAAAGGCCTCAGATCTGTTAGCCAAATCAGATCTAGGTGTTAGGTGACGATCAACGCTGCCTGAGTACGTAAACTTAGAAGATCTTAAGAACAGTTCTCTGAGGAAAGCGCAAGAGGTGATAACGGGTATCACGCCCGTGGCTTTAAAGCAAATGCTGGATACCTTGCAAAAGGTACAAAACCAGAATGTGCAGTTACAAGCCCAGGTGGAATATTTAACACAGAGGCAAGATTTTAAGCAAGGGCAACGTCTTGAGGCTGAGGATGTCGTCGAATTTCAACCTTTTGTTCCAGCCATCACAAAGGTGGACATACCAAAACATTTGCAAACAATGGCATTAGACACCTTTTCGGGCGAATCTGATCCAATGGAACATTTGAGGTACTTCAACACCAAAATGGTTATTGGAGGGGCGACAGACGAGGTGAAGTGCAGATTGTTGCCTTCAACATTCAAGGGAATGGCGATGCAGTGGTTCATTAGACAACCGCTCTTCTCAATTGACAATTTTACGGATTTGTCTACTAAATTCTTAACTCAATTCTCCGCCAACAAAACTACAAAAGCAACTATGTTTGACCTCATCAGCATACATCAGCAGCCATGAGAGAAGTTAAAGACCTACATGGCGCGCTTCAGTAAGATGGCTGTTCAGTTGGAGGAAGATAACCCGGATGTATGCCTGGCGTCTTTCAAAAATGGCCTTAGGGCGGGAGATTTGAATCGAGATTTAACAAGACGACCAGCGCGGGACATGATGGATCTTCGCGCTCGCGTTCACGAATTCATCTTAATTGAACAAGACGATCAGAAAAAGCAAGAAAGGGAGGAGGGACGGAAACACGTCCAGCCCGGCGGAGTTCCGCAGGACAAACCAAAGGCTGGAAAGGATACAAGGCTAGCTCAAACTCCACGCGCACCAAGGCCTGGTCCATATCAAAACTCCAAACCTGGATTCCAGAATACATGGCATAGAAATCCCCAAGGTACCACTACAACCTCGGCTGGCCAACATGTTGCCTCGCCAAATCCGGTTCCACTTACTAAACTGAATGCGCCCCTAAGCACCATATTGAAAGCAGTTGGACAGACAAATGTTGTGTAGTATCTGCCGCCACCTCGGCGACCACCAACTAATGTGGATACAAACATATGGTGTGAGTACCACAAAACGTTGGGTCACACCACGGATAATTGTTGGAATTTGCGGCGGGAGATTGATCGATTAATTAGGGCTGGCCATCTGGCAAATTTTGTTAAAGACGCAGGAACGCCGGAGGCCGCCAAGGTAACTCAAGGGGACAAAGGAAAAGGAAAGGAGATAGTAGAAGAATTGGGCGACCCTGTTAGGGAATGCTCATCCATTGCAGGAGGATTTGGAGGGGGCGCGATTTCTAGCAAGGCCAGAAAGCGTTATGTGGCAGCAGTACATTCCGTGCACGAAGCATTCGAAGGCGAATGTTGGTTGAATCACTCTCCAATTATATTCACCCCTCAGGACTTTGCACATGTAATTCCCCATGACAATGACCCAATTGTTGTAACAATCAGGGTTAACAACTACATGACGAAGAAAGTGTTTTTAGATCAGGGATCTTCGGCAGACATCATTTATGGAGATGCCTTTGATCGCCTGGGGCTGAAGGAGTCAGATTTGAAACCATATAAAGGAACCTTGGTGGGATTTACAGGGGATCGCGTCAATGTGCGGGGATACGTGGAAATACCAACAGCCTTTGGTGAAGGAGAGTTTGTCAAGAAATTTCAAGTCAAGTACCTAGTATTGGCGTGTAGAGCTAATTACAACTTACTTTTGGGGCGGGACATTCTTAACAAGTTATGCGCTATAATTTCAACCGCTCATTTAACTATCAAATACCCAGCCTGCAATTGGAAGATCGGTGTCCTTCGCGTGGATCAGAATGCGGCGAGAGAATGTTACCTAAGAAGTTTGGTGCTCTACGGGCGAAAGGCCGCCAAGGAAAGCCACCGTATCACCGAAATTTTTCCACAAGAAGGGTTTAGTTTAGACCCAAGGGATGATGCTGACGATTTCCGCCCACAACCTTTGGAAGAAACCAAATCAGCGCAAGTCAAGGATAAGGTTTTGAAAATCGGCAGCAGTTTAACAAAAGAACAAGAGGAAAGGTTGATCACCCTTTTGGGCGATAATCTAGATCTCTTCGCATGGACAATTAATGATGTACCAGGGATTGACCCCAATGTGATCACTCATAAACTGGCCATACGGACAGGGGCAACACCAGTTATCCAGCCAAGGCGAAGGATGAGTGATGAAAAGAACAAGGCGGTGCAAGTAGAAACTGAAAAGTTAATCAAGGCCCAATTCATTCGTGAGGTGCAGTACCCAACCTGGCTTGCCAACGTAGTGATGGTCAAGAAATCCAATGGGAAGTGGAGAATGTGCACGGATTACACAAGCCTGAACAAAGTATGTCCCAAAGATTCATATCCTCTTCCCAATGTTGATAAATTAGTGGATGGGGCTTCCGGAAATGAACTTTGAAGTCTCATGGATGCATACTCTGGGTATAATCAAATCATGATGCATCCTTCAGACTAGGAAAGTACGGCGTTCATGACTAATCAGGCGAATTATTGTTACAAAACTATGCCTTTTGGTTTGAAAAATGCGGGAGCTACATACCAACGCCTCATGGATAAAAAAATTTCGAGCCTAGTTGGAAGGAACATGGAAGTATATGTGGATGATATGATTGTTAAGCCCGCCAAGTCCAGTGACCACGGCGATGATCTTAAGGAAGCATTTGCTCAGCTAAGAAAATATTGTATGAAGTTAAATCCCGAGAAATGTTCATTTGGGATTCAAGGGGGAAAGTTTTTGGGATTCATGATAACATCAAGGGGGATAGAAGTAAATCCAGATAAAGGCAAGGCGATCTTGGAAATGAAAAGCCCAACAAATGTCAAGGAAGTACAACGGTTAACAGGACGCATGGTTGCCTTAACACGCTTCTTGCCAATGGCGGGCGACAAAGCAGCTCCGTTCTTCACTTGTTTGAAAAAGAATTCGAAGTTTCAATGGACCGAGGCATGTGAACAAGCTTTTACTAAATTGAAAGAATCATTAGCAACATTACCAGTACTATCCAAACCCACACCAGGCGTTCCTTTGACGCTCTACTTGGCAGTAACTGGTAGGGCGGTCAGTACGGTGTTGCTTCAGGAAGAAGGGAAAAAGCAGAAGGTTATATATTTTGTGAGTCATACTCTGCAAGGTGCTGAATTGCGATACCAAAAAATCGAGAAGGCTGTTGGGTCCAGGTGGGCCAGCATCCTGCCTGCAGGTAGCATTCGAAACGGGGCGCTGTCTGCTACGCTATAAGAAATAACGTTGCGCCCTCACTAACACCAATTGGTTTTGGCGTAGTGGTAAGCGCGTGATCCTACAAGTGGTATCAGAGCCAGGTCCCGTGTTCGAATCCCACGGAAGGCATGCTGTGCAGCTAGTTTGGCTGGCAGGTGCTGGGGGGGGGATTGTTGGGTCCAGGTGGGCCAGCATCCTGCCTGCAGGTAGCATTCGAAACGGGGCGCTGTCTGCTACGCTATAAGAAATAACGTTGCGCCCTCACTAACACCAATTGGTTTTGGCGTAGTGGTAAGCGCGTGATCCTACAAAGGCGGCCTTGGCAGTTCTAAAAACAGCGAGACGTCTTAGACCATACTTCCAAAGTTTCCAAATCAAAGTTAAAACTGATGTTCCCTTAAGGCAAGTACTCCAGAAACCCGATCTGTCAGGACGATTGGTCAGTTGGTCAGTCGAGTTGTCTGAATATGATATACAGTATGAGCCAAGGGGACAAGTTACAATCCAGAGCTTGATTGACTTCGTGGCGGAATTAACACCCACAGAAGGCGAGAAGACTCAGGGAGAGTGGGTCCTGTCTGTTGATGGATCCTCCAACGATACGGGAAGTGGGGCAGGAATAACTATTGAAAGCCCAGACAAGATGGTCATCGAACAATCTTTGAAATTCGAGTTTAAGGCGAGCAACAACCAATCAGAATACGAGGCACTAATCGCCGGATTAAGGCTCGCCATTGAATTAGGCGTTCAGAAATTGTTCATCAAAGGCAACTCACAGCTGGTTGTTAAGCAGGTAAAAGGAGTGTATCAGGTGAAGGATCCACAACTTTCTAAATACTTGGAAGTGGTGCACAGGTTAATGATGGAAATAAAGAAGATCAGGATAGAACATATTCCAAGAAGTCAAAATGAAAGGGCGGACGTGCTGGCAAAACTGGCCAGTACGGGGCGATTGGGCAATTATCAAACAGTCATCTAGGAAACCCTTCCTCGCCCCAGTATTGACTTGGTGGGAGTTAAGTTAAAGGCGGTAAAGACGGTAACCGAAGGCGAGCCTTCGTGGATGGAGTCAATAAAAACTTTCCTCAAAAACCCACCAAAGGATGATGATCTGAACACAAAAGAAAAGCGTAGGGAAGCTAGTTTTTACACGCTGGTAGGCGATGAGCTATATCGGCGGGGAATTATGTCCCCTATGCTCAAATGTGTTGACATGAGAGATGCCCAGGGAATCATGGCAGCAGTTCACGAAGGAGTATGCTCTAGTCATATAGGAGGGCGA
Organism: Lotus japonicus; assembly: GCF_012489685.1. Lineage (NCBI taxonomy): Eukaryota > Viridiplantae > Streptophyta > Magnoliopsida > Fabales > Fabaceae > Lotus > Lotus japonicus. The sequence goes on along the minus strand of NC_080042.1, from coordinate 31,752,768 downwards.
TCATTGGCATTAAAGGTATTGAGAGCAGGATTTTACTGGCCAACAATGAAGAAAGACTTCCTGGAATACGTCAAGAAGTGTGAAAAGTGTCAAGTTTTCTCTGACCTACACAAAGCCCCGCCTGAAGAGTTAACAACCATGATGGCACCTTGGCCATTTGCTATGTGGGGGACTGACATTTTAGGACCATTCCTAGTAGCAAAGGCGCAAATGAAGTATATCATTGTGGCGGTTGATTATTTTACTAAGTGGATAGAGGCGGAAGTAGTGGCGACTATTACGACCGCTAAAGTCAGGAACTTTCTATGGCGACGAATTGTGTGCAGGTTTGGGGTCCCCATGACTTTGGTAATGGATAATGGGACTCAATTCACAAGCAATGTCACCAGGGAATTTTGTGCGGATATGGGAATTGAAATGCGATTTGCATCAGTAGAGCACCCTCAGACCAACGGGCAGGCAGAATCAGCCAACAAGGTTATTTTGAAGGGCTTAAAGAAAAAATCGGATGAGGCGAAAGGTCTTTGGACGGAAGAGCTTCCAGCGTCCTATGGGCATACAACACGACTGAACAGACAAGCACGAAGGAAACCCCATATCGTCTAACTTATGGAACTGATGTCATGTTCCCAGTGGAAATTGAAAACCAAAGTTGGCGAGTAACTCGGTTTAATGAGAAGGACAATGGGGAGAATTTGATAACAAATCCAATCATGCTGCCTGAGGAACAACGAGAGGCACACTTAAGGAATGAGGCGGGAAAGGTGAAGATTGCAAGGAAGTTCGCAACAAAGGTGGTCCCAAGAACTATGAGGATAGGAGACTTAGTGCTTCGAAAGAAGACTATACGTGACAAGCATAACAAACTCTCGCCCAATCGGGGCGGGCCTTACAGGATAATTAGCGATGTTGGAGGTGGATCCTATAAATTGGAACAACTTGATGGTCAAAAGATTCCACGAACATGGAACGCCTCACATTTGAAGCAGTACTTTAGTTAAGTGGAACAACAAAAACGAATGAAGTCGCACTCTTTTTCCCTTTCTTTGGAAAGGTTTTTAATGAGGCGGCATATGTAAAAATGAAGGGACAACAGTTCCCATGTGTTGAAAAGCAATGAAAAGATCATTCCAAGAGTTTGTTTATTTTTTATTTATATTACGAATTTATGCGGCGTAAGTCGTATCAAGGTATAAAATACCGCGAATAATCCTTTCGGAATAAGAAAGTATCGCCACCAAGTATTAAAAGCCTTGGCAATTCTAGTGGCCACTAGAAACCAAGCCTCGTCGAAAAATCGGCTAAGGTACATAAACCTAAACGTTAATAAAGCTCAGTAAATAACAACTTCAAAGTAACAACATAGTTAAACTGAAATGAACTTCATTAAAGATAGAAAAGGGCGTGGCCCATACATGCTTTAAGTAACAAAAAAAAAAGGGGCGAAGCCCAAAACAAAGCTTGGCTCAAACAAAATAAAACAACAAATGAGATCAAGCCAGGTTTTCATTGTTGGCGTTGTTGTCTTGGCTTGCGGCAGCTTTTGGGTCCTTTTCCCTTCATCCCCATTCTTGTCCTCGCCATGACCATCTTCACCATTCTCTTCCTCAGATTCACTCTCAGAGTTGAATTGAGGAAGGAGGTCAATATCAACATCATCATCGTTGACTACCTGCCCATCCTTAATCTCCTTCAAAAACCCGATACGGGAAAGGTCAAAGCCTGGTTCAACAACACTGATTTTCTCTTTAGCCTTGAGAAAGCCTTGAGCAAATTGAATGGATGCACGCCCTAGAATGGAAGCATTCAGGCGTTCATACTTCTCCTCCATCTTCCGGCACTTAGCTTGAGCACCAGTGTGTTTGACGTTAATGGCTTCCTTCAAAGATTTAGTCTTTTGCAGGAGTAAGTCAGAAGTCGCCAAGTCTTCAGTTAACTTAGCACATTTTTCCTCGGAAGACTTCAGGTGCTTGTTGGCAGTTTCGGCGTCGACCTTTGCTCGCTCATACGCAGCCTTCCAGTCAGCCGCCTTCTTCTCAAGACGATTCTTAGGTGCATGTAAATCCTTCACATAATGAGCCATACCCGCCATAGTACTGGCGGCAGAAAGGGCATGGTGAATGGCCATGGAAGCAATGTTGGGGGGACCTTGACCAGAAATGTCTTTGTGGCCGGTTGTCAAATGTTCGATTCATAAAATCTAATCCGTTGAAATGAGGATCAGACAGGCTCAGCAGGGTAGGGAGAGCCTCGCCTCCAATGGCTGAACTAGAGCCAGCATGAGCAAACGGAGTCAAAGGGCGGTTAATCATCGCATTTGGATCTCCCCGAGGTGGCGGGACATTATCATGTCCCTTCTTTTTCTCTACTGGTTTACTTCTTGAGGCCAAACCGGATTGATTTAGAGTCGTCTGGTGCAAGGGTTTGTCACCAGCAGTTTTTTCAGTGGCGCCTGAAGTTTTCTGGCGCTTAGGATCCCTGATGTTGTCTGAATCTGAAGTACCTTCAAGTTTTTTCTTCTGCTCAACATCAACGGCTCTTTTTCTCGCCGCCTCAGCAGATTAGGCGAGTTATTCTTTCATCTTCAAAGGGTTGGCATCGACCTTCCCTTTACCCATCGTGGCTACACAGGAAAGTATTACAGTTAGAAGTGAGGCATGAATAAAAAAGAAAGTTATGTGTAAAGATCATTAACTTACTAAAAAATTGATTTAAGGTGCTAGTTTTTGACGCCTCAATCAACTCATGACCAGAGAAAACTGGCAATGAACGAAGATAATCGGCAACCCCTCGCTCAGAATCGTCCAAGGCGTCATATGAAATGGAGATTTTTCAGCGAGGATTTTTTGTCCAGTAAAATGGGAAGAGAGGACAATTGTTGGAATCCCAAAACAAGTTCTTTACTTCCAGCGACTCAACAACTTTAAAATACTTCTTCTGCCACACTTTGTAATGGCTCTTAAGAGCAATAAACCGGCTCATTTTCTTGCAGGCTAGGAGAGGAACCCACTTCACGGAAGTAGGTTTCTTAGTAACAAATTTATAGAAAAGAAAAAACAAAGGGTAGGTGGGCGTGAAGCTCAAATGATCACATTGGATTTCGAAGCAACGGATAAAGCCCCAAGCGTTGGGCTGGAGTTGGCAAGGCGCCACATTAAGAAAGGACAAAACATGACATATGAAAGGCGAAAAAGGAAGTTTAATGTTCAAATCAGTGAAAAAGTAACCATAAACGAAAAAGAAGTCGGGAGACTCTTCTGATGAATCTTTTCGCGAAAGAACACAATCATCCTCGCCGCAGGGAAGAACATTTAGCTGGAGGTCCTCGTTATGAGAAGTGGCGGGATTTACCTTTGTAAACCCTTGAGCAGATATTCGAAGCGAATTAATGCTCCCAGTACTACCCCAGATGGAACGCCACAGACATTTATCTTCAACCAAATGTACGTTTGTACGCCATTCAGGCGAAGATAAATCTCCATTGGAAGAAAGGACAGAATCAACAGAACCAGTTGGTCCAGAATCCTCGTGAATGGAAGGCGAGGATTGGATCTCAATAACAGAGGGGGCAGAAATTTCCCCCTCCGTTGAAGGTCAAGAAAGCTCTAAGGAAGAAACGCTAACACTATTCAATGACATGCTAGGTAATTTCATGAAAGTTAAAAGAGGAAGATGAACAGTGTCAAGAAAGAGAAAGAAAACAAAATGAGAAGAAAAAAAGGATGTAAAGAACTCACCGGAGGAAGAGATGAGAGATTGGGTAAGGAGAACGTCGGCTAAAGGAGAACACCGCGCAATGACGACGGCCGGAGTAAGCAAGGATTCGCCGGAGTTCGAAGAGGAGAAAGTGATAAAGTTTCAGAAAGTAAAAAAGGGAAGAGGTAAAAGAGGTTTTATAGGGGAAAAGAGGAGAGAGAATGAGTGGGATAGATAGCGAAGCGTCGTGGGATTTGAAATTTAAAAAAAAATTAAAAAGGTGCGAAGTGAAAAGGTATAACTCCTCGAGACACACAAATAGAAACTGCATTCATGGCAAATGATGACGAATCCCGGAAAACAAGGATTGCGTGTGTCAGTGGAAAAGACTTGATTGATGGTCGAGACAATGGCGACATATCTCTATAAACACAAAATGGGCGATATAACAAAACATAAAAAGTGGCGGCATAACAACAAAACATAACAAGTGGCGGCATATCAACGAGTACGGAGAGTGGCGATATAACAACAAACGTGAAAGGGGCAGTGTAGAATAACCAATACATTCACAAATAACTTCACCAAAAATCACTCAATGAGTAATGGAGGCAGGCGACAAAATAGCATATTGAAGACATTTTGACTCAATCTACTTGAGCCTCATGTCTTGGGGGCATGTGGACTAGGCGGGATATAAAAGACCTCCATGACCGCCCAAAACAAGCAATCAGCCGAACGAAGGAAGACATGGCGGTAACTGGCGAAATACCGAGGATTCTCGCCCCCCTTTTTTAAGTGGACCCGCAAGTCAGCTGGAAGATTCTTTTGGATTTGTCTTATGTGCATAGGGATTTGGGCCCTGGTTGTCAGGCCCAAATGTAGGAAAAGTCCATGTCATGACCATACCCACTATAAAATGGAAGGTCATCACCTTGTACCAGGAAATTTTTGACACTTAATGAGAATATTCCCTTTTATTACATCTTTGCTATTTTAGTGCTCTGCTAGGGTTTGCTTTTTGTACCTTTTCTCACTAAAGCTTACCTTAGAACACAACACCGGCCCCACTCCCAAATCCAAACCGGCTATTGAGAAAAAGAAGGGGGATGTTAATCCATCGCCGCCTCGCTAGAATCCAAATGCTGCTGTTGCCAATGACCGCCCGACAACACCCTTTATTCATGTTGGCTCTAGTTCAGCTGTTGGGGGCAATCTTCCTCCCGTTCTCTTGATCCTAAGTGATCCGCACTTCAACGGTTTAGACTTTATGAACCGCACTTTTGATAATCGGCTTCACAAGGACGTCGCTAGTCAAGGCGCCCCAAACATTGCTTCACTGGCCATCCATCATGCTCTTTCCGCCGCCAGCTCTGTGACGGGGATGGTTCAGTACCTGCGGGACATTTGATGAAAGGATATTTAATTAAGAGGATTTCCTCCACTAACTACTATCAAATCCCTTTCAAGATTCAATCGTAGTATAGTATCGGGTTTTGTCGTCTCCACAGGGATTGTGTTGCTACGTATTAATTTCACTAGTTAAACATTGTTTGAACAGTTTAAACATAATATGTGTTTTATTTAAATTTAGGAAAAACTATAATTAAAGCGAGAAAAGAAGTTTCACGGAGGCAAACAAAGAAGAAAATGTATTTGGAAAATGAGTTCATTGATTTACAACTTATTCTCAACCAATATACTCTTATAAGATGAAGTTAACATTTAAGATGCCGATAAGATTTATTCACCTACTAATTTCTTAGCTAAGTGAATCTACCAATTAAGAACCTAGCCTTAATTCCTTAAGTCCTAGTGATCATAAAGGAGCATTATAGCACATACATACTCGATAAGACATTCCCAAGCTCTGTTCCTAACCTAAGAAGTTCATGTCCTAGTGGATAGAATCCCTGACTGTCACTCAAGAAATCCTAATAGTTCCTACTAGATAATTCTATCCTAGAGAGGTGAGTATCCCGACTTGTCACTCGGTATAGATCTCTTTTCCAACTCATGATATTCATACCTAAGAGTTAATCTCTCCTATTGTCACCTAGAAAATCTCAACCCTACCTAAGACACGCCTTTCTTAAGATGACTGATGCAAGGGTGGTTTCTCTCATTAACTAAATTCACGCCAACTTCACAATTGTCATGCAAATCCTAAAAAGCATCATATTGGCAAAAGATACATGAACGCGCAAAGAGAATCAATAACCTAAGACATAGGAATTTTTCCCCTTTCTATGAACTAAGCTACATTAGCTCATATCAATTTTTCAATCTATTTATGAATTAATATAAACTCTTTAAATTACCAATTGACCAATTGAAGCATTAAACATAGAGAGAAACACCAAATAATGAAAACTCATAATTATAATTTCATAAAAGTATATTGAACAAGAAAGAAAATAAAATAAGTCATTCCAAATACCAAAAGTGAGTCAAAACAATAAAATAGGTAAAGAGAAAAGCAAAACCCAAAATAGAACGGAGCCATGAACATCCGGAGAAGCTGTCACCTCCTCCATAGCCCTGACACCGGCCCTCAAGGGCCTAGCCTTCTTCTCCACCAAGAAATTGTCTCCAAGTCTCCCAAAGGTTTTTTATTAGGTTTTGAAGAAAAGAAAGATGAAAAAGATCCCAAAAAATAGGTTTAAAACTGTTTTCGTAGCCTGTGCGTTTTTGTCTTTTTCTGATGAGCTGATGATCCTGTGCGTTCAGGTGCACCATAACAGGGTGCACCCTCAGAAGGTTGGACGTTGGATAACAGGGTCTGCTACGTGACACGATCTGATGCGCTTGTACACGATAAGATCCTGGACGCGCGGCACACTGGAACAGAGCCCATTAAAAGCTGCGAATTTCTTTTTCTTTTTCCTTTTTTTTTTCTGATTTTCTCTCTCTTCTCATATCTTCTCCTTAAATTACAATAAAATAAAATAAATGGAAGATAAAAATAAGATAGTAACTTAAAATAAACTTATCTAATCCTAAATTAAAGTAAATAAATCCTAATAATATCTAGAAAATAATATAAAATATAGAAAAATACTAAAACTTAATAAAAATATTAAAATGCATGAAATAAACCTAAAGTGTCCTAAAATGACTAAAATATCTTAAATAATATATTAAAATCATGCAAATAAACTAGAAAAATAACCTTAAATCCCAGGTCATCATACCCCTATACTCAACGACAGCTTGTCCTCAAGCGTAAACTTAAGTTTGCTTGTCCTAAAGCTCAAGAAAATAGTTCAAAGTAAGATGCTATTAAACATATTTTCACAAAAGATACATGGGATGAGTTCCTCAAAATAGTTCTTTCTGAAAATTAAGCTTTAAAACCGAGTAACTTTTAGTAAGTGCAAACAAGAATTATAGAAAATATCAGGATGTGGGGCTTCACATTTTATTCCTAATTCCCCAACCCCATATTGAGAATCCACTAATGTTGGCCAACGGTTTTATTCTATTATGAGCACATACATGTTCTTTCCTTTTCAATTTAGCTTTGTCTCAACCCTTCACAGTTATTAGCAACTCAGGGCGAAATTATTTTCTTTTATTTAACAATGTCAGAATATGATTGGGGGTATGCTCAGTGGTGCAAATACTTCCCATTCCCTTACTCACATTCTTTCACTATTTTTTGCATCTTTAACACTTTAGCTTTACTTTCACATGTGTGCCCCTTGTTTAACCTCACAGCCAAAAAGAGTGTACACTCAATATAAAGATTAAAAGGAAAACTACATATTTTATGCATTATCCCCACTAACCTGGCATCTTAATAACCTTACTGCACTTTCCTAAAACTCACTCAAGTCTCTATCACCTAACTCTCCACATGTTCCACAAGTTTCACTCACACCCATGCATCAAGCTCATTTTATTATAACAACTAGCATCAAACTCAGAACTTATATTAAAAATAACAACAAGCATTATTCAAGCACAAAAGTGTAAATACCAAAAATCCAAGGCATGTGCATACTAGTGTGTGCAATCTAAATAACTAATGCTAAATGCATGATCATGAAATTAAATGAGAGATGAGTGGTTCAGAAAAACTCCCTGTACTCAAATTGGGTGCAAACTTGAAAGCACCAGGACATGGTCAGTTGGGCCCTCTAACTCAGATTAATTCCTGTAAAATCACTTAGTCCTTGCAAAAACGAGCACACAAATTAAAACACCACAACATAACTCAAATAATTTAATGAGAGACTATGACTCAAAATCATATGCATCAAATCATCAATTCATGACTAAGGAACTTAATTCTCATTAAATCCACTAGCTAATTCATTCTAAGTCAGGTTCACAGAATTCCAAACCTCATATCATGTTATAGTTGATCAGGCCACAACAAGCATTCAGCACAAGAACAAATCAATTGAATTGACATATAAGAAGCATAACATAAAAAAATGCATACTATGATAATGCTCTAAACAACACCCGACTAGCTTAACTAATAGAAGCGGAAGCACAATCCCCGGCAACGGCGCCATTTTGATGAAAGGATATTTAATTAAGAGGATTTCCTCCACTAACTACTATCAAATCCCTTTCAAGATTCAATCGTAGTATAGTATCGGGTTTTGTCGTCTCCACAGGGATTGTGTTGCTACGTATTAATTTCACTAGTTAAACACTGTTTGAACAGTTTAAACATAATATGTGTTTTATTTAAATTTAGGAAAAACTATAATTAAAGCGAGAAAAGAAGTTTCACGGAGGCAAACAAAGAAGAAAATGTATTTGGAAAATGAGTTCATTGATTTACAACTTATTCTCAACCAATATACTCTTATAAGATGAAGTTAACATTTAAGATGCTGATAAGAGTTATTCACCTACTAATTTCTTAGCTAAGTGAATCTACCAATTAAGAACCTAGCCTTAATTCCTTAAGTCCTAGTGATCATAAAGGAGCATTATAGCACATACATACTCGATAAGACATTCCCAAGCTCTGTTCCTAACCTAAGAAGTTCATGTCCTAGTGGATAGAATCCCTAACTGTCACTCAAGAAATCCTAATAGTTCCTACTAGATAATTCTATCCTAGAGAGGTGAGTATCCCGACTTGTCACTCGGTATAGATCTCATTTCCAACTCATGATATTCATACCTAAGAGTTAATGTCTCCTATTGTCACCTAGAAAATCTCAACCCTACCTAAGACATGCCTTTCTTAAGATGACTGATGAAAGGGTGGTTTCTCTCATTAACTAAATTCACACCAACTTCTCAATTGTCATGCAAATCCTAAAAAGCATCATATTGGCAAAAGATACATGAACGCGCAAAGAGAATCAATAACATAAGACATAGGAATTTTTCCCCTTTCTATGAACTAAGCTACATTAACTCATATCAATTTTTCAATCTATTTATGAATTAATATAAACTCTTTAAATTACCAATTAACCAATTGAAGCATTAAACATAGAGAGAAACACCAAATAATGAAAACTCATAATTATAATTGCATAAAAGTATATTGAACAAGAAAGAAAATCAAATAAGTCATTCCAAATACCAAAAGAGAGTCAAAACAATAAAATAGGTAAAGAGAAAAGCAAAACCCAAAATAGAACAGAGCCATGAACATCCGGAGAAGTTGTCACCTCCTCCATAGCCCTGACACCGGCCCTCAAGGGCCTAGCCTTCCTCTCCACCAAGAAATTGCCTCCAAGTCTCCCAAAGGTTTTTTATTAGGTTTTGGAGAAAAGAAAGATGAAAAAGATCCCAAAAAATAGGTTTAAAACTGATTTTATAATGATTTTTCGTAGCCTGTGCGTTTTTGTCTTTTTCTGATGAGCAGATGATCCTGTGCGTTCAGGTGCACCATAACACGGTGCACCCTTAGAAGGTTGGACGTTGGATAACAGGGTCAGCTAAGTGGCACGATCTGATGCGCTTGTACACGATAAGATCCTGGACGCGCGGCACACTGGAACAGAGCCCATTAAAAGCTGCGAATTTCTTTTTCTTTTTCCTTTTTTTTTTTTTCTGATTTTCTCTCTCTTCTCATATCTTCTCCTAAAATAACAATAAAATAAAATAAATAGAAGATAAAAATAAGATAGTAACTTAAAATAAACTTATCTAATCCTAAATTAAAGTAAATAAATCCTAATAATATCTAGAAAATAATATAAATTATAGAAAATTACTAAAACTTAATAAAAATATTAAAATGCATGAAATAAACCTAAAGTGTCCTAAAATGACTAAAATATCTTAAATAATATATTAAAATCATGCAAATAAACTAGAAAAATAACCTTAAATCCCGGGTCATCAACATTCATACTGCTAAATCCCGCCTTGAAAAGAAGGTGAATGAATGGAATACCGCCTATGACAAGCTGAAAAGTGATGCAGAGACCGCCAGCAAGCGTGCTAATCTAGCGTTGAAGCCTACTGAGGATCAGCTCGCCAAGGTTTCAGAGCAACTGTCTACTTCTGACTTACTCCTTCAAAAGGCTAAGTCTTTGAAGGACACTTTTGATACCAAACACACAGCTGCTCGGTTGAGGTGCAAGAAACTAGCGGGCAAGTACAAGCGTTTGAAGGCCTCCATCCTTGGGCGAGCTTCTCACCAATTTTCTCTAGGTTTCGTCAAGGCTAAAGAGCAACTAAGTGTTGTTGAGCCTGATCTTGACATTTCCCGAATTGGATTTTTAAAGGAGATTCGAGATGGCCAAGTTGTTGGCTCTGATGATATCGATCTTGATCTTCTTCCGAAATTTGATTCAGAGAGTGAGTTGGAAGAAGAGGATGATGAGGATGTTGATGATGATGGGCGGGATCCCAATGTCTCCTTGGACAAGGATACTCCTAACAATGACCAGGCCCCCGCCTGATTTAGTTTTATGAATGCCTTTTTTGTAATTAGGCTTTTCCCGTCCTTGCATGGACTTTTTATTTTCTTTGTTTTCCTTGTACTGGGCTCCGCCCCATTTTGTTGTTATGTAATGGGCCCCGCCCCCGTTTATGAATGAATTGCCTTTCAGTTTTTCGTTGCAAGTGAAGTTTTTTGTTTTGCTTCTTTATTTCTACTTTCATGCTTGAGTTTATTTATTGTTGGTTTTGTTTACTAAGACTTGCGCTCGCCCATGGAGAGACTTACCGGCTTGAGTTTTATTTCAGGGCTTAGGCACATTTTATTGGCCTTAGTCACTTTACGGACGTGGCTTGGTTTCTAGTGGCCACTAGAATTTCCAAGACTTTGTTTGCTCAGTGGCGACACTATCTTATTCCGAAAGACTTACTCGCGGTATCTTGTACCTTGAGGCGATTTACGCCTTTAGAAACATAAGTAAGATTGCGTAATTGAAATAAACATCAAACTTAGAAAAAATTTCATTGATTTCTGGATATGGGAGCTATCGTCCCTTCATTTTTACTTGTCGCCTCATTAAAAACCTCGTTTAGAGGAAAAAAGAGTGCGACTTCTTTTTTGTTTTTTCTTTTAGCTAAAATATTGCCTCAAGTGCGAGGCGTTCCATGTGCGAGGAATTTTTCCGCCATCTAGTTGTTCCAATTTGTAAGCTCCATTCCCCATGTCTCCAATCACCCTAAAGGGTCCCTCCCAATTTGGAGAGAGCTTGTTGTGTTTTGTGGTTAGTGTCCTCTTTCGAAGCACCAAATCTCCCGCCTTCAATGTTCTTGGTACCACCTTTGTCGCATATTTCCGGGCGATCCTTCCCTTTCGCGCTTCATTTCTTAAGTGTGCTTCCCTTTGCTCTTCAAGCAGCATGATCGAATTAGCAATCAAATTCTCCTCATCTTCTGTTTCGTTAAACCTAGATACCCGCCAACTTTGATTCTCAACCTCCACGGCTAACATGGCGTCGGTTCCGAATGTCAACCAGTACGACGTTTCTCCAGTGCTTGTTTGCTCAGTTGTATTATATGCCCATAGAACGTCAGGTAGTTCTTCAGCCCATAAACCTTTCGCTTCATCCAACTTCTTTCTTAGACCATTTAAAATCACTTTGTTAGTTGATTCAGCTTGTCCATTAGTTTGAGGATGTTCAACTGAAGCAAACCTCATCTTAATTCCAAGATCCACATAGAATTATTTTGTTAAATTGCTGGTAAACTAAGTGTCATTGTCCGTTACTAACGTCGTTGGAACGCCAAATCCGCACACTATTCTCCGCCACAAAAAGTTTCTGACTTTGGCGGTTGTAATGGTTGCCAGTGCCTCGGCCTCTATCCATTTCGTGAAGTAATCCACCACCGCCACTATGTACTTCATTTGTGCCTTTGCTACTGGGAATGGTCCGAGAATGTCTGTCCCCCACATAGCGAATGGCCATGGCGCCATCATGGTTGTCAGGTGCTCTGGCGGGGCTTTATGTAGATCTGCAAAGACTTGACATTTGGTACATTTCTTAACATAATCTAAACAGTCTTTCTTGACTTTTGGCCAATAGAAACTAACCCTCAAAACTTTTACTGCTAAAGACAGCCCACCTATGTGATTGGAGCACACACCTTCATGAACTTCCGCCATGATAGCCTGAGCTTCCTTGATGTCCACACACTTGAGTAATGGTGACATGATCCCACGCCTGTATAACTCTTCGCCCACTAGGGTGAAGAAACTGGCCTCTCTTCGCTTTTCTCTTGTGTTCAAATTATCCTCTTTAGGAGGATTTTTTAGAAACTCTTTGATTGATTCCATCCATGAAGGTTCCCCTTCTGTTATTACTTTTGTCGCCTAAATTTTTATCTCAACTAGGTCAATGCTTGGGCGAGGAAGAGTTTCTTGTATTATTGTTTGGTAATTGCCTAGTCGACCCATACTAGCCAATTTTGCCAAAACATCCGCCCGCTCATTTTGACTCCTTGGGATAAGCTCTATCCTAACTTCTTCAATTGCCATCATTAGTCTTTGCACGATTTCCAAGTATTTGGAAAGTTGTGGGTCCTTCACTTGATATTCTCCCTTCACCTGTTTGACCACCAGCTAAGAATCGCCTTTGATAAACAATTTCTGGACTCCCAGTTCAATGGCGAGTCTCAATCCGGCTATTAATGCTTCATATTCTGCTTGGTTGTTAATTGCTCTGAATTCAAATTTTAATGATTGCTCAATTGTCATTTTGTCTGGGCCTTCAATGGTTATTCCAACCCCACTAACTTTGTCATTCGAGGATCCATCAACAGATAGGATCCGCTCACCACTCACCCCGTCACACTCCGAAGGCGTCATTTCAGGTACAAAATCGATTAAGCTTTGGATAAGGACGGTCCCTCTTGGCTCATACTGAATGTCATACTCCGACAGCTCAACAGACCAACTAACTAATCGCCCTGATAAATCAGGCTTTTGAAGCACTTGCCTCAACGGAATATTAGTTTTAACCTTCACTTGAAAGCTCTGAAAATACGGCCGAAGTCGCCTTGCTGTTTTTAAGATTGCCAAGGCCGCTTTTTCAATTTTTTGGTATCGTACTTCTGCGCCTTGCAAAGTGTGGCTGACGAAATAAACAACCTTGTACTTTTTCTTCTCCTCTTGAAGTAAAAATGTGCTGACCGCCGTGTCGATGACCGCCAAGTAACGGATCAAAGGAACATCTGGGGTCGGCTTAGATAAAACTAGCGATGTTGCCAATAATTCCTTCAACTTGTTAAATGCTAGCTCGCATGATTCCGTCCATTGAAATGTTGAATTGTTCTTCAAACATGTGAAGAACGGGGTGGTTTTATCTCCCGCCATAGGCAAGAAACGAGATAAAGCAGCCAATCGTCTCGTTAGCCTTTACACTTCCCAAACGTTGGTTGGACTTTTCATCTCTAAGATTTCTTTGCATTTGCCCGGGTTTACTTCAATTCCTCTAGATGTGATTATAAACCCTAAGAATTTTCCTCCTTGAATTCCAAAAGAGCATTTTCAGGGTTCAACCTCATGCTGTACTTTCTTAACTGGGCGAAAGCTTCTTTCAAGTCTTCACAATGTTCCTTCGCCATAGGTGACTTGACAATCATATCATCCACATATACTTCCATATTTCTTCCCACTAGATTTGCAAATATCTTGTCCATCAGGCGTTGGTAATTAGCTCCCGCATTTCTCAGGCCGAATGGCATTATTTTGTAGCAATAGTTAGCCTGATTGGTCATGAACGTCGTACTCTCTTCGTTAGGACGATGTATCATGATTTGGTTGTAACCCGAATAGGCGTCCATGAGGCTTAAAAGTTCATTTTCAGAGGCTCCATCTACTAACTTATCTACGTTTGGTAGTGGATAAGAGTCTTTTGTGCACACTTTGTTCAGACTTGTGTAATCTGTACAAATTTTCCACTTACCGTTGGCCTTCCGTACCATAACCACGTTCGCCAGCCAGATCGGATATTGCACTTCTCGAATAAATTGAGCTTCAATCAACTTGTGCGTTTCCACTTGTACTACCTTATCCTTTTCTTCACTCATTCGTCGCCTTGTTTGAATAACCGGTTTTGCCTCAGGGCGAATGGCCAACTTATGTGTAATTATATTTAGGTCAATTCTTGGTACTTCATTAATCGTTCAAGCAAACAGATCCAAAATTTTGCCTAACAAGGCGATCAATTGAGCCTTTTGGTCCTCTGATAAACCACTTCCAATCTTGAGCACCTTGTCCTTTACATTTGCAGATTTTGTTTCTTCAAGAGGCTGAGGACGAAAGTCCTCCGTGTCATCGCTTGGATCCAAAGTGAATCTTTCTTGTGGAAAGATCTCAGTCATCCTATGGCTTTCTTTGGTGGCCTTCCTTCCATAAAGAGCTACACTTTTAAGGTAACAATCCCTCGCCGCTTCTTGATCGACACGCAAAATTCCAATTTTTCCATTGCACGCCGGATATTTGATGGTCAAGTGTGCAATAGAAATTACTGCACATATTTTGTTGAGTGTATCACAGCCGAGCAAAGCATTATAATTTGCCCGACAAGCAAGGACAAGGTACTTGACTTGGAATTTCTTGACGAAGTCCCCCTCGCCAAAAGCAGTCAGGATTTCCACATAACCTGGGACATTAACACGATCGCCCGTGAAACCCATGAGAGTTCCAGGGTATGGCTTTAAATCTGACTCCTTGAGACCCAAACGATCAAATGCGTCACCATAGATAATGTCTGCCGATGATCCCTGGTCTAATAACAATTTCTTAGTTCTGTAGTTGTTGATCGTGATTGTTACCACAATGGGATCATTGTCATGTGGGATCACATGTGAAAAATCTTGTGGAGTGAATGTGATTGGGGAATGGTTCAACCAACATGCTCCCTCATATGCCTTATGTATAGAATGGACCGCCGCAACGTGTCTTTTTCTAACCTTGCTGGAAAGTTCTCCACCACCAAATCCTCCTGCGATGGACGCACATTCCCCTGATGGGTCGCCTAATTCCTCCACCACCTCTTTGTCTTTCCCTTTTTTATCTTGAACCGCCTTGGCAGGCTCCTGCACTGAAGTATCTTTGACAAAGTTTGCGAAGTGTCCTGCTTTGATCAGTCGGTCGATCTCTCGCCGCAAAGTCCAACGATTGTCGGTGGTATGACCCAACGCTTTGTGAAACTCACACCACCTATTGGTGTCAACATTATTTGGTGGTCGCCGAGGTGGAGGCGGATACTGCACCGCATTTGTTTGACCAACCGCTCACAATATTGTGCTTAATGGGGCATTCAGCTTGTTAATGGTGTTGTGTTTTGTGGTGCGGATGGTTGGGTCGCTGACACCGACAAGGTACCCTGGGCATTTCTATGCCACGTGTTGCTTTGAAGTCCCTGCTTAACATGTTGGTAGGGTTCAGGCCTTGGCTGGCGAGGTGTTGGTGCTGGTCAGGAGGGGTTGTGTTTTGCTCGGAGCTCTTTCGCCAATCCTCTCTCTCTTTTTTGTTTTGTTCATCCTGCTCAATCATAATAAACTCTTGCACTCTCGCCCTCAGATCCATCATGTCACGCGCCAGACGTCGCATTAAATCACGATTTAATGAGTCCGCCCGAAGCCCATTTTTAAAGGAAGCCACACATACATCAGGACTGTCTTCTTCCAACTGTATGTCCATCTTGCTAAACTGCGCCATGTAGGTCTTAAGTTTTTCACCAGGCTGCTGGTATATGTTGATTAAATCAAAGATCGTCGCCTAAGTAGTCTGGTTGGCCGAAAATTGAGTCAGAAATTTGGTAGATAAATCAGTGAAGTTATCTATAGAGAAGGGTGGTTGCTTAATGAACCATTGCATCGCCATGCCCTGGAATGTTGATGGTAATAATCGACACTTCACTGCATCAGTCGCCCCTCCAATGACCATCTTTGTGTTGAAATACCTCAAATGGTCCATTGGATCAGAGTCGCCCGAATAAGCATCCAACGCCATTGTCTGCAAATGCTCTGGTATCTCTACGGCCGTTACTGAAGGCACGAAAGGTTGAAATTCAACCACGTCCTCGGCCTCAATGCGCTGTCCTCGCCGAAAAATCCCTCATTTGGTTCAAATACTCCACCTGAGCTTGCAAATGCTCATTCTGGCTTTGAACGTTTTGTAAAGTATCCAACATGTGTTTCAAAGCTGTTGGAGTGATTCCCGCGATCACTTCTTGCTCTTTCATAGGTTCTTTTGCTTTCACGCCCTCCATATTTATGTGTATCGGCGCTGGTTGACGTCGCCGAACACCTGGAACTGACTTAGCAACCAGACCAGAAGGTTTTCCCGGAGTGGGCTTTGTCGCCATTAAGGGATGCGGCCGCGCCACCGACTGAACACCCTCCGAGGAAGCCTCCTGCTCCGGTTCGGGATGTATTACTTGGTTATTTCTTCGATCGCCGCCTCGGCCGCCGTTACGACCTCCACCTCGACGGCGGTGGCCACGACCTCTGACACCACACGAGCGAGTCTCCATCAGCTGCAACTCCTACCCTCCAACGTCACCGGTAGATCTAGGTCAGAGCCACAGACGGCGCCAATGTTCCGTACTAGAGCTTACTTAGGTAAAAAGTGTACACTGACTAAACCCTAGCAGAGCATAAATGGAAAGATGATGTAAATAAGGTAATATTCTCATAACTGATTCAAAAGGTACCTAGTACAAGGTGAGGACCCCCCTTTTATAGTGGGTGTAGTCCTTATTTAGAATGTTCATACATTTGGGCCTTCCAACCGAGGCTCAAACCCTAATGCAAATAGGACAAAAGAGGAAAAATCTAACAGCTGGTATGGGACCACGAATGGGACAGGTGTCCTCTTAATCTCATGTGGGTCACCTGTATCTCAAGCGGCTATATCCCGCCGTGTTTCTAAAGTGTCTCGGGCGGGCAATAGCTAGGTTGAAGAAAGCCCGCCCGGTCCAGTTATATATCAGTTGATTCGCACATGTTGTGTTTAGGAAAAAATTCTTTTTTTTTGTTACATGTCATAGTCTATGTACGGATATAAAATAGGAATCAATGTGAGCCAATATCATAGAGGACAGAGCAAATATCCTTAAATTCAAACATGCACATATTTAGTCGTTCTCGACCGACCTTTATTAAAAAAATTGTTGCGCCCTTAAACGTCAATACCCACAATTCCTTATTGGTCCCTAAAACAATAAGTAGATATAGGTATACAATACATACCCACACTTTTGATTTCCGTCACTATGTGTCTGATATTTATAGAGTCACATTATGTGTTAGCTGAGTTTTGTAACGTGACTCCCAACGCCGAGGCAAAATTGGCTATAGTCTCGGCTTCTTGTTAGCATCCAGCGATGAACGCTTTTGATGCAGGATCATTTCAGAACTTAAGCATTAATGCTCATTTTCTATACATATTTCTCTTTTAAGACTTTGAAATATTCTCTCTGATATTGTATCGACATGAATGTTAGGGTGTTTGCATGTAAATCCCTAATCATGCATGATGCATGAACATTTTGTTGTAATAATTACTCTAGGAGTAATAATTACATAGTGTTCCAAAATGACAAATGTGTTGCATTGAATGGATTTGAATGAAGTCCCACATAGAAAGTTAGGGATGGCAATGGGTTTAGGACCCATAGGGTACCCGCAAAAAATACCCATTATGGGTAGGGTAAAAACCCGCTAGATGGGTATGGGGTTGGGTATGGGTAATTACCCGCAAAAAGTAGCGGGTATGGGTGCGGGCATGGGTATTATAGTACCCAACCCGCCCCATACCCACACACACATATTATTATTATTATTATTATTATTATTATTATTATTATTATTATTATTATTATTTGGTAATATATAACAAATTAACTTAAGCAATACCTTTCAAACTTACTCTTTTTTAAAAAAGTAGGTTAGTATTTAAGGTATTCATAATCATCACTAATTTACTCCCACTTATTTTTAAAATTTGTAAGTTATTAACCTACAACTAAGGGCTATATTATAAATCTAAATTGTAGTTGTATTTTTGTTTTCTATTAACAAAAATAGTGAAAAATATATTTTGGTTAGCTAAATTGCGGGTAATGGGCACCGGTATGGGCAAATAGGTACCCAGAGGGTACGGGGACGGGCATTCAAGTTGCTACCTACGCGGGTATGGGGACGGGTACGGGTAATTTTTGAAAACGCGGGTATGGGGATGGGTACTATAGTACCCTACCCAGACCCTACCCATTGCCATCCCTATAGAAAGTGGAGTAACTATTCAAAGCATTAATATATCATTAAATGCCAACCATTCAACAAAGAGACAAAGAGAAGATATAGTGTCACATGTGCATGGTTTGGTGGTCCCAAGCTTTTATGTCACATGTTCCATTCACACCACCCCTCGCCGGTGTCGCCACGGCGTGGGCGTAGAGGCGCTAGTGGCGGCTTGTAGACGGCACGACACGATGCATCGACGGCGACGGCAACGCGGTTGCCGTAACGTCTGTTTGTTTTGCTCGTTTTAGAATTTGAATTTTGCACCTGTTCATGAAGGGTCGCAACTATTCACATATGAAGGGTTGCATTTGTTGGTAACAGACATAATTTATGAAGGGTCGCAACCTTACAAATTATTCTGTTTTTGCCTATAAATAGTGTGCATGTTCAGAATTCAGAACACACAATCATATCCTCTGTTTTTCCAGATAACACTTCGCTGCATTTCGAGTTTTCATTAGTCTTGTGCAAACTCGAAGTAAGGCTGATTATCCTGGGTATTCTAGCATCCAAACTCTAAGACGAATTCAGAGAGTGCTTGAAATACTTTAAGGAAAGTGATTTCATCACGATCAAGCCTATTCAATTTCGTAACACATTTCTCCGTCGGTGCACTCACTCTGTACCACTTGATCACCTAAAGCAGAGGAATTCCTGGCTCATTATTTTGTAAAAAGAAAACAGACAATGTTATGTATACCAACTGATCTTTATATTGCCAATGATACCAACTTCAATTTTGAAAGTCTGCTTGAAGACTGACTGGATGTTAGTTTTTGGGCTCCCATGGTATTCCCAAAATAAATTAATGTGATGATTTCAAATTCATTACGACAAAGCCTATTTTTATTAAAAGACAAAATAGTTGACATTTCGAGCTTCATAGCTACGCTAAATTTCTTTCTCACGGATTGTCTCATAATGTGTTTGAAAGGCACGAACGACTTTACCATAAAGAGAGAACAAAAATATAAGACTCACACATCACATGCACATGTACATAAATAGACAATAAGAAAGATATAAATTAAGGTGAAGGATAACGTGCAATACAAGTTGGGTCTTGCACCGGTGCAAGATACATTTATAACCACAGAAATTGAATATTCCTTTTAGATCCTATATGTGCAACCTGTTAAACTTGTAATCTTATATTTGTATTTTATTATAATTTTATTTTTCTTTTTACAATAAAGCCCCTCTAATGCATTTCTCCCTCAACTCAAACCTCACCACCAACTGTTGCCGCAGTCTAGAATTGCATCTCAGCCCAAATACCCCATGACCAAAGGTCTTGACCACCACCAAATCAACCACCATCAATCCCCTTTTCCCAAACCCAACAATCAAACAGATATATGGTTCTGTAAATCTAAAATCCAGCAAGAGAAAATTTATGGGTTCTTCATACAATTTCTCTAATCAACTTTTTGTTTTCACTCCAAATAATATGAACATCAACCCAGTTAATAACATCACTCCACTTCAGTCCCCACTAAAATCTTAAATTTTCTTAATAATATACATACAGTATTGAAAACAACCCCATACGTTTAATTTGCTCAATTTGTTTTCTCTCAACCCGGGTTTTGTAAACGGGTGGCCCCAGTTGGGAAAGTTTGACACAGGATTTGGTCGTGGGTTGGTTCCTGCTTCTGGATTTGATGATTGCTCTGCAATTTCAAGGACTTGTAGCAATGTAGACTTGGTTTCCACGATAAAGAATCCCTCCACTCCCAGCCACTACCACTCTAACCCAGAAAAATGAACCCACTATGTAACAAAAACCAAACCCATTTCTCAAAAAACACCAATCAGCTAGAGAGAGAAGGATCGAGAGGGAGATTTAGCATTAATTTGAAACCATATGACTCAACAACAAAATACCGTCAAAACCACCAAACAATTTAACCTTCAAACCAATCCAACTCCGCAAGAGAAAATTTAAACAAAAGCAAAGAAGAACAAAGATCTCATAACCAGTGCTTTTGTTTCAAACTAATAGGTTGGCACCCACAACAAGAACATAATCATGAGAGCGGCGATAAGGAGAGTTGTTGCAGAGCTTCACAAATGGGTTTGAAGCACTGGTTTTTGGCTTCGATCAATTTTTGGTCAAATCAACATCCACCGCAGCCACTGCAGTGATTTCGAAATTTGAACCACCTGCACACCAAACCAGGGTCCCTCCGCTACAATCCACGGCGGGTCCCTCTGCCATGTCGACCTCGATGTCGAAGGGGATGCTGAGATCTGGATTCGCGTGGGTTTTCTGGCGGAGGATATAGTTCGTGTGCCTTTTTCCGGCGGGGATCTCGGTGGTGCAAGGCTACAGTAACAGATCTATTTGGGTTCTTAGGATGTGCATGAAGGGATTAGGGAGATGGTGGTAGAGGGAGGAGGAGCTGCGGTGGAGGACAAGGATGGAGAAAAGGAAAGAGAGCTGGATATTTTTGTAAAATGTCTTTTTAAATATTTTTTCAGTAGGTAACTTTTACCTGTTATAACAGGTAAAATTGGCTCTTACATGGTGCAAGACCTAGGTTGCAATTGCACCCTAACAGCCACCTAATTAAAGGGTCGATCTAAAGGCTCAAAATTGTTGTTAATTTCTTTCTCTTTTCTTGTACGTGAAAACGATGGCGGGTGGAAGGAACAATACTAGTGTTGGCTTTTCTACTTGGAGCATAATTACTTGCCATTTATTAATTTAGTGAGGTGTCCATTACATATAAATATTGGGCAGAGTTCTTCTTTGTTTTCTTAGCAAGATATCTCATAGCTAGTAGATATGAGATTTATCTTCTCGATTAGATAGAGAGAAGAGACTTTAAGATTTACTTAAGTGAGTAGACTTAATCAAACAAATCAGGGAGGGATTGAATATGCATGTTAAAGTCTCACATTGACTAGAAATATATAAATAGCTTTTAGAGGTATCTCTACTTTTGAGGTAACTTTTATGGTTGAGTTAAAACTTCTTAATTATAATATGATATTAGAGTCCTTCCTAGATCGGTTTATTTGGGGAGACCTTCCTTATTTGGGTCACCCCGAAGCTGTTAAGTCCAGCGAATTCCACACTGCCGA
Source organism: Lotus japonicus (assembly GCF_012489685.1). Lineage (NCBI taxonomy): Eukaryota > Viridiplantae > Streptophyta > Magnoliopsida > Fabales > Fabaceae > Lotus > Lotus japonicus. The sequence continues at coordinate 31,731,282 of NC_080042.1, read as the reverse complement.
TGTACAGCCTTGAGCGCAAGGGGTGTGTTAAAAGACTCACATTGACAAGAGATATGACATAAATATCCTTTATAAAAGATAGGACAACATTAAACTCTTGAGTTAGTTTTTGTAATTGATTTAGACCTCTTATATTTTAATAACCTGACTAAATGCCGAGGGAGCCCAAATGTCAACCAAATGTGTTGGACTTTGGTTATCGAACAGTGTTAGTCCCCTTGATCATATTTTGACAACTTCGTACCTTTCAATGAATTTTGTTTACAATATGCCTTCTGTTCCAAAATCAATTTGCTTGAAAATTTATTTTAACTTTTGAAACATGTAACCCCTTTTGTTGGTAATATATCGTTATCTTTTCTTAAAAGACCAAACGTAAGACCTTAATGAACCAAAGGGAAAGCTGATGACCATAATCCTTTTCATGTAAGAAAGTGACAGCAAATAGATGCACTTAAAATTATAATATAGTATAAAGTCATTTATGATGATCCTAATCTAATGATATATGCTTTAAAATAAATGGTTACTTGGCATGGTATAAGAACTTTCTATGATTAAGCGGTCTAGAGTTCAATTTTTACTACCCCAATTTTTTTAATAAAAAGTTGAATTAATAATAAACACATGGTAGGCATGTGCATTAACCACACTTCAAACCAAAATGGCTCTTGCGTGAGGGAGCATGTTAGAATATAATATAAAAATCATGTGCCATTTACTGAATAACTTAACCTAATTTTGAGATGAGAAATGTTTTTTTTTGAAACTTAGTTGAGAAATGTTAAAAGTTGAATAAAGTATCAAATCAATTAAGATATAAATAAAAGCTTGTTGCAAACCCGCAGTCCACATCAATACGCACATTTTTTTTTTTGAAAGTCATTATACGCACATTATATTTAAGTTTTTTTGCATTATATTATATGTTGAATCGTTTTAATGGTTTGGATTTGGACTCCTAATACTTGGGATAATGGCATAACGCAAACCACTATACATTACACACTGCTGAATAATATAATGTGGAAATTGAACCACAAGGATCGATTTTGGTGCTTCAATATTGTAATACAGACCCAATAAGGTGTAGCACAATTGCTAAATAGTTGGGCTCCTTAAGCAGGGCCGGTCCCGATATTTTGGAGGCCCTGGGTAAATAGTAAAAATGGACCCCTAATAAAGACAAATATCTCTTGGAGATACCACTGCCAGATACCGTTATATATTTAACGTTTGAAATTTCATGAAAACCATTATGTTGGTTCGTTTGGCAACTGGCCTCTGTCAACCCGTCCAGGGGTCGCGTGTTCGAATTCAAACAGCGGGACCTTTTGCTTTAATTTTGGAAACCTTTTGCTTTAATTTTTGAATTCCTTCAATTCAAGTTAATTAACAAATAACATGTCAAAAGCCAAAAGGTAGGATTCGAACTTAATACATAAAACTAACATAAACAGTTACTAATCACTAGACCAGCTAAATTCATTAATAACATTTTGACAATTAATTATTATAACTAAATTGTTTTCGAACTCAATACATAAAACTAACATAAACAGTTACTAACCACTAGACCAGCTAAAGTCATTAATAACATCTTTACAATTAATTATTATAACTAAATTGTTTTTTGGGGAAAGTTTAATGTGAATTTTTTTTTGGGCCCTTTCTTTTTGGAGGCCCTAGGCTGTGGGTCTGCCTGCACAAGCCTAGGGTCGGCCCTGTCCTTAAGCATCTAGTCCAGGGTTCGATTCCTGGGTGGTGCGTATGGAGAAGCATTTGTTGGGAGAGGCCTACCCACTTAACGTGATCTCAGAGCCTCGGGGGATTAGTCTCATGGCTGTCGGCTGTGGGGATACCTTGGGAAATCAAACCAAAAAAATATTGTAATACGAATATCATAACCAGTGTTCTGAAAACGGGACCAGCCAGTTGGACCGGTTCAACCTGAAACCGGACCATTGGCCGGTTTTGTCAGGTGATTAAATCGGGGATTATTGAACCGATCTCTAGACCGGTGAACCGGTCAAGAACCGGGAAAACCGGTTGGTCAACCGGTCTAAACCGACTGGTCAACGGTTTGAGAAAAAAAATATTTTTAGAATAAATTTTGTCCTCACTATGAGTTGAACCTGGGACCTTGGAGTTCCAAAAAGGTTTGTATACCACTAGGCCACAAGTTCTATTGGGATAAAATATTTGTATTTTTATATTTATTATAAGTACATAGTGATTGAGGAAACAAATATTGCATTCAAGGCATATATTTTACTTAAGTAACAATTTTTAATAATATATACATATTACTTTAACATATATTTGTTTTTATTTATCAAACATTAATATATATTTTTTATTTATTATCATATTGAAGAAAAATAAATTTACAAGTATGTACATATTAATGACATAAACTAAGTAATAATTTGAGTAAATTTGTAATATTATATTTCTTTTATTTTTATATTTAACAAAAAGTATTTGATTATAATTTATTAATAAGCTATTCATTATTCACTAAAATAACATATATTATCTATATTAATATATATGTACTGTATTATTTATATTACCACGGTCGAACCCCGGTTTGATCCCGGTTCGACCTTTGAACCTTGAACCTGTGCCTCAACCGGTTTGATGACCGGTCCGATTTTCACAACATTGATCATAACTACTCTAACCAACATTACACACTGCTGAATAATGATACCGTACATAGAAAGGAAAAACATCTATACTAGATACAAAGCACAAGTCCTTAAGGAGGACAAAAATCCGAAGTGTCACTCTCTAAGCAACTGTCCACGTGTCATATTCTCAGACGATTTTTATGGAAGTCCTTTTAGTCTTCAGTTTAACAGATCCTCTTTGTCGCTGATTTCCCCATTGCGTTGGCCACAGATTTGCTCAGTGTCAATTACGGGTCTCGCTCAAATCAAATTTCTTGGCGCTATAGATTTTCTTGTGTTCTCTTATGTCCAGTTGTATAAATTTAGTCCAAGCCAAGCTTATCAACCACACTCATTCACAAACAAAGCAGTTCACAAATCAACTCCCACCACCACCAAAACCCCCAACCTCTCCTTCGCCGCCAATGCTCAACGTCGTCGAATGGAAGGGCGACCTTCTCGCCGTCGCCATCACGGAGAACGACGTCGCCAGAAACAACGACTCGCGATTCGAGAACCTCATCCTCAACTCGCTCGGCAAGTCCGCTTCTGGTCAGTCCAATCTGTCGTCCTCGCCTATTCTGGTCTCCCTTCTAAATCGCCACCACCACGCTCCTTCTAAGCTGTCTTTCCAAGTCCGCTTCTGGTCAGTCCGATTTAGAAGGGAGACCAACCAAGGTTCTCAGAATGAACGATCTTCAGGTTCATTTCTCTTTATGATCTCTTGGTTGTGTAGGTTTTTTTTGTGTACTCTTACTGATGATTTAAAAACTTGTGTTTTATGGACAAGACAAATGAGAATGATAACAATGTTGCAGTAGAAGGCGCAAAGGAGATAGAGCAAAAAGCCAAAAACCGATTTATGGGCAACTAGGGATTCTGCTTTTTGATTTCCAAAAGCGAATATTGTGATTTGTGATGGAAGAATTGAAAGTGGAGTTCGAGAGAATAGCAGGTTATGAAACACAATGTGGTGATATCCAAGAAAAAGTTAATAACGTGAAGAGTTACTGAGAGACTATAACAGTGCATCTTGATGATTTCTTTGATGAAATAGTAGAAGGAATGAATAATTAATAGGTAGAAACAATTTTAGATACAGAGAAAAGGAACTAGGAAAAAAAAGGTTAAGAAATGAAGGCTTTGAGTCTCGAATTGCACTGGACATCCGTTGCTATTTCACTTAGTTTGTGGTGGCATGTGTTGAACAAGTTGCTGTATCATCTGGTTTGTTGTCCACAACTTCACAATCATGAGTTGTTATATTACATATGTAAGGAATATGTTGTTTAAAAAAAAATTCTGGTAACATAATAACCGTGCAAAGCACGGGCTTAGATACTAGTAACATGACAAGAACCTTCATTTACTAATGTTTACAGACCACTACATTAGACACTGCTGAATAATGATACCGTACGTACTGTAGACGCTGCAGCTGTTGGCCTTGGGGATATATATTTAGCCTTCATCCGAAGTAGGAGGTAGTCCAATCTTGTTCAGAGACACAACCATTTCAGTTTCAGCATCAGTTCTAGCTTCTTCTGTGAATTTCTTGTATATATCAGTTTTGTAAAACTGTCTAGTCCTAAGCACCAAAATGAATGAGGCAAGCGCCCCAAGCATGCAAACTGCAGTGATTATAATGAAAGCCAATTTGTAGCACTCACCCCCATTGCAGTTCAATTCCTCTCCTACCTTTCTTTTTAGCCCCAATTCTGCCATTTGCTTTCTGGCTTCTCTGTCATACAGATACCCTGCAACCCTCACACTGAGCATGTATGACCCAATTGGACTCGCCATTGACCCAATATTGGCCAATGTTGAGTAATGTTTAAGCCCAAATAGTTCAGATACGATGGTTTGAAGTATTGGCCAGTTTGCCCCAAAGCAAAACCCAACAACAATGGAGGCTACATACAGACCATTTGGAACATTGAATGCAATTAAAAGGTGACCAATACAAGACAACACAAGGAGTATTGTGAGTACGAGAGGCCTAGGGGCTTTGAATTTGGTTATCATAAACTCTGAGACAACCCCTTGTGCAATTTTACCAAGAAATATCCAAATTGCCATGAGGGAGATGAATGTGGTTATGGTATGTGCAGGGTAGCCTAAAGACTTAGCAATCTGACTAAAATTGTTTACCACGGTTAAGTTGCTACCAAATCCACATATAGTAGCAAGGAATAGAATTACCATGTCAAGGCTGAAAATGGCTTGAAGTATTGTATGATCTTCACCCCTTTCCGGCGGCCTGAAAATGTTTTGCCAACAGGAAACTCCTTTTTGGGGAACCTGTTCAGACTTCATTGGAGGATTTTCATAATTGATGTGTTCTTGTTTGCTCTTCCAAATCTTGTGTTCTTCCGCAATGACAACAGCAATTGGAAGGATGAGCAAGAGAAGCATCAGCGCGGTAGTAACATAGTACTCGCTCCGAGTGAATTTGAAACATTTTTGCAGAATGATTATCATCATGAAGAACACTGCCAGAGCTAGTGTCGAATAGATGAACATGTAGAAAGCATTGGAGTCTTTTTTCTGTTGAACACACCTCCTGCCGTTCCTGAAAACCGGCAAAAAAATTAAAGCGGTAGCAGTCGGTAGCCACGCCATGATCAAAATCACAGATTTGGAATCGTTTTGGAAGAAGGCATAGCAGAGTTGAGTGATGATTATGGCGCTCAAACAGAGGTAACCATCCAAAATTCCAATGACAACACCCCTTATACCAGGAAAGTTCTTTATGCTGGTCACCCAAACTCCAGTGTTGGTTGAACAATGAGAATTTCCTCCAATGAAGATGTACAAGCACATGTTCCACAAGTGGGGCTTTGCAAATTTTTTGGTCACAGAAAGCCAAATCGTGAAATACCCAAAAAAGTTACAAACCGCACCAATTGATAAGACAACCCAAGGAGGCGTTACCTCGTTGATTAGGCCTGAGAGAATGCCTGCGTTGGATCCCAAGTCCTTGAAGAAGCTTAACAGATTGAGAGTGGATTGGTCATATCCAAGAGAAGACTTGATTTCTATGGAGTAGAGGCTGAACATGTAGCTTGCTCCTGATACTGACATGATCATAAATGATGCGAACATCATGAACCATCTACCTGTAAGAACTTGAAGAGCAAAGCCTTTGATGTTTTTGCTACTACTTACACCACCTGCAGGATGTGGTACATAGAGCATCATTTTCTCACGTCTTTGTTTCTTTCAAGTTTAAACAGATAGCAGCAACTTATCAGTTCTAAGGGAATATGAAGTGTGACTTTTTCTTTCTAGGGGAACAAATTAGGAAGGATAGGGACAGCTTAGCGCGAGCTGGAAAACTAGGAGAGTACTGGGAGAGCACATATATACATGAGTTTGGAGTTGCTTTCTATAGTATGTTTTATTCTTTTATTTAAGAAATAGATATTGAGAACCGTTGATTGTGCTACCAGAATATGATTTTTTATCTTTTTAAGTGAAGACTTTATAAGCCATAAATCTAATTTCTTAACATTTTGGGTAAAGATGTGAGGTGGCTGAATCTCTTAGTGATCTTTAGTGTTGGCCCATTGGTGTATGGTCTCATGCTTTGGACTCCCCTTGTCTCTCAAAAAGTGGTATTGGAGCTTTCAGTTCGATGAGATATCACATTCTTAGTATGCTCTGTGGTTGCAGCTGTGACACCAAGGGCGGGGAATGACCACCAAGGAAGGGGAGTGACCGCTTAGGTGAAGGGAAACATGATTGAATCAATGTCAAACCCGAAAAAGAGGATTTTGAGATTGTATAGGTATCAGACCATACAGTGGAGGAGGACATAAAAGATTTGATTGATGTTAGTCATGCCAACAAGATGCATCTTCTTTTTGGGAGCCTAACTCAAAAAAAAAATCCAACGTTAAGTGTGCTTGCCATGCAGCAATATTAGGACGGGTGACCTTCTAGGAAGTTCTCTCGAGAAGCACGTGAGTAAGGACAAAACTTGTTGGAAAGACTCGTGTTGTTACGGTGAGGCTAGTCGCCAGATCGAGATGTTACAACAGCAGTGTCTGATCTTCCACATAAGAAAATAAGTTTCATATTATGAAGTTGCTAAAGAAATATGATACTTTGAAAGTGTTGTTTAGAAAAGTTCTTGCTAACAATAGTGTCTGATCTTCCACATAAGAAAAGAAGTTTCATATTGTGAAGTTGCTAAAGAAATATGATACTTTGAAAGTGTTGTTTAGAAAAGTTCTTGCTATGAATGACTTGGTATTTAAACGTATCTGTTGTGACCACCTCTCTTTCTTAGGAACCTATTAGGTTCACGGTTGAAAGTTGAAATTGGTTGGCGACAAGTCATGGATGAGTTGAAGCAATCAAGATTACGCAAGGTGTTCTAGGCATTTAAAGAAAATTTATCCATGTGGCACATAGACATGGGTTGACTTGACATTGATGCAAGGTGTGTGGTGAAAGCACACGAGCATTGTTCTTGCCATGAATATTGAGATAGTGGGTAGTACCTATAGTAGAGAGATTGCACTAAGAGAGGGAGTATCTAGAGAGATAGTGTAACCGCTTAGAGAGAGAAAATAACTAAATCACAAGTGTGTATTGATCAAATGAGCCAATAGTCCCTAACAAATAGTAACCGCTCTCTATTTATAGTAGGGGAGCTGGACCTAATGTACGTAACTGCCTCTATAGGGTCGGTTGGGCCTCGCGAGAGGAGGCCCAATTCCCAAGCTGGGCGACCGCCACTTGGCGGGTAACCCCTGGGCGTAGGCCCCCTAGGGGCTCGCCCAGTCCACAAGACACCGAGTGCAAAACATGAGGGGTAAGTGTGTCTTTAAGGATCAAAATAACTAATTAAAGTGCTTAGTGCAAAAATATTTAAGTCGCCAACATGGTGTCTGTAACACCCCGATTTCCGGGTGTCACCAAACTCTACGCGGGAAACAAGTAATTTTTTTTCGTTTTCTTTCCTTTACGTCAAAGCGATAAAGAAGTAAAAGACAAAACCCAACAACTAAACTAACCGATATACAATATATACACATGTACAGCCTCAGCTGCACTCCATGTCACGCGCACTCGCAGTGACTCCAAGGTAGTGTGCCCGCAGGCAAATAAATACAGACCCAAAAGTGTGAGTAAGAAAGTTTATAATTACAACTCACTAGGAGAAAGTCGGCCTCAAAATGGCCTAAGCAAAGACCCCTATGGTCCGACTGACTCACTGTGATTCCTCAGTAAGAGAATCACACAAAAAGTCATGCGTCGGGAACCTACCCTGTCCCAAAAGCAAAACGAATCAGAGCTCTACACAAGATATGACTCCTGCCTAAACCTACCCTCCAGGTACCAAGTCCACTGCGAACTAAAGTTGGCGAGTTGAAGCTCAGCTCCATGCGTCGTAGAACTCCTTCCGTCAGATGTTCACGCTCGTCAGTCCGGTCCTCCATGACCCTTCTCTAGTACGTCGCCCGATGACCCACAAGATAGATCACCCAAGCGATGGGGCAGCACGATCCACAAGCTCATACCTGATCCCCCCCGAGGGAGAGACCATCGAGAACCAGTCGGCCATCGACATCTGGCAGCAGGCCGACCGCCCAAACACAAACATACAAACAAAGCCAAGGCGCTAGGGTCAACTCACAGAAATACGTAGATATACACTCAACATGTGATATGGGGTATAGATATATGTTGATATATTCATATATAAACAATCATAGCATGTTATGGCTCTAATATTGCTTCAATAAACAACCAGCACACAATCCAAGTCAGCATGAATGTATGCGTGAAATGCACAATATGAATCCGGATTTGTGACGCGTTCCCGTTCGCCACAAGTGAAGCATTCCCGTTCTTCACTATGGATGAACCATTCCCGTTATTCATCCTGGATGAACCATTCACGTTATTCATCCTTGGTGAACCATTCCCGTTATTCACCGTATGATGAACCATTCCCGTTATTCATCATATATGCAAGGTGAACCATTCCCGTTATTCACCATGATATGCACAGGTGAACCATTCCCGTTATTCACCCGATTGATGCAATATGGTTAGCCAAACAACGAATCGTCCTTACCACGAAAGTGTTTAGCTCACAACCCAATCTCAACAAACCCATGAGTTAGTGTCGGTCAATACAACACAACTCGGAGTAAGTGTCGGTCAATACAACACAACTCCATCCACAGAATACACAAGGGTCTAGTGTCGGTCAATACAACACAGCCCAAACAACAAGAGCACTAAGTGTCGGTCAATACAACACGGCTCCAACAACAAGATAACCCAAGGGATTAGTGTCGGTCAATACAACACAAGCCCAACAACAAAACCCACAACCAAGCCCAGAGTCTGTGCCGGTCAATACAGCACGACTCGAACAACACTCCCAAGAGTACTAGAGTACTCGGTGACTTTCAATCATCACCATAGCTCACCTTAGTGGCTTTCCCAATTCCAATAACTCTCCCAAACCCACAACAAAGTCGACTTTTCCCCGTCTTTCGTAAATATTTTCCCCTTCAGTTCACCTATCCTTAAACGTTAATAAAAATTGTTTTGATTCGAGTTAGTCAAGTTATGAGTTTATTTCTCAAAGTCTAAGTTTCCCAAAGTCTCTAGTTTTCAAAGCCCTATCGTTCTAAGTTTTCCGAAAACCAACCACCCAAAAGAAGTTTCCCGGGGAAAGTCTAAGTATTCAAACAAATCCCAACAAATGGCTAAGTCTCAAACCCCACATTTGAACTTGCCTGGGGTTGTTCATCCAACCCGAAATATCACAGATCACCAGATCAATGAATCTCCACTCCGAAATCGCGTCAAAACGCACCATCCAACAATATCACAATATCACAAGTTATGGAAAAGCATCATAACATCAACTCATCATCATAAACAACATCAGATAAAGCATAAGTCGAATTTATCGACGCCTATCATGCAATCATAGCTAATACAGTAAGTTGCCCTAACCTCGAGCTGATCCAGCTTCGAAATCACAAGCTCCTTCACTCAAGTGTTCTGAACCTTCCAAAGTTCCTTCAACTGAACCTCGGAGAAAACAAAGCAGAAACCAAACAAAATCGATTAGTTCGATCGCAATACAATACATAAACGATAGACAAAGCATTAAAGCTTCAGAATACGACATCCGGGTACGAAAAGACAAGTTTTCGAAAACGAAAACTCCCTCCCCAACACTACAAGGTCACGGCCACAAAGGAAAAAGGGCTTCAGCTCTTTTTCTTCGATCAAATCTGTTTACAAGGTAGTTTTAGGGTAAAACTAAGGCAAAGAAACTGTCGGAACAATCGGGTCGAAATACGACTATCCAGGGGCATTTTGGTCCAAAATAAAGGCTCAAAACTTCAAAGTTATCAGTTCTGAAAACAAATTTGACAGCAACGATCCTCATGACATCCGTGACAACAAATCCTAAAGGCACGAAGTCAGATTATAGCTTTTCGACAATAAAGTTTTGAAATGTGAGACAAAAAGGGTTTTGAAACAGTTTTTCAGATCCTGGACAACTGGATCACAATCAGCGTTTACTGACAGAGGTTTTAGACTCATGGGAACGTAAGGAACATAACCCAAGCAAGAAATCGAAGAAATCAGACAATTTTAGAAAAAGCTCAAAACTGTGAGCACAGAAACGACTTCAGAAACTTAGCAGAAACAGTAATCAGAGGTAGGATTCATGATAGTTACCTCGATACCTAGAAGTAGGGACGAACTGCACGAAGATTGGTCAAGTTTTCGCGAAAAATTCTTCCTCCTTCCCTCTCCTTGAACTCGCGGCCCCTATGGAGCAAAATGAGAGGATTTTTGCTTTTTCGCGCTATTTATAGGCGGGTGAAATCGCGTGAAAATGAAAATTTCGCGATTCCGATTTTTGCAGCACGTTCACCGAAGAATTCTAAGAGAGATTCTGGCGACAGATTTCCAGAACTCAAAACAAATCTCTGACATTTGGGAAAAACGATATCTAAAATCCCAAAAGCGGTGTAAGTTAATCTGTCCCGAAAAACTACTTTTTGCTGTGATGCTCAAACGACAAAACTTCCTACTGAAGAAAGATTGGAAATGTCGAAACAAATCTGGCATCGCGAACGGAAACTTCGTTAGAAGTCCCGAATAGAAAAAGTCTTCATCCATCGCTCGAAAATAGGGTTTCGAAGCAAAGAAATTAGCGTCGGCGGACTTCCGAAAAATAAATACTATCGTGCGTACAGTCCAGAGTTCCGAAATGAAACGCTGGTCGAAGGAAAAATAAAGAGAATCTTTAAATTTTCCAAGGATTCGAAATCTCACTTAATACGTTGCTCTAAAAACGAAATAGCCGATTCTGGACACGCTCGCCATAAAGCAGGTGTGCGGACGACTCGCACTAACTCCTACAGCGACTACGCAACATTCCTCAAGCAATTCCTGAACTTTCTTCTTCATTAATCTTTCTCAAATATCAAACTCCTGTCACGCTTACCCTGATTCTACGCGTGAGTCGGAAATTAACTTGTTCTGCAAATCCAGGTCTTACAATACTCCCCTCCAAAAAGAAAGTTTCCTCCTCGAAACTCAGAGTTCTGCGAAAAGTCCGGAATACAGTTCCTCGATCTTATCTTCCAATTCTCATGTAGTATTGCCTATGTCATTGTTCCTCATAACCTTTACTTAAGCAATCTGTTCTCCCCTTAATTGTTTCACTCTTATATCCCCACTGCTAACCGTCGGCGTCTCAAAAGACAAAACATCATTCAACCTCATGTCGTCTGACTCGATTACTTGCGTCGGATCTCTGCTTGAAATGATACCGGTTGGCACTCCGTGCAGTCGCACAACCTTAGCCACTTACTTCTTTACTTTCGGTCGTCCGAAATTCTTCCTAAACTCAGTGCCTCTCTGTCATCTCAAAGTAGATACTCAACTTGTCCTCGTGATCTTCATCTACAGTCCAAAACTCCACTTGTTCGCTCGATAACTCCTAGACAAATCACCCCCTTGGAAACTGCTAGTCCATTAAAACACCTCTAACTTCGTAACTATCTTTACACACACCAAGAAATCAAATTTCTACTTAGTCACTATTCGAATTAAAACTCGACTTATGTCCTTATTTCTTGTCCTTCACTGATCTTATCCCTTTTCAACATCAATTTATCAACAACTTATAAGATAATCCTCCTCTTAATATCTAACAATCCATTATTATCGTCTTCTTCCTCAAAACTTCCCTCACTCAAACCTATTTACACTTGCTGAAATCCCTAACACTTCGCACAAATCGAGACTTATCCTCTAGAAGATTAAATCATAACTATACCTCAAGGGACTTAACTAGCCATTTTATCATCCGATCCTTCAACATTCTGAGATTTAACTGCTATCGTAACCGCTAATACCACCAAATCTCCTATGTGTACATGAATCTCAGCTTACTAGGTCAACCTTAGCCCTAGGATTCTCATTCAACTTTAGTAAAATTCACTTGTTACCCGTAATATGCATCATCAAAATCCATAACAAAGTCCCATTGACTCTTAAACTCTACGAAACTCGTCAAAATATAACAACCTCAGGTATTCATCTTAATACCAACACCTTCCTTTTTGTCACTCAATCACCATCTCGTCAATCAACTTCTTAATCTCTCAATCAAATTCCGACAAACTTCGAGTCCTACACACCTTAGACAGACATTCATAGATTTAAAACCTAAACCTTCACCAAGTTTGGTCCTCTAATGACCTTTAATCCTTCAATACTTCTTAAATGAATATCCGTTTCTTAAAACTATAACTCCTTCACTTACCCAAACGACCTGATAAGTGTCGTCATGCTTCCACACTCACCACTTGATCCTGATATCCATAATCATAACTTATTATGCTAACATCATTCAAATCTTATCACATGTCATTATGTCTGCAACCTTATAATCAACATCAATCGATCACCGACTTATAACCAACCTTAACACTCTACACAACCCAGAATTCCTTTACTTCAAGATCACTCTTATATTTTACCTCAATGGTCTTAACCCGAAACTCACCTTCAGGTCTTCAATCTTCTAAGATTCAACTCCTATTGTCACACCTACAACCATAAGATCTCCTACTCGTACGCGATTCCCGACTCTCTCTCAAGATCAATCTTAACCCTAAGATTTCAATCCAACTTAGTAAATCTCACTTAGTAATCTTAGCATATTTCTTTGGAATCCATATCAACAACCCCAAGTATTCAACTTATGCTAAAACTTTCTTTCTCCAACTTAATCATTAATTCAACACTTTTCAAATGAAAATTCATCTCTTAAGACTATAAGGTCTCCACATATTAATCAACGCTTAGCAAAACTTATTCCTCGAACTCGACTATAACAATCTAGTTCAGAGTTAATTCTTCTCAATCTTGCTACCATCAAACTATCATCTAAAACCTGATTAAATCCAACTTATTTAGTCTCTAACAATTCCACTCAGTAATCACATAACCTATGACTTCATAACTTCCGAGAAACTACTTAATACTTTTCCAGCACTAAATCTCTTGACTTGGTCTACCTCTACCTGGAGTAATCACACGAACTAACCAATCAATGTCTATACGACACTCATCGCCTTCCAAAGATTTAAATCTTAATCTTTTACAATCAAATGCTTAACACGAACTTTCCTCCCAAATCCGACTAATCCTCAATCAATTCAAATTCATCTTACACATCCTTCTATCAAAGTCCATTACCAGCTGTGATTCCGAATATCACCCCCTCAATATTAGGTTGATCAGGCCCAATACATCGAAGGTGGAAATTTAGAAAAACCCACTGGAACAGTCAATGAGTTCCTATCCTCCAGTAGTCACAAATATCCTGATACTAAATCCTTTAATGATTCCGCTACGGAACTACACGCCCTCAACATAACACATATACTACCCATACGGAATCTCCCTAAGATTCGTTCTTCAGCTACTAGCTTCCTCATAATCGCATCGGTGGAAGACTACTTTCTAGACTTAGTGTGCTATTCTCAACCTCGTGTAACTTCTATAGTTAAAACACGAGCAACTTCGAATAAGGTCCTACTAGGAATAATAATCATAAGATCATAGTCTAAGTAGCAAATACAAGTTAGGCGCGTCACACTCGCTTTGAAGATAAAATAGTAAGTTATTCTAGAATAAGAGAACAGTTAAAATATTACCATCGTTCCCACGTTCTTCCTCGTTCGACTCCTCAACTCTTGCCCCCTCCTTGGTATGAATCCTTTCCTCTGTAGCAAGTTGTTTTCCTTTCCCAACATTCCCTGATGATTCGCCCTTGGGTACCTTACAATCTCTGGAGAAATGTCCCGATTGGTTGCAATTAAAGCATAGTTTTCCCTTGATCTTGCACCTACTGGCATAGTGCCCGCTTCCCCCATAGTTGAAGCATAGAGATCCCCCGTCTGGACACTTGTTACTATAGTGCCCCACTTTCCTGCACCCGTAACACGTCACTGTTTTTCCCGAAATCTTGTTTCCTGTCCCTCCGGTAGCATCATTCCCTTTCATCTTACTGCCAGACGTTCCCTCCTGAAGTGTCTTGCAGTTCACAGCTAGATGCCCCTCTCGGTCACACCTGAAGCATCTCCGTCCAATCATTGAGCACTTGTTAGCAAAATGCCCAAACTTTCCACAACGAGTACATGTCACACCTTTGTCACCAACTGGCTTCCCTCCAGTATCAGCATTCGTTGGTTTGTAGACTCTTGAGATAAGATCTCTTCCCTCGAAACGCTGATACGGTCCCCACTGATGGTAGCTCTCCCTTCTGTTGTAGCCTTGAGATCCTGACCTCATTGGTCCCCCAGCTCCTGTTCGGTTCATTCCTCTTTGTTGATACATCGCCGTCGCCATCAGTCGTTGATGATGCTCACGTGCAGCCTCTTCAGCGCGCATATAAGCGTCTTCCGCAGCCTGATCCATCATTGCCTCGATCAGTGTAGCTATTGCCTCCGCCATCCGGTTAAGGTCCACCATCCTATGTCTCATCAAACGTCCGATTAGTACTAACCCTACAGTAGCACTAGACAACCACTCAATCCGATTAAGTAGTAACGCAAACAATTAGAGCGAAAATCGCTCTGCAGACAATCAATTTTCACTCTTCGCAGAGTCACACAACCTAGCACAGAAGACCTATTCCCCAAAGACTCCCAAAAGACTCGACTAAGCTCTGATACCACAATGTAACACCCCGATTTCCGGGTGTCACCTTAGTAACCAAAAATAAACTCTACGCGGGAAACAGGTAATTTTTTTTTCGTTTTCTTTCCTTTACGTCAAAGCGATAAAGAGGTAAAAGACAAAACCCAACAACTAAACTAACCGATATACAATATATACACATGTACAGCCTCAGCTGCACTCCATGTCACGCGCACTCGCAGTGACTCCAAGGTAGTGTGCCCGCAGGCAAATAAATACAGACCCAAAAGTGTGAGTAAGAAAGTTTATAATTACAACTCACTAGGAGAAAGTCGGCCTCAAAATGGCCTAAGCAAAGACCCCTATGGTCCGACTGACTCACTGTGATTCCTCAGTAAGAGAATCACACAAAAAGTCATGCGTCGGGAACCTACCCTGTCCCAAAAGCAAAACGAATCAGAGCTCTACACAAGATATAACTCCTGCCTAAACCTACCCTCCAGGTACCAAGTCCACTGCGAACTAAAGTTGGCGAGTTGAAGCTCAGCTCCATGCGTCGTAGAACTCCTTCCGTCAGATGTTCACGCTCGTCAGTCCGGTCCTCCATGACCCTTCTCTGGTACGTCGCCCGATGACCCACAAGATAGATCACCCAAGCGATGGGGCAGCACGATCCACAAGCTCATACCTGATCCCCCCCGAGGGAGAGACCATCGAGAACCAGTCGGCCATCGACATCTGGCAGCAGGCCGACCGCCCAAACACAAACATACAAACAAAGCCAAGGCGCTAGGGTCAACTCACAGAAATACGTAGATATACACTCAACATGTGATATGGGGTATAGATATATGTTGATATATTCATATATAAACAATCCTAGCATGTTATGGCTCTAATATTGCTTCAATAAACAACCAGCACACAATCCAAGTCAGCATGAATGTATGCGTGAGATGCACAATATGAATCCGGATTTGTGACGAGTTCCCGTTCGCCACAAGTGAAGCATTCCCGTTCTTCACTATGGATGAACCATTCCCGTTATTCATCCTGGATGAACCATTCCCGTTATTCATCCTTGGTGAACCATTCCCGTTATTCACCGTATGATGAACCATTCCCGTTATTCATCATATATGCAAGGTGAACCATTCCCGTTATTCACCATGATATGCACAGGTCAACCATTCCCGTTATTCACCCGATTGATGCAATATGGTTAGCCAAACAACGAATCGTCCTTACCACGAAAGTGTTTAGCTCACAACCCCATCTCAACAAACCCATGAGTTAGTGTCGGTCAATACAACACAACTCGGAGTAAGTGTCGGTCAATACAACACAACTCCATCCACAGAATACACAAGGGTCTAGTGTCGGTCAATACAACACAGCCCAAACAACAAGAGCACTAAGTGTCGGTCAATACAACACGACTCCAACAACAAGATAACCCAAGGGATTAGTGTCGGTCAATACAACACAAGCCCAACAACAAAACCCACAACCAAGCCCGGAGTCTGTGCCGGTCAATACAGCACGACTCGAACAACACTCCCAAGAGTACTAGAGTACTCGGTGACTTTCAATCATCACCATAGCTCACCTTAGTGGCTTTCCCAATTCCAATAACTCTCCCAAACCCACAACAAAGTCGACTTTTCCCCGTCTTTCGTAAATATTTTCCCCTTCAGTTCACCTATCCTTAAACGTTAATAAAAATTGTTTCGATTCGAGTTAGTCAAGTTATGAGTTTATTTCTCAAAGTCTAAGTTTCTCAAAGTCTCTAGTTTTCAAAGCCCTATCGTTCTAAGTTTTCCGAAAACCAACCACCCAAAAGAAGTTTCCCGGGGAAAGTCTAAGTATTCAAACAAATCCCAACAAATGGCTAAGTCTCAAACCCCACATTTGAACTTGCCTGGGGTTGTTCATCCAACCCGAAATATCACAGATCACCAGATCAATGAATCTCCACTCCGAAATCGCGTCAAAACGCACCATCCAACAATATCACAATATCACAAGTTATGGAAAAGCATCATAACATCAACTCATCATCATAAACAACATCAGATAAAGCATAAGTCGAATTTATCGACGCCTATCATGCAATCATAGCTAATACAGTAAGTTGCCCTAACCTCGAGCTGATCCAGCTTCGAAATCACAAGCTCCTTCACTCAAGTGCTCTGAACCTTCCAAAGTTCCTTCAACTGAACCTCGGAGAAAACAAAGCAGAAACCAAACAAAATCGATTAGTTCGATCGCAATACAATACATAAACGATAGACAAAGCATTAAAGCTTCAGAATACGACATCCGGGTACGAAAAGACAAGTTTTCGAAAACGAAAACTCCCTCCCCAACACTACAAGGTCACGGCCACAAAGGAAAAAGGGCTTCGGCTCTTTTTCTTCGATCAAATCTGTTTACAAGGTAGTTTTAGGGTAAAACTAAGGCAAAGAAACTGTCGGAACAATCGGGTCGAAATACGACTATCCAGGGGCATTTTGGTCCAAAATAAAGGCTCAAAACTTCAAAGTTATCAGTTCTGAAAACAAATTTGACAGCAACGATCCTCATGACATCCGTGACAACAAATCCTAAAGGCACGAAGTCAGATTATAGCTTTTCGACAATAAAGTTTTGAAATGTGAGACAAAAAGGGTTTTGAAACAGTTTTTCAGATCCTGGACAACTGGATCACAATCAGCGTTTACTGACAGAGGTTTTAGACTCATGGGAACGTAAGGAACATAACCCAAGCAAGAAATCGAAGAAATCAGACAATTTTAGAAAAAGCTCAAAACTGTGAGCACAGAAACGACTTCAGAAACTTAGCAGAAACAGTAATCAGAGGTAGGATTCATGATAGTTACCTCGATACCTAGAAGTAGGGACGAACTGCACGAAGATTGGTCATATGGAGCAAAATGAGAGGATTTTTGCTTTTTCGCGCTATTTATAGGCGGGTGAAATCGCGGGAAAATGAAGATTTCACGATTCCGATTTTTGCAGCACGTTCACCGAGGAATTCTAAGAGAGATTCTGGCGACAGATTTCCAGAACTCAAAACAAATCTCTGACATTTGGGAAAAACGATATCTAAAATCCCAAAAGCGGTGTAAGTTAATCTGTCCCGAAAAACTACTTTTTGCTGTGATGCTCAAACGACAAAACTTCCTACTGAAGAAAGATTGGAAATGTCGAAACAAATCTGGCATGGCGGACGGAAACTTCGTTAGAAGTCCCGAATAGAAAAAGTCTTCATCCATCGCTCGAAAATAGGGTTTCGAAGCAAAGAAATTAGCGTCGGCGGACTTCCGAAAAATAAATACTATCGTGCGTACAGTCCAGAGTTCCGAAATGAAACGCTGGTCGAAGGAAAAATAAAGAGAATCTTTAAATTTTCTAAGGATTCGAAATCTCACTTAATACGTTGCTCTAAAAGCGAAATAGCCGATTCTGGACACGCTCGCCATAAAGCAGGTGTGCGGACGACTCGCACTAACTCCTACAGCGACTACGCAACATTCCTCAAGCAATTCCTGAACTTTCTTCTTCATTAATCTTTCTCAAATATCAAACTCCTGTCACGCTTACCCTGATTCTACGCGTGAGTCGGAAATTAACTTGTTCTGCAAATCCAGGTCTTACAGTGTAAAAAAATTTCACAAGTCCGCGAGTCTACGAGCGCATGAGCAGATGAGCGGCGGTCGCGGAGCATTTGGTCGCCATGCTTGAAGGGTGGTCGTGGTGAGTTTGGTCGCCTAGTGCACCGACACGTCAGCGAAGTGGAAAGGTCAGCGTATCTTTGAAATCTCAACTGCCACTTTCGAAGCGTCACCTCACGTCACAGATGGTGGAATTTGAACCAACCCCACGCTTCGAACGCCTCCCAAGGTTGCGTTGTTTTTTTTTCCAAGGCAATCATTCCCTTCTGTCATTATGAGGCACAACTCCCCATCTTCTACACGCAATGAAACGACCGCTCAAATCCTACACACGTCTCGTACCGTCATCAGTCTCTTGCCTATACAAGTCATCATTCTCCATCATTTGCCACTTTTGAATCCTCCACTATTCTCGTCCCTAATCTCTTCCAGAAAATCTCCGACTTATCACCACTCTTGCACTGACGCCTACCACCATTTTGGCTACCCTCTGTTTACCTCCTTTCCCAGCGAACTCCCTGCTCCATCCACAACGCCCGTTATTGATAACCCCATTCCTCCTTATCTTCGCTAATGGTGATCTCCAAACGCCAGACCAAGAACTCTTCTCGTCGAGACGCTCCGACTTCTCCTTCGCGACGAGTTTCAATGCCTAGGGTGCCAACTGGGCCTCCCCATCCCGGCGGGGTCCCACTGGCGGCGTTAGAGGTAACAGACTTTTGGCTTAGAACCTCCGCTACTCTTCCTCCTGTCCCAAATAGCTCCCCGCCCCCAAGAGGCTATCGACCAACCCTCTGAGTATGAGGACTTCCTTTCCGTTTCGGAACTCTCCTCGGAGATTAGGGGCTTTTGCCACGAGGTTCCCCTGGACAACATCTTTGTCCATAGCGGCTTCTCGAACGACAACGCCCCTGGCGACATCGATCAGTGGGCGACCCTCATAGCTCCCACTTCTTCTTCGTCTTTGATTGCTTGTTCACCGAATTGGGAATAAAACTCCCCTTCTCCCACTTCTACTGCTCCACTCTGAACGACAACAACATCGCTCCCTGCCAGTTGCACCCCAATGCATGGGCATTCATGAGGTCCTACGAAGTCCTTTGTGATGTCGTTCAATGTGAACCATCGCTCACTCACTTCTTCTATTTTTACGACGTGGACACTAAGTCCTTGCAGTCACGCGGCTGGATATCCTTGAAGGCCAAGCCCGGACGCAAACGGCTCAACCCGTTCAAGTCCAATGCTAAATCTAACTTTTCCCGGAGGTATTTCAAGATCGGGGTGATACATGACTACATTGATGAAGGTATGAAAAACGGTAGAAAGGGGGGGTTTGAATAACGTTTTCAGTATAAAACTTCCACCTTAAGGATTTTGACAAATCTTTCGAGAACTTAAGTGCTAAAGATAAGAGATAGAAAAGCACACAAGGATTTTATCCTGGTTCACTTGATAAATCACTCAAGCTACTCCAGTCCACCCGTTAAGGTGATTTCTTCCTTCTTAGAATGAAGGCAATCCACTAATCAGGTAAGAGTTACAACTGCACTTGAAACCTACAAGTGACTAACAATTACACTGACTTAGCTCACACTAAGATTCACTCTCTTAGTCTTCTCTAGGATCCGATCAACCTTGATCTCCTAAAGGAACTAAACAAACTGTTTATCAAAGAATTGTTTACAAGAGATTTGCTTCTAAAAAGCTAATAGTAAACTCAATGAATTTCAGATGAAAGAAAACTTAGAAGATTTTGAATATGTCTTGCGCGTATGTGAATGCTTCTAGCCGTTTCTTTCAGTCTTCAGCCTCTTTATATACTCCAAGGATTAGGGTTGAGCGTTGCATGGGAAATGCTACCGTTGGAGGGCAGTTCTGGAAAATCCAGCTTCTGCTGTGGCTGAGAGCGTTAGGTAGGTCGTCAGGAAGGTACAGTTGCTTTTGTACTTGGATAGCGACTTGACCTTTAAACCTAGGAGACTTCTGATCAGGGGAATGCTTCATATTGGAACTTGTGAAGCCGGTTGATCAGAGTCAGAGGGAAAGCTCAGATCCTCTGACCATTGTTTCTTCTGATTCTGAACTCAGAGGGAAGAACATGGTCTTCAGAGTATCTTGCTTCTGGACATCAGAGTTTCCACTATTCAGCTTCTGGATCTTCAGAGTCTTCTACACCATCAGAATATCTGAGCCTTCAGTGTTTCTTGGTTATCAGACTTTCTGGATCTTCAGAGCTTCTAGTGACTGAGTCCACATCAGAGTTTGTATAACTTCAGAACTTCTGAAGCTTTTCCACTGTTCATACTGAACATGGTGAATGCGAAAGCGTTGCTTGGGTCACTCTTTATACACAGTGCTTCTGATTTGTGTGAGATTGAGTTGAGGTCAGAGCCTGTAAATAGCACACTCAGAAAAACACGTTAGAGTACCACAATTGTTCATATCAAAAGGTTAACTTGTAATCATCAAAACATAGAGTTGTACTACTAGATCAAAACTTGATCTTACAATCTCCCCCTTTTTGATGATGACAAAACTAAGATTTTTGATGAACAATTCTTAAACATTAAACTGAATTCACTCAGAGTTTAGAGATATAGAATAATACTTATCCTGATGTGAATAGTTTATCTTGCTCATTCTGAATTCAAGTCACTGCTTGATTCTGAGCTTAGCTCCCCCTGAATCTAATACTTGATGAAAACGTTAGTAAAGTCTAGATTCTGAGCTAAATGATATAAGAGTTCAGAGTGAAAAACTTATGACATAGATGAAAATCGAGTAATCAGAGCGCATAAGTAATTAGAGTCACGGACAAGGTATCAGAGTCTTGGGTATCAGAGTCAACTAGAATCACTTCAGAAGAAGTGAAATGTATTCCTTGTATTTGCCCAGTGACACATCTATGGTCATGAACGTGGAACTCTTAAATTCTCCAAAAGAAAAATAAATCACACTAACACATCTTACACATCAAAAACTGGGTTTACTCCCCCTTTTTGTCATAAGCAAAAAGCTTGGGGTGTGAAAAACTTAGCTTGAAGTACAAGGTACTCCCCCTTAGAGAAGGTCTAAGTTTAAAGAAAATGAAAACGATGCAAGAATCAGAGTTAGGCGAAATAAATAGAAGAGTTAATGCAAGAGAAGAACGTTTACCACCGGTCAAGGGAGTAAAGAGAAGGGTCAGTTACCAAGAACTTAACCTCGAGAAACTGTAGGAGAATTAACTTTCAGAGAGAAAGTGAAGCCTATATAAAGCGTTGGAGAGAAAGGTAAGCTTCACACCTCGAACAATTTTCAGTAAAAAAAATGGCATCATACGTCGTAGCACTAGAAGAGCTGAGGAAGAAGGCCTTCGAGGAGGACTTGTTCCTGAACATCAGGCATCCAGAGGGTACAGCGACCATCTCGGAGCTAACACGGACACTGCTGGAGGAGGACCTGCGTCCAGAGTTGGAGAGAGACCTGAGGGAATTTCTTGCCTTCGTTGAGGAGGTGCAAGAACTCAGCCGTCTTGAACTCAAGCTGCTGGAAGAAAAAGAGAGTTTGGAAGAGAAGCTCAAGACTGCAGAAGAGATTCTGGAGAGGGATGAGCTAAAGAACAGGCTCAGCAACATCCAGCATGTACTGGAGCGACTGGAGAAGGATAGGTCAGAGCAGCGCTAGGAGTGCAGAAGAATGAGGAGAGATCCTCCATTCTAGACTTTAGGGAAAGAATGTATGATGTAAACATAAAAATATTATGAATAAAAAGATTTTTGCAAACATATGTGACACAATTATATATAGATATGCAGAGATAATCACAAACGAACAAAGTAGAATAAATAAATAAAAAGAAACAGAGTTTAACAAAAAATAAAACAACGTTAAAGAAAAAGAAAAACGAAGAGATCCTAAAAACTAAGGTTTATCAGTTCGACGCAGAAGTTCCATCATCATGTGCTTCATCTCAATTAGCATGGATTCATGAATGTCAAGACGCTGTTCCATGATGTCGAGTCTGGATGAGCTTGACTGAGTAGAACTGGAAGGAACATTCTGAGCAGCTTGAGGATCTGGAATGGAAGCAGAAGCAGCAGGAGTAAACACTACTGGTGCAAGTGCTTGGCATCTAAGAGCTTCAGCCTCAGCTTCAAGTCGTTCTGCCTCTAGTCTGGCTTGTTCAGCTTGAGCTGCTGCTTGACGTGCAGCTTCTTCTGCTTGAGCTTTCTTTCTCTTGGCTTCTTCAATAGCTTCAAGAAGCTTATTTCTCTGTTCTTGTTCATGAAGAGCCACCCTTCGAGCAAACCTTTGCTTGGCAGCCTCAATCCTCTGACTTCCCTCTGCATGCAGGAGCTGCATCATAATTGGAACTTGAGCCACTAGCCAAGTGCCCAGATTGTTCCACTCATCAGCCACATGTTCAGCATTCTCACTGAGGTCAGTCTGACCGTGCACATTGCGGAGCCTCAAAGAGGCGTCATGATAGAAAATATTGATGCACTCAGAGAGAGATGTGGGTTGGAGGGGAGTATAAGGAATGATGGAGAGGTTGGTTTCAGGAGAGGCTGGGTGATTGCTGCAGTGGGCTTCAGAGGCACCTTGTGGAGAACCAATGTTAAACATTTGAGCATTGGGTTCAGAGGTTCCAAGGTGAGGTTCTGAAGTTTCAACCAGAGGATGGGGTGATCTAACCGAGGATTGGTTAGACACTGATTGTTCGGGTTCAGGTTCTGGTTGAATAGGCTCTTGTTGGTCAGGGGCAGGGTGAGCTTGTTGAGCCAAAGGGTCTGCCTCTTGTAAAGGATTGGCCAAGATAGGTTCATCTGGGTCAACTAGACGTTCAGGTCTAGGGCCAGGATATCTCCTAGGGCTTGGACAAGTGAGGTAATACTCTTCTAAGGTAGACACCTTTTCTTTTCTGACCTCCATGAATTTTCTAATGGATTCAGAGTTATTGGAGGGAGAAGAATCAGCAACATGGGTCGGGAAGGATACAGGTGTATAGGCTGTGGAAGAGTCTGTATCAGTAGTTCTGGGAGCCAGACGTTCTGATGCTCTTGGGACAGAGTGATCAGAGGTTCTGGGTCCAGGTTGTGTGTGGGTAGGCTCTGGTTGTTCAAGTGGGTTGTATGGAATGGTGATGGGAGAGGTAGGTTCTTCTGACCTAGAGGGTTGGTTCTGAAGCAAATTCCAGAGAGGTGCTTCAGTAGTAGAAGGTTGAAAGAATGAAGATCTTGGGGAATGTGGTGGAGAGGTGGTTTGTGCAGCTGGTTGGGATTCAGGAATAGGAGTGAGGGGATTTGAAGAGTGTTTGAGCATGGCAGATATAGGGAGTGCATCAAATAAATTCAAATCATCATCAGAAGCAAGTGCAGACTTACTTGAGTGTGCTGATGATCGTGTCACTCTGGCAGGAGGTTCAGTCCTTCTGATCACTGCAGCAGCTGGTTCCACCCGAGTAGGCTTCACCACGATTCTGACCTGCTTCTTCTTCTTCTTAGGAGGACCATCCTCATTATCACTATCATCACCATCATCAGGCTTTCTCTTCTTCTTTTTGACCAGAGGGACATCTGATTCCTCAGAAGATTCTTCTAGGACCATCTTCCTCTGAGCTTTCTTCTTGGGAGGAGAAGGAAACTCTGGAGCTGGCGGCAGTCTGCTGAAGAAGTCATCGAGATCAATTTCGAATCCTTGAGCCCTTAGGTCTTCAACATAACACCTAATGGCGTCAGGATTGTCTGCCTGAGTCCACAGAGGGTAGTCATTCAGAGGCATCCTTCTACTTCTGATCTCAGAAGATGTGTCTTCATGGGCAGGAGCAATCTTCTCCTTGATTAGGCCCATCTTCTTTAGAGAGTTTGCCGTGAAGACATCACTGACAATGGTGCTCAGATCCTCTGTGCAGCATTTATCAGATCTTGAACGAGGCCACTCTCAATGAAGAGATCAGACAAGAGTCTCCCGAAGGGAATATACTTGATCGCTGACTTGATGGAGGCAGTGGTACGAGACTTCCGGATGCATTCCTTCAAGTAGGAGAACAGGAAGTATGGAAGGCAGATCTTCTTCTGGTCTTGGATGAAGAACAACATCACCTTCTGGTTGAAGTTGATGTAGTCTGGAGAACTGCCCTTTGGCCTCTGGTTTATGCAGTGGAGCAGAATTTTGTGCCAGATCCTGAGCTTGGGATGAAGGTCCATCACCTTGTAATTCGTCTTGCCCGGTTTGTAAGTGGTGTACAGGGCCTGGTTGATTGTATCCTTGGTGCTGGGTTTCAGCTTCGATTCCGTGAGTTGGAAACGATACCCAAAAGCAGTGTCTGCACCCAGTAAATTCACGAAAGACTTCTCAGGGATGATGATCTTTCTTCCAAGAATGTGAGATACCACCTGAGTATCATCGCAGTCGGCGTGCTTCCAGAATTCCTTTACCAGTTTCTCATACACCGGTCCTCGAAGTCTGTTGAAGTAATTTCCCCAACCTTGAACTTGGACTTCAGGACGAAGATCATACCCATTTGTAGCCAGGTTGTCGAGGTCGAATCTCCATTCTGCCAGGACTTGAAGTTCCTCAGGAGCAAAAACGCAATGAACGGCACAGCCCCGTTCTGCAATCGGAAGAATCTGCTCTTGAGCTTGACCTTGATCTTGTGTCGGATTCTCAGGGCCCCTTTGACCCGTTGCTAGACCAACTACCATGTGAGGGAACTGGGGTGCATCTGCAGTAGATCTTCTGGTTTGACTCACCATTTTTGAAGCGGTTGAAGGTTTGAGGTAGAAGATGAAGGTTGAAAGATGAAGAGAGATCGAGAGAGAAATCGAGAATAAGCGGTTTTGAAAAGCAGAGAGAGCGAGAGTAAAAACCGGAAGTGAACGAGATCGTGTGTGTATAGTGGGTTTTAACAAATAACCGTTGTTGATTCAAAAAGCACTTTAAGATCAACGGTTGAAAATTAAAGATAGATAGTAACAGTAAATACACAAATCACACACAGGAGAGAAGCACATCTACACGCAATCATAACAGACTGTCACACGGGCACAAGGAACTATGCATCAGAAATACTGACACACGTGTTGTTGTCTCAGCTTCAGAGTCAGTACCAGTGGGTACACACACTCTGATTGAGTTACCTTCTGGACTAGACATCTTCTGATCAAGAAGTATCATAGTCAGAGGTTCTGATCCATCTTCACTCTGGACAAAAGTCCATGTTTAGATTTTTCAGAATAAAATTAAATCTATCCTCTGCTAAGGGCTTTGTAAAGATATCTGCCCATTGATGGTCAGTATCAACAAACTTCAGAAGAAGTACGCCCTTATGTACATAATCTCTAATAAAGTGATACTTTACCTCAATGTGCTTTGCCCTTGAATGCAAGATAGGATTCTTACTCAATGAGATTGCAGCAGTGTTATCACAATAGATTGGGATATTGCTCTCAAGGATCTGATAATCCTCCAGCTGATGTTTCATCCAGAGCATCTGAGTGCTGCATATTGCTGCTGAGATATATTCTGCCTCTGCAGTTGATAGTGCAATGGTTGATTGCCTCTTGCTTGCCCATGAGACTAGATTGCTTCCCAGAAATTGACAATTTCCAGAAGTACTTTTTCTCTCTGTTCTATCTCCAGCATAATCAGCATCACAGTAACCTGAAAGCTTATACTCTGATGTTTTCTTATACATCAAGCCAAGGTTAGTGGTGTCTTTCAAATACCTTAGGATCCTCTTAACAGCAGTTAAGTGGGTTTCCCTTGGATCTGATTGGAATCGAGCACATAAATGAACACTAAATAATATGTCTGGTCTAGATGCAGTTAAGTATAGAAGTGAACCTATCATGCCACGATAGAGCTTCTGACATACTTTACCACTTTTATCTTCTTTCTCCAGAATGCATGTAGGATGCATTGGAGTCTTGGCCACTGTAGATTCCAGCATATTGAACTTCTTCAGAAGTTCTTTAGTGTACTTGCTCTGATGGATATATGTTCCTTTTGGTGTTTGATCAACTTGGATTCCCAGAAAGTACTTTAATTCTCCCATCATACTCATCTCAAATTCAGCCTGCATCATCTCAGAAAATTCTTTGCATAGAGATTGATTAGCAGAACCAAATATAATATCATCAACATAAATTTTCACAATTAAGATATCATCTTTATAAGTCTTGCAAAAAAGAGTTGTATCTACTATACCCCTTACAAACTTATTCTCCAGAAGGAATGAGCTAAGTCTCTCATACCATGCTCTGGGAGCTTGCTTCAGACCGTAGAGTGATTTCTTCAATTTGAACACATGGTCTGGTTTCTTCTCATCTTCAAAACCTGGGGGTTGATGAACATAGACTTCCTCTGAAATATAACCATTTAGGAAGGCACTCTTCACGTCCATCTGATGTAGAACTATGTTGTGATTTACTGAGAAAGAGATCAACAGTCTGATTGCCTCCAGTCTTGCTACTGGAGCAAATGTTTCAGTGTAGTCTATTCCTTCCTGCTGGCTGTAGCCTTGAGCAACTAGCCTTGCCTTGTTTCTGACTACATCTCCTTTCTCATTCAGCTTGTTTCTGAATACCCATTTCGTTCCAATAACATGGACACTCTCAGGCTTCTTCACTAAGCTCCAAACATCGTTCTTGGAAAATTGATTCAATTCTTCTTCCATGGCCAGAATCCAATCCTTGTCCTGAAGAGCTTCATCTATGGACTTGGGTTCAATTAAGGACACCAATCCTTTCAGACTGAGCAAGGTCTCTTCAGAGGGTCTGAAGGCAGATCTGGTTCTGACTGGTTCGTCTTTGTTGCCCAAAATCAATTCCTTAGGGTGAGCTGCAGTGATTCTGCTCTTCTTCAGAGTTTGTGAGTTAGAGGGACCAGCTTCTTCCTCTGGTTCATCTTCCTCTGGCTCATCTTCCTCTGGAGCTTTGCCTTTGTCAGAAACATTAATGCTTAAATCTGCAAACTTTTCAACTAGCTTTGACTGGTCAGAGTCAAGCTTATCATCAAATCTAACATGAATAGATTCTTCAATAGTCTTAGCATCAGTATTATAAAATCTAAAACCTTTAGATCTCTCAGAGTAACCGAGTAATAGACACTTAGAAGACTTAGCATCAAATTTATGCAATCTATCCTTAGTATTGAGAACATAACAAACACAGCCAAAAGGATGAAAATAAGAAATGTTGGGTTTTATGTTCTTCCACAATTCATAAGGAGTCTTATTCAGAATTGGTCTCACAGAGATTCTGTTATGAATGTAACATGCTGTATTTACTGCATCTGCCCAAAAGTGCTTAGCCATGCCAGTTTCTTGGAGCATGGTTCTAGCCATCTCCTGAAGAGTTCTGTTCTTCCTCTCAACAACACCATTTTGTTGAGGAGTTCTGGGACAAGAGAAATCATGTGCAATTCCATAGGAATCAAACAGACTCTCAAACTTGTCATTCTCAAACTCTCCACCATGGTCACTTCTGACACGCACAATCCTACAAGCCTTCTCGTTTTGCACTTGAGCAATGAAGGTAGAGAACACAGCATGAGACTCATCCTTGCGGGTTAGAAACTTTACCCATGTCCAGCGGCTATAGTCATCAACGATAACCATCCCATATCTCTTGCCACCTATAGACTCAGTTTTCACTGGTCCAAAAAGGTCGATATGCAGAAGTTCCAACGGCCTTGAGGTTGAGACAACATTCTTTGCCTTGAAAGGGACTTTTGTGAATTTGCCTTTCTGACATGCTTCTCAAAGAGCGTCTGAAGCGAACTTCAGATTGGGTAAGCCCCTGACAAGGTTTAGCTTGCTCAGCTGAGAAATCTTTCTCATACTGGCATGCCCTAACCGTCTATGCCATACCCACTGCTCTTCATTAACAGACAGAAGGCACTTCACATTCTGAGCCTCCAACTCAGATAATCTGATCTTATAAATGTTGTTCTTCCTCTTGCTGTTAAACAGAACAGAGCCATCGATCTGACTTACAGCCCGGCAGGACTTTTGATTGAATATAACATCATAACCCTTGTCAGCTAATTGACTTATAGACAATAAGTTATGTGTTAAGCCGTCTACCAATAACACATTATCAATGCATGGACTACTATCTACACAAATAGTACCAGTACCAACAATTTTACCCTTTTCATTTCCTCCAAAGCCAACTTCGCCTCCAGGCTTAAGTTTCAGCTCTCGGAACATACGCCTTTCTCCCGTCATGTGACGCGAGCATCCACTGTCCAGATGCCATGATTGATGTTTCAGTGGAGCTATCAAGGATATCTGCAACATAGATAATCTTGTCCTTAGGTACCCACTTTCTGGGTCCTCTCTTGTTAGTTACCCCAGAGGTTCTGATCACCTTGGGTGTCTCAACATGATATTTTAAAGGAATATTTGCATGATATTTAGTCATAGAGAAGGATCCCTTTTTAAGAGGATGTTTAGCAACTTTAGCAGGTACAGGATCAGGCAATATGGTACCAGAGGGAACAAAGCATTCATACAAGGATTTAGCTTTAGGCACAGAGGGCTCATTTCTAATTGGTTTAGAATAGCCAATGCCATGCATTCCATTTCTGCTTACGCCATAGATCATTGAAGCCATTAAGCTTCTATCCACGCTTTTAGCTAGGAATCTTTGAAAAGACTTTTCATACTTAGATTCATTTCTACAATCAGAGGCATCACAGGCAACAATTTATTCAAACTTAGCAATCTGGTTCTTAAGCACAGAGTTAGAATTGATCAATGCATGATTATCATTTTTCAAATCAGAAATAATTTTCTCATGTTCAGAAGGAGTCTTGGAAACAGCAGATAAGTTCTTTTTCAGCTTCTTATGCGTAGACAATAAGGAGTTATACTTATCCATAATATCAGACAATGCATGTTTCAGTTCAGAGGTAGAGAAGGAAGCGAATACCTCATTTTCATCGTCTGAGTCTGCAGCTCCCTTTGACTCTGCTTCCTTGTCTTTGACAATAGCCATGAGTCCTTGGACTTCACCATCAGAGTCAACATCCTCTGACTCTGATTCATCAAATGTCACCATCAGACTCTTCTTTGTCTTGAAGTGCTTTTTTGGCTTCTTGTCCTTCTTCAATTTTGGACAGTCACTTTTGTAGTGCCCTGATTCTTTGCACTCAAAGCATGTGACTTCCTTAAGTGAGGACTTCTTCTGACCTGAGGATTCAGACTTTCCTCTTGCCTTTCCAGAGCCTTTGTATTTGCTCTGCCTGTGCTTCCAGATGCGATTGAGTCTCTTGGAGATCAGAGTCAGCTCATCTTCATCAGAGTCTTCTGATGCTTCTTCAGATTCCTCTTCTTCAGCTTGAAGAGCTTTTGACTTCTCAACCTTAGCCTTTTCAGATTTAGATTTCAAGGCTATGGACTTTTTCCTTAGATCTTGCATCTCTGAGCGCTTCAGCTCATGGCATTTCAAAATGCTGATGAGTTCTTCTAAACTCATATTCTCAACGTCTCTCGTGAGCTCTATTGAAGTCACCAAAGGCATCCAACTTTCAGGAAGACACCTGATGACCCTTATGACATGATCTTTTGTTGTGTAGCTCTTGTTGAGAGGTCGTATGCCAGCTACAAGCAGCTGAAATCTGGAGAACATTTCTTCAATGGACTCATTTGGCTCCATGATGAAGGATTCATACTTTTGGATCAAAGACAATGCCTTTGATTCTTTAACTTTCTTGTTTCCTTCATGAGACATCTTCAGAGATTCGAAAATGCCTTTCGCAAACTCACGATCTGTAATCTTCTGGTACTCTTCATAGGAAATAGCACTTAGAAGAATTGCTCTTGCTTTGTGATGTTGTGAGTACAGCTTCATTTGATCTGCAGTCATCTCTGACCTTGGGATCTTCTTGCCATCTGCATCAACTGGACGCTCGTAGCCATCCACAATAATATCCCAGAGATCTGCATCGAAACCCAGAAAGAAACTTTCCAGTCTATCTTTCCAATATTCGAACCTTTGACCGTCGAACATAGGAGGCTTTGCATTGTAACCATCTCTTTGAGTTTCACTGGTGGTGGCAGCCATTGTTTTTCACACCGGCCCGGATCACTGAAACACGGTAGAAAGGGGGGGTTTGAATAACGTTTTCAGTATAAAACTTCCACCTTAAGGATTTTGACAAATCTTTCGAGAACTTAAGTGCTAAAGATAAGAGATAGAAAAGCACACAAGGATTTTATCCTGGTTCACTTGATAAATCACTCAAGCTACTCCAGTCCACCCGTTAAGGTGATTTCTTCCTTCTTAGAATGAAGGCAATCCACTAATCAGGTAAGAGTTACAACTGCACTTGAAACCTACAAGTGACTAACAATTACACTGACTTAGCTCACACTAAGATTCACTCTCTTAGTCTTCTCTAGGATCCGATCAACCTTGATCTCCTAAAGGAACTAAACAAACTGTTTATCAAAGAATTGTTTAAAAGAGATTTGCTTCTAAAAAGCTAATAGTAAACTCAATGAATTTCAGATGAAAGAAAACTTAGAAGATTTTGAATATGTCTTGCGCGTATGTGAATGCTTCTAGCCGTTTCTTTCAGTCTTCAGCCTCTTTATATACTCCAAGGATTAGGGTTGAGCGTTGCATGGGAAATTCTACCGTTGGAGGGCAGTTCTGGAAAATCCAGCTTCTGCTGTGGCTGAGAGCGTTAGGTAGGTCGTCAGGAAGGTACAGTTGCTTTTGTACTTGGATAGCGACTTGACCTTTAAACCTAGGAGACTTCTGATCAGGGGAATGCTTCATATTGGAACTTGTGAAGCCGGTTGATCAGAGTCAGAGGGAAAGCTCAGATCCTCTGACCATTGTTTCTTCTGATTCTGAACTCAGAGGGAAGAACATGGTCTTCAGAGTATCTTGCTTCTGGACATCAGAGTTTCCACTATTCAGCTTCTGGATCTTCAGAGTCTTCTACACCATCAGAATATCCGAGCCTTCAGTGTTTCTTGGTTATCAGACTATCTGGATCTTCAGAGCTTCTAGTGACTGAGTCCACATCAGAGTTTGTATAACTTCAGAACTTCTGAAGCTTTTCCACTGTTCATACTGAACATGGTGAATGCGAAAGCGTTGCTTGGGTCACTCTTTATTCACAGTGCTTCTGATTTGTGTGAGATTGAGTTGAGGTCAGAGCCTGTAAATAGCACACTCAGAAAAACACGTTAGAGTACCACAATTGTTCATATCAAAAGGTTAACTTGTAATCATCAAAACATAGAGTTGTACTACTAGATCAAAACTTGATCTTACAATTGAGGTCTTCACCCAGAGGGAAGAGACCACCCTCTTTCCTTTTTACTGGACGGAGGAGCCCAACAACATCGCCGACCCACCAGAGGACTCCCTCAACGACACTGATAAGATTACCATCAACTTCTTCGCCAAAATCCTCATTCTAGATTGTGGTCAGGTCATCGAGGCTGCCAAGAAGTTGTTGACCCCTAAGTATCTAGGTCGCAAAATCTCTCACCCTATGCTCCTTAATTTTGCTACTTTTCATTTGCTTTTCCTATTTTAACCTCTTCAGTGTATTTCTTTTAAGAGGACCTAAAGTTCACGAGCACTAAGCTTTCTAGTGCCCTTGCCCGTAAGAAGACCACCCCCTTTCCGCCCCTATTTAACGCTACATGTGGAAAGAAGAAGCCTGATCCAAAGAAGCGGCCTTCTCCGGACCTCAGCAGTGAGGTTCCTCGCCCGCCGCCGAGAAGGAAGTCCCCGCTCATTGTTGGCCAGTCTGCAGTAGACGCCGAGCCCGGCTCGCTGTCCGTGCCCAGGTCGGGGATCACCGCCCCTTCCCCAAAATGGGTCAAGGTCCCTGCCCAGACCTCACGCCCCATGCAGAAGGGAAAAACCATCCTCACCCGAGGCGAGGCTGATGTCTTGCTAGTCTCCCATCTCCGACAAGAAGAAGAAGTGCTGAGCAAAGGTCTGGACCACATGGATGATGAAGCCATGGCGAGTCTCCTGTTCGCAGGGAGCATCTTTGGTCACGCATTCAAAACGTATAACTTCGCCGCCAAAGATGATGTAGATCTGCAACGTCAGGTGAACCAACTTTGAGCCGCCCAATCTGAGCGTGAAGAAAAGTGCAAGGCACTGGAATTCCAACTGTCAACCCAAAAGGCCACTTTTGACGAAAATCTGACTGAATTGGGGAGGGAAGCCACCCAAGCCAAAAATGATCTGGAGGCTCAAAAACAGAAGACTGTGCTGGAGGTGGCGGCCAAGGAAGAAATAATTGCTGCAAAGGACTTGGAGTTGGCGGCAAAGGACAAAGCGATCGTCGACCTCAAGACTTAGATGGAGACCGCCCTGGCGGTGAAGGATGGGATCATCACTCCGACTAAGGCCAAGGCTAAGGTTGACGCCGAAAATCTAGAGAGCAAGTTGAAAAAGGATGTCGCCCTCGCCGTTGCCATGCAGCGCAAGTACAGGTTTTTCCTCGCCAAAGCCCAAGCTCGCCATCTCTTCAATGATCTTGACCTGCGTCCAATGGGGATGTTCAAGGCGATCACTCCTACCGTCTTGGTTAGTCCTGAAGATCCTTTGGGGGTCGGCCACATCGATTTTCTGAAAGTTGTGAATCAAGACAATGTTAATAATGATGCTAATGTTTTATTGTAATATTACTTACCCCGTTTTGTAATTTGGTCAATGTTTGGCGGCCCCCTTAGGACCTTCTCTGTAATGGAACATGCATTATTTTATTGCCAATCCTGCTTGCGCTATTTCGTACGCTTTTCCGCTTAATCGGTGTATTTCAACCGAGGCTTAAATAACACCCCTCTTCCTAAAGAAAAATGGTGTCGCCTCGCCAAGCGTGATTGGTCAAGGGCTTTGCCCGCTAGGGATTTGGTGCTCGGGTCCCAATGGCCATTTGGGGTCCCCAAGACTTTGCCTAATTAGAAATGCTCAATGTTATTCCGAGGATGCTTGTTGGATAAGGAGCGATTGCGCTGACTTTTCCGGAGCGATTCCCGGACTTCAAAGGTCATTATGGAATCGCCACCTTCAGGGAATTTTTCCCACCGAGCAAACGCCGTAATTCTGTTTTTCGATTGGTAAAGTCAATCGTAGGAATATTTCTGAAAATACCATGTCGTATATATGATTTGAAAAAATACAAGTTTTGCATTTTTAAATTTTTCATGGACCCCTCGTTAAAAAACTCCCGAGATGGAGAAAAAGAGTGCGTCTTTATTTTCGTCCTTTCTACTTTTCAAAGTCCTTCTGCTCGTCGCATCCCAACGCCTCTTTCCCATACCCCATGCTACAACAGTTCTCTTAGCTCTGCGTCCTTTACCCCCGAAGTGCTCGCCTTGCACTCGTCATTCTTGAAGAATCCTTCGCCTCGCCTAGATGCGTTACTGACCTTCACCCATCCTCCGCCTCGCTTGTTATTGATCTTCTTAACCCCTCCTTTCTGCCGTCAGCCCACCTTTGGAGCCTTGAATCTCCCTCTCGCCTTTATGGCATTTGCTACAACTTTCGCAACTTCCTACTACGCTGCCTTCCCTTTTCCTTTGGCCGGGACCCTTACAGCGCTGGTGGCTTAACCTTAGGTATTCCCCACTTAGTCGGGTCGCTCTCGCTCAAATCAAAAAGGTCCAAATTATCATCCAGTAGTCTTTTCAAGCGCAATTCCTGTTGGTCAGTGAGTTGGGATCCAATCGTCAGAACTC
Source organism: Lotus japonicus (assembly GCF_012489685.1). NCBI lineage: Eukaryota > Viridiplantae > Streptophyta > Magnoliopsida > Fabales > Fabaceae > Lotus > Lotus japonicus. The sequence continues at coordinate 31,697,011 of NC_080042.1, read as the reverse complement.
CCCTGCTAAATTTTTGCTCTTCAAAATAAAAAATGATATCCACCCATCGACGCTCGACCGTTGAGGCGGTAAACTGGCCATCTTTTCCTGTCGTTCTCGAGCTGGGGAGATCCTGCCATGGCTGGTGTACCTCGACCTCATAGCACTTGTGCCCAGCAACAGCGCCCTTCTTCCCATACAGGCTCAAGCAATTGCTGTAACATTCTCTAGCTCGCCTCTGGTCGACTATGATCCTCCGAAATTTCCCGCTATTAAGCGGGTATTTGACCGACAAGTGAGCCGTGGAAATCACCGCACACAGGCGGTTCAATGTGTTTCTGCCAATGATCATATTGTAGGAAGCCACTACTTTCAAAACCAAGTACCTTACTCGCAGCACCTTCGCATTTTCATCAACGCCAAAGATCGTATCGAGGTCCAGATAACCCCTCACCCAAACCTGTTCACTTGAAAAGCCTAACAAGGTTCCTTTGTAAGGAGTCCAGTCTTGATCCGTCAGCTTCAGCTTGTCGAATGCGTCGTCGTAGATGATGTCCGCTGAGCTGCCTTGGTCTAGTAGAACTCGCCCGAAGTTAAAGCTGTTGATCCTCACCATTACAACAATTGGATCATCCTTATGCGTCTTGTCGCCCTCAAAATCTGCTGTCGATACCACTATGTCTGGGTGATGGAAGCCCAAAGGAATTTCCTGGACTGAACTTACCACCTTCACGTGCCGTTTCCTCGCCGCATGGGTGTCGCCACCACCTTCGAAACCACATGCAATCGTGTTTATGGTGCCGACCACCGGTTCCATCTCCTTATTGAAGGTTTCTTCAGATCCACCCCTTCCGGTCTCCAACGTTTCCTTTTGATCCTTCTTCGCCGCCTGTTGGCAGTTTCCTTGCTGGCGAACCCTCTGTTGGCGGTCACCTTGCCGACGATCCCCTTGCTGGCGATAACCTTGCTGGCGGCCTCCTCGATCATACTGCTTCAGCCGGCCCATCTTGATCAGCTTCTCTATCTCCCTCTTCAGGGTGAAGCAATCATCAGTGTCATAGCCTACCGACCGGTGGTACTCGCACCACTTGGTTGTGTCGACTCCGGTGCGTGGCGGGGGTTCTCTCTGGTCAGATTCTCCAACCATGTGTTTGGCCTTCACTTCTTGTAGGATATCCGTCAAATGTGCGTTGAGCTCCATGTCCTCTTCTCGCTGGCGAGATCCCGACGGCTGCCACGGTCGGCGGCGATCCAAAGCCTCTCGCCGTAGGTAGAGTTTTTCCTTAACCAACTTCGCCACTGACTTTCCCTTCTTCTCCCTGCGTTTTCTGCCTTCGCCTTTTTCCACACTGCGCCTTTCCTTTCCCGCTTTCTTTCCGTGAGCACCGTCCTCTTCCATCTTTGCACGCTTTCGCTTGAACACATCATCTTCCTCATCCAAAATATATGTATTTTTCCGAGCGCGTATCTCTGTCATAGATCGGGCTGGTTTTCTACTCAACTTGTTGTTTAGCGAGCCAGGTCGATGTCCATTCTTGAACGCCAAAGCACAAGCACGTGGTTCAGAATCCTCAATCTTTACGGACGTAGCGTTGTAGCACGCCATGTATTGCTTCAACGTTTCTCCCTCGAACTGACGGTGATTATACAGATCGTTGATCGTTACTTGCCTAACTTTACTCGCCGAGAATTGGATCAAGAATTTTGATGAGAAGTCACGAAAGTTTTTGTAAGACCCAAGTTTTTAAGCTTAGAATAAGTGGAAGAGATTTCCATTTACGATTAGGCTTGATGTATCGTGAAAGGAAACCTGAACAAGAGTTTACCAAATGAAATAAATTTATGAAGCAGAAAGTTCAGGAAAAGCCAAAGGATCGTATCGAAGTCGATAAAAGTTATAGCACGATCGTTATACGCTTAAACTTAGGTCAGAAACCCTAATATATAGCTAATTTTCATTTATAGGCACGACGGAAGTTAATTCCAAAAATCTTCAGAGAAATGTTAGAACTTCTCTTTTTCCATATATCACAATCGTTTCGAGGCGAAACTCTAGGATCTACGAACGTCCGATTCCAATCATCGGAAGTTTGCCGAAACCGAATCCCTGGTATTTCAAAACCCTAGAATTTCTCGACAATGAAGACTTTATCTATTCAGAGCTTCAAATGGATATTCTACACACGTACACCCATTTCTCTTGATGATTTCAATCTTTCTTCAGAAGGAAGTTTTCCATTCCGACATTCGATGCAAAAAGCAACTTATCGGGTAAAATAGTTTTACACCGACTTTGCACCGACTTTGCATTAGTTGCCAAAAATACAAGGAGACATCTTCTTAGCTTAGGAATTCCTTTGCCAAAACCTATCTTAGAATTCATGGAGAATGATGCCGGAAAAATCAGATTCGCGAAACTTTCATTTTCCCGCGAATTACCATTTTCTATATATAGCAAGCAAGTGAGAAAAAAACACAAGACTACTCCATTTTCCCTCTCAAGGCCGCGAGTTCATCAAGGAAGAAGGAGAAGAAGATTTTGTTCAATCCTTGCTTGATCGTTGATTAATCAGTTGCTGCTTCAAGGTTTCGAGGTATAGTCGCTAATCCTTACCTCCGATCGCTTTTTCCATAGCTTTTCTGTAGAGTTTTCTGAGCTGATAGTTTATGGGTTTTTGCAAAACTATCCCGAATCTTTCATTTCTGATTCTAAACCTCTTCCTTATGCGCCCAAGATCACTTCTGCCGGGTTAGATTTTCCGTTATGTCGCCGGAATTCCGCCGGAATCAATTTGAGCCTAAAATACCCATTTTTGGAGTTTTTGAGGTAAAGCTTCAACCTTTAGGCTAAAAACTATCGCCTTAGCTTAGTGTTAGTAGGATTAGTTGTCATAAACGTCGTTGGTGACGTCCCTGCAAAATTTTATTTTTGGGATTTCAGTTTTGAAAATCCTAAGTTAAAAATCATGACCAAAATACCCCTGCGACAGTTTTTGATCCGATAATTTTTCCGAGTTCAGAATACCCTTAGTTACGGCTTATGAAAGCATAGGAACCAAGTTTGATCGAAGAAAAATCGAACCCCACAATTAACCAAAGTGGCCGAGCCCTATTAGGGGGAAGGAGGAAAATTTCCTTTTCCGAAAACTTGTCTTTTCGCGCTAGATTATCGTACCTTGGAGTATGTATTGCTTCGAGTAACCTTAGTAAGTATCGATAGCTTAGTTTTCGATAGATTCTGATAGTATTTCTGTGGTTTTGCTCTAAAGGTGATTTTGAGGAATTCCCAGAGGAGCAAGCCTTTGATTGTGAACAAGTGTTAGGAGATCGTCCTGGAGAATCTACAGGTGAGGGCTTCTCACTGAATCTCTAGTTAATGCTTAGGGTCGATGTTTCGACATTGTTTACTGTTTATGCACTGGAATTGTGTGTGATTGGAAAATGTTTTCTGAGGCTTCGGCTGACAATGTAGATGATTCATCTACTGAATGTTTTTGAGATTGTCTTACATGCTATGTGCTATGTGGGTAATCTAGGATGTGTGGTGCATGCTTTATATGCTAGGTGCTAAGTGTTTATGATGCGATTTATTGATATATGACATGTTGTTGATTGTGATGATTTAAATATGCTCTGTACTGGAATCTGAGATTCTGAATGGTGAGAATAGCGGGCAGGTCATGCCGATTTTATTTTGAGAGTTTGGAGAAAGTTTGATAGGACGAACGAAGTTCGGGCCTTAATTTTGTTTAGTGGATCGAGACCTCCTCTGGAAGCGACTTGGGATTGGGAGATCCTGCAAATGTATAAGACTTGCGATAAGACAAAAGGGAATCTATTTTATAAAGAAAATTCATAAGACCTTAAATAACCTCAAAATCTTTAAGTAATGATAACAACCTCGAAGGAAGGCATTGGAAGTCAAATCATAGTTTTGGAAAAGCGAGGAGTGTCGTCGGATCCAAGTGTTGAGGAGTTTGGTAAGTTCTGAGTATGTTGGTACTCCTTCGCTCGTTGAGCAGTTTGATAGCCATCCAAGGGATGAGCCGAGAAGCTTCACTGAGGCGTGAGACCTTGTGAATGCGGGATACTCCACTGAGGCGTGAGACCTTGTGGAAAGCATGGAACTCCACTGAGGCGTGAGACCTTGTGAGAGCATGAAACTTCACTGAAGCGTGAGACTTCGTGAGAGCATTGGTGACCCGAAGAGTCATCGTGAGTGGTTGCACCCATGCATATACGCGATAAAGTGCCAAGCAGAGTACTTCGGTATAGCAGGAAGTAACGATCAGCCATGCAGAGTTGGATCGGTCCTGACTATACCTGGCACAACAGGAGGTAACGATCATCCATGTAGAGTTGTATCGTGCCTGTTGATGTTCGACATAGCAAGCAGAAATGGTCAAACCATGTAGAGTTTGTACCGTCTTGACTATAGCCAAAGGTGATAAGCGACGCCCGAGCAGAAATGGTTAAACACGAGGCTAGTGTTACGACCGCCTCGAGGTGCCCAGCCTATAAGTGGCAATACCTTTGGTTTGTCCCGTCGCCAAGCAGAGTGACGTTGTTGTTCTGTTCCGTCGCCAAGCAGAGTGACGTTGTTGTTTTGTTCCGTCGCCAAGCAGAGTGACGTTGTTGTTTTGTTCCGTCGCCAAGCAGAGTGACGTTGTTGTTTTGTTCCGTCGCCAAGCAGAGTGACGTTGTTGTTTTGTTCCGTCGCCAAGCAGAGTGACGTTGTCGGTTTGTTCCGTCGCCAAGCAGAGTGACGTTATTCGGGTTTTATGCTGATCTGACTACATGATGATGTTGGAGTAAGAGGCATCACGGGCCGAAATGGTCCCACCGTGGCTGGTGTTAGGACTGATCCGATGATGTCCATCCGTTCCGGATTGCATATTGGTTGACTGGGTTAACCTGCATATCATTTCATGCAACATGCATACTGACATAGTTGATGAGTGTGTTTGATACTTGTTAGTTCTACTTGATGCATGTTAACTGTGATTTACAGTCGTTATATTCTTTGTGGAAATATGCAACCCTAGGATGTTATCCCTAGTTATAAGCCTAAGTGGCTATTATCTTATTTATATTTATTGGTGCTATTATTTACATAATTCTTTGGAGTTGACCCTCGCGTCTTCTGTGTGTGCTTTGGCGAACAAACGCCCTTTGTCAGATGTCTTTGGCGGGCTGATTCATGATGGTTCATCCTTCGGGAGGAACTAGGGTTGAGATGCGGGAACTGGAGCGTATCGCGGTAGCGAGAGGAGGACGGATGGTGTACATAGACTAGGTCGTTCTGGATTCAGATTCGGGCGACGATCATGCTAGCATGTAGGTTTTAGTGCTGGTGTGAGCTCCTCGAGATGGGATTAGTGTAGGAGTAGAGTCTTAGCTCTGAACATCATTTGTTTTCTTTGGGGACAGGGTAGTTTCCCACCTATAGCTTTTGTGTGGTTCTTTACGAGAATCACAGAGAGTTGGTTGGACTAAGGAGGTCTTGCTTCAGGCCGATGGGCCAGCTTATTCTCAGTTTTGAGGGATGGTGTTGCGGACACTTGACCTTTCTCGTGGATTGTACCTTTTGCCTTCGGGCGTTACACTTTTCTTTCCGTCACTGGAGGTTTACTCGTGACGAGGTTGCTACTTACAGCGGGGGCTGTTTATATATATTGTATATTAGTTTTATTGCTTTTCGCTTTTGGGTTTTACTTAATTCGGTCTTGTCTTAGTTATTATCAAAAAAAAAAAATATTTACGTTTTTCCGCATTAAGTTTACTTTTGGTTACTAAAGTGACGCCACCGAAATCGGGGTGTTACATTGTGGTATCAGAGCACGGTCGAGTCTTTCGGGAGTTGTTGGGGAATAGGTCTTCTGTGCTAGGTTGTGTGACTCTGCAAAGAGTGAAAATTGATTGTCTGCAAGCGATTTTTCGCTTAAAAATTGATTGAAGTTATTGCTTAATCATATTGTATAGTTATACTAGATGCTATCTTATGATGAGTACTAACTGTTTGTTTAACTTAACAGAACATGGTGAATACTAATCAGCTAGCTGAGATGATGGCCACTATGGCCCAAGCGGTAACAGCGCAGGCAAATGATAATGCGATGAGGCGTGCTGCTGAGGAGGCACGTGATCAGCATCAGCGCCAGAGGGAAGTAACTCTGGACCAAAACAAAGGCCTCAATGACTTCAGGAGGCAAAACCCACCAAAGTTCTCTGGTGGTACTGACCCAGACAAAGCGGATCTCTGGATTCAGGAAATCGAGAAGATATTCGGCGTACTACAAACTGCTGAGGGTGCCAAAGTGGGCATGGCGACTTATCTGCTACTCGGGGATGCTGAGTACTGGTGGAAGGGCACCAGAGGAATTATGGAAGACAATCACGAGGAGATTAGCTGGAACTCATTCCGGACCGCATTCTTGGAAAAGTATTTTCCAACAAGTGCTCGGGATGAGCGGGAGTCACAATTTCTGACACTCCGTCAGGGGGGGTATGTCGGTACCGGAATTTGCTTCAAAGCTGGAATCTTTGGCGAAGCATTTTCAATTCTTTCATGATCATGTGAATGAGCGCTACATGTGCAAGCGCTTTGTAAATGGACTGAGGCCTGATATTGAGGACTCAGTGAGGCCGCTGGGAATCATGCGATTCCAGTCGTTGGTTGAGAAAGCCACGGAGGTGGAGCTGATGAAAAATAGAAGGATGAATAGAGCAGGAATTGGGGGACCGATGAGGTCGAGCTCCCAAGACAACAAGGGAAAAGGAAAGTTACAGATGAAGAAGCCTTATCAGCGTCCTACGGGGGAAGGGTTTACCCCAGGACCGTACAGGCCTACGATTGCTGCTGCGGGAGGAGCAGGAAGCCAAGCTGGGAGCCGTGAGATGACATGTTTTAAATGCGGGGAGATTGGGCACTACTCCACGAAATGCCCGAAGGGGAAGCCGAGGTGTTTCAAGTGTGATCTACCAGGACATCTGGCCAACAACTGCAAGACACCCAAGGTTGAGCCATTTGTCAACACCATAAGGGGAAAGCGCCCTGCTGCTAGAGGAAGAGTTTATATCATGGATGGTGAAGGAGCTGAGGAGTTAACCAGAGGAGAGCGCAAGAACGATGGTAACCTTCTAACTATTCTTTCTCATTCTAGTACAACATGCTCTTCATTACTTCCGTAGAACGTGCAACACACCTAACTTGCCCTTACTGTCGAGCTTTGACTTTATAGTTATTACGCCTATTAATACCTTATTTGACCGTAGCTCGTATTTTAGCTATAGAAGTTATACGAGGTTTAGAATGACACGCTAAGCTTAGAAAGTAGTCTTCTACCGATGCGTTTAAAAGGAAGCTAGAAGCTGAAGAATGAATCTCATAGAGATTTCTCATGGATAGTATACGTATGATGTCGAGGGTGTGTAGTTCCGTAGCGGAATCGTTGAGGATGTGAGGTCAGGATATTTGTGACTATTGGATGATAGGAACTCATTGACTGTTCCAGTGGGTTTTTCTAAATTTCACCTTCGATGTATTAGGCTTGATCAACTTAATATTGAGGGGGTGATATTCGGAATCAGAGCTGGCTATGGACTTTGATAGAAGGATTGGTAAGATTAACTTGATTGGATCGAGGATTAGTCGAGCTGGGAGGAAAAAGTTCGCATTAAGTATAAGTTCTCTTGCGAAGGAGATATAGTTTGAAGAAATGGATATTCATTTAGGAAGCATTGAGGAATTAACGGACATTAGAGGTCCAAACTTGGTGAAGGTTCAGGTTTTAAGTCTATGAACTGTTGTCTTAAGTTTCTAGGACTCGAAGTTGGTTAGAATTTGATAGAGAGATTAAGAAGTTGATTGACGAGATGGTGATCAAGTTACAGAAAAGGGAGGTGTTAGTATTAAGATGAACACTTGAGGTTGTCATATTTGGACAAGTTGCTTAAAGTCTAAGAGTGAATGAAACTTGTTACGGATTTTGGTGATACGAGCTAGAGATTAGCGAGTGAATTTTGCTAAGTGGAATGAGAATCTTAGGGTAGAGATTGACTTCAGAAGCTGGAGATCATATTCGAGTAAGAGTTTTAGTGGTGTTATCATTGATGATTGTAGTTAAACCTCGGCAAGTTGAAAGATGATATGTCTGTTGAGACGCCGTTGGTCAACATTGGGACTAGAAGAGTGAAACAATCGAAGGGAAAGCAGAGTGTTTTAGTGAAAATTATTTGGAATAAAGACACGGACGGTGTTATGTGAGAGTTAGAGGAAAAGATCAAGGAATAATATCCAGAACTATTACTGACCCTTAAGTTTCGAGGACGAAACTTTATTTTTGGAGGGTAGTAATGTAAGACCCAAGTTTTTAAGCTTAGAATAAGTGGAAGAGATTTCCATTTACGATTAGGCTTGATGTATCGTGAAAGGAAACCTGAACAAGAGTTTACCAAATTAAATAAATTTATGAAGGAGAAAGTTCAGGAAAAGCCAAAGGATCGTATCGAAGTCGATAAAAGTTATAGCACGATCGTTATACGCTTAAACTTAGGTCAGAAACCCTAATATATAGCTAATTTTCATTTATAGGCACGACGGAAGTTAATTCCAAAAATCTTCAGAGAAATGTTAGAACTTCTCTTTTTCCATATATCACAATCGTTTCGAGGCGAAACTCTAGGATCTACGAACGTCCGATTCCAATCATCGGAAGTTTGCCGAAACCGAATCCCTGGTATTTCAAAACCCTAGAATTTCTCGACAATGAAGACTTTATCTATTCAGAGCTTCAAATGGATATTCTACACGCGTACACCCATTTCTCTTGATGATTTCAATCTTTCTTCAGAAGGAAGTTTTCCATTCCGACATTCGATGCAAAAAGCAACTTATCGGGTAAAATAGTTTTACACCGACTTTGCACCGACTTTGCATTAGTTGCCAAAAATACAAGGAGACATCTTCTTAGCTTAGGAATTCCTTTGCCAAAACCTATCTTAGAATTCATGGAGAATGATGCCGGAAAAATCAGATTCGCGAAACTTTCATTTTCCCGCGAATTACCATTTTCTATATATAGCAAGCAAGTGAGAAAAAAACACAAAACTACTCCATTTTCCCTCTCAAGGCCGCGAGTTCATCAAGGAAGAAGGAGAAGAAGATTTTGTTCAATCCTTGCTTGATCGTTGATTAATCAGTTGCTGCTTCAAGGTTTCGAGGTATAGTCGCTAATCCTTACCTCCGATCGCTTTTTCCATAGCTTTTCTGTAGAGTTTTCTGAGCTGATAGTTTATGGGTTTTTGCAAAACTATCCCGAATCTTTCATTTCTGATTCTAAACCTCTTCCTTATGCGCCCAAGATCACTTCTGCCGGGTTAGATTTTCCGTTATGTCGCCGGAATTCCGCCGGAATCAATTTGAGCCTAAAATACCCATTTTTGGAGTTTTTGAGGTAAAGCTTCAACCTTTAGGCTAAAAACTATCGCCTTAGCTTAGTGTTAGTAGGATTAGTTGTCATAAACGTCGTTGGTGACGTCCCTGCAAAATTTTATTTTTGGGATTTCAGTTTTGAAAATCCTAAGTTAAAAATCATGACCAAAATACCCCTGCGACAGTTTTTGATCCGATAATTTTTCCGAGTTCAGAATACCCTTAGTTACGGCTTATGAAAGCATAGGAACCAAGTTTGATCGAAGAAAAATCGAACCCCACAATTAACCAAAGTGGCCGAGCCCTATTAGGGGGAAGGAGGAAAATTTCCTTTTCCGAAAACTTGTCTTTTCGCGCTAGATTATCGTACCTTGGAGTATGTATTGCTTCGAGTAACCTTAGTAAGTATCGATAGCTTAGTTTTCGATAGATTCTGATAGTATTTCTGTGGTTTTGCTCTAAAGGTGATTTTGAGGAATTCCCAGAGGAGCAAGCCTTTGATTGTGAACAAGTGTTAGGAGATCGTCCTGGAGAATCTACAGGTGAGGGCTTCTCACTGAATCTCTAGTTAATGCTTAGGGTCGATGTTTCGACATTGTTTACTGTTTATGCACTGGAATTGTGTGTGATTGGAAAATGTTTTCTGAGGCTTCGGCTGACAATGTAGATGATTCATCTACTGAATGTTTTTGAGATTGTCTTACATGCTATGTGCTATGTGGGTAATCTAGGATGTGTGGTGCATGCTTTATATGCTAGGTGCTAAGTGTTTATGATGCGATTTATTGATATATGACATGTTGTTGATTGTGATGATTTAAATATGCTCTGTACTGGAATCTGAGATTCTGAATGGTGAGAATAGCGGGCAGGTCATGCCGATTTTATTTTGAGAGTTTGGAGAAAGTTTGATAGGACGAACGAAGTTCGGGCCTTAATTTTGTTTAGTGGATCGAGACCTCCTCTGGAAGCGACTTGGGATTGGGAGATCCTGCAAATGTATAAGACTTGCGATAAGACAAAAGGGAATCTATTTTATAAAGAAAATTCATAAGACCTTAAATAACCTCAAAATCTTTAAGTAATGATAACAACCTCGAAGGAAGGCATTGGAAGTCAAATCATAGTTTTGGAAAAGCGAGGAGTGTCGTCGGATCCAAGTGTTGAGGAGTTTGGTAAGTTCTGAGTATGTTGGTACTCCTTCGCTCGTTGAGCAGTTTGATAGCCATCCAAGGGATGAGCCGAGAAGCTTCACTGAGGCGTGAGACCTTGTGAATGCGGGATACTCCACTGAGGCGTGAGACCTTGTGGAAAGCATGGAACTCCACTGAGGCGTGAGACCTTGTGAGAGCATGAAACTTCACTGAAGCGTGAGACTTCGTGAGAGCATTGGTGACCCGAAGAGTCATCGTGAGTGGTTGCACCCATGCATATACGCGATAAAGTGCCAAGCAGAGTACTTCGGTATAGCAGGAAGTAACGATCAGCCATGCAGAGTTGGATCGGTCCTGACTATACCTGGCACAACAGGAGGTAACGATCATCCATGTAGAGTTGTATCGTGCCTGTTGATGTTCGACATAGCAAGCAGAAATGGTCAAACCATGTAGAGTTTGTACCGTCTTGACTATAGCCAAAGGTGATAAGCGACGCCCGAGCAGAAATGGTTAAACACGAGGCTAGTGTTACGACCGCCTCGAGGTGCCCAACCTATAAGTGGCAATACCTTTGGTTTGTCCCGTCGCCAAGCAGAGTGACGTTGTTGTTCTGTTCCGTCGCCAAGCAGAGTGACGTTGTTGTTTTGTTCCGTCGCCAAGCAGAGTGACGTTGTTGTTTTGTTCCGTCGCCAAGCAGAGTGACGTTGTTGTTTTGTTCCGTCGCCAAGCAGAGTGACGTTGTTGTTTTGTTCCGTCGCCAAGCAGAGTGACGTTGTCGGTTTGTTCCGTCGCCAAGCAGAGTGACGTTATTCGGGTTTTATGCTGATCTGACTACATGATGATGTTGGAGTAAGAGGCATCACGGGCCGAAATGGTCCCACCGTGGCTGGTGTTAGGACTGATCCGATGATGTCCATCCGTTCCGGATTGCATATTGGTTGACTGGGTTAACCTGCATATCATTTCATGCAACATGCATACTGACATAGTTGATGAGTGTGTTTGATACTTGTTAGTTCTACTTGATGCATGTTAACTGTGATTTACAGTCGTTATATTCTTTGTGGAAATATGCAACCCTAGGATGTTATCCCTAGTTATAAGCCTAAGTGGCTATTATCTTATTTATATTTATTGGTGCTATTAATTACATAATTCTTTGGAGTTGACCCTCGCGTCTTCTGTGTGTGCTTTGGCGAACAAACGCCCTTTGTCAGATGTCTTTGGCGGGCTGATTCATGATGGTTCATCCTTCGGGAGGAACTAGGGTTGAGATGCGGGAACTGGAGCGTATCGCGGTAGCGAGAGGAGGACGGATGGTGTACATAGACTAGGTCGTTCTGGATTCAGATTCGGGCGACGATCATGCTAGCATGTAGGTTTTAGTGCTGGTGTGAGCTCCTCGAGATGGGATTAGTGTAGGAGTAGAGTCTTAGCTCTGAACATCATTTGTTTTCTTTGGGGACAGGGTAGTTTCCCACCTATAGCTTTTGTGTGGTTCTTTACGAGAATCACAGAGAGTTGGTTGGACTTAGGAGGTCTTGCTTCAGGCCGATGGGCCAGCTTATTCTCAGTTTTGAGGGATGGTGTTGCGGACACTTGACCTTTCTCGTGGATTGTACCTTTTGCCTTCGGGCGTTACACTTTTCTTTCCGTCACTGGAGGTTTACTCGTGACGAGGTTGCTACTTACAGCGGGGGCTGTTTATATATATTGTATATTAGTTTTATTGTTTTTCGCTTTTGGGTTTTACTTAATTCGGTCTTGTCTTAGTTATTATCAAAAAAAAAAAATATTTACGTTTTTCCGCATTAAGTTTACTTTTGGTTACTAAAGTGACGCCACCGAAATCGGGGTGTTACAATTTGTAATGGACCCGCGAGGTAAGGTTGTAAACCATGCCATCGCCGTACTCTGAAAGGAACATTCTGCACTTCACCGCATCCGATGCTGCACTGATCACCATTTTTGTATTGAAGTAAAGAAGGTGATCCTTCGGATCAGTTTTGCCACAATAGGATTCCAACACTGGTTTCTTCATGTTATCCGGAATGGAGACTTCTCGCACCTTGGCCGAGAAAAGTTCAAACTCAGCAACCGCTTCTGCCTCGCGCACGCCTTCATCCTGCTGCTCGTGAAAGAACTCGAGTTGTTCTTGGAGATACTCATTTCGTTGCCTGATGTTATCGACGCTCTGCATCTTACGTCGCCAGTCTCTATGAGTAATGGTCTGTTGAGGCGAAAGAGTCAAATTCTCCGACGGAGCTGGTGACTGTGCTGGAGATCCTTGCTGCGAGGGAGGTGTTGAAAGATTTTTACTTAACCACTTTCAAATCCCTCAAGAGTCAATTGTAGTATAGTAAAGGGTTTTTATCGTCCTCAGGGAATTGTAATACAATGTCGTTCTTTAGCTAAATTACTTAAGCAATGGATTAAAGGTTGATGATTTTAGTGATCAAAAGCTAATGTAAATTAAACAAGGTGAGAATAAAAAGAGATTAGATATCAAGATGAGAAAACTATTGGAATTGGAGTTCACCGTTAAACTACTAGTATCCTATGATTCTATATGCAAATTCATTCCTATCTATGATTCATCTACACCAGTTCTAACCTACTTCATTGATTCCTCACATGAGTGGATATATATAACTCACTTTCCTAAACATTGATTCCTCACATGCATAGAAAAGCTAAGTTATCTTTAAGCTTAGGTGTTTAAATGACTAACAAGCCTAATTCCATTCCTAGATGTTAGGTTTAATAGATGGTTAATCCTAGGTCGGACTCTAGACGTCGTAGCTTCCGCTCTTACGCCGAATCAAGCGATATGTTCTAGGTGCGCAAACTAAAACATAGCATTAAGAACAAGAGACAACCATTGAATCATGTGATAGAAACTATATTACATATAGAAATCAAGAAGAACACATCATAGTTAAAGGTTACATCCAAATCCAACAAGAGAAACTTAGAAACCCATGTTCATGGATTCCTTCAAGCTTACAAGAGAAGAACTAAGATGACAGCGATGATCTATGACGTCCGTGAACCATGTCCAGCTAGTCGGGGGTCAAGAATCCTTGTGCACAACTTCCCTCTTCGTTCTCTCTGAAGTTTTTCTCTCAGAAGTTCCAATCCTTTAAAAAGTGGTGAGCTTTTGGTATTTAAATGAATCAGAGTCATGGATTTTCGCTTAGCAAAGATTTGATCGCTAAGCGAAATCCTGATAATCTACTTTGAACTGCCTTACTTTCGCTTAGCGAGCCTTATTCTCGCTAAGTGAAATTCTTTTCCTTCATGGGAAGGTTTTCTTCCTTTGCTAAGCGACATATATCATGGCTAAGCGAATCTCTTCTCTTCAAAATACAATTTTCTTGGTTTGGATTTTCTCTAACTCTTTTCCTACATCAAAAGCTCACAGTCAAAATACTTATAAAGCATATTCTAACTAAATTAAACATATTACAACTAAAACTATATATATACCAAATCTAATTAAAGGAGAGTCAATTTGATAGAAATTTCTCATGATAAGTGCCTAAATTGCTATGGAAAACTTGGTAAATTATGCACTTATCAACTCCCCCTAACTTGGAACTTTGTTTGTCCTCAAACAAAAGGTACTGACTACTGATTATCAAAAAGCATATGCACAAGGCTCTTACAACAAGCATGATAAACATGAACTCAGTTCCAATTTCTTTTTTTCAAATACACATTGTCAAACCACTGGTGCAAGAGCTTGACATCTAAGAGCTTCAGCTTCAGCTTCAAGTCTCTCAGCTTCTAATCTTGCATGTTCAGCTTGTACAGCTGCTTGACGTGCAGCTTCTTCTGCTTGCTCTTTCTTTCTTCTGGCCTCTTCAACAGCTTCAAGTAACTTAGTTCTTTGCTGTTGTTCATGCAGAGCCACTCTTCTTGTAAACCGCTGCCTAGCAGCCTCAATCCTCTGATCCCTTTCTGCAGTGAGATGACTCATCATAACAGGAACCTGAGCAACTAACCAAGTACTCAGACTATTCCATTCTTCAGCAATAGAGTCAGGGTTCTCACTCAGGTCAGTGTGACCTTGCACATTGCGTATCATCAGTGAAGCTTCATGATTAAACACACTGATGCACTCAGAGAGAGAGGTTGGCCTGAGGTTTGTGTAGGGAACAATTGAGAGGTGGGTATCAGGAGAGGTTGGGTGGTTACTGCTGTTTGCCTCAGAGGCACCTTGAGGAGAGTCAATATCAAAGGTTTGGACATTTGGTTCAGAGGCTCCAAGGTGTGGTTCAGAGGTTTCAACCTGAGGATGTGGTGATCTAACCGAAGAGTGGTTAGACACTGAGTTTTCTGGTTCTGGTTGAGTGGGCTCTTGATGAACTTGGTCAGGTTGGACTTGGTGGGTTAAAGGGTCTGCTTCATGCAAGGGGTCAGCCTGGATAGGATCATCTGGGTCAACTAGACGTTCTGGTCTAGGTCCAGGGTATCTCCTAGGGCTTGGTACTGTAAGGTAGTACTCTAGGATGGCAGACACTTTTTCTTTCCTGACTTCCATAAATTTACGAAGTGACTCAGAATTGTTGGAAGGTGAGGAGTCAACAACGTTGGTAGGAAAGGATACAGAAGTATAGGGAGTGGAAGAATTTGTATCAGCAGTTCTACGATCAGGACGTTCTGATGCTCTGGGGACAGAGTGATCAGACGTTCTGGGTTCAGGTTCTGGTTGTTCAAGTTCTGGTTGTTCAGGAATGATGGGTTCAGAGGTTAGTGGGGTGTATTGGATGGTAATGGGAGAGGTTGGTTCAGAGGGACGTGGAGTCTGAAGCATATTCCACAAAGGTGCTTCTTCTTGGGAAGGTTGGAAAAATGAAGACCTGGGGGAATTAGGTGGAGATGTGGTTTGGGCAGCTGGTTGAGACTCTGGGATAGTGGTGAGTTGGGTGACGGTGCGGTTAAGAAGAGTAGAGATGGGGAGTGCATCAATGGAATTTAAATCATCATCAGATTCAATGACAGCAGACTTACTTGATGAACGCACGGCAGACCTAGTCACTCTGGCAGAAGTCTCCATTCTGATGACTGCAGCAGCAGGTTCCACACGGGTAGGCTTCTCCACAATTCTGACTTGTTTCTTCTTCTTCTTTGGAGGAGAAGGACCATTTTCATTATCACCATCATCAGGCTTGGTGGTTTCAGCATGCTTCCTCTTAGGCTTGTCAGCCTTCTTCTTCTTCTTCAGAGGAACATCAGACTCCTCAGAGGATTCCTCCAAGACCATTTTTCTCTGAACTTTCCTCTTGGGAGGAGAGTCAAACTCTGGAGCTGGTGGCAATCGCCTGAAGAACTCATCTACATCAATCTCGTACCCTTGTTTCTTCAGATCATCAATGTAGCACAAGATGGCTTCAGAGTTGTCTGCTTGGGTCCACAAAGGGAAATCATTCAGAGGCACCCTTCTTTGTCTTACTTCATCAGAAGTATCTTCATGAGCAGGGGCTATCTTCTTCTTGACCAATCCCATCTTCTTCAAGGATGTGGATGTGAAGACATCACTGACAATTGTGGACAAATCCTCTGTGCATCCTGCCATGATCAGATCTTCTACGAATTTACTTTCAATGAAGAGATCTGAAAGCAGTCTCCCAAAGGGGATGTACTTGATGGCAGACTTGATGGAGGCAGTGGTTCTGGACTTCCTGATGCATTCTTTCAGGTGAGAGAACAAGAAGAAAGGAAGGCAGATCTTCCTCTTATCCTAAATGAAGAATAGCATCGCCTTCTGGCAGAAGTTGATGTAATTAGGAGAGCTACCCTTTGGCCTCTGGTTGATGCAGTTAAGCAGAATCTTGTGCCAGATTCTGAGCTTGGGATGAAGATCAATCACCTTGTAGTCGCTCTTGCCAGGTTTGTAGTTGGTGTAAAGAGTCTTGTTGGTTTCTTCCTTGGTTCTGGGTTTCAACTTCGATTCAGTCAGTTGGAATCTATACCCAGTTCCAGTGTGTGCACCCAGCAGATTCACAATGGACTTTTCAGTGATGATTATCCTCCTTCCAGCTGAAGGTATGAAAAACGGTAGAAAGGGGGGGTTTGAATAACGTTTTCAATATAAAACTTCCACCTTAAAGATTTTGACAAATCTTTCGAGAACTTAAGTGCTAAAGATAAGAGATAGAAAAGCACACAAGGATTTTATCCTGGTTCACTTGATAAATCACTCAAGCTACTTCAGTCCACCCGTTAAGGTGATTTCTTCCTTCTTAGAATGAAGGCAATCCACTAATCAGGTAAGAGTTACAACTGTACTTGAAACCTACAAGTGACTAACAATTACACTGACTTAGCTCACACTAAGATTCACTCTCTTAGTCTTCTCTAGGATCCGATCAACCTTGATCTCCTAAAGGAACTAAACAAACTGTTTATCAAAGAATTGTTTACAAGAGATTTGCTTCTAAAAAGCTAATAGTAAACTCAATGAATTTCAGATGAAAGAAAACTTAGAAGATTTTAAATATGTCTTGCGCGTATGTATTGCTTCTAGCCGTTTCTTTCAGTCTTCAGCCTCTTTATATACTCCAAGGATTAGGGTTGAGCGATGCATGGGAAATGCTACCGTTGGAGGGCTGTTCTGGAAAATCCAGCTTCTGCTGTGGCTGAGAACGTTAGGTAGGTCGTCAGGAAGGTACAGTAGCTTTTGTACTTGGATAGCGACGCGACCTTTAAACCTAGGAGACTTCTGATCAGGGGAATGCTTCATATTGGAACTTGTGAAGCCGGTTGATCAGAGTCAGAGGGAAAGCACAGATCCTCTGACCATTGTATCTTCTGATTCTGAACTCAGAGGGAAGAACATGGCCTTCAGAGTTTCTTGCTTCTGGACTTCAGAGTTTCCACTATTCAGCTTCTGGATCTTCAGAGTCTTCTACACCATCAGAACATCTGAACCTTCAGTGTTTCTTGGTTATCAGAACTTCTGGATCTTCAGAGCTTCTAGCGACTGAGTCCACATCAGAGTTTGTATAACTTCAGAACTTCTGAAGCTTTTCCACTGTTCATACTGAACATGGTGAATGCGAAAGCGTTGCTTGGGTCACTCTTTATACACAGTGCTTCTGATTTGTGTGAGATTGAGTTGAGGTCAGAGCCTGTAAATATCACACTCAGAAAAACACGTTAGAGTACCACAATTGTTCATATCAAAAGGTTAACTTGTAATCATCAAAACATAGAGTTGTACTACTAGATCAAAACTTGATCTTACAATCTCCCCCTTTTTGATGATGACAAAACTAAGATTTTTGATGAACAATTCTTAAACATTAAACTGAATTCACTCAGAGTTTAGAAATATAGAATAATACTTATCCTGATGTGAATAGTTTATCTTGCTCATTCTGAATTCAAGTCACTGCTTGATTCTGAGCTTAGCTCCCCCTGAATCTAATACTTGATGAAAACGTTAGTAAAGTCTAGATTCTGAGCTAAAAAATATAAGAGTTCAGAGTGAAAAACTTATGACATAGATGAAAATCGAGTAATCAGAGCGCATAAGTAATCAAAGTCATGGACAAGGTATCAGAGTCTTGGGTATCAGAGTCAACTTATAATCACTTCAGAAGAAGTGAAATGTATTCCTTGTATTTGCCCAGTGACACATCTATGGTCATGAAGGTGGAACTCTTAAAATCTCCAAAAGAAAAATAAATCACACTAACACATCTTACACATCAAAAACTGGGTGTACTCCCCCTTTTTGTCATAAGCAAAAAGCTTGGG
This sequence comes from Lotus japonicus, assembly GCF_012489685.1. NCBI lineage: Eukaryota > Viridiplantae > Streptophyta > Magnoliopsida > Fabales > Fabaceae > Lotus > Lotus japonicus. Next base: position 31,678,675 of record NC_080042.1, on the reverse strand, counting down.
GTGTGAAAAACTTAGCTTGAAGTACAAGGTACTCCCCCTTAGAGAAGGTCTAAGTTTAAAGAAAGTGAAAACGATGCAAGAATCAGAGTTAGGCGAAATAAAGAGAAGAGTTAATGCAAGAGAAGAACGTTTACCACCGGTCAAGGAAGTAAAGAGAAGGGTCAGTTACCAAGAACTTAACCTCGAGAAACCGTAGGAGCATTAACTTTCAGAGAGAAAGTGAAGCCTATATAAAGCGTTGGAGAGAAAGGTAAGCTTCACACCTCGAATAATTTTTAGTAAAAAAAAATGGCATCATACAGCGTAGCACTAGAAGAGCTGAGGAAGAAGGCCTTTGAAGAGGACTTGTTCCTTAACATCAGGCATCCAGAGGGTACAGCGACCATCTCGGAGCTAACACGGACACTGCTGGAAGAGGACCTGCGTCCAGAGTTGGAGAGAGACCTGAAGGAATTTCTTGCCTTCGTGGAGGAGGTGCAAGAACTCAGCCGGCTTGAACTCAAGCTGCTGGAAGAAAAAGAAATCTTGGAAGAGAAGCTCAGGACTTCAGAAGAGATTCTGGAGAGGGATGAGCTAAAGGTCAGACTCAGCAACATCCAACATGTACTGGAGCGTCTGGAGAAGGATAGGTCAGAGCAGCGCCAGGAGTGCAGAAGAATGAGGAGGAATCCTCCATTCTAGACTTAGGGAAAGAATGTATGATGTAAACATAAGGTTATTATGAATAAAAAGAGTTTTGCAAACATATGTGACACAATTATATATAGATATGCAGAGATTCACAAACGAATAAAGTAGCATAACTAAGTAAAAAGAAACAGAGTTTAACAAAAAAAAAAAAAAAAATTAACGAAAAAGAAAGAAAAAAAAAGAAGAGATCCTAAGATTAAGGTTTGTCAGATCGTCGCAGAAGTTCCATCATCATGTGCTTCATCTCAATCAGCATGGATTCATGAATGTCAAGACGTTGTTCCATGATGTCGAGTCTGGATGAGCTTGGCTGAGTTGAACTGGAAGGAACATTCTGAGCAGCTTGAGGATCTGGAATGGAAGCAGAAGCAGCAGGAGTAAACACAACTGGTGCAAGTGCTTGGCATCTAAGAGCTTCAGCCTCAGCTTGAAGTCGCTCTGCCTCAAGTCTGGCTTGTTCAGCTTGAGCTGCTGCTTGACGTGCAGCTTCTTCTGCTTGAGCCTTCTTTCTCTTGGCTTCTTCAATAGCTTCAAGAAGCTTATTTCTCTGTTCTTGTTCATGAAGAGCCACCTTTCGAGAAAACCTTTGCTTGGCAGCCTCAATGCTCTGACTTCCCTCTGCATGCAGGAGCTGCATCATAATTGGAACTTGAGCCACTAGCCAAGTGCCCATATTGTTCCACTCATCAGCCACATGTTCAGCATTCTCACTGAGGTCAGTCTGACCGTGCACATTGCGGAGCCTCAAAGAGGCTTCATGATAGAAAATATTGATGCACTCAGAGAGAGATGTGGGTCGAAGGTGAGTATAAGGAATTATGGAGAGGTTGGGTTCAGGAGAGGCTGGGAGATTGCTGCTATGGGCTTCAGAGGCACCTTGTGGAGAACCAATGTTAATCAGTTGAGCATTGGGTTCAGAGGTTCCAAGGTGAGGGTCTGAAGTTTCAACCAGAGGATGGGGTGATCTAACCGAGGATTGGTTAGACACTGAATGTTCGGGTTCAGGTTCTGGTTGAATAGGCTCTTGTTGGTCAGGGGCAGGGTGAGCTTGTTGAGCCAAAGGGTCTGCCTCTTGGAAAGGATTGGCCAAGATAGGTTCATCTGGGTCAACTAGACGGTCAGGTCTAGGGCCAGGATATCTCCTAGGGCTTGGACATGTAAGGTAATAGTCCTCTAAGGTAGACACCTTTTCTTTTCTAACCTCCATGAATTTTCTAATAGATTCAGAGTTATTGGAGGGAGAAGAATCAGCAACATTGGTTGGGAAGGATACAGGTGTAAAGGCTGTTGAAGAGTCTGTATCCGTGGTTCTGGCAGCAGGACGTGCTGATGCTCTGGGAACAGAGTGATCAGACGTTCTGGGTTGTGGTTCTGTTTGGTTGGGCTCTGGTTGTTCATGGATGATGGGTTCAGAAGATAATGGGTCGTACGGAATGGTAAGGAGAGAGGTTGGATCTTCTGACCTAGAGGTTTGGTTCTGAAGCAAATTCCAGAGAGGTGCTTCAGTAGGAGAAGGTTGAAAGAAGGAAGATCTTGGGGAATATGGTGGAGAGGTGGTTTGTGCGGCTGGTTGGGATTCAGGAATAGGAGTGAGGGGATTTGAGGAGTGTTGGAGCAAGGCAAAAATAGGGAGTGCATCAAATAAATTCAAATCATCATCAGAAGCAAGTGCAGGCTTACTTGAATGTGCTGATGATCGAGTCACTCTGACAGGAGGTTCAGTCCTTCTGACCACCTCAGCAGCTGGTTCCACCCGAGTAGGCTTCACCACGATTCTGACTTTCTTCTTCTTCTTCTTGGGAGGACCATCTTCATGATCACTATCATCACCATCATCAGGCTTTCTCTTCTTCTTTGAGACCAGAGGGACATCAGATTCCTCAGAAGATTCGTCCAGAACCATCTTCCTCTGAGCTTTCCTCTTGGGAGGAGAAGGAAACTCTGGAGCTGGTGGTAGTCTGCTGACGAAATCATCAAGGTCAATTTCGAAACCTTGAGCCCTGAGGTCTTCAACATAGCATCTGATGGCGTCAGGATTGTCCGCTTGTGTCCACAGAGGGTAGTCATTCAAAGGCATCCTTCTTCCTCTGATCTCAGAAGATGTGTCTTCATGAGCAGGAGCAATCTTCTTCTGGACCAAACCCATTTCTTCAGGGAGTTTGCAGTGAAGACATCACTGACAATTGTGCTCAGATCCTCTACACATCCAGCATTGATCAAATCTTGCACCAAGTTGCTTTCAATGAAAAAGTCTGAGAGCAGCCTCCCAAAAGGGATATATTTGATTGCAGACTTGATGGAGGCGGTGGTACGAGACTTCCGGATGCATTCCTTCAAGTAGGAGAACAGGAAGTAGGGAAGGCAGATCTTCTTCTGATCTTGGATGAAGAACAACATCACCTTCTGGTTGAAGTTGATGTAGTCTGGAGAACTGCCCTTCGGTCTCTGGTTTATGCAGTGAAGCAGGATCTTGTGCCAGATCCTGAGTTTGGGGTGAAGGTCCATCACCTTGTAACTCGTCTTGCCCGGTTTGTAAGTGGTGTACAGGGCCTGGTTGATTGTGTCCTTGGTGCTAGGTTTCAGCTTCGATTCCGTGAGTTGGAAACGAAACCCATAAGCAGTGTTTGCACCCAATAAGTGCACGAATGACTTCTCAGTGATGATGATCTTTCTTCCAAGAATGTGAGAGACCACCTGAGTATCATCGCAGTCGGCGTGCTTCCAAAATTCCTTTACCAGTTTCTCATACACCGGTCCTCGAAGTCTGTTGAAGTAATTTCCCCAACCTTGAGCTTGGACTTCAGGACGAAGATCATACCCATTTGTAGCCAGGTTGTCGAGGTCGAATCTCCATTCTGCCAGGACTTGGAGTTCCTCAGGAGCAAATACGCAGTGAACGGCACAGCCCCGTTCTGCAATTGGAACACTCTGTTCTTGAGCTTGAACTTGTTCTTGTGTCGGATTCTCAGGGCCCCTTTGACCCGTTGCCAAACCAACTACCATGTGAGGGAACTGAGGTGCATCTGCAGTAGATCTTCTAGTTTGTCTCACCATTTTTGAAGTGGTTGAAGGTTTGAGGTAGAAGATGAAGTTTGAAGGATGAAGAGAGATCGAGAAGAGCGGTTTTGAAAAACAGAGAGAGAGAGAGTAAAAAACGGAAGTGAAAGAGAATGTGTGTGTATAGTGGGTTTTATCAAATAACCGTTGTTGATTCAAAAAAAAACTTTAAGATCAACGGTTGAAAATTAAAGATAGATAGTAACAGTAAAATACACAAATCACACACAGGAGAGAAGCACATCTACACGCAATCATAACAGACTGTCACACGGGCACAAGGAACTATGCATCAGAAAAACTGACACACGCGTTGTTGTCTCAGCTTCAGAGTCAGTACCAGTGGGTACACACACTCTGATTGAGTTACCTTCTGGACTAGACATCTTTTGATCAAGAAGTATTATAGTCAGAGGTTCTGATCCATCTTCACTCTGGACAAAAGTCCATGTTTAGATTTTTCAGAATAAAATTAAATCTATCCTCTGCTAAGGGCTTTGTAAAGATATCTGCCCATTGATGGTCAGAATCAACAAACTTCAGAAGAAGTACGCCCTTCTGTACATAATCTCTAATAAAGTGATACTTTACCTCAATGTGCTTTGCCCTTGAATGCAAGATAGGATTTTTACTCAATGAGATTGCAGCAGTGTTATCACAATAGATTGGGATATTGCTCTCAAGGATCTGATAATCCTCCAGCTGATGTTTCATCCAGAGCATCTGAGTGCTGCATATTGCTGCTGAGATATATTCTGCCTCTGCAGTTGATAGTGCAATGGTTGATTGCCTCTTGCTTGCCCATGAGACTAGATTGCTTCCCAGAAATTGACAATTTCCAGAAGTACTTTTTCTCTCTGTTCTATCTCCAGCATAATCAGCATCACAGTAACCTGAAAGCTTATACTCTGATGTTTTCTTATACATCAAGCCAAGGTTAGTGGTGCCTTTCAAATACCTTAGGATCCTCTTAACAGCAGTTAAGTGGGTTTCCCTTGGATCTGATTGGAAACGAGCACATAAATGAACACTAAATAGTATGTCTGGCCTTGATGCAGTTAAGTATAGAAGTGAACCTATCATGCCACGATAGAGCTTCTGACATACTTTCCCACTTTTATCTTCTTTCTCCAGAATGCATGTAGGATGCATTGGAGTCTTGGCCACTGTAGATTCCAGCATATTGAACTTCTTCAGAAGTTCTTTAGTGTACTTGCTCTGATGGATATATGTTCCTTCTGGTGTTTGATCAACTTGTATTCCCAGAAAGTACTTTAATTCTCCCATCATACTCATCTCAAATTCAGCCTGCATCATCTCAGAAAATTCTTTGCATAGAGATTGATTAGCAGAACCAAATATAATATCATCAACATAAATTTGCACAATTAAGATATCATCTTTATAAGTCTTGCAAAAAAGAGTTGTATCTACTTTACCCCTTACAAACTCATTCTCCAGAAGGAATGAGCTAAGTCTCTTATACCATGCTCTGGGAGCTTGCTTCAGACCGTAGAGTGATTTCTTCAATTTGAACACATGGTCTGGTTTCTTCTCATCTTCAAAACCTGGGGGTTGATGAACATAGACTTCCTCTGAGATATAACCATTTAGGAAGGCACTCTTTACGTCCATCTGATGTAGAACTATGTTGTGATTTACTGAGAAAGAGATCAACAGTCTGATTGCCTCCAGTCTTGCTACTGGAGCAAATGTTTCAGTGTAGTCTATTCCTTCCTGCTGGCTGTAGCCTTGAGCAACTAGCCTTGCCTTGTTTCTGACTACATCTCCTTTCTCATTCAGCTTGTTTCTGAATACCCACTTCGTTCCAATAACATGGACATTCTCAGGCTTCTTCACTAAACTCCAAACATCGTTCTTGGAAAATTGATTCAGTTCATCTTCCATGGCCAGAATCCAATCCTTGTCCTGAAGAGCTTCATCTATGGACTTGGGTTCAATTAAGGACACCAATCCTTTCAGACTGAGCAAGGTCTCTTCAGAGGGTCTGAAGGCAGATCTGGTTCTGACTGGTTCGTCTTTGTTGCCCAGAATCAATTCCTTAGGGTGAGCTGCAGTGATTCTGCTCTTCTTCAGAGTTTGTGAGTTAGAGGGACCAGCTTCTTCCTCTGGTTCATCTTCCTCTGGCTCATCTTCCTCTGGAGCTTTGCCTTTGTCAGAAACATTAATGCTTAAATCTGCAAACTTTTCAACTAGCTTTGACTGGTCAGAGTCAAGCTTATCATCAAATCTAACATGAATAGATTCTTCAATAGTCTTAGCATCAGTAATATAAAATCTAAAACCTTTTGATCTCTCAGAGTAACCGAGTAAAAGACACTTAGAAGACTTAGCATCAAATTTATGCAATCTATCCTTAGTATTGAGAACATAACAAACACAGCCAAAAGGATGAAAGTAAGAAATGTTGGGTTTTATGTTCTTCCACAATTCATAAGGAGTCTTATTCAGAATTGGTCTCACAGAGATTCTGTTCTGAATGTAACATGCTGTATTTACTGCCTCTGCCCAAAAGTGCTTAGCCATGCCAGTTTCTTGGAGCATGGTTCTAGCCATCTCCTGAAGAGTTCTGTTCTTCCTCTCAACAACACCATTTTGTTGAGGAGTTCTGGGACAAGAGAAATCATGTGCAATTCCATAGGAATCAAACAGACTCTCAAACTTGTCATTCTCAAACTCTCCACCATGGTCACTTCTGACACGCACAATCCTACAAGCCTTCTCGTTTTGCACTTGAGCAATGAAGGTAGAGAACACAGCATGAGACTCATCCTTGCGGGTTAGAAACTTTACCCATGTCCAGCGGCTATAGTCATCAACGATAACCATCCCATATCTCTTGCCACCTATAGACTCAGTTTTCACTGGTCCAAAAAGGTCGATATGCAGAAGTTCCAACGGCCTTGAGGTTGAGACAACATTCTTTGCCTTGAAAGGGACTTTTGTGAATTTGCCTTTCTGACATGCTTCACAAAGAGCGTCTGAAGCGAACTTCAGATTGGGTAAGCCCCTGACAAGGTTTAGCTTGCTCAGCTGAGAAATCTTTCTCATACTGGCATGCCCTAACCGTCTATGCCATACCCACTGCTCTTCATTAACAGACAGAAGGCACTTCACATTCTGAGCCTCCAACTCAGATAATCTGATCTTATAAATGTTGTTCTTCCTCTTGCTGTTAAACAGAACAGAGCCATCGATCTGACTTACAGCCCGGCAGGACTTTTGATTGAATATAACATCATAACCCTTGTCAGCTAATTGACTTATAGACAATAAGTTATGTGTTAAGCCGTCTACCAATAACACATTATCAATGCATGGACTACTATCTACACAAATAGTACCAGTACCAACAATTTTACCCTTTTCATTTCCTCCAAAGCCAACTTCGCCTCCAGGCTTAAGTTTCAGCTCTCGGAACATACGCCTTTCTCCCGTCATGTGACCCGAGCATCCACTGTCCAGATACCATGATTGGTGTTTCAGTGGAGCTATCAAGGATATCTGCAACATAGATAATCTTGTCCTTAGGTACCCACTTTCTGGGTCCTCTCTTGTTAGTTACCCCAGAGGTTCTGATCACCTTGGGTGTCTCAACATGATATTTTAAAGGAATATTTGCATGATATTTAGTCATAGAGAAAGATCCATTTTTAAGAGGATGTTTAGCAACTTTAGCAGGTACAGGATCAGGCAATATGGTACCAGAGGGAACAAAGCATTCATACAAGGATTTAGCTTTAGACACAGAGGGCTCATTTCTAATTGGTTTAGAATAGCCAATGCCATGCATTCCATTTCTGCTTACGCCATAGATCATTGAGGCCATTAAGCTTCTATCCACGCTTTTAGCTAGGAATCTTTGAAAAGACTTTTCATACTTAGATTCATTTCTACAATCAGAGGCATCACATGCAACAATTTCTTCTAACTTACCAATTTGGTTCTTAAGCACAGAGTTAGAATTGATCAAGGCATGATTATCATTTTTCAAATCAGAAATAATTTTCTCATGTTCAGAAGGAGTCTTGGAAACAGCAGATAAGTTCTTTTTAAGCTTCTTATGCTTAGACAATAAGGAGTTATACTTATCCATAATATCAGACAATGCATGTTTCAGTTCAGAGGTAGAGAAAGAAGCGAATACCTCATTTTCATCGTCTGAGTTAGGATCTCCTTCTGATTCTGAGTCGGAGTCAACAGCTTCCTTTGACTCTGCTTCCTTGTCTTTGACAATCGCCATGAGTCCTTGGACTTCACCATCAGAGTCAACATCTTCTGACTCTGATTCATCAAATGTCACCATCAGACTCTTCTTGGTCTTGAAGTGCTTCTTTGGCTTCTTGTCCTTCTTCAACTTTGGACAATCACTCTTGTAGTGCCCAGATTCTTTGCACTCAAAACATGTGACTTCCTTGATTGAAGACTTCTTCTGGCCTGAGGACTCATACTTTCCTTTTGCCTTTCCAGAGCCTTTGAACTTGCTCTGCCTGTGCTTCCAAATGCGGTTGAGTCTCTTGGAGATCAGAGTCAGCTCATCTTCATCAGAATCTTCTGATGCTTCTTCAGATTCCTCTTCTTCAGCTTGAAGAGCTTTTGACTTCTCAACCTTAGCCTTTTCAGATTTGGATTTCAAGGCTATGGACTTTTTCCTCAGATCTTGCATCTCTGAGCGCTTCAGCTCATGGCATTTCAAAATGCTGATGAGTTCTTCTAAACTCATATTCTCAACATCTCTCGTGAGCTCTATTGAAGTCACCAAAGGCATCCAACTTTCAGGAAGACACCTGATGACCCTTATGACATGATCTTTTGTTGTGTAGCTCTTGTTGAGAGGTCGTATGCCAGCTACAAGCAACTGAAATCTGGAGAACATTTCTTCAATGGACTCATTTGGCTCCATGATGAAGGATTCATACTTTTGGATCAAAGACAATGCCTTTGATTCTTTGACTTTCTTGTTTCCTTCATGAGACATCTTCAGAGACTCGAAAATGCCTTTTGCAAACTCACGATCTGTAATCTTCTGGTACTCTTCATAGGAAATAGCACTTAGAAGAATTGCTCTTGCTTTGTGATGTTGTGAGTACAGCTTCTTTTGATCTGCAGTCATCTCTGACCTTGGGATCTTCTTGCCATCTGCATCAACTGGACGCTCGTAGCCATCCACAATAATATCCCAGAGATCTGCATCGAAACCCAGAAAGAAACTTTCCAGTCTATCTTTCCAATATTCGAACCTTTGACCGTCGAACATAGGAGGCTTTGCATTGTAACCATCTCTTTGAGTTTCACTGGTGGTGGCAGCCATTGTTTTTTACACCGGCCCGGATCACTGAACACTGATGGAGGCAGTGGTTCTGGACTTCCTGATGCATTCTTTCAGGTAAGAGAACAAGAAGAAAGGAAGGCAGATCTTCCTCTTATCCTAAATGAAGAATAGCATCGCCTTCTGGCAGAAGTTGATGTAATTAGGAGAGCTACCCTTTGGCCTCTGGTTGATGCAGTTAAGCAGAATCTTGTGCCAGATTCTGAGCTTGGGATGAAGATCAATCACCTTGTAGTCTCTCTTGCCAGGTTTGTAGTTGGTGTAAAGAGTCTTGTTGGTTTCTTCCTTGGTTCTGGGTTTCAACTTCGATTCAGTCAGTTGGAATCTATACCCAGTTCCAGTGTGTGCACCCAGCAGATTCACAATGGACTTTTCAGTGATGATTATCCTCCTTCCAGCTGAAGGTATGAAAAACGGTAGAAAGGGGGGGTTTGAATAACGTTTTCAATATAAAACTTCCACCTTAAAGATTTTGACAAATCTTTCGAGAACTTAAGTGCTAAAGATAAGAGATAGAAAAGCACACAAGGATTTTATCCTGGTTCACTTGATAAATCACTCAAGCTACTCCAGTCCACCCGTTAAGGTGATTTCTTCCTTCTTAGAATGAAGGCAATCCACTAATCAGGTAAGAGTTACAACTGCACTTGAAACCTACAAGTGACTAACAATTACACTGACTTAGCTCACACTAAGATTCACTCTCTTAGTCTTCTCTAGGATCCGATCAACCTTGATCTCCTAAAGGAACTAAACAAACTGTTTATCAAAGAATTGTTTACAAGAGATTTGCTTCTAAAAAGCTAATAGTAAACTCAATGAATTTCAGATGAAAGAAAACTTAGAAGATTTTAAATATGTCTTGCGCGTATGTATTGCTTCTAGCCGTTTCTTTCAGTCTTCAGCCTCTTTATATACTCCAAGGATTAGGGTTGAGCGATGCATGGGAAATGCTACCGTTGGAGGGCAGTTCTGGAAAATCCAGCTTCTGCTGTGGCTGAGAACGTTAGGTAGGTCGTCAGGAAGGTACAGTAGCTTTTGTACTTGGATAGCGACGCGACCTTTAAACCTAGGAGACTTCTGATCAGGGGAATGCTTCATATTGGAACTTGTGAAGCCGGTTGATCAGAGTCAGAGGGAAAGCACAGATCCTCTGACCATTGTATCTTCTGATTCTGAACTCAGAGGGAAGAACATGGCCTTCAGAGTTTCTTGCTTCTGGACTTCAGAGTTTCCACTATTCAGCTTCTGGATCTTCAGAGTCTTCTACACCATCAGAACATCTGAACCTTCAGTGTTTCTTGGTTATCAGAACTTCTGGATCTTCAGAGCTTCTAGCGACTGAGTCCGCATCAGAGTTTGTATAACTTCAGAACTTCTGAAGCTTTTCCACTGTTCATACTGAACATGGTGAATGCGAAAGCGTTGCTTGGGTCACTCTTTATACACAGTGCTTCTGATTTGTGTGAGATTGAGTTGAGGTCAGAGCCTGTAAATATCACACTCAGAAAAACACGTTAGAGTACCACAATTGTTCATATCAAAAGGTTAACTTGTAATCATCAAAACATAGAGTTGTACTACTAGATCAAAACTTGATCTTACACCAGCTATGTAGGAGACAACTTGTGTATCATCACAGTCCGCGTGTTTCCAGAATTCCTTGACCAATTTGTCAAAAATTGGACCTCTAAGCCGGTTGAAATACTCTTCCCATCCCTGAGCTTGAACTTCAGGACGCAGGTCATACCCATTTGCAGCAATATTATCCAGGTCGAATCTCCATTCAGCAAGCACTTGGAGTTCTTCCGGAGCATAAACGCAGTGAACGGCACAACCCCGTTCTGCAATTGGAATCATCTTCTCTGAAGCTTGACCTTGATTTGGTGTTTCAGGACCCAATTGGCCTGTAGCTTGACCTACTACCATATGAGGGAACCTGGTTGCATCTGCAGCTTCAGTTCTGGTTTGTCTCACCATCGTGAAGTCGGTTGAAGGTTTTGGGTTGAAGGAGAAGGATGAATAGAGAGAGAGAGAGAGAGAGAGATCGTGGGTAAGAGGTTTTGAAAAACTGAAGAGAGAGAATGTAAAACCGTAAGTGTAGGAGAACGTGTGTGTATAGTGGGTTTTGACAAATAACCGTTGTTGATCAAAAAGCAATTTAAAATCAACGGTTAGAAATTAAAGACATGATAGTAACAGTAAATACACCTATCACACGCAGGAGAGAAGCACATCAACACTCATTACAACAGACTGTCAGCACGGGCACAAGGAACTATGTATCATAGATACTGACACACGTTTACTGTCTCAGCTTCAGAGTCAGCACCAATGGGTACATAAACTCTGATAGAGTTACCTTCTGGACTAGACATCTTCTGATGAAGAAGCATCATAGTCAGAGGTTCTGATCCATCTTCATGCTGAACAAAAGTCCATATTCAGAATTTTCAGAATGAAATTAAATCTATCCTCTGCTAAGGGCTTTGTAAAGATATCTGCCCATTGATGGTCAGTATCAACAAACTTCAGAAGAAGTACGCCCTTCTGCACATAATCTCTAATAAAGTGATACTTTACCTCAATGTGCTTTGCCCTTGAATGTAAGATAGGATTCTTACTCAAAGAAATTGCAGCAGTGTTATCACAATAGATTGAGATATTGCTCTCAAGGATTTGATAATCCTCTAGCTGATGTTTCGTCCAGAGCATCTGAGTGCTGCATATTGCTGCTGAGATATATTCTGCCTCTGTAGTAGATAGTGCAATGGTTGATTGCCTCTTGCTTGCCCATGAGACTAAGTTGCTTCCCAGAAATTGACAATTTCCAGAAGTGCTTTTTCTCTCTGTTCTATCTCCAGCATAATCAGCATCACAATAACCTGAAAGCTTATACTCTGATGTTTTCTTATACATCAAGCCAAGGTTAGTGGTACCTTTCAGATACCTTAGGATCCTCTTAACAGCAGTTAAGTGGGTTTCCCTTGGATCTGATTGGAAACGAGCACATAGATGAACACTAAACAATATATCTGGCCTAGATGTTGTTAAGTATAGAAGTGATCCTATCATACCACGATAGAGCTTCTAACAAACTTTACCACTTGCATCTTCTTTCTCCAGAATACATGTAGGATGCATTGGAGTCTTGGCAACTATAGATTCCAGCATATTGAACTTCTTCAAAAGTTCTTTAGTGTACTTGCTCTGATGGATATATGTTCCTTCTGGTGTTTGATCAACTTGTATTCTCATAAAGTACTTGAGTTCTCCCATCATACTCATCTCAAATTCAGCCTGCATCATCTCAAAAAATTCTTTGCATAGAGATTGATTAGCAGAACCAAATATAATATCATCAACATAAATTTGCACAATTAAGATATCATCTTTGTAAGTTTTGCAAAAGAGAGTTGTATCTACTTTACCCCTTACAAACTTATTCTCCAGAAGGAATGAGCTGAGTCTCTCATACCATGCTCTGGGAGCTTGCTTCAGACCATAGAGTGATTTCTTCAACTTGAAAACATGGTCTGGGTTCTTTTCATCCTCAAAACCTGGGGGTTGATGAACGTAGACTTCCTCTGATATGTATCCATTTATGAAGGCACTCTTAACATCCATCTGATGTAGAATTATGCTGTGGTTTACTGAGAAGGAGATCAACAGTCTGATTGCTTCAAGTCTTGCTACTGGAGCAAATGTTTCTGTGTAGTCTATTCCTTCCTACTGGCTGTAGCCTTGAGCAACTAGCCTTGCCTTGTTTCTGACTACATCTCCTTTCTCATTCAACTTGTTTCTGAACACCTATTTTGTTCCAATTACATGGACACTTTGAGGCTTCTTCACTAGGCTCCAAACATCATTCTTGGAAAATTGATTCAGTTCTTCTTCCATGGCCAGAATCCAGTCCTTGTCATGAAGAGCTTCATCAATTGACTTGGGTTCAATTAAGGACACCAATCCTTTCAGACTAAGTAGGGTCTCTTCAGAGGGTCTGAAGGTTGATCTGGTTCTGACTGATTCGTCTTTGTTGCCCAGAATAAATTCCTTATGATGAGCTGCAATGATTCTGCTCTTCCTCAGAGTTTGTGAATCAGAGGGACCAGCTTCTTCTGGTTCATCTTCCTCTAGATCAGCTTCCTCTGGAGCTTTGCCTTTGTCAGAAACACTTATACTTAAATCTGCAAATTTCTCAACTAGCTTTGACTGGTCAGAGTCAAGCTTATCGTCAAATCTAACATGAATAGATTCTTCAATTGTTTTAGCATCAGTGTTATAGAATCTAAAACCTTTAGATCTCTCAGAGTAACCAAGTAATAGACATTTAGAAGACTTAGCATCAAATTTATGCAACTTATCCTTAGTATTAAGAACATAACAAACACAACCAAAAGAATGAAAATAAGAAATGTTGGGTTTTATATTCTTCCACAATTCATAGGGAGTATTATTCAGAATTGGTCTCACAGAGATTCTGTTCTGTACGTAACATGCTGTGTTTACTGTCTCTGCCCAAAAGTGTTTAGCCATGCCAGTTTCTTGGAGCATGGTTCTAGCCATCTCCTGAAGAGTTATGTTCTTCCTCTCAACAACACCATTTTATTGAGGAGTTCTGGGACAAGAGAAATCATGTGCAATTCCATAGGAATCAAACAGACTCTCAAACTTGTCATTCTCAAACTCTCCACCATGGTCATTTCTGACACGCACAATCCTACAAGCCTTCTCGTTTTGCACTTGGGCTATGAAGGTAGAGAACACAACATGAGACTCATCCTTGCGGGTTAGAAATTTTACCTATGTCCAGCAGCTATAGTCGTCAACAATGACCATCCCATATCTCTTGCCACCTATAGACTCAGTTTTCACTGGTCCAAATAGGTCGATATGCAGAAGTTCCAACGGCCTTGAGGTTGAGACAAAATTCTTTGCCTTGAAATGGACTTTTGTGAATTTGCCTTTTTGACATGCTTCACAAAGAGCGTCTGAAGAGAACTTCAGAGTGGGCAAGCCCCTGACAAGGTTTAGCTTGCTCAGCTGAGAAATTTTCTCATACTGGCATGCCCTAACCGTCTATGCCATACCCATTGCTCTTCATTAACAGACAGAAGGCACTTCACATTCTGAGCCTCCAACTCAGATAATCTGATCTTATAAATGTTGTTCTTCCTCTTGCTGTTAAACAGAACAGAGCCATCGATCTGACTTACAGCCCGGCAGGACTTTTGATTAAAGAAAACATCATAACCCTTGTCAGCTAATTGACTTATAGACAATAAGTTATGAGTTAAGCCGTCTACCAATAAAACATTGTCAATGCAAGGACTATTATCTACACAAATAGTACCAGTACCAACAATTTTACCCTTTTCGTTGCCACCAAAGCCAACTTCGCCTCCAGGCTTAAGTTTTAGCTCTTGGAACATACGCCTTTCTCCCGTCATGTGACGCGAGCATCCACTGTCCAGATACCATGATTGGTGTTTCAGTGGAACTATCAAGGATATCTGCAACATAGATAATCTTATCCTTAGGTACCCATTTTCTGGGTCCTTTCTTGTTAGTTACCCCAGAGGTTCTGATCACCTTGGGTTTCTCAACATGATAATGTAAAGGAATTTTTGCATGATATTTAGACATGGAGAAGGATCCCTTTTTAAGAGGAGATTTAGCAACTTCAGCAGGTAAAGGATCAGGTAAAATGGTACCAGAGGGAACAAAGCATTCATACAAAGATTTAGCTTTAGGCATAGAAGGCTCATTTCTAATTGGTTTAGAATAGCTAATGCCATGCATTCCATTTCTGCTTACACCATAGATCATTGAAGCCATTAAGCTTCTATCTACACTTTTAGCCAGGAATCTTTGAAAAGATTTTTCATACTTAGATTCATGCTTACTATCAGAGGCATCGCATGCAATAACTTTTTCTAACTTAGCAATTTGATTCTTGAGCACAGAGTTAGAATTCACTAAAGCATGGTTATCATTTTTCAAATCAGAAATGATTTTCTCATGTTCAGAAGGAGTCTTAGAAACAGTAGATAAGTTCTTTTTCAGCTTCTTATGCTTAGACAATAAAGAGTTATACTTATCCATGATATCAGACAAAGCATGTTTCAGTTCAGAGGTTGAGAAAGAAGCGAATGCCTCATTTTCATCGTCTGAGTTGGGATCTCCTTCTGATTCTGAGTCAGAGTCAACAACATCCTTTGACTCTGCCCCTTTGTCTTTGACAATGGCCATGAGTCCTTGGACTTCTCCATCAGAGTCAACATCCTCTGACTCTGATTCATCAAAAGTCACCATCAGACTTTTCTTGGTCTTGAAGTGCTTCTTTGGCCTCTTGTCCTTCTTCAATCTTGGACAGTCACTTTTGTAGTGCCCTGATTCTTTGCACTCAAAGCATGTGACTTCCTTAATTGAGGACTTCTTCTGACCTGAGGATTCAGACTTTCCTTTGGCCTTTCTAGAGCCTTTGTACTTGCTCTGCCTGTGCTTCCAGATACGGTTGAGTCTCTTAGAGATCAGAGTCAGCTCATCTTCATCAGAATCTTCTGATGCTTCTTCAGATTCTTCAGCTTCAGCTTGAAGAGCTTTTGACTTTTCTGCTCTAGCCTTCTCAGATTTGGATTTTAAGGCTATTGACTTCTTCCTCGGATCTTGCATCTCTGAGCGCTTCAGCTCATGGCACTTCAGTATGCTAATGATTTCTTCTAAACTCATACGCTCAACATCTCTCATAAGCTCTATTGAAGTCACCAAGGGCATCCAGCTTTCAGGAAGACTTCTGATGACCCTTATGACTTGATCTTTTGTCGTGTAGCTCTTGTTGAGAGGTCGTATTCCAGCTACAAGCAACTGAAATCTGGAGAACATTTCTTCAATGGACTCGTTTGGCTCCATGATGAAGGATTCATACTTTTGGATCAAAGACAATGCCTTTGATTCTTTGACTTTCCTGTTTCCTTCATGAGACATCTTCAGGGATTCAAAGATGCCTTTTGCATACTCACGATCTGTAATCTTCTGGTACTCTTCATAAGAAATAGCACTTAGAAGAATTGCTCTAGCTTTGTGATGTTGTGAGTAAAGCTTATTTTGATCTGCAGTCATCTCTGACCTTGGGATCTTCTTGCCTTCTTCATCAACTGGACGTTCATAGCCATCCACAATTATATCCCAGAGATCTGCATCAAAACCCAGAATGAAACTTTCAAGTCTATATTTCCAATATTCGAACCTTTGACCGTCGAACATGGGAGGCTTTGCATTGTAACCATCCTTTTCCGTTTCACTGATGGTAGCCATTGTTTTTCACACCGGCCCGGATCACTGAACACTGTTAGGTGTGGTAATCAGAACTTGCGCTCTGATACCAATTGAAGGTATGAAAAACGGTAGAAAGGGGGGTTTGTATAACGTTTCAAGATAAAACTTCCACCTTAAAGATTTTAACAAATCTTTAGAGAACTAAGTGCTTAAGATAAGAGATAGAAAAGCACACAAGGATTTTTATCCTGGTTCACTTGATAAATCCCTCAAGCTAATCTAGTCCACCCGTTAAGGTGATTTCTTCCTTCTTAGAATGAAGGCAATCCACTAATCAGGTAAATGTTACAACTGCACTTGAGACCTACAAGTGACTAACAATTACACTGACTTAGCTCACACTAGGATTCACTCTCTTAGTCTTCTCTAGGATCCGATCAAACTTGATCTCCTAAAGGTAACTAAACAACTGTTTAAGAAGGAATGTTTACAAAGGATTTGCTTCTGAAAAGCTAATAGTAAACACAATGAATTCAGATGAAAGAATGCTTAGAAGGTTTTTGAATATAGCTTGCGCGTGTGTAATTCTTCCAACCGCATCTTTCAATCTTCAGCCTCTATTTATACTCCAAGGATTAGGTTTTGAACGCTGCATGGAAATGCTACCGTTGGAGGGCAGTTCTGGAAATTCCAGCTTCTGCTATGGCTGAGAATGTTAGGTAGGTCGTCAGGATAGTACATTTGCTTTTGTACTTGGATAGTGACTTGACCTTTAAACCTAGTAGACTTCTGATCAGGGGAATGCTTCATGTTGGAACTTGTGAAGCCAGTTGATCAGAGTCAGAGGGAAAGCACAGATCCTCTGACCGTTGTATCTTCTGATTCTGAACTCAGAGGGAAGTACATGGTCTTCAGAGTCATCTTGCTTCTGGACATCAGAGTTTCCACTTTTCAGCTTCTGGATCTTCAGAGTCTTCTACACCATCAGAACATCTGAACCTTCAGAGTTTCTTGGTTGTCAGAACGTCTGGATCTTCAGAACTTCAAGTGACTGAGTCCATATTAGAGCTTGTATAGCTTCAGATCTTCTGAAGCATTTCAACTGTTCAGAGTGAACATAGATGTTGGGAAAGCGTTGCTTGGGTCACTCTTTATGCACAGTGCTTCTGATTTGTGTGAGATTAAATTGAGGTCAGAGCCTGTAAATAGCACACTCAGAAAAACACGTTAGACTACCATAATTGTTCATACTAAAATGTTAACTTGTAATCATCAAAACATAGAGTTGTATTACTCGATCAAAACTTGATCTTACACTTACGGGTAGGGTTGAAACATTCCAAACCTTGGAGTGACAAATAGAGGTTTTTTTGGAGTATTTCCTTAAAATTTGGTTTCTTTTTTAAGGGGATGTTTTAGCTTTGAGGGCTCCATCATGTTTAGATTGTGCCTCTGCTGGAATCCCAGCATGTTACTTGCGCCCTGCTTTAAAGATATGATCAGGTGCAAAGAGATTGCGTTTGTGATGTTTAAAGATATGTAGTGTTTGGAATGTTTGCGAAAATCACTTATTATATCTGTAGTCAAATATAGATGAATTTTTACTTTTTAAAAAATCTCTTAAATAAAATCATTTATTTTTTCAAAAGTGGAGGTGCAAGGAGTCGAACCCTGAACTTCTCACAAGCATTTTGAGCACTCTACCATTTGAGCTACACCCCTTGACATTAAATTAATTCAAAATTTGTTAATTAAAAATTATATCCACAGGAAATTACCAACTCACAATTCATATTAAAAAAATATATATTTTTCTCATAATTTTCCATCATTTCATATTCACTTTCCTTATTAATATTTTCTCTTCTAATTCTAAAGCACAAACATGGCGTCAAAAATGTGGGAGAGGAAGAAAAACCATGTAGCTCACTGTGTAGTCCTTCCTTATCCATCACAAGGCCACATCAACCCCATGGTTCAATTCTCCAAGCGTTTGGTGCAGCGAGGAGTGAAGATCACACTCGTAAACACTGTTTCCATTTCGAACACAATCACCAGAACAAACCCCACTTCCTTTGAAATCGAGACCATCTCTGATGGCTACGACAATGGTGGGCTTGCATCAGCCGAGGGAATCGAAGCTTACAAGGACACATTTTCGCGAGTTGGATCACAGACCCTAGCAGATCTTCTTCTCAAGCTTCAAAGCTCAAGCAACCCTGTGGATTGTGTGATCTATGATGCTTTCATGCCTTGGGTTGTTGATGTTTCCAAGAGTTTTGAGCTCAAAGTTGCTGTGTTTCTAACTCAAGCTTGTTCAGTTAACAGCATAAACTTCCACGCTTTTCAGAAATCTTTGCAGTTACCAATTTCGGATACTGAAATCTTGCTACCAGGATTGCCTAAACTTGCTCCTGAGGATTTGCCATCGTTCTTGTTTAAATATGGAACTGATCTTGGCTACTTTGACTTGCTTCTGAATCAGTTTTCAGAGATTGATAAAGTAGATTGGGTCCTTGCCAACACATTTTATGAACTGGAGGCAGAGGTAACTGACTTGTGTAGTTCGAAATTGCATTGATTGATTTGATTTAGATTTTTTAGTTGAAATTCTGGATTTCAATTTGAGGGTTCATCTAATATGCACCTGCAAAAAACAGATGTAATTTTACACTAGTAAATTTTGTTAGTCATCCACGCACCCCACAACAGCAACATGCGTACAAACAGAAGCTAAATACACCACTCAATCATCCATTGCAATAATTGGGATCTGCTATCAAATTGCTCTAAGGCATAGGTAGACAAAATTTACTAGTGTAAAATTACACCAGTTTTTTCAGGTGTATATTAGAGGCTGCCTCAATTTGAAACCTTGATTGAAATGTATTACTAATTAAAATTTTGGATATGGAAAATGATTGACGGACATACCATTTCGCTAGACACCCGTTATAAATTTGACTTAGACTTCTGTAAAAATGATTAAAAAACCGCTGCTAAGTTGTATGTTTGAAGGGTGTCTGCGGAACGTGTATGTCTATAAAATCACTATTGGATATTGATTATTGAATCTTTAAATGAAATTCCATTTTAGGTTGTTGACTGGTTGGCCAAGATTTGGCCATTGAAGACAATAGGACCATGTGTGCCATCTATGTGTTTGGACAAAAGACTTAAAGATGACAAGGAATATGGTATTAGCATATATACTCCAAACGCTGAAGCTTGCATCAAATGGCTTGATGATAAACCTAAAGGGTCAGTTGTGTATGTCTCATTTGGGAGCAGGGTAGGTCTTAGTGAGGAGCAAACTGAGGAACTAGCTTGGGGTTTGAGAGATTGTGGTAGTTATTTCATATGGGTGGTTAGAGATTCTGAACAGGGTAGGCTTCGGAAGGGGTTTCTGGAGTCATCAGAGAAGGGTTTAATAGTCACTTGGTGTCCCCAATTAGAAGTCTTAATGCATGAGGCTGTGGGGTGTTTTGTCACACATTGTGGTTGGAACTCCACATTGGAAACTTTGAGCCTAGGAGTTCCTGTTATTTCGATGCCACTGTGGACAGATCAACTCACAAATGCAAAGCTTTTAGTTGATGTTTGGAAAATGGGACTCAAAGCTATTGCTGATGGGAAAGGGGTAGTTAGAAGAGAGACGATGAAGCGTTGCATAAAGGAGATTATGGAGACTGAAAAGGGAAATGAATTAAGGAACAGTGCCATCAAATGGAAGAATCTGGCCAAGAATGCTGTTGATGAGGGAGGAAGTTCTGATAAGAGTATTTCAGAATTTGTGGCTGCATTGGTCCTCTAATGAGCTACACTGCGTTGGAGAGGAAGAAGATTCTGATAAAAGTTGTGTGTTGCTGACTTGCTACCAGTTATGATATACACTGTGAATGTACAGACTTTAGATACACCGTGGAAAACCACAGTAAAGCCAAAACTAATATCTAGAAATTTCTGATTGGAGTTGTTGTTGGTTGCTTAAGATGTAACAATAAAAAAGGGTTGTCAATTCAAACAAGGTGAGGATTCGTTTTGTGATAAACAAAATAAAATTTTACAAGAGATCTGGCATCTGAATATGAATACCATCCCTAAAATCTGAGTTTCTCTTCTAGCTAATCATATTTTCTATTCCATCTGGACTGGGCAGCCCTTCATGATCACTGGGTCCTGCCCAGGAGGCGGTTTGATCCATAACTACACCATGAGATGCTGGGGCGAGGCACCCTCCCTCAAAATAGCTATGGCCATGGCAAGCAAAGGTGCCCTTGTTGGTGAGTCAGGTGACGAGTGACCTACCGTTGTCGAGCAACACAAAGGCCAGCGAAGGTCTCTCTGCCTTGACCAATATAGACACTTGGGCTATTTATGTATTAAGGCGGAATAAGGCCTTTGTAAAGGCTTTTGGGTCGAGTATAACAAGGCCCAAAAGTCCACTAGAGGATTAGGTTTAGGGTTTCAACCACCCACTATAAAAGGGAAGGTCTTATCTTGTAGGATGGATCTTGACTCATTTTTACTAAATTGGCTAGGTGATTACAAAGCTCTACCTTCATATTAGGGTTTTAGATCTTTTGTAAACCACCATTGGTGGAATGCGTTTGAATTCTTTTTCTTAAACATTAGTTTTGATTTGCATGCACTATACATATGGGTTACACAGTTTAATGACTACTAAATTAAAGAAAATGAATAGTGTACATATGGTAGGTAGACTCAGGTTTCACCCTTTTGCTCTTTGTTTGCTGATAGAACTAGAAGCTTCTGAGAAAGTTGAAAGGTTTTATAGGGGTTAAGATTTAATTATATGACACGATTCGTGGTCCTCCTGCATTGAAATTGGATCCATAAGCTGAAAATTGTTCCAGCAAATTCCATTTTTCAAGTAACTGGTAGAAGTGATGAAGTATTGACTGGTTGCCATGTGTAGTTGTAGTTTTTCACTTTTTTGTGCAGGCTTTGATTCTTGAAGTGGACCCTTTTAATTATGACATAGTATTTAATGAACTTTAACCCTTACAAGAATAGTAGGTGATTTCAAAGGTGCAAATTGCTTGTATTAAAGTCACAAACAATTGTAAAAAAATGCAGCCTCACCTAGTGTGGTTACAATTGTTTTGCAATCTGGTTGCCACCAAAACTGCAATGTTGTGGTTGCAATTGTAGTTGAGGAGGCAATTTAAAGCCATCTGAAACATCCACTTCCTTTGGCAATTTTTTTTACTTCACATGTTGGTACGTGTTTTACATTAGTGACAGTCAACACCTTTGATTTCTTACTAGACCCAACTGATGTATGGAATTTTCATTTTATGAATATTATTTATGATATGTACTTATTACTGATACTACTGCACTGGTGAACCAGAACCAAAAAGTGTCCTACTAAGGGTTATGCTTGTATGGAGGGGAAGGGAAGGTTTCAGGCAAATCTTTCATGGAATAAAATAATTGAGTTTTATATAATCGTACAAATTCCTCATTTATGGGAATAAAAGGGTTATACTTTTGTTTTCTGCCCCTATGCTTCCCTTGCCTTCAGAGCAGGCTGCCTTTTATTAAACAGCATTTACATAGATATTTGCTTGTCAAAAAAAAATTACATTGATATTTTTCTTACTGTGTTTGAGTATCCAGAGAATGACTCTTCAAGGTTTATATCCTGATGCCTGATTCTGAGATGATCTACAATGTGTTTTTACGAAAATGTTGGTGGGTTTCGATTACCAGTGACACTCGAGAAATCGAGGCGTTAAAAAACAACATGCAAAATAACTAAAAAAATAACCCAAAATCCCATATCATCAAGTGTTTGTTAAGAACTACCAAAATTTGCAATTTTGACCGCCACTACCAAATCTCAAATGACAATAAATCAATGCAAGCAGCCACGCAATCTGCTACATCAACTCATAGATACATGTGGCAATGCTAACTTAGACATTTTTCAACCATGTTATCTTCCTCACGTCTTCATATGTTGTCGCATTCGTGCCCTCGTCTACCTTACACATTCCTCGTCCGCGCGACTTCCCCTAGAGTTTTCATTGTCATTCACAATTCAATTTCAGGCACCCAAATTTGTTGTTCAAGTTTGTCGTGACCGCACCCCGCCCAAGTTTGGTAGCAACTTTCAATGTGAGAGATACTTCTCTACTAGCTTGTTGATGCCGAAATTTCGAAGATAGAGAGTTTGAGGAGAAGCATGACCAAAGGTCTTGAACAAGCAAATAATGAAAAAGAAAACCAAGCATCAAGGGACTTCAGAGAGTTCCAGTTCGAAGATTTGTTCGAAGCTACAAGAGGGTCCCAAGGAGATCCCAACACTTAAGCGATTTTCCTATCACAGTCCAAGCAACCAGCAATATCCTCGAGGAAAGTTCAACACTTAGTGATTTTCACCACTAGCAATGAAAGGTGGAGGTTCCTTACGAATATTTGAGCATGTGGCATAATTCAGAGCTCGTACCCATGTTTGAAGCTGGAAGGGTCCCGCACCAACAATCTATAGGATCCAGAGCTTCTTACATTATGCTTCTCCCCACGTCCTTATTTAGGGAAGTAACTGAAAAAGGGTGCGTGGAGATCAAGGAAATGTTTCAAAGACACGAGTTCGAAGAGCTTCAAGGCTGAGGGATTAGGTAGTTGTTTGTAATTCAAGTCTATAAATAGACAAGTGTAACTCTAGAATAGGGGTTGGAAATTGAAATTGAAATACTAACACTAAACGCACACACATCAATCACACAGACAAGAGGCTACACGATTTAATGTATAACAACTCTTTCCACATTTTTTCTTTTCTTTTTTGAAATTTAATTGAATTTACTTTTCTTTAATACCTTCACTGCTTTTCTTTTCATTTCATTTATAGTTTTCCTTTACATTTTACGTTTTTTTATCTTCAATTCTTTAATTTCACGTTGTTAAGCTGCTCCCCGAAGTGCATTTTTGAAACCATGGTCTAGGATCACTGGAACCTCGATCACTTAAGTTATCGCCCGATAACTTACGAGCTTTTACGATCAAGCTTTTCGAAATAAGAGTCTGGATTCACCGGAACTCCGTGTTAGAAATCTGGTTGTGATAATCCTGGATAAAGTCAAGAATCGTAAGCGTCCACTTTCCGAACAAATTATTTCGACCCTATAATTGCCTGGGTTCACGAAATCTTTGTTGGGATAATGCTTGACAATCAATCTGTTTCTTGGCACAAGAGAACAGATTAAGAAAGTAGAGAGATGTTGTGTTGTTCGAATTTCTGTTTCAGAATTCTGTTTTCTGGTTTTCTGTATTCTTGTTTTCTGTATTTCTTTCCTTAGGCTGCAAGCAACCTTATATAGAAGGTTGTGTTTGCACGAATGATCACAATTGTTCCGAATGATCACAATTGTTCCAAAAAGTCACAATTGTTCCGAAAAGTCACAATTCTTCAAACAATTTCAAACTAGGGTCACAACTGTTCAGCGGGACCCAAGCCAGGGGCTCCGCCCCTTGGACCCCGGTTCGTATTCGCGGTCAATTATGCGTTGGCTCACCGAGCGTGCACTCCGCACTAACCTGACTCGATTCCGAGCCTAACGCGTAATTGCATCAGCCTATAGTAGATCACATTACTACTAAAATACATTGATGATTCTAAAATCACCAACAAATCCCCCCCATTTTAGCGTAATCCTTGATCTACTCAGTTTATAACACACAGATATAACGATCAAACAAATGCATAAATGAAAATATCTTGCGATTGAATTTCCACTTTAGTACAAATACACATTCCAAATACTCGAGAATCGGGGTGTCTTTAAAGATTGAACCCGTCAACCCATTTGAATATCTAAAGATACTGTACACATATGTTTCTACAACACTCTACTATTCATACTTGACACTTTACAAGCCATGTGCCCTTATCCAATAATAAGCATATAGGAAGCCAAGTCCAAGCTTCTTGAAGCGGCAAAACTTCATGCTTACATAGGTGATCCTTTTAATCTTGCACCTGCATTTACAATTTTCCAAAAGAACCATTAAGAAGATATACTTCAACCTAGCCATCACTTGCAGGTCTGAGCACATACCTTGGGAAGATAAACACAAGTGCTCCAATCTCTAACTATGATCTTTCCACATTGAATTCAGCTTCTAACGTTGTATTAGAAGGGAATTGGGTATAACATAGGAAGTAGATTTAAATGGACTTTAATCCCATTCTAATTACCGACTTCTTCACTAAGTCTCTAGCTAACCCCTTCGTCAAGTGGTCAGCTAAGTTTTGTTGCGACCGAACAAACTCAATGGATATCACCCCATTCAAGATTAATTCCCTAATCATACTATGTCTAACACCCAAGTGTCTAGACTTTCCATTGTACATTTGACTATAAGCCTTGGCCAATGTGGCAGCACTATCACAACGGATAGAAATTGGTGATATCGGTTTAGGCCATAATGGAATCTCATATACCAAGTTTCTTAGCCATTCCGCTTCTTTACCAGCAGCAGCCAATGCCACAAACTCTGATTCCATTGTAGAACTAGTTATACATGTTTGCTTCTTGGAAGCCCACGAGATGGCACCTCCCCCAAGCAAGAACACCCAACCACTTGTAGAGGATGAGTCTTCAACATTATTTATCCAACTAGCATCCGAATAACCCTCTAATACCGAAGGAAATCCCACATATGACAATCCATAATTCATAGTACCCTTCAAGTACTTGAATACCCTAGTTATCGCATGCCAATGATGTCTACTAGGATTACTAGTAAATCTGCTCAACTTTCCAACCGCAAAAGCAATATCCGGTCTAGTGCTAATCATAGCATACATCAAAGAGCCTATAGCTCTTGAATATTCGAGCTGATCCACAGGTTTACCTGTATTTGGCATAAGTTTTTCACTCGGATCCATGGGAGTACTAACCGGAGAACAACTTTCATGATTAAACTTCTTGAGTATTTTCTCAATGTAATGAGATTGCGTAATTACAATCCCCTTATTCTCCCGTTTAATCTTAATACCAAGAATAACATCCGCTTCTCCCATATCCTTCATGGAGAACTTTGATGACAAGAAATTCTTTGTTTTATCAACTTGATTTTGGTCCGTGCCAAAGATCAACATGTCATCCACATATAGACAAATAATGACTCCTTTACCGGATGTATCAAATTTCCTATATACACATTTGTCAGCTTGGTTTAGAATAAAACCACTAGACAAAACAACCTCATCAAATTTTTTTTGATGCCATTGCTTCGGAGCTTGTTTCAGCCCATACAACGACTTAACTAGCTTACACACCTTATGCTCATTACCAGGCATTACAAATCCTTCAGGTTGCTTCATATACACTTCTTCTTCCAAATCACCATTCAGGAATGCTGTTTTGACATCCATTTGATGGATCACTAGATTGTGAATAGCCGCTAAAGCAATCAACAATCTAATAGTAGTGATACGAGCAACTGGAGCATAGGTATCGAAGTAATCAATCCCTTCCTTCTGTCTAAAGCCTTGGATTACCAATTTAGCTTTAAACTTGTCAATTGTACCATCGCCTTTCATCTTCTTTTTGAAGATCCATTTGCAACCCAATGGTTTACAACCTGGTGGTAAATCAGATAATACCCAAGTATTATTTTCCATGATAGAACTCATCTCTTCATCAATTGCTTCTTTCCAAAAAGCAGAATCTCGAGATTTCACAGCTTTATCATACGTTCTTGGATCCTCCTCTATACTATAGCAATAATAGTATTGATTATCAATCTGATCCTTTGATCCCTCAACTAAATATAATTGAAAATCCGAACCATAAGATTTAGGTTTTCTAGCTCTTTTGCTTTTCCGATGTTCGAGTGTCTAACTTGGCACATCAGTTGAATGATCATCCTTTGTGGGTTCATCCGACTTAGACATAAGGTCCTTTGGTCTAGGTATAGAAGAGAAACAATTCTCATCAAATATGGCATCTCTTGATTCTATAATTGTGTTAATAGAAACCGAGTCATTAGGTTCTATAACATAGAACCTATAGGCTTTGGAATGTTCAGCATATCCAACGAAGATGCAAGCTACACCCTTTTCACCCAAAGTTTTCCTTTTAGGATCCGGGAGTCTGACCACGGCCCTACAACCCCAAACACGTAGAAATGTTAAGTTGGGTCGTTTCTTATACCAAAGTTCATATGGGGTAGTCTTGTTCCTTTTATTAGGAACCCTATTTAACAAATAGCAAGTTGTTAACATGGCTTCTCCCCAAAACCCTTCACTCAAACCAGAATAGGATAACATGGCGTTCACCATTTCTTTAAGAACTCTATTCTTCCTTTCAGCCACACCATTTTGTTGAGGTGTATAAGGTGTCGTAGTCTCATGAATGATTCCTACGGATTGAAAGAATTCAGGATCATAATATTCACCACCTCTATCCGTACGTAATGTTTTAATCATCACATTCTGTTGCAATTCAACTTCAGTTTTATAAACTCTAAATTTATCTAAGGCTTCATCTTTAGAATGCAACAAATAAACATAACAGAATCTAGATGCATCATCTATGAAAGTGACAAGATACTTTTTATGTCCTAATGATGGAGTAGCATGCAAATCACATAAATCACTATGTATCAATTCAAGTATGACAGATTTCCTTGTTATGCTTTTAAAAGGTTGCCTAGTGATCTTTGTTAACATGCAAGTTTTACACTTTTCTATATTTCCATCAAAAACAGGAATTAAATCATCTTTAGACATTTCAAGCATTCTTTTATAGTGTACATGTCCTAGACGAGCATGCCATAAAGATGAATTGGTAACATTCAAAGAAGACATAAATATAGAACCAGAATCATTAGGAACTCCATTCAAATTCAACATAAACATACCATTATTATAATATCCAAATCCTACAAACACACCAGACTTTGATAATACATATTTATCGGATTCATACACTTGCTTGTATCCAAGCTTATTCAATACAGGACCAGAAACTAAGTTCTTACGTAGTTTAGGAACATACAAAACATTAAACAAAGTAATAGTTTTTCCAGAACTGAATTCTAACACCACGCTTCCTTTGCCTTCAACAGGATCAAAGTGATGATCTCCCATGTAGAGGACAGATCCATCTTCCACTGGAACAAAAGTCTTGAACCAGAAACGATCCTTGCAAACATGTGTTGTGGCGCCAGAATCAATCCACCACGCAATAGCATCATCCTTGTTCTTGGGATTGGTCCTTAGACCCCTTTCCCGAACCACTTGCATTCGCGTTATCATGCTTCTTTCCAGAACGACAATCCCTCTTGAAGTGGCCTGTCTTACCACACTTCCAGCATTCTAGTTTCGGTTTCTTGTTAGAACCGAAACTTCCTTTGTTGTTCTTGAAAGCACGCTTCTTTCCTTTGTTTTTGTTGTTATTGTTCTTACTACCCTCCTCGATCATATTAACCGAGGGACCAGCAACTTCTTTTCCTTTTCCCTTGTCACTCTCCTGCGCTCTTAGAGATTCTTCTATGCGCAAGTGACTTCCAAGTTGGACCAAAGACAGTTCGTCTTTTCCATGCTTCAAATTGTGTTTGAAATCCTTCCATGAAGGGGGCAACTTGTCTATGATACTTGAGACAGATATTTTTTCATCCATCTTCAATCCGTGCAGTGTGAATTGTCCAAGAATTCATAGAAGTTCATTGTATTGTTCCATGACAGACCTTGATTCAACCATTTTGTAATTGTTGAAATCAGTCACCAAGAACTTCTTACTGGATGAGTCCTCTGCCATGTACTTGGCTTCAAGACAATCCCACAATTCCTTTGCAGATTCCACATTTTGATAAATATCGAATAAAGGATCAGACATACCGTTAAGAATGTGTCCTCTGCATATGTAGTCGTCATTCTCCCACTTTGATCTGCTTCTTATATTTTCAACAGTTTCTTCCTCCAGAAGTTCAGGAATCGGTGTAGACAGAACGTATACCACCTTCAATGTTGTCAACAAGAAATGCATCTTCTGTAAGATCAAGTTTTGATCTAGTAGTACAACTCTATGTTTTGATGATTACAAGTTAATCTTTTGATATGAACAATTATGGTACTCTAACGTGTTTTTCTGAGTGTGCTATTTACAAGCTCTGACCTCAACTCAATCTCACACAAATCAGAAGCACTGTGTATAAAGAGTGACCCAAGCAACGCTTTCGCATTGACCATGTTCAATATGAACAGTGGAAAGGCTTCAGAAGTTCTGAAGCTACACAAACTCTGATATGGACTCAGTCACTAGAAGCTCTGAAGATCCAGAAGTTCTGATAACCAAGAAACACTGAAGGTTCAGATGTTCTGATGGTGTAGAAGACTCTGAAGATACATAAGCTGAATAGTGGAAACTCTGATGTCCAGAAGCAAGAAACTCTGAAGACCATGTACTTCCCTCTGAGTTCAGAATCAGAAGGTACAACGGTCAGAGGATCTGTGCTTTCCCTCTGACTCTGATCAACCGGCTTCACAAGTTCCAACATGAAGCATTCCCCTGATCAGAAGTCTCCTAGGTTTAAAGGTCAAGTGTAAGACCTGGATTTTCAGAACAGGCTAATTTCCGACTCACGCGTAGAGTCAGTGTAAGCGTGACAGGAGTTTGCTATTTGAGAAAGATTAATGAAGAAGAAAGTTCAGGAATTGCTTGAGGAATGTTGCATGGTCGTTTTCGGGGTTAGTGCGAGTCGTCTGCACACTTGCCTTAGGGCGAGCGTGTCCAGAATAGGTTATTTCGCTCTTAAAGCAACGTTTTAAGTGAGATTTCGAACTCTCGGAAAATTTAAAGATTCTCTTCATTTTTCCATCGACCAGCGTTTCATTTCGGAACTCTGGACTGTACGCACGATAGGTTTCACTTTCTGGAAGCTCGACGACTCTAATTTCTTTGCTTCGAAACCCTAGTTTTGAGCGATGGATGAAGACTTTTTCTATTCGGGACTTCTAACGAAGATTCCATCCGTGTTTCCAGACTTGTTTCGACGTTTCCAATCTTTCTTCAGTAGGAAGTTTTGTCGTTTGAGCATCACAGCAAAAAGTAGTTTTTCGGGACAGACTAACTTACACCGCTTTTGGCGTTTTGGATATCGTTTTTCCCAAATCCTAGATATTTGTTTTGAGTTCTGGAATTCTGACGCCAGAATCTCTCTTAGAATTCCTCGGTGAACGTGCTGCAAAAATCGGAATCGCGAAATTTTCATTTTCCCGCGATTTCACCCGCCTATAAATAGGCGAAAAAGCAAAATTTCTCTTCATTTCTTCCTTGTTGGCCGCGAGATTGAGGGGAGCTTGGGGGAGACAGATTTTCGCGAAACCTTGACCAATCTTCGTGCAGTTCGTCCCTACTTCTAGGTATCGAGGTAACTATCATGAATCCTACCTCTGATTACTGTTTCTGCTGAGTTTCTGAAGTCGTTTCTGTGCTCACAGTTTTGAGCTTTTTCTAAAATTGTCCGTTTTCTTCGATTTCTCGCTTGGGTTATGTTCTCTAGGTTCCCATGAGCCTAAAACCTCTGTCAGTAAACTCTGATTGTGATCCAGTTGACAGGGATCTGAAAAACTGATTCAAAATCCTTTTTGTCTCACATTTCGAAACTTTATTGTCGAAAAGCTATAATCTGACTTCGTGCCTTTAGGATTTGTTGTCACGGATGTCATGAGGATCGTTGCTGTCAAATTTGTTTTCAGAACTGATAACTTTGAAGTTTTGAGCCTTTATTTTGGACCAAAATGCCCCTGGATAGCCGTATTTCGACCCGATTGACCGAAAATTGTTCTGACAGTTTGTTTGCCTTAGTTTTACCCTAAAACTACCTTGTAAATAGATTTGATCGAAGAAAAAGAGCCGAAGCTCTTTTCTCCTTATGGCCGTGGGCTATTTCCTAAGGGGGGGAGTTTTTCGTTTTCGGAAACTTGTCTTTTCGTACCCGGAAGTCGTATTCTGAAGCTTTAATACTTTGTCTATCGTTTATGTATTGTATTGCGATCGAACTAATCGATTTTGTTTGGATTCTGCTTTGTTTTTCTCCGAGGTTCAGTTGAGGGAACTTTGGAAGACTCAGAGCAATTGTTTGAGGAGAACTTTGTTTGCGAAGCTGGAACAGCTCGAGGTTAGGGCAACTTACTATATATTAGCTATGAATGCATGATAGGCGTCGATCAATTCGACTTATGCTTTACTTTGATGTTGATTATGTTGATAAACTGATGTTGTGATGTTGTGCTATGTTGGATTGAGCGTTTTGACGCGATTTCGGAGTGGAGATTCATTGATCTGGTGATCTTTGATATTTCGGGTTGGATGAACAACCCTAGGCAAGTCCAAATGTGGGGATTGAGACTTAGTCCTTTGTTGGTATTCGTTGGTTTACTTAGACTTTCCCCGGGAAACTTATTTTGGGTGGTTGGTTTTCGGAAAACCTAGAAAGAATAGAATTTTGAAAACTAGAGACTTTGGGAGACTTAGACTTTGAGAAATAAACTCATAACCTGACTAATTCAATTCGAAACGTTTTTACTAAATGAATAATCATAGGAGAACTAAAGGGGAAAATATTTAAGAAAGACGGGGAAAAGTCGACTTTTATTGTGGGTTTGGAGAGTTATCGGAATTGGGGAAAGCCACTAAGGTGAGCTATGGTGATGATTGAAAGTCACCGAGTACTTTAGTACTCTTGGGGGAGTGTTGTGGAGCCGTGTTGTATTGACCGACACCTAGTGCTCTTGTTGTTTGGGCTGTGTTGTATTGACCGACACTAGACCCTTGTGTATTTTGTGGATGGAGTTGTGTTGTATTGACCGACACTTACTCCGAGTTGTGTTGTATTGACCGACACTAACTCATGGGTTTGTTGAGATTGGGTTGTGAGCTAAACACTTTCGTGGTAAGGACGATTCGTTGTTTGGCTAACCATATTGCATCAATCGGGTGAATAACGGGAATGGTTCACCTGTGCATATCATGGTGAATAACGGGAATGGTTCACCTTGCATAAATGATGAATAACGGGAATGGTTCATCATATGGTGAATAACGGGAATGGTTCACCAAGGATGAATAACGGGAATGGTTCATCCAGGATGGATAACGGGAATGGTCCATCCATAGTGAAGAACGAGAATGCTTCACTTGTGGCGAACGGGAACGCGTCACAAATCCGGATTCATATTGTGCATTTCACGCATACATTCATGCTGACTTGGATTGTGTGCTGGTTGTTTATTGAAGCAATATTAGAGCCATAACATGCTAGGATTGTTTATATATGTATATTTCAACATATATCTATACCCCATATCACATGTTTGAGTGTATATCTATGTATTTCTGTGAGTTGACCCTAGCGCCTTGGCTTTGTTTGTATGTTTGTGTTTGGGCGGTCGGCCTGCTGCCAGATGTCGATGGCCGACTGGTTCTCGACGGTCTCTCCCTCGGGGGGGGATCAGATATGAGCTGCTGGATCGGGATGCCCCCATCGCTTGGGTGATCGATGTCCCTGGTCACCGAGCGACGTATAGGGCAAGGGTCATGGAGGACCGGACGGATGAGCGAGGACGCCTGACGAGAGGAGTGCTACGGCGTATGGAGCTGAGTTTTGACTTGCCGCCCTCAGTTCACTGTGGACCAGGCACTGGACATGCACCACCTGCACCACCTCCGACTTCACCTTCTGTTGAGGAGGACCCAGAGGAGATCGAGCCTGCTGCTGCTACTACACCTATTGTGCCACCTCCGGCTACTGCCATCGCTTCTACCGACGTGGCGTCGTCCTCTAGGCTCGTACAGCCGAGGAGGGAGTCTGTTGTCCCATCTGCCTCACGTCTCTTATCTTTCTCTTCACCGCACGGCTATCGTGTGGACCCCTTGATGAGGGTGGTGGAGGAGGATGTTCTTACAGGAGAGGTGGATGTGGAGACCGGCTCGACTAGAGCGGTGCGCAGGACAGTGAGGAGGGAGGTTATGGACTTGGACACCGAGATGATTACGGTGGATTCCGACTCTGACTCCGAGAGCAGTGGGGAGAGCTACTCGCCGAGCAGCGATGAGGAGGAGGAGGATTGGTGAGCTGAGCTGGGAGGGTAGGTTAGGATTAGTGACATTTTTTGTGTAGAGCTCTGATCGTCAGTTTCTTTTGGGGACAGGGTAGGTTCCGATGTGTGGCTTTTTGTGTGGTTCTTTTGAGGAGGATCACAGAGAGTCTGTCGGAGGATAGGGGTCTTTCTTTCAGGCCATTTTTGGGTGCTGACATTCTCATTGGATAACTGTATTTTGATACTTTTACTCACAGTTCTGGTTTGTATATGTGCCTGCGGGCGTACTACTTTGGAGTCACTGCGTGTTCGCGTGACATGGAGTGCAGCTGAGGCTGTACAGATGTATATATTGTATATCGGTTAGTTTAGTTGTGGGGTTTTGTCTTTACTTCCTTATCGCTTTGATTTAAAGGAAAGAAAACGAAAAAAAAATTACCTGTTTTCCGCGTTAAGTTTATTTTTGGTTACTAAAGTGACACCTGGAAATCGGGGTGTTACATTGTGGTATCAGAGCTTAGTCGAGTCTTTTGGGAGTCTTTGGGGAATAGGTCTTCTGTGCTAGGTTGTGTGACTCTGCAAAGAGTGAAAATTGATTGTCTGCAGAATGATTTTTCGTTCTAATTGATTGTATTATTATTACTTAATTATGTGGAGTAGCTTTGGTGCTATTCTACGATTAGGACTAACCGTTTTCTTGGGGCTAACAGACGATGGTGAACACGAATCAACTAGCGGAGATGATGGCCACTATGGCCCAGGCAATGACTAACCAAGCGAATGACAATGCTTTGAGACGTGCTGCGGAGGAAGCGCGTGATCAACACCAGCGTCAGAGGGAGGCGACTCTGGATCAGAACAAAGGGTTGAATGACTTCAGGAGACAGGATCCGCCTAAGTTTTCGGGAGGTACTGACCCGGACAAAGCCGAACTCTGGATAGAAGAGATTGAGAAGATCTTTGGAGTGTTACAGACTGCTGAGGGAGCCAAAGTGGGGCTGGCAACCTATCTGTTGTTGGGAGATGCTGAGTATTGGTGGAGAGGCGCCAGAGGGATGATGGAAGCCAATAATATTGAGGTGAACTGGAATTCTTTTCGAACTGCTTTCCTCGAGAAGTATTTCCCAGACAGTGCTCGTGATGAGCGTGAATCACAGTTTCTGACTCTGAAACAAGGAAGCATGACCATCCTGGCGTATGCTGCTAAGTTAGAGTCTCTGGCAAAGTACTTTCGGTTTTTCCGTGATCAAGTCGATGAACCCTACATGTGCAAGAGATTTGTGCGAGGATTAAGGCCTGATATTGAAGACTCGGTGAGACCGTTAGGGATCACGGGATTCCAGGCGTTGGTTGAGAAGGCAACTGAGGTGGAATTGATGAAGAATCGGAGGTACAACAGGGCTGGAACAGGGGGACCGGTGAGGTCGACACCACAGAGTTTTCAAGGAAGATGAAGGTTTCAGGCGAGGAAGCCATATCAACGTCCTGCGGGGAGAGGGTTTACCCCGGGATCTTACAAGCCGATGGTTGCTGTTACTTCTGGAGGGTCGGGAAGCCGTACCCCAAACCGTGAGGTGACTTGTTTCCGGTGTGGAGGAACCGGGCACTATGCAAACAATTGTACGAGGCCACCAAGATGCTACAACTGCAATAAATCTGGGCATCTGGCTACGGATTGCAAGGCACCAAAGGTTGAGCCGTCTGTGAATGCTGTTAGTGGGAAGCGCCCAGTGGCGAAGGGAAGAGTGTATACAATGGATGGAGAAGAGGCTGAAGGAGCTGATGGGTTGATCAGAGGGGAATGTGAAATTGACGGTAATCTTCTAACTGTACTCTTTGATTCTGGTGCAACTCATTCATTTGTCTCTAAGGATTGCGTATCAAGACTGCATCTGCCTATTACTACTTTGAGTTTTGATCTTATGGTAACTACACCTGCTAGGACTCTAATTGCTAATGCCGCATGCATGCACTGTTCAGTAGTATATAAAGATAGAACTTTCCATGCTAACCTAGTATGTCTACCCCTTAAAAACCTAGATGTAATCCTAGGGATGGATTGGTTATCCCACTACCATTGTCTTTTGGACTGTAGTTGAAAGAAAGTGGTGTTCCCAGACTCGGATCTTTTCGAGTATCTTTCTATTAACCACATTAGTGCATCGTTGAGCGAGGGCACTCAGAGGTACTTTTCGTTGCTAAGTCTGGAGGGGAAGAAGGAATCGGATATTCAAGGTATTCCGGTGGTTCGAGATTTTGCGGATGTTTTTCCTGGAGATGTACCTGGACTACCGCCTGTACGTGATGTAGAGTTTGTGATCGACATTGTACCTGGAACTGGACCGATTTCGATTGCACCTTACCGTATGGCACCTGCGGAGTTAGTGGAGTTGAAGTCTCAGTTGGAGGATCTTTCGGCAAAAGGATTTATTCGACCAAGTGTTTCACCGTGGGGAGCGCCAGTGCTTTTGGTTAAGAAGAAAGACGGAAGGTCGAGATTGTGTGTGGATTACCGACAGCTGAACAAGGCGACGATCAAGAACTGATACCCGTTGCCGAGGATAGATGATTTGATGGATCAGTTGCGAGGGGCTGCTGTATTTTCGAAGATAGATTTGAAGTCGGGCTACCATCAGATCAGAGTGAAGACTGAGGATATACCAAAGACTGCATTCAGAACACGCTACGGACACTATGAGTACCTAGTGATGCCGTTTGAAGTGACAAATGCACCTGCTGTCTTTATGGATTACATGAACCGCATCTTTCATGAGTTCTTAGATCAGTTTGTGGTGGTGTTTATTGATGACATATTGATATATTCGAAGGACGCGACGGAACATGAAGGACATTTGTGCCAAGTTTTACAAGTGTTGAGGGAAAAGAAGTTGTATGCGAACCCTTCCAAGTGTGAATTCTGGCTGAAGGAAGTTAATTTCTTAGGCCACGTTATCTCAAAGGAAGGCATAGCTGTGGATCCGGCGAAAGTAGAGACTGTTTTGGCTTGGGAGCAACCGAAGACAGTGACAGAAATCAGAAGTTTTGTGGGTTTGGCTGGATACTATAGACGCTTCATTGAGGGATTTGCCAAGATTGTTGGACCTTTGACTCAATTGACGAGGAAGGATCAACCTTTTGCATGGACAGAGGCGTGTGAAACAAGTTTTCAGACTCTGAAGGAACGGTTGACGACAGCACCTGTACTTATTTTGCCGCAACCAGAAGAACCTTATGAAGTTTATTGTGATGCTTCGTATCAAGGCTTGGGATGTGTGCTGATGCAACATCGAAAGGTGGTGGCTTATGCTTCGAGACAGTTGGAGACTCACGAGAGGAACTATCCGACTCACGATTTGGAGTTAGCTGCCATTGTGTTTTCGCTGAAATCTGGAGGCATTATCTCTATGGTTGTACTTTCACGATATTTAGCGATCACAAGAGCCTTAAATACTTGTTTGATCAGAAGGAGCTGAACATGAGGCAACGAAGATGGATGGAGTTCATTAAGGACTATGAGTTTACGTTGCAATATCACCCTGGGAAGGCGAATGAAGTTGCTGATGCTTTGAGCAGAAAGATGCATGTCTCGTCAATGATGGTTAAAGAGCTGGAGTTACTGGAACAATTTCGAGATATGAGTTTAGGCGTGACACCGTCTGAGGGAAAGTTGAAGTTCGGTATGATCAGAATTGCCAGTGGACTGATGGAATAGATCAGAGAGCAACAACTGCAAGATGAGTTTCTGTTGGAGAAGAGGACTTAGTGATTCAAGGGAAAGACCCGGAATTCAAGATCGGAACTGATGATATCTTAAGATGCAAGGACAGAGTGTGTGTACCCAATAATCCAGAATTGAGAAGGCTAATCATGGATGAAGGGCACAAGAGCAAATGGAGTATTCATCCGGGAATGACAAAGATGTATCAAGATTTGAAACTGAATTTCTGGTGGCCAGGAATGAAGAAACAAGTGGCTGAGTATGTAGCTACATGTTTGACTTGTTAGAAGGCGAAGGTAGAGCATCAAAGACCTGCTGGTATGCTACAGAGTTTAGACGTGCCAGAGTGGAAATGGGATAGTATATCCATGGATTTTGTGGTGGCTTTGCCAAGAACACAGAAGAGACACGACTCGATTTGGGTGATTGTAGATCGTTTGACCAAGTCAGCGCATTTTCTACCAGTTAGGACTACCTACAATGTGGAGAAGTTGGCTGAGATTTATGTGGCGGAGATTGTGAGATTACACGGAGTTCCGACAAGCATTGTATCTGATCGAGATCCGAAGTTTACTTCACACTTTTGGGGAGCTCTTCATGATGCGTTAGGAACCAAGCTGAGATTGAGTTCGGCGTACCATCCACAAACTGATGGGCAAACTGAGAGAACTATTCACTCGCTAGAGGATCTACTACGGGCTTGTGTGTTAGATAACAGAGGAAGCTGGGATGATCTTCTGCCATTGGTTGAATTCACCTACAACAATAGTTTCCATGCGAGCATTGGGATGGCACCGTATGAAGCTTTGTATGGTCGAAAGTGTAGGACACCATTGTGTTGGTATCAGGATGGAGAGAGTTTGTTGATTGGGCCAGAAATGCTGCAACAGACGACTGAGAAGGTCAAGCAAATCAGAGAACAGATGAGAGCTTCACAGAGCAGACAGAAGAGTTATGCTGATCAGAGACGCAGAACCCTAGAGTTTGAGGAAGGTGACCATGTGTTTCTACGAGTTACTCAGACTACGGGGGTTGGACGAGCTATTAAGTCAAGGAAGCTTACGCCAAAGTTTATTGGGCCTTATCAAATCACTCGACGTGTTGGACCAGTTGCGTATCAGATTGCACTACCACCATTTCTTTCCAACATTCATGACGTATTTCATGTGTCGCAGTTGAGGAAGTACATTCCAGACCCGACTCATGTGATCGTGCCAGACAACGTTGAACTGAAGGATGATTTGACCTTTGAGGCACCGCCAGTGAGTATTGGGGATAGAAGAGTGAAACAGCTGAGGGGAAAGCAGATTTCGTTGGTAAAGGTGATATGGAACAAGGATACGGGGGATGCTACATGGGAATTGGAAGACAAGATTAAGGAACTGTACCCCGGACTTTTTGCTGAACTCTGAGTTTCGAGGACGAAACTTTCTTTTTGGAGGGGAGTATTGTAAGACCTGGATTTTCAGAACAGGCTAATTTCCGACTCACGCGTAGAGTCAGTGTAAGCGTGACAGGAGTTTGCTATTTGAGAAAGATTAATGAAGAAGAAAGTTCAGGAATTGCTTGAGGAATGTTGCGTAGTCGTTTTCGGGGTTAGTGCGAGTCGTCTGCACACTTGCCTTAGGGCGAGCGTGTCCAGAATAGGCTATTTCACTCTTAAAGCAACGTTTTAAGTGAGATTTCGGAACTCTGGACTGTACGCACGATAGGTTTCACTTTCCGGAAGCTCGACGACTCTAATTTCTTTGCTTCGAAACCCTAGTTTTGAGCGATGGATGAAGACTTTTTCTATTCGGGACTTCTAACGAAGATTCCGTCCGCGAAGCCAGACTTATTTCGACGTTTCCAATCTTTCTTCAGTAGGAAGTTTTGTCGTTTGAGCATCACAGCAAAAAGTAGTTTTTCGGGACAGACTAACTTACACCGCTTTTGGCGTTTTGGATATCATTTTTCCCAAATCCTAGATATTTGTTTTGAGTTCTGGAATTCTGACGCCAGAATCTCTCTTAGAATTCCTCGGTGAACGTGCTGCAAAAATCGGAATCGCGAAATTTTCATTTTCCCACGATTTCACCCGCCTATAAATAGGCGAAAAAGCAAAATTTCTCTTCATTTCTTCCTTGTTGGCCGCGAGATTGAGGGGAGCTTGGGGGAGAGAGATTTTCGCGAAACCTTGACCAATCTTCGTGCAGTTCGTCCCTACTTCTAGGTATCGAGGTAACTATCATGAATCCTACCTCTGATTACTGTTTCTGCTGAGTTTCTGAAGTCGTTTCTGTGCTCACAGTTTTGAGCTTTTTCTAAAATTGTCCGTTTTCTTCGATTTCTCGCTTGGTTTATGTTCTCTAGGTTCCCATGAGCCTAAAACCTCTGTCAGTAAACTCTGATTGTGATCCAGTTGACAGGGATCTGAAAAACTGATTCAAAATCCTTTTTGTCTCACATTTCGAAACTTTATTGTCGAAAAGCTATAATCTGACTTCGTGCCTTTAGGATTTGTTGTCACGGATGTCATGAGGATCGTTGCTGTCAAATTTGTTTTCAGAACTGATAACTTTGAAGTTTTGAGCCTTTATTTTGGACCAAAATGCCCCTGGATAGCCGTATTTCGACCCGATTGTCCGAAAATTGTTCTGACAGTTTCTTTGCCTTAGTTTTACCCTAAAACTACCTTGTAAACAGATTTGATCGAAGAAAAAGAGCCGAAGCTCTTTTCTCCTTATGGCCGTGGGCTATTTCCTAAGGGGGGGAGTTTTTCGTTTTCGGAAACTTGTCTTTTCGTACCAGGAAGTCGTATTCTGAAGCTTTAATGCTTTGTCTATCGTTTATGTATTGTATTGCGATCGAACTAATCGATTTTGTTTGGATTCTACTTTGTTTTTCTCCGAGGTTCAGTTGAGGGAACTTTGGAAGACTCAGAGCAATTGTTTGAGGAGAACTTTGTTTGCGAAGCTGGAACAGCTCGAGGTTAGGGCAACTTACTATATATTAGCTATGAATGCATGATAGGCGTCGATCAATTCGACTTATGCTTTACTTTGATGTTGATTATGTTGATAAACTGATGTTGTGATGTTATGCTATGTTGGATTGAGCGTTTTGACGCGATTTCGGAGTGGAGATTCATTGATCTGGTGATCTTTGATATTTCGGGTTGGATGAACAGCCCTAGGCAAGTCCAAATGTGGGGATTGAGACTTAGCCCTTTGTTGGTATTCGTTGGTTTACTTAGACTTTCCCCGGGAAACTTCTTTTGGGTGGTTGGTTTTCGGAAAACCTAGAAAGAATAGAATTTTGAAAACTAGAGACTTTGGGAGACTTATACTTTGAGAAATAAACTCATAACCTGACTAATTCAATTCGAAACGTTTTTACTAAATGAATAATCATAGGAGAACTAAAGGGGAAAATATTTACGAAAGACGGGGAAAAGTCGACTTTTGTTGTGGGTTTGGAGAGTTATCGGAATTGGGGAAAGCCACTAAGGTGAGCTATGGTGATGATTGAAAGTCACCGAGTACTTTAGTACTCTTGGGGGAGTGTTGTGGAGCCGTGTTGTATTGACCAACACCTAGTGCTCTTGTTGTTTGGGCTGTGTTGTATTGACCGACACTAGACCCTTGTGTATTTTGTGGATGGAGTTGTGTTGTATTGACCGACACTTACTCCGAGTTGTGTTGTATTGACCGACACTAACTCATGGGTTTGTTGAGATTGGGTTGTGAGCTAAACACTTTCGTGGTAAGGACGATTCGTTGTTTGGCTAACCATATTGCATCAATCGGGTGAATAACGGGAATGGTTCACCTGTGCATATCATGGTGAATAACGGGAATGGTTCACCTTGCATAAATGATGAATAACGGGAATGGTTCATCATATGGTGAATAACGGGAATGGTTCACCAAGGATGAATAACGGGAATGGTTCATCCAGGATGGATAACGGGAATGGTCCATCCATAGTGAAGAACGGGAATGCTTCACTTGTGGCGAACGGGAACGCGTCACAAATCCGGATTCATATTGTGCATTTCACGCATACATTCATGCTGACTTGGATTGTGTGCTGGTTGTTTATTGAAGCAATATTAGAGCCATAACATGCTAGGATTGTTTATATATGTATATATCAACATATATCTATACCCCATATCACATGTTTGAGTGTATATCTATGTATTTCTGTGAGTTGACCCTAGCGCCTTGGCTTTGTTTGTATGTTTGTGTTTGGGCGGTCGGCCTGCTGCCAGATGTCGATGGCCGACTGGTTCTCGACGGTCTCTCCCTCGGGGGGGGATCAGATATGAGCTGCTGGATCGGGATGCCCCCACCGCTTGGGTGATCGATGTCCCTGGTCACCGAGCGACTTATAGGGGAAGGGTCATGGAGGACCGGACGGATGAGCGAGGACGCCTGACGAGAGGAGTGCTACGGCGTATGGAGCTGAGTTTTGACTTGCCGCCCTCAGTTCACTGTGGACCAGGCACTGGACATGCACCGCCTGCACCACCTCCGACTTCACCTTCTGTTGAGGAGGACCCAGAGGAGATCGAGCCTGCTGCTGCTACTACACCTGTTGTGCCACCTCCGGCTACTGCCATCGCTTCTACCGACGTGGCGTCGTCCTCTAGGCTCGTACAGCCGAGGAGGGAGTCTGTTGTCCCATCTGCCTCACGTCTCTTATCTTTCTCTTCACCGCACGGCTACCGTGTGGACCCCTTGATGAGGGTGGTGGAGGAGGATGTTCTTACAGGAGAGGTGGATGTGGAGACCGGCTCGACTAGAGCGGTGCGCAGGACAGTGAGGAGGGAGGTTATGGACTTGGACACCGAGATGATTACGGTGGATTCCGACTCTGACTCCGAGAGCAGTGGGGAGAGCTACTCGCCGAGCAGCGATGAGGAGGAGGAGGATTGGTGAGCTGAGCTGGGAGGGTAGGTTAGGATTAGTGACATTTTTTGTGTAGAGCTCTGATCGTCAGTTTCTTTTGGGGACAGGGTAGGTTCCGATGTGTGGCTTTTTGTGTGGTTCTTTTGAGGAGGATCACAGAGAGTCTGTCGGAGGATAGGGGTCTTTCTTTCAGGCCATTTTTGGGTGCCGACATTCTCATTGGATAACTGTATTTTGATACTTTTACTCACAGTTCTGGTTTGTATATGTGCCTGCGGGCGTACTACTTTGGAGTCACTGCGTGTTCGCGTGACATGGAGTGCAGCTGAGGCTGTACAGATGTATATATTGTATATCGGTTAGTTTAGTTGTGGGGTTTTGACTTTACTTCCTTATCGCTTTGATTTAAAGGAAAGAAAACGAAAAAAAAATTACCTGTTTTTCGCGTAAAGTTTATTTTTGGTTACTAAAGTGACACCTGGAAATCGGGGTGTTACATCAAGTCACTATCCAAGTACAAAAGCAACTGTACCATCCTGACGACCTACCTAACGTTCTCAGCCACAGCAGAAGCTGGAATTTCCAGAACTGCCCTCCAACGGTAGCATTTCCCATGCAACGTTCAACCCTAATCCTTGGAGTATATAAGAGGCTGAAGACTGAAAGAAGCGGCTAGAAGCATTCACACACGCGCAAGAAATATTCAAATCCTTCTAAGCTTTCTTTCATCTGAAATTCATTGTGTTTACTATTAGCTTTTTAGAAGCAAATCTCTTGTAAACATCTCTTTGATAAACAGTTTGTTTAGTTCCTTTAGGAGATCAAGGTTGATCGGATCCTAGAGAAGACTAAGAGAGTGAATCTTAGTGTGAGCTAAGTCAGTGTAATTGTTAGTCACTTGTAGGTTTCAAGTGCAGTTGTAACTCTTACCTGATTAGTGGATTGCCTTCATTCTAAGAAGCAAGAAATCACCTTAACGGGTGGACTGGAGTAGCTTGAGTGATTTATCAAGTGAACCAGGATAAAAATCCTTGTGTGCTTTTCTATCTCTTCTTCTTAGCACTTAAGTTCTCGAAAGATTTTTCTAAATCTTTAAGGTGGAAGTTTTATCTTGAAAACGTTATTCAAACCCCCCCCCCCTTTCTACCGTTTTTCATACCTTCAATTGGTATCAGAGCGCAAGTTCTGATTACCACACCTAACAGTGTTCAGTGATCCGGGCCGGTGTGAAAAACAATGGCTACCACCAGTGAAACACAGAAAGATGGATACATCGCAAAGCCTCCCATGTTCGATGGTCAAAGGTTCGAGTATTGGAAAGATAGACTCGAAAGTTTCTTTCTGGGTTTTGATGCAGATCTCTGGGATATCATTGTGGATGGCTACGAGCGTCCAGTTGATGCAGATGGCAAGAAGATCCCAAGGTCAAAGATGACTGCAGATCAAAAGAAGCTGTACTCACAACATCACAAAGCAAGAGCAATTCTTCTAAGTGCTATTTCTTATGAAGAGTACCAGAAGATTACAGATCGTGAGTTTGCAAAAGGCATTTTTGAATCTCTGAAGATGTCTCATGAAGGAAACAAGAAAGTCAAAGAATCAAAGGCATTGTCTTTGATCCAAAAGTATGAATCCTTCATCATGGAGCCAAATGAGTCCATTGAAGAAATGTTCTCCAGATTTCAGTTGCTTGTAGCTGGCATACGACCTCTCAACAAGAGCTACACAACAAAAGATCATGTCATAAGGGTCATCAGGTGTCTTCCTGAAAGCTGGATGCCCTTGGTGACTTCAATAGAGCTCACAAGAGATGTTGAGCGTATGAGTTTAGAAGAACTCATCAGCATACTGAAGTGCCATGAGCTGAAGCGCTCTGAGATGCAAGATCTGAGGAAAAAGTCTATAGCCTTGAAATCCAAATCTGAGAAGGCTAAAGCTGAAAAGTCAAAAGCTCTCCAAGCTGAAGCAGAAGAATCTGAAGAAGCATCAGAAGATTCCGATGAAGATGAGCTGACTCTGATCTCCAAGAGACTCAACCGCATCTGGAAGCACAGGTAGAGCAAGTACAAAGGCTCTGGAAAGGAAAAAGGAAAGTACGAGTCCTCAGGCCAGAAGAAGTCATCAATCAAGGAAGTCACATGTTTTGAGTGCAAAGAATCAGGGCACTACAAAAGTGATTGTCCAAAGTTGAAGAAGGACAATGAAATTCTAGATCCCTTAGAACAAATGTCCTGCACGATGCTGGGACAATCGATTAGAACATCATACGACTGAAAGACCTGAACACAAAACAACAAACAACTAAAAAGAAACAAGACACAGGAAGTTGTTAACCCAGTTCGGTGAAACTACACCTACGTCTGGTTAGCTTTCGCCCAATGAAAAGGAATTCCACTATCTCAAGAACTAGGTATTACAGACACACATGAACACATCAAGTTCATTGTTCTTAACCTAATCTACCCAGTGGTATTCTACTTAGAACCACAGCCTAAGTATGAGAGCCCCTCTCACTTTTCCTCAATCACTGCCACAGTGATTGGTAACAACAATAACACAAGGTTTGTTTGACACTCAAACACAAACAGAACTCAGTCTCACTTTATAGAATCAGTGAGCAAGACGAGTTCACAACTAACAAAGACAAAGAACAACTTACACTCTTAAGAACACTTGATCTTCAAGGTGATTCTCTCGATCAGCTTCAATCTTCAGGTCTTTGTCAATATATACTTCAGCAGAGGCGGCTAGGGTTTATTTGGGCTGAAGAACACTTTGATCCAACTCATATCAGTAGAGAATCTTCCAAGATCTGATATGAGTGATCAACAAGTAAAATAGAAACAAATCTTTTAATCACAGATTTGCTCCAACAATAAACAGCCCGCAATTGGCTCCCAACAATCAGTTACTTGTCCTCCAAGTAAGCACAAAACATACCATAAAACCTAACCATAAGGGACCCACTTGCATGCAGCAGGGGCGGATGTCCTGGCCTTCATCAAGGCAGATGTAACAACATCGGCTAGGACATCAGGTTGTTTTTAACAAAATTGATGACAACAAAGGAACAACAGACAAGAAGCCAAAGAAGCACTTCAAGACGAAGAAGAGTCTGATGGTAACATTTGATGAATCAGAGTCAGAGGAGGTTGACTCTGATGGTGAAGTCCAAGGACTCATGGCTATTATCAAAGACAAAGAAGCAGAGTCAAAGGAAGCTGTTGACTCTGACTCAGAATCAGCAGGAGATCCAAACTCAGACGATGAAAATGA
Source organism: Lotus japonicus (assembly GCF_012489685.1). Lineage (NCBI taxonomy): Eukaryota > Viridiplantae > Streptophyta > Magnoliopsida > Fabales > Fabaceae > Lotus > Lotus japonicus. The sequence goes on along the minus strand of NC_080042.1, from coordinate 31,634,327 downwards.
GGTATTCGCTTCTTTCTCTACCTCTGAACTGAAACATGCCTTGTCTGATATCATGGATAAGTATAACTCTTTATTGTCTAAGCATAAGAAGCTGAAAAATGACTTATCTGCTGTTTCCAAGACTCCTTCTGAACATGAGAAAATTATTTCTGATTTGAAAAATGATAATCATGCTTTGATCAATTCTAACTCTGTGCTTAAGAACCAGATTGCTAAGTTAGAAGAAATAGTTGCTTGTGATGCCTCTGATTGTAGAAATGAATCTAAGTATGAAAAGTCTTTTCAAAGATTCCTGGCTAAAAGCGTAGATAGAAGCTTAATTGCTTCAATGATCTATGGCGTAAGCAGAAATGGAATGCATGGCATTGGCTATTCTAAACCAATTAGAAATGAGCCCTCTGTGTCTAAAGCTAAATCTTTGTATGAATGCTTTGTTCCCTCTGGTACCATATTGCCTGACCCTTTACCTGCTAAAGTTGCAAAAACCCGTCTTAAAAAGGGATCTTTCTCTATGTCTAAATATCATGCAAATATTCCTTTAAAATATCATGTTGAGACACCCAAGGTGATCAGAACCTCTGGGGTAACTAACAAGAAAGGACCCAGAAAGTGGGTACCTAAGGACAAGATTATCTATGTTGCAGATATCCTTGATAGCTCCACTGAAACACCAATCATGGTATCTGGACAGTGGATGCTCGCGTCACATGACGGGAGAAAGGCGTATGTTCCAAGAGCTAAAACTTAAGCCTGGAGGCGAAGTTGGCTTTGGAGGAAATGAAAAGGGTAAAATTGTTGGTACTGGTACTATTTGTGTAGATAGTAGTCCATGCATTGATAATGTGTTATTGGTAGACGGCTTAACTCATAACTTATTGTCTATAAGTCAATTAGCTGACAAGGGTTATGATGTTATATTCAATCAAAAGTCCTGCCGGGCTGTAAGTCAGATCGATGGCTCTGTTCTGTTTAACAGCAAGAGGAAGAATAACATTTATAAGATCAGATTATCTGAGTTGGAGGCTCAGAATGTGAAGTGCCTTCTTTCTGTTAATGAAGAGCAGTGGGTATGGCATAGACGGTTAGGGCATGCCAGTATGAGAAAGATTTCTCAGCTGAGCAAGCTAAACCTTGTCAGGGGCTTACCCAATCTGAAGTTCGCTTCAGACGCTCTTTGTGAAGCATGTCAGAAAGGCAAATTCACTAAAGTCCCTTTCAAGGCAAAGAATGTTGTCTCAACCTCAAGGCCGTTGGAACTTCTGCATATCGACCTGTTTGGACCAGTGAAAACTGAGTCTATAGGTGGCAAGAGATATGGGATGGTCATCGTTGACGACTATAGCCGTTGGACATGGGTAAAGTTTCTAACCCGCAAGGATGAGTCTCATGCTGTGTTCTCTACCTTCATTGCCCAAGTGAAAAACGAGAAGGCTTGTAGGATTGTGCGTGTCAGAAGTGACCATGGTGGAGAGTTTGAGAATGACAAGTTTGAGAGTCTGTTTGATTCCTATGGAATTGCACATGATTTCTCTTGTCCCAGAACTCTTCAACAAAATGGTGTTATTGAGAGGAAGAACAGAACTCTTCAGGAGATGGCTAGAACCATGCTCCAAGAAACTGGCATGGCTAAGCACTTTTGGGCAGACGCAGTAAATACAGCATGTTACATTCAGAACAGAATCTCTGTGAGACCAATTCTGAATAAGACTCCCTATGAATTGTGGAAGAACATAAAACCCAACATTTCTTATTTTCATCCTTTTGGTTGTGTTTGCTATGTTCTTAATACTAAGGATAGATTGCATAAATTTGATGCTAAGTCTTCTAAGTGTCTATTACTTGGTTATTCTGAAAGATCTAAAGGTTTTAGATTTTATAATACTGATGCTAAGACTATTGAAGAGTCTATCCATGTTAGATTTGACGATAAGCTTGACTCTGACCAGTCAAAGCTAGTTGAGAAGTTTGCAGATATGAGCATAAATGTTTCTGACAAAGGCAAAGCTCCAGAGGAAGCTGAGCCAGAGGAAGATGAACCAGAAGAAGAAGCTGGTCCCTCTGATTCACAAACTCTGAAGAAGAGCAGAATCACTGCAGCTCATCCTAAGGAATTGATTCTGGGCAACAAAGACGAACCAGTCAAAACCAAATCAGCCTTCAGACCCTCTGAAGAGACCTTGCTTAGTCTGAAAGGATTGGTGTCCTTAATTGAACCCAAGTCCATAGATGAAGCTCTTCAGGACAAGGATTGGATTCTGGCCATGGAAGAAGAATTGAATCAATTCTCCAAGAAAGATGTTTGGAGCTTAGTGAAGAAGCCTGAGAGTGTCCATGTAATTGGAATAAAATGGGTGTTCAGAAACAAGCTGAATGAGAAAGGAGATGTAGTCAGAAACAAGGCGAGGCTAGTTGCTCAAGGCTACAGCCAGCAGGAAGGAATAGACTACACTGAAACATTTGCTCCAGTAGCAAGACTAGAAGCAATCAGACTGTTGATCTCTTTCTCAGTGAATCACAACATAGTTCTTCATCAGATGGATGTGAAAAGTGCCTTCCTAAATGGTTATATTTCAGAGGAAGTTTATGTTCATCAACCCCCAGGTTTTGAAGATGAGAAGAAACCAGACCATGTGTTCAAGTTGAAGAAATCACTCTATGGTCTGAAGCAAGCTCCCAGAGCATGGTATGAGAGACTCAGCTCATTCCTCCTGGAAAATGAGTTTGTAAGGGGTAAAGTAGATACAACTCTCTTTTGCAAAACTTACAAAGATGATATCTTAATTGTGCAAATCTATGTTGATGATATTATATTTGGTTCTGCTAATCAATCTCTATGCAAAGAATTCTTTAAGATGATGCAGGCTGAATTTGAGATGAGTATGATGGGAGAACTCAAGTACTTTCTGGGAATACAAGTTGATCAAACACCAGAAGGAACATATATCCATCAGAGCAAGTACACTAAAGAACTTCTGAAGAAGTTCAATATGCTGGAATCAACAGTGGCCAAGACTCCAATGCATCCTACATGCATTCTGGAGAAAGAAGATGAAAGTGGTAAAGTATGTCAGAAGCTCTATCGTGGTATGATAGGATCTCTTCTATACTTAACTGCATCTAGGCCTGATATATTATTTAGTGTTCACTTATGTGCTCGTTTCCAATCAGATCCAAGGGAAACCCACTTAACTGCGGTTAAGAGGATCCTAAGGTATCTGAAAGGCACCACTAACCTTGGCTTGATGTATAAGAAAACATCAGAGTATAAGCTTTCAGGTTATAGTGATGCTGATTATGCTGGAGATAGAACAGAGAGAAAAAGTACTTCTGGAAATTGTCAATTTCTGGGAAGCAATTTAGTCTCATGGGCAAGCAAGAGACAATCAACCATTGCACTATCTACTGCAGAGGCAGAATATATCTCAGCAGCAATATGCAGCACTCAGATGCTCTGGACGAAACATCAGCTAGAGGATTATCAAATCCTTGAGAGCAATATCTCAATCTATTGTGATAACACTGCTGCAATTTCTTTGAGTAAGAATCCTATCTTACATTCAAGGGCAAAGCACATTGAGGTAAAGTATCACTTTATTAGAGATTATGTGCAGAAGGGCGTACTTCTTCTGAAGTTTGTTGATACTGACCATCAATGGGCAGATATCTTTACAAAGCCCTTAGCAGAGGATAGATTTAATTTCATTCTGAAAATTCTGAATATGGACTTTTGTTCAGCATGAAGATGGATCAGAACCTCTGACTATGATGCTTCTTCATCAGAAGATGTCTAGTCCAGAAGGTAACTCTATCAGAGTTTATGTACCCATTGGTGCTGACTCTGAAGCTGAGACAGTAAACGTGTGTCAGTATCTATGATACATAGTTCCTTGTGCCCGTGCTGACAGTCTGTTGTAATGAGTGTTGATGTGCTTCTCTCCTGCGTGTGATAGGTGTATTTACTGTTACTATCATGTCTTTAATTTCTAACCGTTGATTTTAAATTGCTTTTTGATCAACAACGGTTATTTGTCAAAACCCACTATACACACACGTTCTCCTACACTTACGGTTTTACATTCTCTCTCTTCTGTATTTTCAAAACCGCTTACCCTCGATTTCTCTCTCGCACTCTATTCATCCTCAACCTTCATCCTCTACCCAAAACCTTCAACCTCTTCAACAATGGTGAGACAAACCAGAAGAGCTACTGCAGATGCAACCCAGTTCCCTCATATGGTAGTTGGTCAAGCTACAGGCCAATTGGGTCCTGAAGCTCCTGTTCAAGATCAAGCTCAAGAGCAGACTATTCCGATTGCAGAACGGGGCTGTGCCATTCACTGCGTATATGCTCCTGAGGAACTTCAAGTACTGGCAGAATGGAGATTTGATCTCGACAATCTGGCTACAAATGGGTATGATATTCGTCCTGAAGTTCAAGCTCAAGGTTGGGAAAATTACTTCAACAGGCTTCGAGGACCGGTGTATGACAAATTGATTAAGGAATTCTGGAAGCACGCCGACTGCGATGATACTCAGGTGGTATCTCACATTCTTGGAAGGAAGATAATCATTACTGAGAAGTCCTTTGTGAATCTGCTGGGTCCAGAAACTGCTCGTGGGTATCGGTTCCAATTCACTGAATCGAAGCTGAAACCCCAAACGAAGGAGGAGACCAACAAGGCCCTGTACACCAACTACAAACCGGGCAAGACTAATTACAAAGTGATGGATCTTCATCCCAAACTCAGAATCTGGCATAAGATTCTGCTGAACTGCATCAACCAGAGGCCAAAAGGCAGTTCCCCAGATTACATCAATTTCTGCCAGAAGGCAATGCTAGTCTTCATCCAAGACAAGAGGAAACTCTGTCTCCCTTTCTTCTTGTTCTCTTACCTGAAGGAATGTATCCGGAAGTCAAGGACTACTGCCTCCATCAAGTCCGCAATCAAGTATATCCCTTTTGGGAGATTGCTGTCTGATATCCTCATTGAGAGCGGCCTTATTCAAGATCTGGTCAATGCTGGATGCGTAGAGGATCTGACCACTATTGTCAGTGATGTCTTCACTGCAAATTCTCTGAAGAAGATGGGTCTTGTCAAAAAGAAGATTGCTCCTACCCATGAAGACACATCTTCTGAAATCAGAAGAAGAAGGGTCCCTCTGAATGACTTTCCCTTGTGGACCCAGGCAGACAACCCTGAAGCTATCAGGTGTTTCGTTGATGATCTGAGGAGTCAAGGCTTTGAGATTGATGTTGATGAATTCTTCAGAATGCTGCCTCCTGCACCGGAGTTTGATCCTCCTCTCACGAAGAAGGTTCAGAGGAAGATGATCTTAGAAGAATCCTCTGAGGAATCTGATGAATCTCAGAAGAAGAAGAAGAAGGCTGACCAGCCTAAGAGGAAACATGATGAAACCATCAAGTCTGATGCTGGTGGTGATGGTAATGTTGAAGCTGGTCCTTCTCCTCCCAAGAAGAAGAAGAAACAAGTAAGACTTGTGGTGAGGCCTACAAGTGTGGAACCTGCTGCTCAAGTGATCAGAAGAATTGAGACTCCTGTCAGAGTGACTCGGTCTTCAATGCGTGCATCAAGTAAGTCTGCTAGTGCTTCTGATTCTGATTTAGATACATTTGATGCACTCCCTATTTCTGCCCTACTGAAACATTCCTCGAACCCACTCACTCCTATCCTAGAGTCTCAACCAGCCACACAAACCACCTCTCCACCCAATTCCCCAAGGTCTTCATTTTTCCAACCTTCACCAAATGAAGCACCTCTTTGGAATATGCTTCAGAACCAACCCACGGGACCCTCTGCTCCAACCTCACCTATTACCATCCAGTATAACCCATTAACTTCTGAACCCATCATTCCTGAACAACTAGAAACCAACCAACCAGAACATGAACCCAGAGCTTCTGATCACTCTGCCCCCAGGGCATCAGAACATCTGGTTGCCAGAACCACTGACACAGATTCATCAAGTGTCTATACACCTGTGTCATTTCCAATCAATGTTGCTGACTCTTCTCCCTCAAACAACTTTGAATCCATTAGAAAATTCATGGAGGTCAGAAAAGAAAAGGTGTCTACCTTAGAAGATTATTATCTCACTTGTCCAAGCCCTAGGAGATATCCTGGCCCTAGACTTGAACGTCTAGTTGACCCAGATGAACCTATCTTGGCCAATCCCCTACATGAGGCAGACCCTTTAGCTCAACAAGCTCAACCTAACCCTATCCAACAAGAGCTAGTTCAACCAGACCCAGAACAATCTGTGTCTAACCACTCTTCGGTTAGATCACCCAATCCTCTGGTTGCAACTTCTGAACCACACCTTGGAGCCTCTGACCCTCATGTCCAAACCTGTGACATTGGTTCTCCCCAAGGTGTCTCTGAAGCTCATAGCAGCAATCACCCAACCTCTCCAGAACAATACCTCTCCATAGTTCCCTACACTCACCTAAGACCCACCTCTCTCTCTGAGTGCATCAATGTGTTTAATCAAGAAGCTTCTTTGATGCTACGCAACGTGCAAGGTCACACTAACCTAAGTGAGAATCCTGACTCTGTTGCTGAGGAATGGGATGCTCTGAGTACTTGGTTAGTTGCTCAGGTCCCTGCTATGATGAGTCATCTTATTGCTGAAAGGAATCAGAGGATAGCTGCTGCTAAGCAGAGGTTTGCCAGAAGAGTGGCTCTTCATGAACTAGAACAAAGACACAAGCTCCTTGCAGCTGCTGAAGAAGCCAGAAGAAAGCAAGAGGAAGCTGAAGAAGCTGCTCGTCAAGCCGCAGCTCAAGCTGAACAAGCCAGATTAGAAGCAGAGAAACTTGAAGCTGAAGCTGAAGCCCGTAGACTGGCACCAGTGGTCTTTACTCCTGCTGCTTCTGCTTCCATTCCAGCTCCTCAAGCTGCTCAGACTGTTCCTTCTAGTTCTACTCAGTCCAGCTCGTCCAGACTCGACACCGTGGAACAACGTCTTGACACTCATGAGTCTATGCTGATTGAAATGAAGCAAATGATGATGGAACTTCTGCGTCGCACTGATAAACCTTAGCTTTAGGATCTCTCCGTTTTTCTTGCTTTACTCAGTTTTATTTTTAAACTCTGGTTATTTATTTCCTTTAGCTTCTTTAGTTTTTTTTTTTTTTTTTGCTTTGTTAGTTCTGTTTATCTTTGCATATATATCTATATTTACTTGTCACATTGTGTTTGCAAAATTTCTTTTATTTATAATCACTTTGCTTTTACATCATACACCTTCTTTTTCCTAAAGTCTAGAATGGAGGATCCCTCCTCATTCTCCTGCACTCCTGGCGCTGCTCTGACCTACTCTTCTCCAGACGATCCAGTGAACACTGGATGTTGTTGAGATTGACGATTTGCTCATCCCTCTCCAGAATTTCTTCTGCAGTCTTGAGCTTCTTCTCTATGACTTCCTTCTCTTCCAGCAGCTTCAGTTCAAGCTGGCTGAGTTCTTGTACTTCCTCCACGAAGGCAAGGAATTCTTCTAAGTCATTCCTCAACTCTGGACGCAGGTCTTCTTCCAGCAGTGTGTTTGTAAGCTCTGAAATGGTCTTTGTACCCTCTGGATGTCTAATGTTCAGGAACAAGTCCTCCTCAAAGGCCTTCTTACTCAGCTCTTCTAGTGCTACCATGTATGATGCCATTTTTTTTCTTTGCTGAAAATTGCTCGAGTTGTGAAGCTTACCTCTTTCTCCATCGCATTATATAGGCTTCACTCTCTCTCTCTGAAAGTTAATGCTCCTACAGTTTCTCGAGGTTAAGTTCTTGGTAACTGATCCCTTTTCTTTACTCCCTTGGCCGGTGGTAAACGTTTTTCTTGTGCATTAACTCTTCTCTTTAATTCGCCTAACTCTGATTCTTGCATCGTTTTCATTTTATTCAAACTTAGACCTTCTCTAAGGGGGAGTACCTTGTACTTCAAGCTAAGTTTTTCACACCCCAAGCTTTTTGCTTATGACAAAAAGGGGGAGTACAACCCAGTTTTTGATGTGTAAGGTGTGTTAGTGTGATTTATTTTTCTTTTGGAGAATTTAAGAGTTCCACCTTTATGACCATAGATGTGTCACTGGGCAAATACAAGGAATACATTTCACTTCTTCTGAAGTGATTTTAGTTTGACTCTGATACCTTGTCTGTTGACTCTGATTACTTATGCGCTCTGATTACTCTATTTCATCTATGTCATAAGTTTTTCACTCTGAACTCTTATATTATTTAGCTCAGAATCTAGACTTTTCTAACGTTTTCATCAAGTATTAGATTCAGGGGGAGCTAAGCTAAGAATCAAGCAGTGACTTGAATTCAGAATGAGCAAGATAAACTATTCACATCAGGATAAGTCTTATTCTATATCTCTAAACTCTGAGTGAATTCAGTTTATTGTTTAAGAATTGTTCATCAAAAATCTTAGTTTTGTCATCATCAAAAAGGGGGAGATTGTAAGATCAAGTTTTGATCTAGTAGTACAACTCTATGTTTTGATGATTACAAGTTAATCTTTTGATATGAACAATTATGGTACTCTAACGTGTTTTTCTGAGTGTGCTATTTACAGGCTCTGACCACAACTCAATCTCACACAAATCAGAAGCACTGTGTATAAAGAGTGACCCAAGCAACGCTTTCGCATTGATTATGTTCAATATGAACAGTGGAAAAGCTTCAGAAGTTCTGAAGCTACACAAACTCTGATATGGACTCAGTCACTAGAAGCTCTGAAGATCCAGAAGTTCTGATAACCAAGAAACACTGAAGGTTCAGATGTTCTGATGGTGTAGAAGACTCTGAAGATACAGAAGCTGAATAGTGGAAACTCTGATGTCCAGAAGCAAGAAACTCTGAAGACCATGTACTTCCCTCTGAGTTCAGAATCAGAAGGTACAACGGTCAGAGGATCTGTGCTTTCCCTCTGACTCTGATCAACCGGCTTCACAAGTTCCAACATGAAGCATTCCCCTGATCAGAAGTCTCCTAGGTTTAAAGGTCAAGTCACTATCCAAGTACAAAAGCAACTGTACCATCCTGACGACCTACCTAACGTTCTCAGCCACAGTAGAAGCTGGAATTTCCAGAACTGCCCTCCAACGGTAGCATTTCCCATGCAACGTTCAACCCTAATCCTTGGAGTATATAAGAGGCTGAAGACTGAAAGAAGCGGCTAGAAGCATTCACACACGCGCAAGAAATATTCAAATCCTTCTAAGCTTTCTTTCATCTGAAATTCATTGTGTTTACTATTAGCTTTTTAGAAGTAAATCTCTTGTAAACATCTCTTTGATAAACAGTTTGTTTAGTTCCTTTAGGAGATCAAGGTTGATCGGATCCTAGAGAAGACTAAGAGAGTGAATCTTAGTGTGAGCTAAGTCAGTGTAATTGTTAGTCACTTGTAGGTTTCAAGTGCAGTTGTAACTCTTACCTGATTAGTGGATTGCCTTCATTCTAAGAAGGAAGAAATCACCTTAACGGGTGGACTGGACTAGCTTGAGTGATTTATCAAGTGAACCAGGATAAAAATCCTTGTGTGCTTTTCTATCTCTTCTTCTTAGCACTTAAGTTCTCGAAAGATTTGTCTAAATCTTTAAGGTGGAAGTTTTATCTTGAAAACGTTATTCAAACCCACCCCCCCCTTTCTACCGTTTTTCATACCTTCATCTTCTTCTGCCAACGCCTGAAGTCTTGTCCTTGAAACTTGTCCAATTTCCCGAACTTAGTAGTCATCTCCTTGACAGCGCCTTCTCCAGCCATGATTATCAGTAAAATAATTTGTTCGTTTGTTAGAAATCTGGTTGTGATAATCCTGGATAAAGTCAAGAATCGTGAGCGTCCACTTTCCGAACAAATTATTTCGACCCTATAATTGCCTGGGTTCACGAAATCTTTGTTGGGATAATGCTTGACAATCAATCTGTTTCTTGGCACAAGAGAACAGATTAAGAAAGTAGAGAGATGTTGTGTTGTTCGAATTTCTGTTTCAGAATTCTGTTTTCTGGTTTTCTGTATTCTGGTTTTCTGTATTTCTTTCCTTAGGCTGCAAGCAACCTTATATAGAAGGTTGTGTTTGCACGAATGATCACAATTGTTCCGAATGATCACAATTGTTCTGAAAAGTCACAATTGTTCCGAAAAGTCACAATTCTTCAAACAATTTCAAACTAGGGTCACAACTGTTCAGCGGGACCCCAGCCAGGGGCTCCGCCCCTTGGACCCCGGTTCGTATTCGCGGTCAATTATGCGTTGGCTCACCGAGCGTGCACTCCGCACTAACCTGACTCGATTCCGAGCCTAACGCGTAATTGCATCAGCCTATAGTAGATCACATTACTACTAATATACATTGATGATTCTAAAATCACCAAGTTATCACCGTATAGTTTGATTGTTTTAACTCCTTATTGTTAAGTTCGGTCCATTAAGTTCAAACGTTATCTATATCATTTATCATATTTTAAATTATAACAATTTCAAGGATATAAGTGTAATGGTTAAAAATTTCATGTGAATTATATTTCAGGAAATATCACGTATGGTTTACACTCTCTACTGTCTGAAGAAAAATGCACAAGAGAAGAAAGGCAAAAGCTGCAAGATAGTCTGCACAAGATACTAGTCAAATCTATTAGACACATTGACTGAATGCATTCATTGTCTATCTCCAACTGATCAATGAAAGTATTGTCTAGAGAATAAACGTCATGTTCAAATTAGAAAATATCTATGACATTTTTAGAGAGAAAGTCAAGTGCAAAAGGATCATGTGATACTCTACAAAGCACACTGACCAAGGAAATAAGTACAACGTTATCACAATCGAGTTTCCTCTTTCTCTCTATAAAGGAATGAAACAAAGCTCAAATTCCACCTACCGACTGACAAGATACATTTTGTGGTTACATGTCTCAGTCAAAGGGTACAATGCATTTATTGCACCTGACGAAAGGACTGTTTGATCAAACAGCTAGAATATGATATGCTTTACGTGCTATAACTACTTTCAACAAACCCTAGATGAACTTAAAGTATAAAAGGAGGACTTGAAGATTTTCGAAAATAGGAATCATCAACACAAAAACTTTTCTCTGACTTTGAAATATTCATCAGGAAAAAAGTGAAAAAGTCCTCACACCGTCGAGTTAATCTTAAGAGTCAAACCTCTACATCTCAATCTCTTTAGATCTACAACTAAAAGTATTTCTTAAGAGTCATATCAACTTCAATACTTTAATTTGTAGTTCATGTGCTTAGAAACTTTCTACTATCACTCTTGTGAGAACAGAACTTTGTAGAAGAAAACAATTTTAAAAAAGATTGTAGGAGAAGTCCTTCATAATACTTGTTTAGGATAAGTCCATGAGAGTACTTGTAAAGGAGAAGTCATTGATAATACTTGGATTAGAAGAAGTCCTTGAGAATACTTGTAAAGGAGAGGTCCTTGATACTTGGTGGTAGTGAAATCTTGGTAAAGCCAAGGACTTGACGTAGCCCCACTGTTTAAGGGTGAACCAGGATAAAAAGATCGTGTCTCTATCGTTTACTATTATGTTATTTTATCCACTATACTAAACGTTTTCCAAAAGATCTTTAAAACTGATAATTGTTTGAAAACCAAAGCTTTAACACAACACAATTCAAACCCTCATTTCTTGTGTTATTGTAGTACATCTCACTCATGAGTCTGAAACCTTTGCGAAAATCTAAGTCTTAGATTCACCAAAGCCTAAACTTCATGAGCTATCACCGAATAATGAAGTGGTTTTCTAAACTCAATCTTTTTGGAAAATAATACAATTTCAAACTGCATTTCAAAAAACAATTGCATATGAGAACTAATAAGTCACTAAATAAAAAGTGTCCACACTTCAAGACCTTATCTAAGTCCTAGATTGATCTTTGGATCCATTTGTTTGTGCAGAAAGTACATGGTGCAATTTTCCCGCATAAACAAATGCCTCATACCCACCAACTCTAAGACCCTCAAGCTACAAATAAAAGACTCTAACTCATCATCTGAAGTAATATTGTCAAATGGATCATCATTTTCACAACGATTGACTAAATTTGAATGATTAGTATCAATTTTCTATCCTAGTAATTAGCGTTGGACTAGCGATGACTTCACGCATGATTAATCAACTTCGACCTTAAGGAAGACACTAATATGTTCGTTTTGACTAGGTTAGGGTAAGCCATGACACCGCACTAAATATTGCGTTTTGCGTCAGATATTACCTCATCAGCGTATGAGCTGAAGCTAATGGAACTTATATAATGCTAACAAGACAGTCTTTTAAAAATTCTCCCAAACACACTTCATGTGATTGGTTTATTTTGAAATGTTAACATTTTTTTAATAAATGAGAGAAAAATGTTAGTGTTTTAAAGAATAAATCCATCACATGCAAAACCATGAAGAAAATGTTTAAAAGAGTGTATAATAGCACTCATTGGAAACATATTCTTGTAGTGTGTGCTATCTATCTATATATTATATAAAAGTAAAGTTTGGCAACAAGGGGGTAAAATAGTCATGCAATAGACTATGACTCATGAATGAATATTTTACCATGGATCTTTATGTAATTTTGTAGAATAATTTTCTGGAAATCAATCATGACCGTTGATTAGTTTTGATCTTGACCGTCCTTACAATTTTAAATGTACTTATTATTATGTAGATGTTATTAGTTATGGAATTTCATAGGGCAAACATACTTAGTTTTCATTTATTGAATTATTAATTCAATCTTAATTAATATTAATAATCCTTTAGAAGAGAAGTTAGAGGATTTTTTGCAACTTTAAGGATAAGATAGTAATTCAATGAATCAATGCACATGAGTGAATATTTTTTCATAGGCATATATGTAGATTTGTGAATAATTAATTATGAATTCAATCTTGACCGTTGTTTGCTTCTTATCCTAACCGTGCATCATTTTCTTACAAAACCCTTTGAGAAACCTTTTCACATTCTTGGTTGTTTTCTTTATTGCTTTTGTAACTATTGAATGTGGTTACAAAAATATCAAGAGTCTCTTCCTTTTTCTCACATATATGAAACACATTTTCATTCCACTTTCATATTCCTTTCATCTTTCCCATCTTGATCTTCATAACCTCTATTCATTTGGAAGAAATCTCTCACATTTGGATTCTCCAACAGCTCCATCCCTACACAAGAAGATCTTCTGTCAGGTTAGAAAATTTTCTACTTCATCTCTTCTTTTTTATAAGCCACTTCTTCTTCATCATCATTTTTCATTCTTAAGCATTGATGTTCTTCTCCATCATCATCGTCCATCCGGTAAGAGTTCTCTATGGATTAATAACATTATTATGATATTTTCTTAACTTCTATTCCGTTTTCTCCTTTTTCATTTCTTTATTTGTGTTTCATTGTTTTTCATGCACAATTTTAGGATGTTGCTTCCATTTCTTTGACAGTTCAATCTTCAGTTAAAGTAAGTTTCTTACTTTTTTTCGCATTTTCATTATCAACTAAATCGACCAAATGATTTTTTTTTTCTAATCTAACACAATGAAGTATTTGTTCTTATTTTACATTTAATTGATTTCGTTTCAATTTTTTCTTCTTTCATGTTTTATTGTTATTGTTTCTGTTTTTCCAATATACTATCTTTAAAATATGAAAGTTTCTTGCATCTGTTGTACTTTTTAATTGTTTGATTGTCAACTTGGTCTACTGAATGAGAGTCATCTTTATTTTATTTCACTTTATGTGGTGTTGTCATCTTCATCGTCCTTCTTCTCTTTCAATACATTAGGTTTAATTTATTTTTTGTCATTTTTAGGTGTCACTTACACTACAATGCACTAATTTTACATTATTTGTTTAATTTTCGGTTTTGTTCTGCCTTCTTATTTCTTTTATCTATCAATTCTATTGGTCGATTGTACTTCATTTTTTTTCATTTCCCTATTGAAATGAAATCCTTAATTTTTGATTGAAATTGAAGGATGAATGACATTCAAGTTAAATTATTTGAATCTTAATTTTTTTATTCTATAACTCAATCATAAGATAAATAGATTAAATGTTATTTAAATACTAACTTTCGGTTTCAATTTAAATTCATTTCTTCGTTATTATAGTTTTAGCAGCTTTAAAAATAAACTTTATAATTTTTTATTGGTGATTATTGTTGTTTGATATTTCATTTTCAATTTAAATTTTGTTTCTTTCATTTCATTCGTAATGAATTTAAACATGGATCTTATTATTCTTTAAATGATATTGTAGTTGTTATAAGACAATTAGTAACGATGACTATTTTATATGAGTAAGAAAAATGTTAAAATATTTTTAAGCACATTATTATCTGAATTGTCTATCTATATCTAAATCTATATCTACATCTATATCTATATCTATCTATCTATATCTATATCTATATCTATATCTATATCTATCTATATATAATATAAAGGAGAAGTTTAGCAGCTTTAAGGGTAAGATAGTTAATTAATAAATAATGTTTCATGTGTTTGTTTTTAACTATGAGCTTTTAAGTAATTGTGAACATTATTTCATATGAGGTTTATTACAGTCTTTCAATATTCAGCAAACTTTTAATCTCAACCGTCCTTTATGAAAATTATTTCAAATAAATTTATTATTATGTAATTCATATGAGCTATGGAATGCTATAGGACAAAATTGTTTAGCAACTTCAAGGGTAAAATAGTCTATCAATAAATAATGTTTCATGTGTTTGTTTTTAATGGTGAACATTATTTCATATGAGATTTATCAGAGCCGTTCAATATTCAACAAACTTTTAATCTCAATCGTCCTTTATGAAAATTATTTCAAATAATTTTATTATTATTTAATTCATATAAACGATGGAATGCTATAGGACAACATTAATATTAAATATGATATCACTAAAAAAGCATAGGGAATTCTATGAGACACATACTATTAGTTTAGCTTTGTTCAAACATTAATCAACTAATAATTAATATTAATATAAACCTTAAAAGTTAAATGTCATTCAATAAACAAAAACTCTCATATATCCCTTCCTCTTTAACTTCATTCATCAATGTAATTCTATGGACTTCGACTATTAACTTCAAAATTATTTTAAATATATTTATCATTATTTATTTCTTATGAGTTATGAAATTCAAAACGAAAAACTTAATATTAAATAAAAAGATACATAATTACACAAATAAATATCTCAAACATGCGATGAAAAAAATATAAAAACCATCCCTATTAAACTCATCCATCAATGTTATTTTCAAAATATTTATTACTATTTAATTCATATTAGTTATGAAATTTCATAAGACAAAATTAATATTAAATATAATATCACTAAAAAATATAGGGAATTCCATAACATACATTTTATTAGTTTTGATTTGTTTAAGTTCTAATCAACTAATAATTAATAGTAATAATAAACCTTAAAAGTTGAAGATTATACCATAAAAAAACTCCTCTATCTATATACTTCTACTATTAACTTTAAAAATATTTAAATAAATTTATTATTATTTATTTTTTATGAGTTATGAAATTTAAAAAGACAAACTTAATATTAAATAACATCTTAAAAAAAAACTCTCACTAACCTTTATCTCTACAAGTATATAAATAAGACATGTGCTATTCATATAAGCTTTGTTTATGTAATTGCTTTTATTTTTTCAAAAGTTCAAGCTTCAAGACATTTTTCCAGGTACATATATTCAAATGGTAACTATTGATGTACTAGCCTAGAATGTTTACATGTGTTCTCACATGTTTTTTTTCTATGATGATCTTCAACTTGATTTCATCATGTAAAATTGAAACGCCTAACAAAATATTTCCTTTTTGATATTCTCAACATTTTGTTAAGTAGGATGGCCCAAACTTTGCATAAGGTGTCCGATATTTTCGCAGGAAAGATCGAATGAAAGATCAAAGTTTGTGTGCTCCATGTGTGAGAAATAAGAGATTTCAAAAAACATCAAGTTGTTAATAGTGTTAAGTTGCTACTGATGAACAAGTATTCTATTTCCATAGTTTTTTCCATTTCCATGGTACCTAATTCAAATTATTTATTGTTACCATAAAAAACATGAATTTTTATAATTGAAATTTTTTGTTTTGAAAATAAAACAGCACTCGAAGATCCATGCAACCATTAGCCGGAGTCAAATGACACAGATTAGTGATACATTGTGTGAATGACAAGTTTCTGTGATTCAGAATTTTATGGTTCAAACATCTGCGAAGAAATGTAGAGTCATGAAGCATAAATACAAGATTACTTTAATGAGCATCTCAAAAGTTTAAGAGACTACAAGTGACACAATTCCTAGAGAAAAATATGATTTTATACAATTTCCTAAAATTCAGACTTGCTAATGACTAATACTTGCTAGGTTATTTTTCATACATTGATTGATTATATTAAATTTTTTTGGGTTTCCTAAAACATTAGGCTTACTTTATTAAAATTAGAATAAAAATTGCGAAGACAATCAACTGGTGTGTACACTTTGAGGCTTATACGCAGACCCGATGGTGGCGTACTTAAGCCAAGAAAATAACGAAGAAAATTTATTTATGATAGTTCATCTGTGTAAGACCAAAAACTTGGGATGCTGATGATGAAGATTGAGATTGGGTGCACAGTTGAAAAGAACCGTGTTTGATGGAAGCATACTAGGAATTGAGCGTTAAGTAGCTTAGCTTACGTGTAAGTTGTGAAGACCTTGCAACTAAGAGCAATTCAATATGCAACGATGGAAATATCAAGTGTACAAATTATTTTGGGACTCGGCCAGTCAAGGGCGCCAATTTGTTCTAGGTTAGCTCTTCTTTCCTCTGTGAGATTCATATACATACTGCATAGTAAAGTTATTTGAATATCTAAGTAAAAACCTTTTCTTGACTTAAAAAAAATACGCAAAACCGATCCGTCAAAACTCCAAGATGCATAAACTCCCAAAAACCTCCACTAAACTCATCGGCTTCAGGCATGATAGCACCGGTGTGAAGCAGATTCAACAATTCTTATAATTAAAATGAATTTTATTCTTTTAATTTATTATTCTTCTTTTATTAAATCTATAAAAAATAACTAAGAATATGAAAAAATACACATTACGAACAAAAATTAATATCTCCGTGTATTTCACGGGTCACAATACAAGGACTTGAATTGAAACTTTCCGAGTCAAAATCTGGTTATATTTTCCATTTTTTTATGTTTTTGTGCTCAATAAACAATTATTCTATATGAAAACTATTGTTACCTCCATAAAAATGAAAATTATTTTCTTTTTGGATGAGATGTCTTTCTTTGAGGGAAATTATGTTCGAGTCGTGAATATTCATGTTATTGTGAGGTTATCTCTCTTAAGGGGGAAAGTTACTTTCATTCCACATGAAACAAAAATTAAAAATCTATATGAAAATTACCTAAATACACATCAAATTTACCTCACATAATTTGCAGTTTAAAACTCTCACGTATTTTCATTTTTTTTTACTCCCTTTTATTTCTTCGATTTCTTTTTATATGTTTATTGATTAAAAAAAATAAGGATGAAAAGACACACACACACATATATATATATATATATATATATAATAGTTTCCTTTCTGCAAAACAAAAACAAACACATTTTTCATGAAAAAATACTTACAAACTAATATTTTCTTATATCTAAAATTAAAATTTATCCTTTATTAATTCGTAAATTATCTTTGGCCATTGTTAAATATACTACACACATCGTTATTAATACCAACCACCCTAATGTGTAGCGGTAGTGAAAATCTAACACACTTTAAAGTGTGGTATACCTTGGGGGATGATAATGATAGGTGTGAGTGATAGTAATATGAATGTCCATTATCTTTTAATACATATAATAAAAATAACACATATTTTAAAATTTTACGCAAAAAACAAAAAATGAATATCCCCCGTGCATCGCACGGGTAAAAAGTACTAGTTTTCAAATAAAAAACAAAGTACACATATTAAAATAAGGAATCAAAAGGAGAGATAATCTACTTTTGGAGCTAAAGATATATATTTATATCTATAATTTAGGTATATAGGAATTTTTTTATACACATTTTTTTTTTTTTAGAATACAGGAGATATTTTTATTCATTAAATAATAATTTAAAAATATTAAATTCTAGTAGAAATTTTTACACTACCCAGGTTTTTGGTTAATTCTAATTTATTTCTTAGAACAAAAGAAAGCTTTAAGAAAATAAATTTTCACATGTTCATACTCATATTACTAGGATTATACCCGTGCGTTGCACGAAGGATACCGGGATTTCATTTTGAACATGATTATTTTGATACACACGACTTAATAGTTCATTTATTGGAAAAAAAAATAATGTTACGATGAGTGAAAATTAAGTTGAAATGGATTAGTAGTACAAGATTGTTAAATGGATCAAAATTCTAAAATTGTTTCCTAATTTATCCGCATAAGATATTTATTCCAAATTGGCTTAATTATGTTTTTGGTTCCTCTAAAATTAGGGTCTTTTGGTTTAGGCCCCTCTAAATATTTTTCTTTGGTATACACCCCTAAATGCAAAATAATACTGAGCCCTTCCCGTCACCTTACGTCATTTAGAGGGGCCCAAACCAAAGAACAATAATTTTAAAGGGACCTAAGACACGATAACAATTGAGTTTTAGGTCCCTCCAAAATCACGATTCTTTGGTTTAGGTCTCTCTAAAATCATGATTCTTCGGTTTAGATGCCTCTAAAATATGTCACGTCAGCGTCCGTTAACGGCAGAGGCTTATCCCTCTATATTATTTTCAAAATAAGGGTGTATTCTAAAGAAAAATAATTTGATGGGCCAAAACTTAGAGGGAACAAAAACATATTTAAGCCTTCCAAATTTAAGTATCTCTAATCTATATTTTAATCAGCAATTGATTTGATCAATTTTAAAAAAATGGTTTTTTTTTGGTCAAGAATTTTAAAACACATGCTTCGTAACACACAATTGAAATTAGAAGCTATATTATATTAAAAAGTTTCATGTATACTCAAGTGTCCTCTCACGTGCCTGTGCTAAATTACTCATCCACAACTAATTTTCATTCATCCCATTGCACTTGCTTTTTTTTTTTCAGTTGGGATCTAATCCAATAAGCCCATGATCCAATCACACAACCCAAGCAACAAATAAGATGCAAATTTCGAAAGCTTCTTACCTGCATTATTTCAAAGACACAACCCCTCCACTGAAGAGAATAAGATGGAGAAAGGGTGAGGTTTCCAAGCAGATGGAGCAGGAATGCCAAAGATAGAAATTTCAGTTGTAGTTGGGACATAGGTTGTACATAAGATATCATTTGAGACTCATCGTAGGATAGGAACAGATTGCAATAGCAGGTGTTGATGACCAAAGTGAAGGATTCCAATTATATTTAGTCTATACCACATCTAAATTAAATTGAAACTCCCAGGTGTGTTGATGTTCGGGAAGATCAGTGTTATCACGAGTTTAATATTCCACAAAAAAAATTGTGCACTTCCA
The DNA here is from genome assembly GCF_012489685.1 of Lotus japonicus. Lineage (NCBI taxonomy): Eukaryota > Viridiplantae > Streptophyta > Magnoliopsida > Fabales > Fabaceae > Lotus > Lotus japonicus. The sequence goes on along the minus strand of NC_080042.1, from coordinate 31,614,740 downwards.
TCTTTGTTTACACACATTACTAAGAAAGTTTCACATTTTAAATTTTAAATAGTTAAATCATAGTCTTTTAATGAAGTGATAATAATAAAAAACCAAAATATAACATTTTATACCTTACTCTTATTAATGAAAAGAAAATTTCAAAACAGTCTCATCCAACCCTCTTTGATTCGTATCTTCTAGTTGATAACTCCACATAGTTAAAGTAAACATTAAAATGCCAGCCCTTGAGTGATAAAGATAATAATGAGGCTATGTCCTTCCATTGAATGCTTGATGGAATTGTCACCACATTAGTTGAGAAGCAAACCTACGATTATGAAGGAAAAGAATGAATAAAGGAAACTAAACTGCAAAAAAAAAGTGAATGGAGAAAATGGAAGATACAAGGAAAAACACAAGAAATACTGAGTAGGAACAGTAACAAAATACAAATCAACGAAGCAAATAGCACATATTCTCTACCTTCTGCTCCTCTACCTTCTGCTCCCTCTTTCTCAAGACCAAGCATAAGGAGAATGAGGATAATATGAGCCATTTAGCCAGTACTCTTAAAGAAAACTCAAAATAAAGCGAAACATTGATGGTCGTACCTTCAGCCAAGCCTCTCTCCTTTGAAATTGGAATTTCAAAATCAGGTCGAGACTTCAAAGTTCAAATCATCAAAGACTGGACAGCAACAGGGAATAAAACTCAAATCAGAGTAATAGAAATAATAATGTGAAGAAAAATAAGGAAATGATTTAAAAAATAGTGAGCTATCAAAAACTATTTTCACATCAGTAGCTGCATCCAAATCATCATACAAAGGTTTCTTACTGGATTTAGTCTACCGTCTATAAAGTTTGAACTGCATTTAGAATCATGTCATTAAATAATATGATTTTTTTTTCTGGTTCCACCACCTCTTTTCTCAAGATCAAGATTGGTGTTATACGCGAAGGATTACCCTTAGCAAAATTGAGACCAAAGAGCCAATAAATTTTCAGCCAAAAGCAACTACGAATAATAATAACTACCAAAAATAGGAGTGATAATCCCAGCCTTATCTTGGAGACAATGAAATCTAAAGTCACTGAAATAACACTTTACTACATGGTCCTGCTAGAAATAGAGTGAAGAGTGAAGGTCTCCCAAGCCAAAATGTGTAGAAGAAGTGATTTTTAGATAAGGGATAAATAGGTACCCCCAATTGCAGCACATACCAAACATTTCTGTAGTTTAAAATCTAGAGGAACTTGAAAATGACACAATCATACTAATTTATGATGTATTTAATTTGTTCTTAGAGTATTTAAATGTTTTCCCTGAATTAGAACCCTCAAATGTTGTTAAAGCTTCAGAAATTACATGTAAAGGCTCTATTAACCATACCACCCAACAAACTTAAGACTAAGAATCAATGAATGCATTAATGCTAAACAATGTAGAACAAAAATAATTCATTCACATGATATGAGATACGAATGTTGAGCAATAGCATAAAGTGGAGAATATGATAGAGCACTCTCCCTTCCAAGTTCTGAGTCTCACAAAAATTTCTGAAAGGAATGCAGAGATTTTTAACTCTGGCAGCGCCCACACTGTTAATCAAAATAATTTCTCAAATAATCAGAACTTCTTCTAGGAACATATATTTGCAGGTCACAGCAACAATCAATACACAAAGACAATCAATCAAATAAAGTATTAATATTATTATACCTAGCACTGCTTCCTTTGTACTGATGCTCATGAACATCTACTTGTTTGAAATCCACAGGTACTTGTGGTAATGAGAAACCTGTATTGGCTCAGTGAAACCTGTACAAAGAATGTTTAAAAATGACTGACCATGACAAAAGAGAATAACAGTAATGGACGATAAGCAAGCACTTTAAACTAAGATAACAACAACTTTTTTTACTAAAAACACAAAAGATAAATGTCAAAAACCAACCTCAAAGCCAAAACCCCACCAATCACTATCTATTTGAGCAAGCACCTCACCATTAATATCTTTCAAGGTGAATGTCCAATTCCATAAGCCAGGATTCTCAACCACCGCAAATTGCTTATTCTTGCAAATCTTATTCTTTTAGACTTGCATTTCATACAAAAGGCAAACTTATGAGAAAATAAAAGAGAGTGAATTTAAGAGAATAATAAAAAAAAAGCCAGGATCACTTGTGCATGCATGTTCAAATAAATGTTTATATACATCATCATATCTATTCATGAGCACAACCACATATTAATAGAACTGCATAATGAATTGAACCTGTCAAGGAGAGACTCAGACCAAGTGATAAAAATATTAACTATTTGATGATCTCTGTGTTACTTTATGGATGCAATAAATGGTTAAAGAAAGAGAAAATTAAAAAAACTTAGTGAAACAGGAAAAAAAATAAGGATGCTAGAATAAAACTCTTAAGGATGCCTCTGCTTTAATAGTTGATACAGAACACTCAATATCCTGATTATGTAAAAGCATTCACACAGCCCTTGAAAAAACTCTTTCACAAAGGTACAAGTGATAATGAGAAACCTGTATTGGCTCAGTGAAATGCTCTGATTTTCCATATAGTTTGCAATTCATTCTTCTTTTTCTTCTTCCATTTTCTTCCAATTCCTCTTAGTAGCTTTTGACTCACCCTCCAAAACCTTAGCTCTTCTTCTGGTGAAATACAATATGCTTGGACCTGAGAAGAATAAGACAATCTTTCATACACAAATAACTTTTGGTTATTACAGCTATAATAGATTAAGAAGTCCAGACATCTCAGCCATATTTCTATAACTCAAATCTACAAATTCATAACTAAAAAACCACCCCCAATTATAAGAACTACTCAGACTTCAGACTGCAGGAAACCAACCCAGTAAAAACCTAAGAACTCAGAAACATGACTAAAAGAGGAGAAAGTGAAGGAGGAAGGTTCATGACATCGGAGATGAGAATTGCAAGAAGGGAAGAGAAGAAAATTCACTCACCTTGTTCTGATTATGACAACGATCTTTCCCTTCCTCACAGACAATGGTTAAATTTATAGGCACAAATTTCTCCCTGCATCAAATCAGTGAAGCTGTAAAGCAAAATGGACAGTTGGCTTTGAGAGCTTGAACGTACCTTTGGAAGATAGAGGAGAACAGGTGCTAGATAACATTCTAGGGGTATAGATCCAACTTTATGCGAGAATTCAGGTAAAGAAGATATGGAAAGTAACAAACATGTAACTTGATGCTCATGGGCATAGATCATAGATTCTCTTTTAGGGTTCAAGCATCAAGAACAACCATGAAACAACTGGAGTATGTAGCTGTCAATGACTAAGAAATTGCTGGAAATCACGTGAAGAGACAGACGGAAATCATGTAGCCAAGGAGGTAGTAGATCAACTCCTTAGGGATCGGCCTTCGATGCACCAGCCTCGCAACAGCTGGCCGGTGGGACGTCTGAGCTGCTACCTCGGTGACAGAGGGCTATGGAGGGAAATCACGGGAAGAGGGAAGGAGGTTTCAAGTGGCTACTACTCCTAGCCATACGCAGCCCACGAAACCAACAGGCCCAACAGCAAACGCAGTGGTAACGAAAAAAAAATGGCACGGGTGAACAGTAAAAAACCTTGAAACTTAAGTTAGAAGATTCAACTCTAACTAGTATGGATAGCCTAAATGGTACTTGATGGATTAAAATTTCCCAAGTCCTGGGTTCAAATCCTACTGGTACCTAGATACCAAAAAAAAAAAATATTATTCAACTCTAAAGCATTCACACATTTCTCTATCATTTCAATTTCAAATATTTTTTTCTTTTTATCTTTTTCATTTTTAATCATATTATTTATCTTATTTCTTATTTCTCTCATTCATTTGTTTCTCACTTTTGGATTTGGATGGAAATAAAGTGTGAAAATATAACTAGTGCATTTTGTTTTCATTCCAAGTTCATTCTTTTATCTCTTAAATTTTTCTCATGATGTCATTTCTCACATTTTACATCCAAACTTTGATAAATATTTACATCTTCTTTCTCTTAGATCTTATTTCCACCAACATTTTCTTTATACCTCTCTCTTCTTTTCCTATGACATAATCACATCTTTCTTTTTTCTCTTTTATATTCTTATTGATCTCATGTGGGTGAAGGTGAAATGAGTGTTAGCTAATTATTTTTCTTTCTAATCTTTATACTCTAATGCTCTATTTTGATGTAAGGTTAAAAAAAGGTAAAAATTAGATGAAAGAAAATAAGAGGAAAGAATATGAGAGGAAATAACATAAAAGAAAAATGAGGTTATTTTTAAGTCATTTAGATTAAAAGAAAAATAAGTAAGTATAAAAAAAGTGAAATAATGATTAATTTTTTTGGTGCACCGAAAAATTAACAACTAGTAACAAATAATCTAGGGGACCACGAGAGAGTCTTTCAACAACAAAACCTCATTCCTTGACCACTTCAAGACAGATTGATCTTATTAAGAAGATCATTACTTACTTCCCAGTAGCCCATATGAATCTCGTGACTATTGGTATGTTTAGCGGGTGGCAGCCGTTAGGTCACCTATTTTTAGTTATGGACACAAAAGACAAGGCCAAAACATGTGTGTCGGGCGTGCGCCCCAACAATGGCGGAGAAAACATAGTATGTCGCAACACTTGATTCAAGGCGTCAGCAAAACATTACCATCTATAGCGATGAAGCTCTATGCGCAAGTCAATCCGCTGAAGCATTTCCATCTCTATTTATTATGTTATCCTTTATATATACTTTTTTTTAGATAATTTATAGAATTAAAGGGACGTGCACGGTCAATGTAAAGAGATTTTACACAGTCATCCAATTGAATTCCGTCAAATCAGAAAATATATTTTTGTTTTAATTAAAATTTTAAATGAAATTTATTATTCCTCTTACCGTCTTACGTGACATGTTGTGATTCGTTGTCAATGTAAAACTATTTTACACTTACCGTGCATATCTATTAAACTCTAATTTATATCTAAAATTTTAAATATATATTAAACTTTTGGGTTGTCTAAATGACCCAATAAAAGTTTTGGTTAAATAACCCATCATCCAATCACATTGAAAATATGTGAGTTAGAATTTTTATATTTTATTTATTAATTTATTTCAACTCACTTATCTCCAATATGATCGGATGATGAGTTATTTAACCCAAACTTCTTATGAGTCATTTAGACAACCCGAAACTTTTAAGCGATTTTTAAAATAAATTTAATAAAATAGTTTCTTAGAGTATCGTTCCATCGGAGAAAAAACCAAATCCGTCTTACAACCTGCTTCAACAATAATAGAATATTCTTAAATTATATAAATCTGAGTCAAAAGCATCAAAGATTGGTTCTCGTGGGATGCAAGCTAGTTAAATTAAAAAATGTTGTTCAGTACTGCCGGAAAGATATCTTTGGTGACATAATTGCATACGGCCATATGCTAGCTACTTGTCAATAATATTAACACTTGTCAATAATATTAAGTTATTAACACGAGATCTCTCAAGATTTTCTTTACAGAAAAAAAAATTATTACTATTGAATGAAATAAAATTCATGCATACAACCCTCTCATAATTGACGCTAATCAACCCGTGAAAGAACACACCTAACAATCGTGTCTCGTTAAAACCTTTGTAAAAAAAATACAGTATGAAAAAGAGTGCTACAATCACTAAGATGTTCCCGAGGGTTAGCTCAAGTGGTAAGAACTAGGGACATAAGGGTGGGGAGGGAAAAGTCCAGGGTTCGAATCCTGAAAGGGAACTTTGAAAGGAATTTTTAACTTACTAACAACTAACCACTAATATTTACCTATAAAAAAAAAAACTAAGATGCCTTTACATATTCTCCCTTTACAGTTTACATACTCAAACCAACCCAAAAGAGACAAAACAAATCAATACGACAAGACACCCTTACTAATGCAGCAACAGCACCTCGAACCAATACTAGCACCCTTGGGTTCCAACACCTACATTTGTGACCATTTTAATGTGTTTTAATGTAACTTTCTACTTTATGACACTTTAAAACATGAACAAAAGTGAGTATCCTAACACCTTTATGTGTGTATTTCACACATCACCACTACATCTATAAATATATCATTCCACAATTACAGATTCTGTCAGGAAAAAGAATTCATACAGAGAAATCCGAGAAATGGAGGTGAAAAAGAAAAATAACCATACACCTCACTATCTGGTCCTGCCTTATCCAGCACAAGGCCACATGAATCCCATGATCCAGTTCTCAAAGCGGTTGGTGCAGAGAGGAGTTAAAGTCACACTGGTGACTATAGTTTCCCTTTGGAAAACCATCACCAACAAAAACCTCACTTCCATTGAAATTGAGAGCATCTCAGATGGCTATGATGAAGGAGGGTTTGCAGCAGCAGAGAGCACAGAAATTTATTTAGAAACCTTCTGGCGTGTGGGGTCACAAACTCTTTCTGAGCTTATTCACAAGCTTTCAAGCTCAAATAATCACCCTCCAATTTGTGTTATCTATGATGCTTTCTTGCCTTGGGCCCTTGATGTTGCCAAGGAATTTGGCCTCCTTGGTGCTGCTTTCTTCACCCAATCTTGTTCTGTTAACAACATATACTTCCATGCTCAACAGAATTTGATTGAGTTGCCTCTTTCACAGACAGAGATTGTCATACCAGGGTTGCCAAAACTAGGACCTAGGGACTTGCCTTCTTTCTTGTATAAGTATGGATCCTACCCAGGGTGGTTTAATGTAGTTGTGGATCAGTTTTCCAACATTGGTAAAGCAGATTGGATCCTTGCAAACACATTTTATGAACTGGAACAAGAGGTAAGTTACTCAAGAGTATGTTTGGATCAGTTTCTTTTTTCTTCAGAATCACTTATGACATCTAAAAGCTAGTCACAAAATCTTCTCACTAAAATTGATTTTGCTTTTTATATCAAATATAGAAAAAATTTCAAAAACATGCACTGAATAGCTGGAAATTTCATTGCTGAATCTGATTTGTTCTAATCTATTGTTACATATGGTTGAAATTTGAAATTAAATTCCAATTAGGTGGTGAATATTTTGGTGGATTGCTGAAAATCAGATTGATTAATATCATGTTTGGATCAATTTCTTTTTCATCAGAATCAATTTTGAAAATAAAAAGCTATTATGTGCATGTTTACGGTGGAAGCCATGGACCATGTTGTGCCAAAATCACAAAATAACTTCCCTTGACTTTTGGGGTTGTTCACCGTAATTTTAGCTTCGCTATTGTTTTTTACTGTATATCTAAACATAATCTAACAAAAGCTTTTTACTAAGAATTTATTCTGGCTTTAGAATGAATTATAAAATGATTGGTAACCATACACTAATATGATTTGTTCTTATCTTTTGGAACATATGATTGAAATCTGAATGAATTTCCAATTAGGTGGTGGATTGGTTGGTGAAAACTTGGCCATTAAAGACAGTAGGACCATCCCTGCCATCAATGTTTTTGGACAAGAGACTCCAAGATGACCAGGACTATGGTCTTAGCCTCTTAGATCCCAATACAGAAGCTTGCACCAAGTGGCTTGATGAAAAGCCTAAAGAGTCAGTTGTGTATGTCTCTTTTGGGAGCATGGCAGGTCTTAGTGAGCAGCAAACTGAGGAAGTAGCTTGGGGTTTGAGAGATAGTGGTAGCTATTTCATATGGGTGGTTAGAGCTTCTGAACAAGATAAGCTTCCAAAGGGATTTGTGGAGACAACAGAGAAGGGTTTAATAGTCACATGGTGTCCTCAGTTACTGGTCTTGAAACATCAAGCTTTGGGGTGCTTTCTCACACACTGTGGTTGGAACTCCACATTGGAATCTGTGAGCTTAGGGGTTCCAGTGATTGCAATGCCACTGTGGACTGACCAAGTCACAAATGGGAAGCTGATTGTTGATTTGTGGAAAACTGGAGTCAGAGCTGTTGCTGATGAGAAAGAGATAGTGAGAAGAGAAACAATTAAGAATTGCATAAAGGAAATTATTGAGACTGAAAAGATAAATGAAATAAAGAGCAATGCCATCAAATGGATGAATCTGGCCAAGGATTCTCTTGCTGAGGGAGGAAGATCTGATAAAAATATTGCAGAGTTTGTTGCTGCACTGGATCACTTCTGAGCTGCTTTATATTAATATATTCTGTTATGCTTATATTCTGTTCAGAACTGTTCTTGGTGGCTTCTGAATCTGTGTTACTATCAATAAATTGTTTAATTTTCAATTATGTTTCTTTGAAGTTTGCATCAGTTGAGTTTAATCCATCTAAATAAGAAGAACTCACCTTTCATTTTCCGCTTTCATATTTTCTGGTGGATTAGCTTTTGAATCTTCCTAGAATAACTTACAGTGGCTGTTTGGGTGCAAGTGCACTCTAGGTCTTGCACCATGCAAGAGCAAAAATCACCCATAAAGGTTTAGTGACCTGCTGTTAAAAAAATTAAAAAATTAAGATTACATGAATATCCCTTTTCATTCTATCTTCTCTCTACCTTTCCCTCTCCTTTCTCTCTCCTCTCCCTTGTCCCTCGCCACCACCGGCGAAGAGGACCATCGGAGACCTGGATTTTTGCAGACTCAAGCGAGGTAATGGTGTTCGGATCTGATGGTGGTTCAGCGAAAGCGTTGAACAAAACCTTGCTTAGCCTTTGATCTGGTGGTGGTGTGGTTTATATCAGATCCAGTTTATTTCAGATTCGGAGAAACGCGATTGAGAGAGGGATCCAAGAGGAAGGGGAAGAAGTGTCAGCGGCATGGTGATACTCAACGGGTATATCATCTGCAATCCATGAAATGGCAGACATACATGAGTTTTTCCCTCCGGCGGTTTAGGAGAAGTAATCGACGGCGGTGAGCCGGTGATGAAAGCGTCTTCGAGAACCTTATTCCCCGTGGATGAACCAGAACCCAAAGGTAGAAGGAGGCTGAAATCGGTGGAAGCCCCTTCCTCTTCCTGTTTTGATTTTCCTTTTCCAGTCTGATTCAGGTTCTCTTCAATTGACTCTTCCTAATGGTGATTTTGTCATCTTATTCTGATTTTGGTTTCTGTTCTGATTTTTGTTTCCTTACTCTGATTCTAGGTCTTTAGCTTTCTCATATGTGGTTTGGAGACCTGTCGCCCACCACTGCGCCAGGAACCTGCGTCCGCCGCCACGGTGGCTAGCCGTGGTGCGGCGGATTGCTCGAGGATCTCTTTACGCGATGACAGAGGTTCAATGCTTGAGAATTGAGAGAGACTTCTTTCATCAAGGGCTTAAGTGTCATAACAACAATAAAATTAAAATTAAAAAATTAAAGAATTAAACAGGATCTATCGGTTCCCATTTCTAGATCCCACCGACTTACTTGAATCCAACGGTCAAAACTGGTATGGCACGGGTGCATGACCTAGAAGGTATTGCACCTTAGACAGCACCATAACTTACCCTCCCAAAAGTTACTCCTGATCATTTCTTTCAGAATTATTTTTCGTTCAAATATGAATAAAATGATCAGGAATGATTTATTCACACTTCAGTTTCTCTTACATTTCATTTTCACACTTTTTTTTTTCTTATCTCTCTGTGTTTTCTGTCACATCATATATCATATTAATTACTCATTTTTCTCTCTCCCTTCAAAATTCATTAAGGTTGAAGTGGATTTGGATTGTAAACAAGCAATTATTCTAACATTATAGTCTATAGAGATATTGAACAGGTTATTAGTGCAGCGGTGAAGGCTCTAGGAGAATACCAAGCAGGAAGATTACGGGAGTAGTGTGAGTCAGGAGCTCAAGGTAGGGACACCTAGCAACCTTGTCATATGGAATGGAAGCCACCTGCTCATCGCTTTCTTTTCTGATTTCTTCAGAGAATTCTTCTTCCTTCTACTTTCCTTTGAAATAAATAAAAGATAATACGAGGTCGATTTTTGTTATAAAAGTATAGAACTTTTTATAAAGTGAAGAGATATTCTTGTTTTAACAATAGCAAGTGGTGAAAGGTGACTAGGCCGGAAGCAAATTCTGAAAGCAAATACAAACTATAGAGGTTTAGGTGTTTAGCAACTGGGTGCAACCTTCAGAATTTTAACCGCGGAAAAAAACGAATAAAAAATACTTTTACCTCGAGATAGATGTTAAAAACAAAAAAAATATGACGAGTGATGTGATATAAATAGAAGTGAGAGAAAAAAAAATGTAAAAAAAGAATGAAAAGAAATAAGATATGAGTGAATTAAAACTCTATGAAAAAATTAAGTTGAAATGTTTGATCAGATATAGTTCAGCTTCTCTTTAAGGTTAGTAATTAATTAAAGACGGAAAATAAAGCAAATGAATAAACAAGATTTTTATACGAGTTTACCTCAAACCTTGGGCTACATCTAGTCTCTTACTCCTTAAGGAATTTTCACTCTTACAACCATGACTTTGCCTCTTTAGAGTAACCACTGAATAGTTCTTGAATTAGGCTTTCCAAGGTAACTACGAGTGGTTCTTTGAATAAATTCTCAAACTATATCCTTTATCAATAAAATATACAGAGACAAACTTCACCAATAAGATGCAAAGAAAAAACTTGTTTAGATGAAGCGTCGGCCAAATTGACGCTTACTCACGTCAGCTTTCTACAAATAAGCGTCGTTGCAAGTGAACACAAAAGTCACCGAAAATCATAGTGTTAGTCTTCCAGTGTTTAGCGTCGGTTGATGCTCAATGTTAAAATCATTGGCTAGCTTAGCGTTGATGTGAGACGACTCTAGTTTGTTAGAGTACGTGCCATTTCACAAGGCCTGAGGCATAGTGTCGGTTGATGCTATGTGTCATTGATTTCACCGCCCTTCTGTTAAAACAATCCCCTCTACCCTCATTCTCTCCATCCTCTGCAACCTCGCTCGTCCTTTATAACTGTCATTTTCGCCGCCTATCTTATTTTTAGCCATCACAACCCTCTCATCCCTCGATCGACCCTTATCTCCTCCTCCTTTGCCACCTTCATCCTCTTCTTCTTTCTTGCCCCTCCTTCCTCATCCTTCTCAGATATCAACCCTCGCTATCTCTCATCCACTTCTTCATACCTCTGTATCTGCCTCTTTCCTTTTTGTACCGCCCGATCTACTTGTTAAGTTCAAACGCTGAATACATCGTCTATCATATTTTGCATGATAACAATTTTCAAGAGCATAAGTGAATTGGTTAAATATTTCATGTAAACTGCATTTCTAGAATTAACCTCGACACTTCACATCCCCATTGTCTGATGATAACAAGACTATACCAGAAGATGCCAGCAAAGCATAGCTTGAAGACGGTCAAGGCACACTACACAAGCAAAGAATGCCAAATCAGCCAGATCGTCTTAACAAGAGAAGAGAAGACTGATCAAGATAGAAGGCAGTCCAAACAAGACAAGAAAGGTCAAAGCTGCAAAGACGAACCAAGCAAATAAAATGTCAAAAGTTGTCTGATGAAGAAAAGAGAAGGATGTTTGAAGAAAGAAGGAAACTCAGAGCTTCAGAACCATAAATGTGCAAGATATATCCAAGCTGACAGGTCGTCTAAGAAGACCTCGATTAAAGAAGATCTACATCGTCGATCTTAAAGGAAGAAGCAATGTCTAGAGAAAGAGCGGCATATTAAAATTGAAAGCTCTCTAACATTGTTGAAAGAGAAAGTCAAGTGCCAAGAATCACGTGATATCTCAGAAAGCACATTGAACAAGGAAACAAGTACAACATTGTCACCATCAACGTTTCATCTTTCTCTCACTAAAGGATTGGACCGTTGCTGCTTATGCTACCAACCAACTGAAAAGATACATTTTGTAGCAATTGGGTTCAGCAAAGGACACAATGCATTAATGCACCTGATAAGAATATGGTTTGATCCAACAACTAGTACTCAAGAGACTCTACACGCTCCAACGGTTCTCAACATATCCAAGAAGCTCTTGCAGTATAAAAGGAGAATGTGAAGATTTTCATATGTAAGAAATTGAGCTAGAACTTTCAACCAAGTCAAAAATCTTCTTCAGAAAGAAGCAACCTGAAAGACAAGCTTAAGAGTCAAGCCTTTAGACATCGTTTGCTTCAAAAAGAGAGATATTCTTAAGAGTCAAATCTTTATATCTCACTATCTCTAGATCAAGAACACAAAGTATACCTTAAAGTCAAATCCTCAAAAACTTTATATTTCCAAAGCTTTGTAATTTCTACTAGGCCTGTCCAAAAAGACCCGGCCCGATCCGGGCCCGACATAACCGAAGCCTTTTTTATCCAGATGGGACGGTCGAACCAGATTTCGGGTTCAACGGTTCATAAAAAGAGGTTTTGCTTGGTTTGGTCTAGTCGGTTTCGGTCTGGGCTCTATTCAAGTAAAAGAGATGGAAAAAAAACTTAGAACAGAAGGCCCAACCCACTCAAGTAAAAGAGAGAAATCCCACTTAACCCTAGCCTCCAACATCCTACCCTCATTCTCTCAACCGCCGCACAACAACCACAAACCCTAGTCCCTCTCCTTCTCTCTTTCCCGGTCGCAACGCCTACTCTCCCCCCACCAGCCACCAGCCATAAACACCAAGCCCCACCTCCTTCTCTTCTTTGTCCTCTCGATCATCCCCTCCGCCGAAGAAGACAGACTTTTCTTGCATGATCGACTTCATCCTCCACAGCTTCCTCGCATGCTTCATCGTTTACATAATCCCATGCGCAAGAAGAAGAAGATGAAGATGAAGCATCGAGCGCCAGTGAGGCTCCTCCGAGACTTGGATATGCTCGATCTCTCCTTTCTTACATCGCATGGTTCCTCCTCATCATCTATCTACTCCATTGTGACTTGAAAATCGCATCATAGCCTTCGATCTGCTCCACCGCCACTTGGAATGTCAGCAACCAAACTTTCTCACTCATCTCATTTTTTTATTTATTTATCGCATCTGTAATTTTTCATTTGAACGGAATTTGATTATTGAGAAGATTTTCTCTTTACCTTCTCTATTTCTCTATTTCTGTTTTTGCTATTTGCGATTTTTTTACAAAATATCTGGCTGTGTAACCGACTGAACCCATCTGACTGAACCCGAATCCGTTCAACTCGCAACCCGTCAAAACCGATATGTTCAACGGACGGTTGCGGGCTTGAGTTTGATGCATTTTTCACCCGCCGAAAATGACGTCGGTGGTCCGAAACCGCCCGATGGACACCCCTAATTTCTACTATCCCTCTTGTGAGAAGAGAACCTTGTAGAGCCAAAAGATCTTAGGAGAAGTCCTGAAAAATACTTGGTGAAGGAGGAATCGTGTTTAATATTCGTTAGGAGAAGTCATGTAGAATACTTGTAGGGAGAAGTCCTTTTGAATACTAGCTTGTTGGGAGAAGTCTTGTCTAATACTTGTTAGTGGAAATCTTGGTTAATTCAAGGATTGGACGTAGCCCCATCGCTTGTGGGTGAACCAGGATATATCGTTGTGTGCACATCGTCTACTCTTTCTCTTTTTATATCCGCTACACTAAACGATTGCAAAAACTTTTTCATAAACTTATAATTATTTGGAAAAATTATTATTTTAACCGAACACAATTCAAACCCTCTTTCTTGTATTACTTTTCTGATATCACTACTGTTGTAAGACCTGAATTTTCAGAACAAGCTAGTTTCCGACTCACGCGTAGGATCAGTGTAAGCGTGACAGGAGTTTGATATTTGAGGAAGATTAATGAAGAAGAAAGTTCAGGAATTGCTTGAGGAATGTTGCGTAGTCGTTTTCGGAGTTAGTGCGAGTCGTCTGCACACTTGCCTTAGGGCGAGCGTGTCCAGAATAGGCTATTTCGCTCTTAAAGCAACGTTTTAAGTGAGATTTCGAACTCTGGGAAAATTTAAAGATTCTCTTTATTTTTCCATCGACCAGCGTTTCATTTCGGACCTCTGGACTGTACGCACGATAGGTTTCACTTTTCGGATGTCCGCCGACGCTAATTTCTTTGCTTCGAAACCCTAGTTTTGAGCGATGGATGAAGACTTTTTCTATTCGGGACTTCTAACGAAGATTCCGTCCGCGCTGCCAGACTTGTTTCGACATTTCCAATCTTTCTTCAGTAGGGAGTTTTGTCGTCTGAGCATCACAGCAAAAAGTAGTTTTTCGGGGCAGATTAACCGACACCGCTTTTGAGTTTTTCGATATCGTTTTTCCCAAATCTTAGATGTTTGTTTTGAGTTCTGGAATTCTGACGCCAGAATCTCTCTTAGAATTCCACGGTGATCGTGCTGCAAAAATCGGAATCGCGAAATTTTCATTTTCCCGCGATTTCACCCGCCTATAAATAGGCGAAAAAGCAAAAATCTTGCCATTTCACCCATTCAAGGCCGCGGTTTGTGGAGAGAGAGGGAGAGGAGAGATTTTCGCGAAATCTTGACCAATCTTCGTGCAGTTCGTCCCTGCTTCTAGGTATCGAGGTAACTATCATGAATCCTGCCTCTGATTTCTGTTTCTGCTGAGTTTCTGAAGTCGTTTCTGTGCTCTAAGTTTTGAGCTTTTCTAAAATTGTCTGATTTCTCTGATTTCTCGCTTGGGTTATGTTCCTTATGTTCCCCTGAGTCTAAAACCTCTGTCAGTAAACTCTGATTGCGATTCATTTGTCCAGGATCTGAAAAATTGACTCAAAACTCTTTTTGTCTCACATTTCGAAACTTTATTGTCGAAAAGACTTAATCTGACTTCGTGCCTTTAGGATTTGTTGTCACGAATGTCATGAGGATCGTTGCTGTCAAATTTGTTTTCAGAACTGATAACTTTGAAGTTTTGAGCCTTTATTTTGGACCAAAATGCCCCTGGATAGTCATATTTCGACCCGATTGTCCGAAAATTGTTCCGACAGTTTCTTTGCCTTAGTTTTATCCTAAAACTACCTTGTGAATTGATTTGATCAAAGAAAAAGAGCCGAAGCCCTTTTTCCTTTGAGGCCGTGGACTATTTCCTTTAGGGGGGAGTTTTTCGGTTTCGAAAACTTGTCTTTTCGTACCTGATTGTCCTATTCTGAAGCTTTAATGCTTTGTCTATCGTTTATGTATTGTTTTGCGATCGAACTAATCGATTTTGTTTGGATTCTGCTTTGTTTTTCTCCGAGGTTCAGTTGAAGGAACTTTGGAATACTCAGAGCAATTGTTTGAGGAGAACTTTGTTTGCGAAGCTGGAACAGCTCGAGGTTAGGGCAACTTACATATATATTAGCTATGATTGCATGATAGGCATCGATAAATTCGACTTATGCTTTGCTATGATATTGATTATGATGATGGTTTATTGTTATGAATGTTTTCATAACTTATGATGTGATGTTGTGTTGAATTGAGCGTTTTGACGCGACTTCGGAGTGGAGATTCATTGATCTGGTGATCTTTGATATTTTGGGTTGGATGAGCAACCCTAGGCAAGTCCAAATGAGGGGTTTGAGACCTAGCCTGGTTGGTATTTGTTGGTTTACTTAGACTTTCCCCGGGAAACTTCTTTTGGGTGGTTGGTTTTCGGAAAACGTAGAAGGATTAGAATTTCGAAAACTAAAGACTTGGGAAACCTAGATTTTGAGAAATAAACTCATAACCTGACTAATCTGAATTGAAATCATTTTTATTAACGTTTAAGTATAGGAAAACTGAAGGGGAAAATATTTACGAAAGACGGGGAAAAGTCGACCTTTGTTGTGAGTTATTGGAATTGGGGAAAGCCACTAAGGTGAGCTATGGTGATGATTGAAAGTCACCGAGTACTTTACGTACTCTTGTTGATGGGGTTGTGTTGTATTGACCGACACTAATCCCTTGGGTTCTCTTGTTGTTGGAGCGGTGTTGTATTGACCGATAATTAGCGCTCTTGTTGTTTGGGCTGTGTTGTATTGACCGACACTAGACCCTTGTGTATTCTTGTTGGTGGAGCTGTGTTGTATTGACCGACACTTACTCCGAGTTGTGTTGTATTGACCGACACTAACTCATGGGTTTGTTGAGATTGGGTTGTGAGCTAAACACTTTCGTGGTAAGGGCGATTCGTTGTTTGGCTAACCACGTTGCATTCGATCGGGTGAATAACGGGAATGGTTCACCTGTGCATATCATGGTGAATAACGGGAATGGTTCACCTTGCATAAATGATGAATAACGGGAATGGTTCATCATATGGTGAATAACGGGAATGGTTCACCAAGGATGAATAACGGGAATGGTTCATCCAGGATGGATTTCATCCAGGATGGATAACGGGAATGGTCCATCCATAGTGAAGAACGGGAATGCTTCACTTGTGGCGAACGGGAACGCGTCACAAATCCGGATTCATATTGTGCATTTCACGCATACATTCATGCTGACTGAGACTGTGTGCTGTTTGTTTATTGAAGCAATGTTAGAGCCATAACATGCTAGGATTACTTATATGCTTATATAACAACTTATATATATACCCTGTCACATGTTGAGTGTATATGTACTTATTGCTGTGAGTTGACCCTAGCGCCTTGGCTTTGTTTGTATGTTTGTGTTTGGGCGGTCGGCCTGCTGCCAGATGTCGATGGCCGACTGGTTCTCGGTGGTCTCTCCCTCGGGGGGGGATCAGATATGAGCTGCAGGATCGGCATGCCCCACTGCTTGGGTGATCGATGTTGCTGGTCACCGGGCGACGTATCGGGGAAGGGTCGTGGAGGACCGGACTGACGAGCGTGGACGTCTGACGAAAGGAGTTCTATGGCGCATGGAGTTGAGCTTCAACTTGCCGACTTCAGATCGTGTTGGGTTTGGCACTGGGAGGTTAGGTTTGGGCAGGCGTCATGTTTTGTGTAGAGCTCTGATTCGTTTTGCTTTTGGGATCGGGTAGGTTTCCGACGCATGACTTTTCGTGTGGTTCTCTTACTGAGGGATCACAGTGAGTCAGTTGGACCATAGGGGTCTTTGCTTAGGCCATATTGAGGCCGACTTTCTCCTAGTGGTTTGTAATTATAATTTTCTCACTTACACTTCTGGGTCTGTATATATTTGCCTACGGGCACACTGCTTTGGAGTCATTGCGAGTGCGCGTGACATGGAGTGCAGCTGAGGCTGTACCTGTATATATGTTGTATATCGGTTAGTTTAGTAGTTGGGTTTTGTCTTTACTTCCTTATCGTTTTGATTTAAAGGAAAGAAAACGAAAAAAAAATTACCTGTTTTCCGCGTAAAGATTATTTTTGGTTACTAAAGTGACACCTGAAAATCGGGGTGTTACAACTGTCACCCTTCTTGTGCAACTACATTGCCAATTGTCTCATATTTGTAGGCCTTAGTATCATTGTCACCCCTTTGTCACTGTTATTGCCGTTACATTGTTGGTGTGCCTTCACTACCCGCCCACATCCACCTTAATAAGTACGGCTAATAATTTACGTTTGTGACTTTTTTTTATTTGTATTAGATGTATTTGTCTTATGATAGACGTATTTGTGATCTATGAAATTAAATTATTTGTTACTAATAGTTCAAATACCTTTGGAGGATATTGAGAAAGAGTATTAGATTATTTGTAGAGTTCTGGAAGACCTTAATAGAGGAACTCCAGAAATTTTTGTTTCGAGAGAAAGTGTTTCTATGACAATAATGGATTTGGAGAGATTGTTGAATGAGAGATCTGATGGAAGGAAATAGATGAATGATACGAGATACATGGACGAATTGATGATAGATTTGGGGAGAGTTTGAGTGGCTGTTAGATGCAAGGGAGTGAAAGGATAATAAAATGAAATAATTTGGAAAGATTGAATGAAACTTTGATTTTGGGTGAGTGAGTTAAAGAGTTTTTATTGAGATTAAAGAGTTTTGGCTAAAAAGCACTTTTGGCCCCTGATGTTTCAACTTTGTGCAAATTCTGCCCCTACTCTATTTTTGTCGATGTTTCTACCCCTCATGTTTTCAAACAGTGCATTGTCTACCCCTCATGTTTTCAAACAGTGCACCGTCTACCCCTGACGGAGGGGTAGACGGTGCACTATTTGAAAACATGAGGGGTAGAAACATCAACAAAAATAGATAGGGGCAGAACTTGCATAAACTTGAAACATCAGGGGCCAAAAATGCTTTTTAGCCAAGAGTTTTTTATTAAGATATTTGAAAACATAAAGAGTTTCCTTCCATGTTTAAGCCCATGCCATGATTGGCTAACGCATCAGCAATCAAATTCGCCTCTTTGAAGGCAGGATCCTAAACGATCTGAGCAAACCGACTTAGTAATCTACGAATCTGGAGAGCCAATGGAGCACAGGGGTGCGAGTCAAGACACCCGGAATTTAGAAACTGGATACAACCCGAGTCTAAAAACTAGGATACAACATGTGGTGATTTAATAACTACACAACTACCATGAAAACACATTTTTATTTATTTCTAAAAGAAAGGTTAGATTCCCATAGTTTTGATTTCTGCAGTGGTAATAGTTAAGATGGTTCACAGTTACACTTCACGAAAGTGAAAAAAAAAAAAAAAATTAGGGCCTATTTGATTGAACTGTCTTAAGAAAATTTTTTTCAAAATAAAAGAAGGAAAAAAATGTTTAAAAGAAATATTTTTTAACTATAAAAAATTGTAATGTGTAGAAAACACATAAATAGAAAATATCTCTAAGCTATTCTTGTATTTTAGTTTCAAAAACTGAAAATGAGAACTGTCTTGAAAAACAGTTTTTGAAAACAAGTTGTGGCAAACAAATTTTTAAGTTTTCCAATTTTTATAAACAGAAAATAATTTTCTAGAATTGTAATAAAACATTCCCATAGGAATCCCAATAGTTTTGATTTACTGTTGGAGGGTTAGGGAAAATAAAAAAATATGTATTCAAAAATATATTATATTGAGTATATATATATTAACTTAGTTTGAATGGATCTACATGCGAACTCAATACGTGAACCGGACATGGATGGATTGCCTCCAAATCCATCCGATTATATCTATTTGTCCAATCTAATTCACAATTTCACCATGGGGTCGGGTTGGATTAAAAGACTCATGTGCACCTCTAATTAATGAATTAAATTACACTGATTTTTAAGAGAAGATTCATTTAAAAATATTTAAATATTAGTTTACCAATTGATAGAAAAAAAAATTCTAGATCAAAAGACTAATATAAACATTTTTTAAAATTTTCTCAGAATTTAGTTTATTTTATAGAAAATTAATTTTAGTGAAGGTTGAATGAATCAATTTCATTTCATTAAAGAAATAAGTGTCTAACTTACCCATTTATTTAACCCCATTTTAGTGGACCAATATGATTTTGTAAAAACGTTAAGCATTAGTCCGATTAGAACCCATCATTTGTCATGTCATAATTAAACTTTAGAGAATAGATTGAATCCATGTGTAAAATTCTTTATGCATATTAGAAATAAACATTATCACTGGTAGGTTGTTATATTTGACCTAATAATATGTTTTTCCAGGGTTTCGTCACTCTAGCAGCCTTGCCATAATTGACGTTGTTACAGCCACTGGGGCGGGTCCTGTTGTTCCTTTTGGCATCCACCGTTCGCGACCTAGACATTGGAGGCGAGGAGAGGTTGGCTTCTTTCGTTGAAGGAAAAACATACTTTGTGCTATCAAGATAAGAAGGGTCGATTTCAAGTCGAGGAGGGAGTGGAACGATCTGAGGTGCTCTTTGTTTGTCGATGGCATCTCGGATAAGTTTCTTTTTCGCATATTCGTGATCTATTTTCTCAGCACGATCATATAAGAAAGATGTATGTGCAAGGCCATAGGATGCCAAGGAGAAGGTGATGCTTTGGCTTTGTGCATATAACTTCTGTCAACGACGCTATTGCAGCTCGATCTAAGCTTGATGGCATTCGGATCGGAGGTGCTTACTTAGCCATGACAGAGGCTAAGTCTTCTCGTAGGAAGGGTGGGTCTTTAAGGCTTTGCAGCGGTTCTGGTTTCACATCTAAGTGGTCTCCTCTCAAGCTTTCCTCGGGAACCATGACGCATGGGACTGCAACTCTTTTCTCTACAGTGGAGGGTCATGGTTGTATGCACCCTGATGAGGTTTTGTTCCCAAAGGTTTTTGGGAAAGTCGCGCATGTTAGCTGCAATGTGTCGCTGTTTCAAGGGGAGCCTTCAGGGTCTGTTATTTTTTTCCTTGTTGGGTATGCTAATTATGATTCATCCACACCTTTGTCTATTGGCACCTTGGTCGTTTTAGATCAATCACAATTTGTTGGGAGGAGTTTAATAGTCGCTTCACTTAGAGAGGATTTTAATGTATACGTTGTTGATGATTTGAAGTTTTGCATGAAAACTTGTTCTGTTTGCGGAATGGATGAGTTGGACTGGGATACGTCTAGCGATGGGATTCTCCGTGCTATTATTTCTGATTTTGATGTGAGGATGGATGAGTTGAGGGTCACACCAGTAGTTGGATTTCCTTGCTAGATCGAAATTTGTGGTATGTGTTGCTAGTAAACCCAAGATCGATCGTGAGCACGGTGAATCTTTGGATGTTCATCCGGTGGAGCCTGAAGCCCCTAATAGGGATGTTGTGTCTGTATGTGCTGGTAAGGAGTTAGAGATGATGAAGAATGTCATTGGCTCTCAGAGCAATGTGGTGATCCGATCCTTCATATGTGCCGCTTCATGTTGTTGTTTCTCGTTTTGACGCATTGTCATGTGAAGGACAGTACAATGACAATTTACCGGGAGCACAGGATGATTTCAAGACTCCACCACGCCACACGAGAGGCCGCACAAAGAAGATTATTGGTCGTTGAAGGAACAAAAATGTCCTTGGTTTCTCTAGGCGTCGGTGGAAGAAGAAGGTGTTTGAGCTTATCATTTCTGAGGATTTGCAGTTGTCAGCTCTATCAGATGCCACACCCACTAGTATGGAGAGTGAAAGATTGTCTAATGTTAGTAGCGATGAGTTTGTGGACATGAGAACGGCTAATGTTTGAAAAATTGGAAAATCTTGCGACTTGGTCTTCCCAAGCACCGAGGAGGCTATTGAAACTGTTGTGATCCACCCAGGGGCGGATTTAAGGCCCGGCTCGCCGGGGCAGTTGCCCAGGCTCCGGGCGAAAAAAAAATTCATTTGGGCCGTTTGTTAAAAAACTGGTATTTTTTAGGTAAACCTGGGCAAAAACATAAAGGTTCTCTTTTTTTTGTTAACCACTTAAGCTGGCCCATCCCATCCCAGCATCTCTCAACCAAAAACAAAAAAAAAACTACCCCACCGGCCCACCTCTCTCACATTCTCTTACCCATGACCCACCTCTCTCACTTTCACCGTTTCACGATTTCATCATCTTCTTCAGCCGTATAGACATTGTTCAAATTTCCACATTCCTTGTGTTCTTTTTATTTTATTTTTATATTACTCATTTTGATTTTTATAATTTCCATAAGCAAATTTATATTCATTATACTGTTGAAATATATTAAATTAATTAAATCAAGTTAAATTTTCTCTAGAATCTACACTTTCTCTCTAATCTGCAATCAATTAAATCGTTAAATATTTTTGGCACAAACTATATATATTTATAATGATAATCATATCATATCCTTTTGTTCATTATACACTCAAAAGTCCACAACTCCGCCCCAACCGCAATTTAAAACCCTGGATCAAGTGTCAGGTGTGGGCAATTAGGCTTGAGCTTAATCTTGCCCAAACTCTACAAAATTTATGGCTCCGCCGCTCGATCCACCTTAAGATGTCTCATCCGGAGAGGTTTATGTATGAAATTGTTTATTAAATCGTTTATTCAAATATCATGTTTCGAGAGTTTTACTTCTCTTGGTGGAGTTATAGTTGTCAAGTTTTTTGTAGTAATACCCTAGACAAAGGGTAATATTGACAAGACAAGGTGGTGACTGGTGAGGCACACATTCATTAATAAGCTCGGCAACCCACCTGAAACAAGAATTAATAGCGGCTTTAAAGCACAAGACTGACACACAGAGTGAGCAAGAATGGAAGAACCATCATCAACAAAGGAAGAGGGAATGGAGGTGTTTACTGAAAGGACCGCCACGTTTTACCTTCACCATCCATGCTGTTTTCTTGTAGAAGCACTCGGGTCTCTCTTGAAATGTCTAGGTTTTGAGATTGGAACAAGCAGCAGAAGAAAACATGGAAACTGCGTGGATAAAACTTCTCCTGCAGATTCAGAAGAGGTTCCTCTAATAACAGGAAACACCGCATGCAACTGCCACAAAAGCTGTGCTGAAGACTCTTCAGACCAAGAAGATTCAACTAGTACTCAAAGCTTTGTAAGTGTTCCTTTCTTTTCCATTAAATCACACAACACTTAAATCTTTTTTCAATTGTGTTCACTTTTTCTTTTTAATCTTCAGGAACTTATCAGAATCAGGCCAGGTCGAAGGTCAGATCCTACTCAAGGATCCGGTCCTGGAACTAATTAATGCTTACTCACAAAGTCATAATTGCTCAGAGTTGTTTTGAGTAGTAGCTGTATAGAAGTAATTTCCATAATGTACTTTTTCTACCTTTTCTTTTCTTTTCATTTTACTTTTGCTTTCTCGTTTGATGCTAGCTAGTATAACTAACAATGGTGTATGTGTGAAAAGTCATAAGTTATAACCATACTTTTGTATCTATGCACTAATTAAGAGAATCATATCCATGCCAGGCTTGTGCTTTGGCATTCTGCTACTGTGCTACATATGATAAAGCTGTTGGGGGTAAATAGAGACTAACACACATAAAGATTTACTGCATAGCTTAGCAGAAAATTAAAATAAGAACAAGTTTGTGGCTGAATGTCTTCTATATTTCTATTATTATTTTCTCCAACTCGTACACATGTGCTTATAGCATAGTGAGTGAGAGTTATAATTATCAAAGAGTTATCACTAGTTGCTTAATGCCTAGTTAATCACTTTACTAAGCACTAAGCATCTTCACTAACATCAAACACATAACTCTCCATTTTCAATAATTACTCTCCACTAACTTATCACCACATTACTTAATTAACATATAGTCCCTCTTAATGTGTTGTTCTTGAGCTCTCATTACTTCTCTAAGTTGCTTAAATCTTCATCTTGGTAGTGCTTTAGTGAAAATGTGTGCTAGTTGCTCTTCTGAACTGCATAAAGCAATTCACACATCTTCTTCAGTTACACATCAAATGAAGTGATACTTGATAATAATGTGTTTGGGCCGGCTATGAAAAAAAGGATTATTTGTCATGGCGTTAGCTAATTTGTCGTCACAATGAAGCTGGAGACTTCCCTCTTGCTTCTCTTCAAGGTCTTCTAATATTCTTCTCAACTAAAGTGTATGTTGTGTAGTCAAACCATCTGATTAATACTAAGCTCCAGCTGAAGATTGCGCCTCTATATCCTGCCCTTGTGAGCACAAAGAAATCAAACCCGAACTAAGGTTAAACACATAATCTAAAGTACTCCTGACATCATAAGGGCTTGGTGTACATCAGGGCTGGTAGCCTTACTTTCATCTAAAAGCCACGTTTAAAGTTCACTTTCCTTTCGAAACTTTAAAGAATGTCACTACAATAAATGTCCATTTTAAAGTAAAAAATTTAGCGCCACGCTTATGCCAATGGTTTAAACTTTTATTAACCCACAACTCAAGGATCCTCAATTGGGTATCTCATCTTTGTGCTTCTCTTTCACCCTTGAGGGCATGCTTCTAAGTTTGTCTAAAATCGAGATATGATACTTATAAGGGTTGTGTAAATGATCATGTGGTTTACTCAATGGCGGAACTAGAATATATTATTTGGTGGAGCTGAAAATAAAATTTTAGTGCATAAACTAAACATATAATATATTTTAAATTTAAGTGCAATGTTAACATATTGTTTGCCATAAATATTAAAAGTCACCTTCAATTAAAGTGCCGCTCTGCGCTCTTTTAGTGACTTGAAATCATCAATAAGTGAATCGGAGCTAAAACTTGTTGCAATATCCCTTTCAATGTGAACTATCATGATGTCGGCTAGATAATCAGCTTCCATCTTGTTTCTCAACCTAGTCTTGATGATTTTAATTGCTGAAAAAAATCTTTCAGATGTAGCTGTAGAAACTGGAAGAGTCATGATAAGACGAAGCAATCTATCAAACAAGTAATAAACTTCTGATTTTTTTGTTGCTGCCAAACATGAACACAATTCTTGAATAGTTGACAAGTTCTTCAAATTTGATTCTTGACGAGCATCAGTGATGAAAAGTTGAAGTTGAAATCTCAAATTAATCTTCTCCTGATCACTAAAATCTATAGGATAAAATTTCTCCACAATAGTGCAAATGCTATCAATATCAAAGGATTTTTAAGCATCCCTAGGAACCAAAGATGAGCTTAGAGTTAACAACTCCATTGCTTGCTCATTAAACCGGCTATTCAACTCTTGCAACTGCTTATCAATTGTAACAACAAATATTTCCACCTTGAAATAATGCTCTACTGTAATGTGATCTTCATTGTGCCGAGAGCGCCCTTTTCTTGCTGCATAAAAAGAATTGAATTGAGGAACCTCAATATCACGTTTTTCACAGAAAGTAACCACATATTTCAATAAATCATCCCAACCATCTTCTCTCATGTTCTGAATGAGTGTTTTGGTTGTGCGAACTACATGCATAGCATAACTATATCCAGAGTTTGTCGTTGCAAAGCTTGACAAAGAACATATGTTATCCCCATAATTTTTTTCATCAAATGCAAGATCAATACAAACTCAAATGAGGTCAAGCTTTTGTAAGCACTATCAGCATCCCCCCGTTGAGAATACGTTGATCCATCAACAACAATATTTTCTAAAACACAATGGACTGATATGGGCGGACCGAATGGGCTAATCAATATCATGTAACTAATGGGCCGGGCAACCCATGGTCCGGCCGGACCAAAACCCAAGCTATAAATAAAAGAGGACCGCCCAAGCGGTGGGGACCTATCATTTCACGCATTTTTATTCACTTTGTTACTTTCGTTTGCTCTCTAAACTGGTTAGCCTTTAGTCTGTGGTTCCATACCGGAACATTGGCGCCCACCGTGGGGCCCTGGATACTTTCCTAGGCTTCAATTTTCACCGCAATGGTGACTCGATCCGGGGCGAACGGAGAGAGGAATCATATTCAACAAAATGATGTTCCTCCCGATGTTCTTCAGCGGATCATGGACGATCTCAATGAACTTCGTCAACATAATCAACAGTTACAGAATCAACTTACTGACATCAATCAGACTCAGGGTTTACAAGAGGGCGATCGAAGAATGGCTGAGACGGTGGTGGACTTTCAACCTTTTACAGAGGAAATAGCGAACACTGCCGTCCCAGACAATTTAAAGACATTGAAACTTGACTCGTACTATGGCGATTCAGACCCAAAGGACCATTTAGTGTATTTCAACACGAAAATGGTCATTGTAGGCGCATCAGACGCGTTGAAGTGCAAAATGTTGCCATCAACTTTTAAGAAATCAGCGATGATTTGGTTTACCACTCTACCGTCAAGGTCAATCGTCAATTTTACTGAATTATCTACAAAGTTCTTGTCTCAGTTTTCTACCAGTCGTGCACAAAAAGTAACTCCGGCGACATTATTTAATGTTCGTCAAGGACCAAATGAGACTTTGCAGTCTTACATGGGGCGTTTCAATCAATTATCTGTTCATTTGGAGGATAAAATGCCAGAAATTTGCATTGCAGCTTTTGAATTGGGCTTGAAGCCGGGTGGTTTGAACAGTAATTTGAGTAGAAAACCTGTGGAGACAATGGTGCATTTGCGCGAAAGGGTACAAGGATACATCAGGGAGGAGCAGAGTGATCGGATCAAGAACAACCGCCCGAATGCAGCGGTTCCAGGGCAGAAACAGCAGTTTGAGACGAAGAAGGGAGCGGTTACAGATCAATATTCGAAGGGATGGACCGAACGTGGCAATGCAGGGTATAATAATCGTAACCGTTATGACGGCCGATTTGATAACCGTTCTAATTTCAAAAATCGTGCTCAACCGTATGGAGTGCGTGGGCCAGGACATTCGATGACATGGACTCGGAACCAAAATGACCGTGCAGTACCTTTGGCGGTTAATTTGACTGAAGCTTTGCACACGTGTTTGGAGGCGAATGTTATTCGTTTTCCACGGCAGCCAAAGCCGTCAACGGGTTACGTGGACAAGAAGAAGTGGTGCGAGTATCATAGGATTTCAGGGCATAATACTGATGACTGTTTTACTTTGAAGAAGGAGATTGACAAATTGATAAAGGCTGGGTATATGAAGCAGCTTGAAGGGCGAAGCAATTCTGATGAAGCAGGAACTTCAACAAGACGAACTGAAGATGGAAAAGAGATTGAGGGCGATGGTCAAGATAGACAATCAGATGGAAAAGCAAAGGGGCGAATTCATTCTATTTTTGGTGGATTTCGTGGCGGAGGAATGACTAATTCAGCTCGTAAGAGGTACGTTCACTCCATTAATGCTGTTTACTCTAACGATTGGGGAAGTTGGGCAACCAATCAACCCGATATAACGTTTACTGTGCGAGATTTTGAGGGAATACAGCCTCACGAAGACGATCCAATTGTTGTAATGCTGAGGATTGCTGATTATGAAATTGAGAGGGTACTTCTGGATCAAGGAAGCTCGGCGGATTTGATTTATGGTGACGCTTTTGAAAAGTTGGGGCTAAATGAATCTGATTTGTTGCCTTATGATGGTTCTTTAGTGGGTTTTTCTGGAGAAAAAGTATTTGTTCGAGGATATGTGGAATTGAAAACTGTCTTTGGAGAAGGGAAGAATGCGGAGGCATTTGCTATTAAGTTTTTAGTAGTAAAATGTACTTCACCGTACAATGTACTTATTGGGAGGCCATCACTAAACAGATTGGGGGCGATCATTTCTACAAGACATTTAACGGCGAAGTATCCATTGAGCAAAGGAGGAGTTGGAATTTTAAAGGCTGATCAAATGGTTGCTCGAAAGTGTTATTCAGAAAGTTTTAAGCAGTATGGGCACATGGGTAAGAAAGCAGTGAAAGAAGGGCATCGAGTCTATGAGGTGGATTTAGAACAGTCAGAAATTATTTTGGATCCTCGAGAAGGATTCAGTGAGTACAAGATGAAATCAGAAGAGGAAACTAAGGCGATCCAAATTGGTGAGCGAAACTTGAAAGTTGGTGTCAATTTAACTACAAGTCAGGAAAACAGGTTGGTAAAATTATTATCTGAGAATATGGATTTGTTTGCATGGAGTGCAAGAGATTTACCAGGAATCGATCCGGAATTTATATGTCACAAATTGGCTTTAAATCCCGGGGTGAAACCTATTGTTCAGTTTAAAAGAAAGATGGGCGAAGAAAAGGCAGAGGCTGTAAAGGTGGAAACAAATAAGTTACTGGAGGCTGGATTCATTAGGGAAGTAAAGTATCCAACTTGGTTGGCGAATGTTGTTATGGTGAAGAAGGCTAATGGCAAGTGGCGAATGTGCACAGATTATACAGATTTGAACAAGCACTGTCCTAAGGATTCTTATCCTTTACCGAATATTGATAAGCTTGTGGATAGGGCATCTGGATTCGGAATGCTTAGCCTCATGGATGCATACTCAGGCTATCATCAAATAAGAATGTATCAGCCTGACGAGGAGAAAACAGCTTTCATGACAAATCAGGCGAACTATTGCTATCAGACTATGCCGTTTGGGCTGAAGAATGCGGGAGCAACATACCAAAGGTTGATGGATAAGGTGTTTGACAAGCAGGTGGGGCGGAACATGGAGATTTATGTAGACGACATGGTGGTCAAGTCAGAGGAAATGATGGCGCATTGTTCTGATCTCGAAGAAGCTTTTGGCGAACTAAGAAAGCATAACATGAGACTTAATCCGGAAAAGTGTTCGTTTGGAATTCAAAGCGGAAATTTTTTGGGTTTCATGATCACGAGGAGAGGAATTGAGGCGAACCCTGATAAGTGTAAGGCGATACTCGATATGCAGAGTCCAACCTCAGTTAAAGATGTGCAGAAGTTAACAGGAAGAATAGCAGCTTTATCCAGGTTTCTTCCGTGTTCTGGGGAAAAATCAGCACCATTTTTTCAATGCTTAAGGAAGAACAAAACTTTTCAGTGGACTGAAGAATGTGAGAGGGCGTTCCAAAGTTTGAAGGATCATTTGTCCAAGCCACCAATTTTAGCCAAACCAGTTCCAGATTTGCCACTTCGCCAAGTTTTGCAAAAGCCTGATCTGGCTGGACGAATGGTTTCTTGGGCTGTTGAATTGTCAGAATTTGAAATCACTTTTGACAGGAAAGGTCTAGTTAAAGCACAGGTATTGGTGGATTTTGTTAATGAAATGTCTTCCAGTGAGAAAAATATGGAAGTTGGCGAATGGAGTTTGTCTGTAGATGGTTCGTCTAATGTCAAGGGAAGTGGAGCTGGCATAATCTTAGAAGGACCAGGTGGCGTGACAGTTGAGCAGTCACTCAAGTTTGACTTTAAAGCAAGCAATAATCAGGCAGAGTATGAAGCTATAATTGCAGGTTTGAAGTTGGCGATCGAGATGGGGGTCAAGAGCATAATGATTAAAACAGATTCTCAGATAGTTTCCAGGCAAATTCAGGGTGAATATCAGGCGAGGGACGCACAGCTGGCTAAGTATTTATTGAAAGCTCAGGGATTGATAAAGCAGATAGGCACAGTGCAGGTCAATTATGTTCCGCGGGAGGAGAATACAAGGGCGGATATTCTATCAAAGTTAGCAAGCACCAAGAAGCCGGGAAACAATAAGTCAGTTATCCAGGAAGTCTTAAGTAGCCCAAGTATCGAAGAAGATGAGACAATGATGGTGTTAAATTTAGCGAATTCAGATTGGATGGGGCATATCAAACAGTGTTTGGAGGCAGAAGGCTCTAATGTGTTGACATTCTCTAAGGATCAAATTCGCGAGGCGAGTCGTTACACATTGTTGGGCGATCAATTGTACAGAAGAGGGATTGGAGTTCCTTTATTGAGATGTGTTTCTAAGGATGAAGCGGAAAGAATTATGTTTGAAGTTCACGAAGGTGTGTGTGCAAGTCATGTAGGGGGAAGATCTTTGGCGGCGAAAGTGCTCAGGGCAGGGTTCTATTGGCGAACTTTACGAGGGGATTGTATGGAATATGTGAAGAAGTGTGGTAAATGTCAAATTTATGCAGATTTACATAAGGCGCCGCCTGAGACTCTTAGCTCAATGAGTTCATCGTGGCCATTTGCAATGTGGGGAGTAGATATTCTGGGACCGTTCACTCCAGCAGGTTCTCAAATTTGATTTATTTTGGTGGCGGTGGACTATTTTACTAAGTGGATTGAGGCGGAATCAATGGCGAAAATAACAGCAGAAAAAGTCAAAAAGTTTTATTGGAGAAAATTGGTTTGCAGATTTGGCGTTCCAGCAACTATCGTCTCAGATAATGGAACACAGTTTACAAGCAGGAGTGTGAAGGATTTTTGTGCAGGAATGGGGATTGAGATGCGTTTCGCCTCAGTTGAGCACCCTCAGACAAATGGACAAGTGGAGTCAGCGAATAAAGTCATTCTCAATGGAATTAGAAAGCGTCTAGGCGAAGCTAAGGGATTATGGGCTGAAGAGTTAATCACGGTCATTTGGGCGTACAACACTACTCCTCAATCAACTACTGGCGAATCACCTTTTAAGTTGACTTACGGGGTAGATGCGATGATACCAGCAGAATTACAAGATGTAACTTTCAGGGTGGCAACTTATAATGAAGAGCAGAACGACATGAATAGAGTGGTTGATCTCAATTTAGCAGAGGAAACGCAAGCAGAGGTTCGTTTGAGGCAGGCAATGGTAAAACAGAGGTCGGAAAGACGATACAATTCTAGAGTGGTTCCGAGGCAAATGAGAGTTGGTGATTTGGTTCTGCGTAGGAAGGCAAAGGGGCCTGATGATTCGAAGTTATCACCTAATTGGGAAGGACCTTATAGGATTCTGCGTGAGCTTGGTCAAGGGGCGTATCATTTGGAGGATTTATCGGGGCGAAGGGTCCCAAGGGCTTGGAATGCACAGCATCTCCGTTATTATTACAGTTGAAGTGAAAAGTGGTTCGTTCGGTTTGTTTGGTTTTGTACAGTTTGTTTCAGTGTATGTTTGTCCAAGACTATGTTTCGTTGTTTCAGTTTGTGTGTGTTGAAGTCTACGTTTGTTGGTTGTATTGTTTAAGACTATGTTTGTTGTGTAAGACTAAATTCGATGCACTCTTTTCTCTACCCCAGGCGGGAGAGTTTTTAACGAGGCATCAATTATTAATGAATAACAGGTATGCACTCTTTTCTCTACCCCAGGCGGGAGAGTTTTTAACGAGGCATAACCTTTTTAAAATGATCAAGGGCTTATCATTTTACTTATTTCTTTTACCCATAGCGGAAACTTATCAACTAAGGTCTATCAATTGGGCGACGTCAGACAATTGAGAAAAAAGTAAGTCTCTTAAAACAAGAGCATTCGGCCACGAATTCATAAGCACAGTCTTAAATTGGATTTAAGCTTGTCCAAACTAAGCACAAGTCTCCACGCGAGCATACTAATGAAATCAAATATGTTGACTTTGATTTCCATGAGTAACTATGTCAAAAATGAAAAATTTGACTAAGTTATGTTCACAAAGGCCTTATGATTCCAAAGTAGTTGGTTAAGTTTAAACTTTACGACATTTAAAGAGATTCATTCAAGGGTATTTTACTATGTACAGTAAAATGTGGGCGTAACATACTCGACTAAACGACGAAGGCGGATCAAATTTGGTTAAAGGTTAGTAAATGTTATTCATGCTAAGTTATACTCTGAAATTTTTGATTAAAAGATTGGTAAAGCGCAGTATTATTAATTATTTTGATTGTCTAATTGATATAGTTGTTATTAAATGGATCATGTTCTTAAGTTAGAAGGAATAACATAGTAATTTTTGTATTAAGTTAAGATTTGATGTTTTCATTGAGAATGGATAGTGACAACAATAATTTAAGGATAGAAATTATAAATTTAAGTATTACAGTTATCTAAGTATGATGCAGAGCCATCAGGATTAACCAATTTGCAGCCAATGATATATAGAAAACATATTACCTTAATAGTACTTAATAAAACATTACATAATATTTTAAGACAAACTGTGGAGCTACTCGCTCAACACTTACAAATACAAAAGACAAACTATAAACGAGTTTAAACTAACTTAGGAAATAAAAGAGAGCTAAAGGATGGATTAGAACGGTAGTCATTCTTAAACAGAGACAGAACTAATGGTTTTCCCCTTCGCCTTCGTTGTCGTTGACATTTTCATCTTCTTCATTTTTATCTTCTTCTCCTTCGTCTTCCTCATCACCAGTGTCAGGGCTGATCAACTTGCCATCGACAATCCTAGCATAAGGATCGGAACCGGCAAGGTTGATGGAAACTTGAGGATTTAGGAAAAGAATTTGTTCTTTGGCTTTTGCAAATCCGGCTTCAAATTGATCAAGGACAGAATTCTTCAGTTCAGAAACTTCTGAATGCAATTTAGAATTTTCATTTTTCAATTCAGCATTGGAGGAATTGAGATGAGTGATTTCCGCTTTGGATTTCACAAGTTCTTCCTCTTTAGCTTTCTGAGTGATGTTTAAGTCTTCAGCATGCTTCTTTAAGCGTTCATTTTCTAGGGCTAAATCTGCGGCTTTCTTCTCATTCACTTTGTTGGCAGAATCCAACAATTTCATAGTAGCTTTCATCTTCAGGATCTCTCTTTCTTTCTCTTCTAACTGTTTGGCGGAATTAATCCCATCAAAGTCAGCGCTCTCCAGGTCAATCATCTTGGAAATCGCCTCAATTTCAAGTCCTTTCGTCATGATGGCTTGACAAGCTTCCTTTAATCCGATCTTCTTAACCTTTTCCCGATCCGCCTCAAACACCAAATTTGTTTCCACCAGCGAATTAAAGTCAATTTTGGAGTCCCATAGCGAGGTCACTTCTTCAGAAGTGAGTTCTTCAAATTCTTTCAGCACGCTTTTCCATGAAGGGGGCGGAGCACTTGAAGACCCAGCTTTGAGTGTCATATGTTGAGGATTACCCTTCACCATAAATTTTTCCATTGAGGGCTGAGAAGAGTCTTTTCCTTTCGCCGATTCAGGTGTTTCATTCTTTCTCTTCTTCTTTTGAGGGCGATTCGATTCGGTGCCTGAGTGACTAGCATCGGCATCTAACAGAGTCTTCGCTGGGTTTCTTTTTTCCCTTGCAGCCTGTTGTTCTCGACGGAAACGGAGGATATCATCATCAGAGAGGCGAGTCATTTTTGCTGAAACAAAATTGTAGGGTTAGAAATAAAATAAATACTCGAGATACAAAGATGTGGAAATTTAAGAATCTTACCCACATATTCACCCAATCTGTTTTCATAATGGGCATCTAGAAATTCGGTGAGATTCAAGTCAATGCTAGATAGAAAGGTGCAATCCACCATTTCCTCAGGGGTGAGGGAGTCATCAGGAAGTTTGATGATAGCCTCATAACGGGCGGTCCAGTAGAAAGGGAACTTTGGGCTTCCATCATTGAAATAAAATACATCCTTGCACTTCTCTGTTTCGTTTAGCCTAAAGAATTTCCCTTTAAACTGTTTGTAATGGCTTCTAAATAAGGTAAATAGGCCTTTTCCCCTAGCGGCGGCTAAAGAAAGATATTCGCCTTTTATGCTTCTACCACTAGTTTCAAAGAAGTAAAAAAACTTATTGCTAGTGGGTTCGATACCTAACACTTGACACAGAAGTTCGAACGCCCTCAGGTATGCCCAGCTATTACAATGGAGTTGTGTTGGTGCAACATTTAGTAAGGTTAAAACGGAGCAAGTGAAATCTGAGAGAGGGAGTTTACATTTTAGATCGGTGAAAATGATTTCAAAGAAATAGGTGTGGTTTTTGCCGGTAGGGTCAGGAGCCCCAAAACAACAAGGTTCAGTAGGTAAACAGGGGACTATGTCAAGGTACACATCTTGGCCATCAGAGCGAAAAGTGTTTTCAGTGATTAAATCCATTACAGTTTTAACATTGCAGAATTTAGTGAACCTAGTTTTAACTTTGCTAGTGACCCATGTATCGACTGCAATGGAAGAAGTTTTAGGAGCTTTAGAGGTCCTACGGGTGTGTTTTGCATCCATTTTCAAAAGAATTCCTGAAATTATAAAGGATCCAGGGTTATGAAATATAAAAGGGTAAAATGTAAGTTGGAATTGTGGGGAAGAATAGATTTTAAGTAGAGTTTGGTTTGGATAAACAAGCGAATGAGGAAGAAGAAGAATTTAGATGAAACCTTTTAGTGTAAAAGGAAGTAAGATTTCATGAATAAACAGAGTGAAGAATGCTTACCAGTGAAAAAGGCTGTGATGAACTCGGTTAAATCTGGAGGACTTCTGGTAATGTGCAAGAACACTTGTAGTTAAATGCAAGAAATTTGGTAATTGCGGAGGAATGGTGAAAATTTTGAAATGCAAGAGTGAAGTGGTTTGGGGGTAAAAAGGATTGCTATATATAGAGAGAAGGTAGAAGATGAAAAGGTGTGTCAAAAAGGTGTGGTTAAAAATACTTGAGGCAAACTGTGAGCATGCGTGTGGTTTGTGTGAATCCACGCGTTCATTCAGGCCACACATTTGAATTTGTTGAGGCGGTGAACCGGCGCGTCATTAAGAGGTGACGTTTGGAAAAAGTAACGCTTGAGCAGAGAGGGGTGTCAGTTGGCAGGTAAACGTCGTTTCGAAGAAGAAGAGTCGTTTCAGAGAAAAGTTATCCCATGAGTGGATTTTAAATGCACATTTCAATTAATGCGAATAGCATAGCTTAGGTAGGTTTTTTACATTACAAGTTCCAAGATATCTGTAGTATATTTGTGATGATTATTGCAGGTACAAAAATCCGGAAGGGGATTGATATGGTGCATAGTGATTGAGGTGATGGGCAAAGCGTCACTTAGACATCACGTGTCACGCAGAAAGAATTATTTTATAATGATTAGCCTAGTATATTTTTACTTTGTTGATTAGCCTTATTTCATTGAAGCCTGCGTGCTCACAAATTGGTTCACATTGTACACGGGCGTACCAGAAGTTGTAAGCCTCAATAAGACACTTTCGTTTTAGTTCTAAAACATCAGTGTCTTGTGGGCCTGTGGACTGATATGGGCGGACCGAATGGGCTAATCAATATCATGTAACTAATGGGCCGGGCAACCCATGGTCCGGCCGGACCAAAACCCAAGCTATAAATAAAAGAGGACCGCCCAAGCGGTGGGGACCTATCATTTCACGCATTTTTATTCACTTTGTTACTTTCGTTTGCTCTCTAAACTGGTTAGCCTTTAGTCTGTGGTTCCATACCGGAACACATAACAAGTTACATAATACAAATCTATCAATCTACAAACAGAAGAGAAATGTGAGCTCCAACGAGTATCACAAGCTCGTTTCAAAGTACCAATCTGATTTGCTCCTCTACCAGTTTCAAGTTCATCAATCTCTAGCAAATGTGAAATTTCATCTAACTTGGCATCATGCAACTCATCATGCCTCTTACTAGAAGAGCAAAAAATATTGACAATAAAAGTCAGCTTTGAAAAAAACTGATGAATTGGAATCACTTCTCTTGATGCAGCAACCAAGGCAAGTTGTAACCTATGAGCAAAACAATGAATATAATATGCATAAGGACAATCATTCAAAAATAGTGCTTGTAATCCATTCCATTCCCCTCTCATATTTCTAGCACCATCATACCCTTGACCACGAATGTTGGAAACATCAAGATCATGTTGAGAAAGAATAGCCCGTAATTCTTGCTTAAGAGTTATAGCCTTAGCTAGTGTCTTTAATATGAACAATATGAAAAAATCTTTCTTGAATAAAACCATTTTTATCAACAAATCTCAAGACAAAAGCCATTTGTTCCTTTTTGGCTTAAAAGCATTTCATGCCCCTGATGTATTACAGTTGTGCAAATGTTGCCCCTACTCTTTTTTTGTCTACGTTTGTACCCTCCATGTTTCTGAAAAGTGCAACGAATGCCCCTCCGTCACTCTGACGTTAAAAATGGATGATGTGGCTGTTAAATGCCACATCAGCATCCTACGTGGCGTGACACGTCATTAAATAAAAATCAGAATTTGGAAAGGTGGGTGGGGGGGGTTCGAACCCGGGACTTCAAAGTGGCAAAACAAGCCCTTAACCAGTTGAGCTACTTGGATAATTGTAATATTTAGCAACATAATTTTATTTATAGAATTTATCTTATTCATCTTCTTCCCTCACCATCATCATGCCTTTTTCTTCCTCTTCCCTCATTATCACCATGCCTTTTTCTTCCTCTTCTTCCCTCACCATCACCATGGAGCAACCACTGCATTTTACCTTCCTCTTCTTCCCTCACCATCATCATGGAACAACCAGTAAAGCTCTCTTCATCGTGCTTTCTTTTCCATGGCTGAGAAGCCTTACCCACCATAGCTGCCTTACACACCATGGTTGAGTCATCACCACCCTCAACCTTCATCATTTTCCCAACCTTAGTTCTTCGAATTTCTTCACTAAACCCTCTCCGGATTACCTTAAAAACGTTTTTGGGTGAGTAAAGAACAATTCAGGAAAGTTTGGGAGAATTCTGGAGATTTCCCGGCGAAGGTCTCGCTGGAGAAGGTGGCGGTTCACGGCGGTCTATGATGGAGTTTCGCCGGAGGAGGAAAGGAATAGTGGGTCTTCATCCTTTCGCGGCCAGGAACACGATGGTGGTGTCCGTTTCTCCAAAAGCTTTACCGTTTGTTTGGAAACCTCATTTGCAGGTCGGGTGGCTCGCTGGAAAAGCTCTCAGATCTCGTTGATACTGGTTAAGTACCTCAACTGGTTAATGGTTGTTTTGAATCCCCAAACGCAGCCTAAATTTCAATCCTCATACCCAAACAGAACACCCCAAAAAAATAAAAACCGGAACTTTGAATCTCCTTCTTTAGAAATCGTAATTCCAATTTCTTCGATAGCAAACGCAACTCCAACGACAATTGCACTGAGAACCTCAACCAGTGTTATATATTACATTGTTATATATTACATTGTGTTACAATATTTCAAATTAAGGGAATAAAACAAAATCATTTTCTATATCCTTAAATTGAGTTTGTCAGATTCACGTGGAGTGGGGTTGAGTTTGAGAAATTGCTGAAAATGTGAGTTTGTTCATGTAGGAAATTTGTCAGAGTGAGGGAAGAAGATGAATAAGATAAATGCTATAAATATAATTCTGTTGCTAAATAAAACAATTATTTAAGTAGCTCAACTGGTTAAGGGCTTGTTTTGCCACTTTGAAGTCCCGGGTTCGAAACTCCCCCCCACCTTTCCAATTTCTGATTTTTATTTAATGACGTGTCACGCCACGTAGGATGCTGATGTGGCATTTAACGGCCACGTCATCCATTTTTAACATCAGAGTGACGGAGGGGCATTCGTTGCACTTTTCAGAAACATGAAGGGTACAAACGTAGACAAAAAAAGAGTAGGGGCGACATTTGCACAACTGTAATACATCAGGGGCATGAAATGCTTTTAAGCCCTTTTTTGACTCGTCACGGGCTTCATCAACAACAATACAAAACTTAGAATCCCCAATTTCCTCACGAATATGTTTTCTCACTTTGCTAGCAAGAATATGCAAGATCTCTTTTTGAATTAGATGTGAAGTACACTTGCAATTTTTTGGAGCATTATCCAACACAACTTTTGCAACTTCATCATTGTATGATGCAAGGAGTTTTAGCATCTCAAGAAAATTACCTTGATTTTTGGATCCACTAGTTTCATCATGACCTCTAAAAACACAAGCTTGAAGTGTTAAATAACGAACCGTGTCAATTGAAGTCTTGAGACGCAAACGATTCTTAGTAATTTGATCCAAGCTTTGCACATGAATAACATTCCTAATATGTCCATCTTGATTTAACAAGTCTTGACAAGATCTCATTGCATTATTGTGTGGTGAGCAAGGATCTGTCCCAATGTGTTTAAGAAAAGCACATCTCTTTCCATCATGAACTTTCTTCCAATTTTTAAAACCTGTAGCAATAAAGATATTTGACCTAGGTCATCCACTTGACTTTTTGCTAAAAAGATAACAAGGTAAGCAATATGCTAGATAACAAGGTAAGCAATATGCAGCATCTGTTGAAGGTGAATACTTCAACCATGAAGGGAAGATGCTAAACCAACTGTATTGAAAGCGTCTTTGACGGTCATCCTTACCAGACAAAGGATAATTTTGTAGATGTATTTGATATGACCCGTTTTCAAATAGAAACTTCGTATTTCATCAACTTGATTTGGTGGGTATTGCCAAATTTGTAGGCATTTTCCTGGATCACGTTCTAACGAATTTTCAAATTCCTCACATGTAACTCTAGGTAACTTGGAAACTTCTCTTCTTCTAATCTTGGATTTTGAGGGCTCTTTCCATGTTCATCTAAAATGGGAGTAACATTTTGTTCATCTTCCTCACAAGCTTTCCTCTTAAAAAAAAGAATCAATTCTTCTAGTTTTACTCATTGTTATCACCTACATATTAAAATAGAAATACCAAATACAAAATTGAATAAGATAAATAAATTAAGAAAAGTAGGAATTGAACTACCAAAATAGTTATCAGTCAACAAAACAAGCTTATAATGTCACTTCACTTGTGTGATACCCAAACTTAAAACAAAGTAACAAACCCAATAGTAAGTTAGAAAAATCATAAAATTCCCCAATTTTATAGATACGCAGCAACCCCCATTTTCCCCAATTTTGTAGATACGTAAGTAGCAACCCTAATTTTTTATGCAAAGCACTCACTTTCAAAGAAGAATCTAATCACAAAACAAAATCATGTACTACTTTTGAGGTAAAATAGAAAATAAATAGGTAAAAGTTGTCTTCTAAAGGGATTGTCAAAATAAGCAATTAAATCCAATTGTGGTGAGAAAAAAAATCAAGTTCATATATTTAATCTACATGAGATAGAGACTAGAGAGAAAAGGCAACGTACTGTGAAGTGTCAATGCCAAAGCCAATTAGAAAATTCTTCATTTCTGAGTGTTAATTGATTGTTGCTGCCACTATTGAAGCACTTGTTTCTTTGCTGTAAAAGAAAGGGGATAAAATGTGAATATGGAGTGTGCGAGACTGCGAGGCGGTGAGAGAATGAGAACGAGAGATGAGCTGTAGTCTGCAGAAGTTTCTAAAAGTAAAAAAATGCCAAGCGTGTGACCTAAGCTATATAGGTACTACATTAAAAAAGTATAAAATATATTACTCCCTCCGTTCCTATATATAAGTCACAAATAACTAATTATCTTAGATTAAGAAAAGTAGTTATTAGTAATAAATTTGTAAAAAAAATGATTTACTTTCCTAGATTACCCTTATTTACTTTCCTATGATTTTCTCTCTCCAAGTTAATACTTCTAAAGTTTATCATCTCTTTCATATTAAATATGAGGGTGAACTTGGAAAAAATTATTTAATGCTTCCTAGATATTAGAAAGTGACTTATATTTTGTAACAAAAAATTTTCAAAAAATGTGACTTATAATAGGGAACGGAGGGAGTAGTAATTATTATATATGGTACCTATCGGTGATTTTTTAATTTGGGGGGTGCAGCAGCCCTCCCCTGTCTCAAGTCTCAACTACGTACCGCCACTGGGTTTACTAACCCACAACTCGATGGACCAATATAATTTTTTTAAAATAAACTAATAAATAAAATATAAAAATTCTAAAACCTACTTATCTTAATCTTAATAATATATAAAGCCCATCCTCCAAAGTGGACCATGTTGCAGACTAATTTCCAAATGTCACATTTTCATTGGTTGATTTCACTTAATTTCCACATGTCAATTTTTTATTGGTCCAAGTCATTTAAATCGGCACATTTAATTCACACGGTTTTGTCCATAATTAATGCACATGGTTTTGTTCATACAAGATTCACACGGTTTTGACAATATACATAAATTAAAAATTGTCAATGACAATTAACAGAACTAAAAAATAGGCTTAATTGGTGATATGCTATAAAGATTCACACCGTTTTGACAATAAACATAAATTAAAAATAGTCAATGACAATAAACAGACATCTTAATAATATTAAAAGAAATCAGCCAATAAATGCTATTTTAAAAACGTTAATTTAACATAATAACGTTAATTTGACAATAAATGCTATTTTCTTTATTTTTTTATGAAATTCAATAGACATTTAATGGCCGAACCATTTGTCTTCTTTCATATTGACTACACACAAGTTTTAAATGTAAATTTGTGTATTCTTTCAAAATAAGTCAATGATTAATTTTCCCTCAAATCACTGACTTATTTATTGAAAAAATTAAATTATTTCATTTCAAATTCCCCCCCCCCCCCCTTTTTACTCTGCATTGTATTTGTTTTAATCATTGAGATGCAGAATTTTGTTGTTCTACATCAAATGGGGAAGGTTTGTACTTTACCTACAATTATTTATAAAAATTGTCTTATATATTTTGTATTATGTACGATATTATTAAAGTTTTCTTTTTGATTTACAGGACTTTGGGTTGATCAGTGAATATGATTCCATGAGGCTAAAGTTTCAGACTGCTGGGACATTGTACATTGTAGACCCTTTGGGAAAAACGAAAGTTTTGAGGTTCGAAGTTCATGAGGTTATACTGTAATAACCGATGGATGGACTAGCCTCCGTTCATTCTACAATTTCAATTACAATTGTTGGGTACTTTTTTGTCAAATAAGAAAGTTCACTTTTAATATATCTATCTATACTGAAACTTTTGACGAAATTAAGTACCATGGTTGGCCTGTTGTCACAAATCATACAAATCTTATGTTTCTTCGTGCTTTAGTTCCTTTCACTGACAACAGAGACATTCCTACTATAACAAAAGTGGGTAGCGGTCGCCGAGTTCTTATCACATATAAGAGAAAACTTCCTGAAATTGTTGTTAGACTTTCGGCTTATGAGGCTTCAGGAGTCCAGTTCGTAAGTTCAAATTCTCCCTTTCATTATTTGTCAGCTATTTATATTTTTATTTTAAATATTTCGTCCTCTTGATTGTTGGTTGTCTAATAATGATAATCCATTATTTATAACAGACTTTTCCATCCACCATTGCTTCATTCCTCTTGGAATTTGGGCCAGCCCCGATTATATTGCGCACACAAATTTGCAAAGATGTTTGCTGCAATCTTGTGTCAACCAAAAGCGGTGAAATCAGACTTGGAGCCGGTTGGAATGAGTTTTGTTACCTCATGAACGTCCGTGAAGGCGACTTTTGCTGTTTTAATTTTTCAAATATTATGTACCGAACCATTGGTTTGAAATTTTACAATGGTAGTCGCATTGTTTAGGTTTTCTACGAGATTGCAAATATTATGTACCGAGAGCGTTAAGTTGGTCGCAATTAAGAAAGAACCAGGGACTTGACGTGAGGACTCACGTCAAGTAGCAAAAAGCTGTGATCCAATTATCATGTTTTGAGTACCTTATTATTTGTGTTTTGCAATTACCATGGATCTTTTGATTTTTATATGTTTGAACCTCTCAGACAATTTTGATGTTTCATTTAAGTTCAAGTATCTCCATTGCTACACTTTTTTTTACATTAGACAAAATTTGATAAAACATCACAAGAAGTTTGTACGTTCTATTCGTCCTAATGTGTTGTTCATTTGATAAAACACACACATCCATTAACTCAAGGTTCTAACCCAATCCAAATGTAATGATGAGTTAGGTTTGCTAAAATAATGCAGGAACAAAATTTGAAAAAAGGAGATTGATATAGCAATTGACCAATGTTGAATTAACGATGATTCAAAAGGAGAATAAAGTGGATTTCAATGATATCTATACAATGTGGAGTCCTTGATTTGTATATGAGCATCGGAAAAAAAAACAAGAGAATAAAAATTAAAAATAGTGGCCACTTCAACTAATTTGTTTAACTGTGGTTTGTAATCACAAACAACACACATAGTATTGACCATAACATTATAAAAATATAAAATTATAAAAATTTTAAAAATAAAAAAAGATTATATACCAGAAAAATAAGATTTCGAATATAAAATAATATTGCTTAAGATTTCGAAAATAAAAATTTAATTGCTTTTATTAATTACCATATATACGATGATTTTTTAAGATTTTTTTCCGTTTCCTTTAAGCATTATTAATTACTGTAAATCAACAAATATTTTATTCACTCTTATGGTTTGACTTAATGTAAACAACAACATAAGATGATAGAATCAAAACTGAACTAAATCAAATAAGTCAATAAAATAACTAATCTAAAAATATCTACATTTAAAATACTAATTTATTCCTTCCTTTTAAATTTTTGAAAACCTAAAAATAGCTATATATACACACCAGACTGCACTACACCACACACATAACACGTTTTCAGAGTTTGGCTTCCTACTCTTTCAAAATCTGCTCTCTTTCGTTACATGTTTTTTTTAATCAAAGGCCAAATTAGAGCAAACAAGGTTGTTATTTCCTCTTATAAGAAAAATAGCAACAGCGACAGAAAGAAGGTTAGGAGCGAATCAAGGTAGCCTTCTGATAGATATCACAGTTGTCAGTAACACTGCCTCATCAATCCTGCATCCTTCTTCACATGGATAATACTGCAGGTGCATCTTCCAAAACAGGAAGAAGAAAAAGACATCATTCACAGCAAGGTAGGGCATAAAAAAAAGGTTGATTTTTGGTAGTGTGACATGCATCTGTATTCAAGTGTATTAAGTTTCCTTTTGTTGTAGATGAGAACAATCCTCCTCTATCTAATAGTCAAGCCAGTGTACCATTCACTACAACGCCATGTTTACGCCCTCCCCCAAGACAAATAATTGCAAAAGGTGAGAACAACCTTCACATCCCTCTATATTTCACTTCACGAAAAATATTACATTATATCTAACCATTGTTGCCTCTGCTTGGTGTCCTTTAAGGTCAAGTTCCTGACACATCAAACAGGTTTCCATTTCAACCAATCATAGGGACTCCTTCTACTGGACAAACGTATACGACAAGATTTGCATCTCATCCAGTGCAATTTTCACCTATTCAGGTTCCAATCGCTGGACTTCCAGATCCACAACTACTGATTTCGCCTAACACCGCAACGCTGACGGGAGGCACATTTCAATCGGCCCTGATTTCGCCATCTCATGCTCAAATTTATCCAAGTATGTGCATATGATTTGATACTATTAAATTAGAATTTCAATCGATATAATGAAAATTTAAACCTTCAGCTTTGTTATTATTTTTTTTGCACATGTTGCTTTTACTGTACGTGAAAATTTCCATTACAAAGCTTAGTATTTAATATGATATTTAATATTCATTTTTTACTCAAAAAACGAAATCAGGTAGGTTGATGCTTTTTTTTTTAACGTAGGTAGGTAGATGCTTGAGTTTTGTACAATATAATATAAGTTTGATACTATAAAATTCAATTTCTTTTTTTCTCCCTTAAATTGTTTACTTTTTTCACTAAGATACTAAAACATAATCACCATTTTTAAATTTTAATCCAAATGAAATTGGCAAAGTTATTCGAAAGTTACATTAAAGATAGCTATTTTATATCACATGATATTATTAATTATATGTTTAATTTGTGTTTATTTTTTCTCTAGAAATATTTAAATGGTCTCTGCTCTTTGTTTTGAAACACGAAATCTCACAAATATAACATTGCCATGTAAAATATTTTTCACATGACCAAAGCTATTGGACTCACCAAATCAAAGATAAAAATGCACGACAAGTTAATTAGACAGTGGAAATTTATCAACAAAGTTGGAAATCAAATCAACATGCTTAAAATTTACATAGGGTCGTACATTTTCGTTGTGCCATCCCTTGTGCCATATAGTTTTTTTCTTTTCACGTAAGCAAATGTAAATCCGTATCGTATGGTCTTATATTCATTATTTCTTAATTATACTAGCGGAATTACCCGTGCAATGCACGGGTTACTTTACTGTATAGTAATATCTAAAATTTGTATAATATTATATTTATGAAATTTTGTATAACTTTATATTATATATATATATGGTTGATTATTGAATAAATTTTATATATTAATGTTTTCTAAACAATTAAGAGATGTTAATGTCAATTGAGAAAAATCTTTTATATGACAATTTTACATAAGATCATATTTCATATTCATTTTGCTTTCTATTCTAGAACTCTCAAGCATATTTTTCCTTCATATGTTTGTAATTGGCCTAATTCATCACTCCTTTATTAAAATAAGACATCTTATGTCTTCCCTTGAACTGGCCTCACTACCTGTCCATCCTCAATATATTTTGCAACATTTGACTGAGTGTCTCGTATACTCATTCCCTTGCTTCCCAAATGATTGAGAAAAATACCAAAGCAAAGTTAAATTAGAGAAGAAAGAAGAAAAGAACTCCACATAAAATAGAAGAAAATTAGCAAATCATGCACAATTTTAAGGAAATTATCGTTG
This sequence comes from Lotus japonicus, assembly GCF_012489685.1. NCBI lineage: Eukaryota > Viridiplantae > Streptophyta > Magnoliopsida > Fabales > Fabaceae > Lotus > Lotus japonicus. The sequence goes on along the minus strand of NC_080042.1, from coordinate 31,571,138 downwards.
ACAAAGTCATGCATGGTCGGTTAAAAAAATAAGAAAATGGGAAATAGAAATCATGAAGAAGAAGATAACACACGATATATCATGGAAAAGTGAAGAGAAGAAGTGTATACATGCCTGCGCAAATGATGAATGTCTCTGGAGAAGTAAAATCCTCGGAGGAAAAAAAATCAGGGGAAGATTAGATGAAATCATGGAGAAAAGATAGCACACTTTTTTTTGGTACATCGAAAAGATAAATTGGACCCGCAAGGAATCGATCCCTGGACCTCTCCCAACCCAACCCATATGTCCCTCAGCTCCTACCACTTGAGCTATCCTACGGGGACAAAGATAACACAATTAATTATAGTAGGGAAAAGAGAAGAGGAGAATAACTTTAAATGATAGAATACATTATCTCATGGGTAAAGAGATTAAAAGTAGTGTACAATGCACCAAGTGAAATTGAAAAAAATATAAGGATTGAGTGTTATTTTTCCATAGAAAAGGAGAAGAGGAGGAGAAAAAAGTGTGTGTGGTAGAAAATGACGTGAAAGTCTCTATCTATATAGTGAATTTGTGTTGTAAACGTGTATAGAATTGAAGATTCATGATTGTTGAGATTTCTCTAGTTCCAAATTATATGTTTTGAATTGAAATTGAAATTTCGGAATTTTTGTGAAATTTGAGAGCCAACCACTATGATTCATTATGTTAAAACCTTAGAAAAGTTAGAAATCACTTTGTTTGATTGCTAATTATTAAGAAATAAATTAGTATAATTTGAATCATAGTAGTTTGTCAAAACTACAATAGCCCAGTAACTCGAGATGTCAGCCATATATATAAAAGATTCTACACCTTTCACGAAATTAATGTCCAAAAGTTATCCAGTACTAATGTAGTGACCTACTGCATAAATATGTGCCAATATTCTTGATTAATTAACCGGAGGTAACCATTATTTCATATTGTTTGACGTTGAATTAATTGCTAATTCTAACCCCTATAGAATGATATAATAATATACGTAAAAGAAGAAGAAAAAAAGATTAGGGAAAAAAAAAAAATTAAACCCAAAATAAGATCATTGGTAATGATATGGTTAAATCTAGTGATTCACACATGATAGCGTAGAATAAGAAAAAAATAAAGTAAAGTCGAAGAACATAACATAGCAACACACTTCCAGTAAATTTTGAGAGGTATGAACTGTGTCTTATCTGCACGTGGAAAAAAAAAACAAATAACAACACATTAGTAAATTAGCAAAGTGAATATGGACATACAATAGAAATTTTCAAATAGGCATATTATACGATTGCAAAAGAAGAAAAACATTGACAATGAATATAACAAAACAACCCTAATTGTATCATTGCATGTGGTATATGATTAGAAATAACAAACATTTGAACCGAAGATATTTTTAAAGAAGATTGATGAAACAAAATAAGATATTGAACTGCGCAGTGTAAACAAAAAAGAAATTAAAATCTTAATTGTCAAGATGTAGGAATAAAAAGAACAAACCATTGATCATTGGATGTTGATGAGGCAAAAATGAGTGAGGAATATAATTTTCTTCTTCATGTTATGAGAGAAAAGAATGTTGAAAACGTGAATATGAGAAAATAAATATATTGCAAAACATAAAAAAAAGAGAAAACTGACAAAATAATCACATGAGAATAATCCTAATTGATTGCGAACATAATATTTATATGACAAATTTGTGGAATATTCCATTTCTTGGAGAAAATTTTCCAGAATATGCTCTAGATTTTTGGAGAGAAATAGAATAATAAGGATCGCTAATGGAAAAAAACTTGGGAATTTGTTTAGTAATGAAATATTTAGTAATGATGTGTGTCTAAAATATAAATTATTTGTTTGATTTGTAGAAGTTTTAGCAACAAAAAAAAAAGCAAAATTTTTAAAAAATTGATTTTTTTCATTTTTGAATTTGGAAAGGTAATTAATTATATTCATTAACTTTAGGTATTAATTAGAGTCATTAATAACTATTATAAGGGATAAAATGTTTAATATAGATTAAAATTTCGGAAAAATAAATCAAACTTAATAAAAACATGATGCTTATTTTATGATTTACCAAAAAAATCATGATGCTGGAAAAAAATATTTATTTGATTTGAAAACATTCATTTTCTCATCTTACTCATTCTACAACCAATTATTAATTAGATTTTCAACAATTATTATAATTAAGAAAGTTCAAATTTAAAATTTAAAATTAATATGATATTTCCTTCCAATATATTTTTAAAAACGTGTTAAAGACATAAATTATAGGTTAGAAAATAATGATATTTTAAATTAAAAGTTTCAATATTTATTATCAACACTGCTGTTGGAGTTGCACATATAAAGGATTCCAATTTTCGGTGTGTATCATATTTTTGAATTTGTAATAAAAAATTTATGTTAGATTTATTTTTAAAATAATTTCAAGTTATTTTTATATTTAAAATTTTAAAAAAAAGATTCTTAATAATACTTGAATTGTTACAAACTTTCATAAATATAACATTTAAAAATATACATTCAAGTGTATCATATGGAATAATGAATTATTAATAATAAATGAAATTAAATAGGGTGAGAGATGAAATATGTTGTAACAAAAAAAGTGGGATGTCTTTTTTTTTTCTTGGAGGGAAAATGAATTATTTAGGAAGGGACATGTGGCATAGGCTTCTAGAAGGAAACATTATTTTCATATATATATATAGATTGAGAAGCATAATCAAAGTACGTACTCCCTCATTATGTTTGTAGTTAAATAATTGATTCAATTTTTCTTCTTGACACAGAGGCATCAACAGGTTCAACTTCTAAGAGGGGACGAGGAAGACCAAGGAAAGACTCACAACCTGTTACCTCACCCTCTACGCGTTCTAATGAAGTTCCTATGGTCACACCTATTTTTCACGGTCTGCATTGGACAGAAGTGTACCTTTCACTTTGAGTTTGACTTAATTGTTACAATTTCATGTTTATATTTATGATACTTTTTTACGTGGTTGTAGGGATAATTGTATCTCCGATTTCCTCAATGCATGTGTCACCTGTTACTCCTGTAGTTCAAGGTATGTAGCTCCATTGTCCTAAGCGCATGTATCATGGAAGTTAAATTAAGGCAGAAGCTCTCTAATGAGCCCATCATGCTCTATCTATTTTCCCCCAGCAAACTCCCCCTTTATGTTAGTACTTAAATAATTGATTCATTTTTTCTTCTTCACATAGAGGCTCCAACAAATCCAACTTCTAAGAGGGGACGAGGAAGGCCAAGGAAAGACTCACAACCTGTTACCTCACCCTATCTGAGTTCTAACGAAATCCCTTTGGTTACACCTGTTTTTCAAGGTCTCCATTTGACACAAATATACCTTTCACATTAAGTTTGGCCTAATTGTTACTAATTTAAATTTCATTTTATGATACTTTTTAAGGGGGCGAATGCATTGCATCATCTTCAACTACTGCAATTAAAGATGCTAGGATTCCACTTCAACCAATACAAAGTAAGTTTGTTTGCCCATATTAGACGATTTCCTTTAATTTTTTCATCATAAGCTGACAGCTCAAAAGTTCCATTGAGTTTTTGGTTTAAAAAAAATCTAGATATAAAGCATACCTTTAATTCTCTGTATGTCATATTTAGTATTTTGGAAGGTTCCAGCTCTCCATTTAATAGAATGTGAGCTAGGAATGCATTGTTCTGCCAAGAACCCAATAAAAAGATAGAATAATATAATCAATTCATCATTGTCTAATGTAACGAATCATATCTAAATTTTCAAGCTAAGAACAATATAGTTATCACCATGATGCTGCTATATTGATTTCTCACGCCAAAATCACCCAAGAGGATTGGTTGTGCTGAAGTGAAGATATAGATAAAAGATTGAGGAAATTTACAGCAAGACAGTTTTTCCCTCTCATTCCATGATAGGCATTACACTTAAACTGAACATACATGTTGTGTGTTTTGTGCACATATAAATTACGTAGTATGCAACAGCATGGTCTTCCAACATTCTGATTTATCTTCTATCCATTATGAATAGAGACAATACTTTTGTTTCAGACTTTTAACCTTCTAGACATAGCTTTAATTAGAAAATATGAACAAAAATCACAAGTTCAAAAGTCCGGCTTCTAGACGTAGAAGCAATATGTAGTATTTTTTTTTACGAAATACAATAATTAGGTACAATGTAGAAGGCCAGCATCTTACCTTGAGATTAAAAGTTAATTGCCGTAACTTCTCCCGCACCAAACTGATGAAGAGTATCCACTCACCGGATGAACTGGTTGATGACTGTTAGTTTAAATGAGATGGTTGGATAGTTTTTGAAGTTATACAAATACATAGTATTCATATCAATGAACGTTTGATGGCTGTAAGAAAAAAAAAACACATTGATACGGAATGAAATTAGTAAGGAATGGATTCATTAGATTATTCTCTAATGAGCCCATCATGCTCTATCTATTTTCCCCCAGCAAACTCCCCCTTTATGTTAGTAGTTAAATAATTGATTCATTTTTTCTTCTTCACATAGAGGCTCCAACAAATTCAACTTCTAAGAGGGGACAAGGAAGGCCAAGGAAAGACTCACAACCTGTTACCTCACCCTATCTGAGTTCTAAAGAAATCCCTTTGGTTACACCTGTTTTTCAAGGTCTCCATTTGACACAAATATACCTTTCGCATTAAGTTTGGCCTAATTGTTACTAATTTAAATTTCATTTTATGATACTTTTTAAGGGGGCGAATGCATTGCATCATCTTCAACTACTGCAATTAAAGATGCTAGGATTCCACTTCAACCAATACAAAGTAAGTTTGTTTGCCCATATTAGACGATTTCCTTTAATTTTTTCATGCTTAAAATCGAGATACATAAGATTTTGAAAATGTAGTGTTTACCGGAAAACATGAAATTAATTTGAGGTTTAATTTTAATGTACAAAACTCAGCGGCAAGGGAAATCAATGGCTATAATAATAACAATTCATTGCCCAGTTCCAGTAACCCTTCACGTGCACAATCAAGGAATGTTCTAACGACTTCAGGTAAGTAACTTCAAAAGTTACAAGAATTGTTGTATCTTTATATTCAAAATTTGGTTCGGTTAAAATAATTGCATGCTTTCAATCATTTTAGGATCAAGAAAAAGGAAAGCACCCCGAAAGGAGAATGAGACATTATCTTCATATAGTCAAACCCGTAGAGGGAAGACAAAGACCATTCACAAGACAATCGTCACATCCATTGCCGAGACTCAATATGCGTTTCAGAATAACATTGACGAACATGTTCATACTGGCACTATTCCAGGTATGCTAGAACCATAATTTGATGTAGGATGTTAATGCTTAAATATAGGTTCTCAATGCTTAAACATAGGATCTTAATGGTTAAATATGACATAGCAGATGATCCAACTCATGTGTACAATCCTGTTCATGCCAAAGGAGAAATTGAAGGTATTTAATATTGTTTTCATATTTTAAAATATATGTCATGAAATAATATAATAAGGAAATGATCCAAATTATATTTCCCTTTTGCAGAACTGTTGGACTTTGGTGAGCCAGAACATGAGTGTTCCTTCTGCTTTGCTACGATGTGGTATGAGGAAAGGAGTGAGAAATCTAAACATACTCCTAATCCGGAGTTTTCATTATGCTGCTTAAAAGGAAAAGTGCAACTACCTTTCTTGCAAAGACCACCTGATTTATTGTTTAATCTAATGAATGGAGTCGATCCAAGGTCTAAACACTTCAAAGAAAATATAAGATCATACAACAGTGCATTTTCTTTTACGTCAATGGGTGGTAAAGTTGAGTCTGCAATAAATGATGGAGGTGGACCCCCGCAATTCATTTTGAGTGGACAAAATTACCACAAGATTGGGAGCTTATTGCCTAACGAAGGACATGTGCCGAAGTTTGCACAGTTGTATATTTACGATACCCTTAACGAGACTTCAAACAGATTGCATCATTTTAGGTACGTTTCATACCTCCAAACATTAGATCAAAATTGAACAACTTCTTGGTCTTAATGTTGATGCCATAATATTTTCAGGAGGGACACAAACTGTTTAGACAAAATCTCTGATTGAGGATCTTACAAAAATGATTGATATTGAAAATGGACTTGCTCAATCTTTCAGAAGAGTTAGAGATTTCATTACAACAGGAGGGCCACAAAAATTTTGCCTTAGATTATTCAGAGGAAGAAATAAAGATGCACGGTTGTACAACATACCCACAGTTGATGAAGTGGCTGCCTTAATTGTGGGAGACTTTAATAATTTAGACTGCGAACAAGATGTTGTTGTCAAGGACACTACAGGCACATTCACAAGGTTGCACGAGAATCATGTTTCTTACATCCCCCTGCACTATCCTTTGTTATTTCCATATGGAGAAGATGGCTATCAAGAAGACATCCCATACAGGGAACCTGTCGTGGAGGATCAATATAACAAAAGAGACTCAGTTACTCTTAAAGACTTTGTTGCTTTTCGTATTCAGGATAGACGCATTGAATACGACAATGTAATTCGTGCTGGACGACTCTTTCAGCAATTTATCGTTGATGCATATACCATGATAGAATCTCAACGGTTAAATTGGGTGAGATTTAATCAAAATAAGATCAGAGTTGAGGTTTATTCTGGATTACATGACGCAGTAGCTAGGGGCGATACCGAAGCGACAACAACCGGAAAGCGCATCATATTGTCAGCTTCATATATGGGAAGCACACGATACATGTTCAATAATTGTCAGGACGCTATGGCAATTTGCAAGAGATTTGGATATCCAGATTTGTTCATAACTATGACATGCAACGCCAATTGGCCAGAAATCAAGTCGTTTGTTGAGTCGAGAGGATCTCGCCCAGATGAGCGTCCAGATATTTTAGTTCGCATTTTTAAGATGAAGGTGAATCAGCTGATGAAAGATTTCAAAAATGGTCATTTATTTGGAAAAGTGGATGCAAGTGCGTAATACATTCTCACTACATCACTATGCCTTACTTATGTTATTTAATTTATTGCTCAGTTATCATATTTCACGTCTCTAATCAAACAATTTTTTGAATTATTCTACTTTTTTGTTATCTTTTTAGAAGAAGAATATGTTTCTAATTTATAATAAGCTACGGAATATGTGAAGCTCTTACAGTAATTTTTTTAATCATTAATATGTTTTTTTAGGTATGTATACAATTGAATTTCAGAAAAGAGGACTTCCTCACGCGCACATACTGATTTGGTTGCAAGGAGAAAATAAGTTGAAGACTGGGAACGACATTGACAAAGTCATCTCTGCCGAGCTTCCTGATCCAGTGTTATATCCCAAATTGCACGTTGTAGTCTCTAACTTCATGATACATGGACAGTGTGGTAGTGCAAATAAAATATCACCATGCATGGAGAAGGGTAGATGCACTAAATTCTTTCCAAAAAAATTTCAAAACACCACAACGATTGACGAAGAAGGCTATTCGCAGTATAAAAGAAGGCAAACAGGGATTGTAATCAAGAAAAAAGACATTGAAATAGATAACAGGTATGCAATTTTTTACAAATGTAATATGCTTTCCGAATAAACTTAATTGATACCAATTTGAAAAAATATAACTACGTGGAAATATGAAAAATACATCAGATATGTTATTTAATACAATTGTAATCTATATTCGCCATAACCGACATTGCAGGTATGTTGTGCCTTACAATCCCACGCTCCTTATGAGGTATCAAGCTCACATAAATGTCGAGTATTGCAACAAGTCCAATGCTATAAAATATTTGTTCAAATATATAAACAAAGGGGCAGACCGAGCAATGCTTGAAATTTCACAGAAGGACAACGATGCTCAAGCGAAAGAGCCCGTGGATGAGGTAAAGCAATATTATGATTGTCGTTATCTATCTCCGTGTGAGGCAGCTTGGAGAACATTTGGCTTTACTATACACAAACGATGGCCGTCTGTGCAAAAACTAAATTTTCATCTCCCAAATGAATATTTGGTTTACTATAATGATGACGAAGACGTTGGAGATGTTCTAGAAAAGAGTGGTACAAAATCCACAATGTTTATGGCTTGGTTTGCAGCTAATGAAAAATACCGAGAAGGGCAGGATCTAACATATGCTGAATTTCCCAGTAGATTTGTTTATAATAAAAAAGATAGAATCTGGAAACCAAGAAAGAGGGGTTTTAAAATTGGCAGACTACAGTATATCCCTCCAGGCATCGGTGAGCTATATTACATGAGAATCCTACTAACTATGCAAAAGGGTTGTACATCATATAGAAGTATCAGAACAGTGAAGGGAGTAACATATGATACTTTTAAGGAAGCATGCGATCAATTGGGATTGCTAACAGATGACAAAGAATATATTGATGCAATTAAAGAAGTTTCTGATTTAGCTTCCGGAGAACAAATGAGGAAACTCTTTGTAAGAATGTTGATGATGAATTCAATATCAAAACCTACTGATGTTTGGGAATCATGCTGGCGACTCTTATCAGAAGGCATTCTACACCATAGAAGAAAAGAATTGCATAATCCAGGTACGAAATTTTACAAGTTATAATTAAGATTTTAAATGTTGTTATAATAAGTTAATTATTGCTTGGATTTAATTTAATTGAAATTCACAGCTTTAAAAAATTACACTGCGCAATATAATTAATGAGTTATCTGTGAACAACATAAGTTATATTCGTTACAGTTAAAAACAATTTGTTAATCTTTATTCTCGACTGTAGGCCTACGAATCGCAGATGCTGATTTGAAAAATTTATGTATCATTGAAATTGAGAAGTTGCTTCAAAGAAATGGTAGGTCATTAAATGATAACCCATGTTTGCCAACTCCAGAATATGATGAAGTCCTGCAATTTGACAATAGATTTATTGTTGATGAACTAAACTATGACAAAGATGCATTAAAGGTACAATATGAAGAGTTGCTTAGTATGCTTACACCTGAGCAAAAGTCTGTATATGAGAGGGTTGTCACATCTGTGTTGTCAAACTCAGGAGGCTTCTACTTTTTATATGGATATGGTGGAACTGGAAAGACTTTTGTATGGAACACTTTATCGGCGTCACTTAGATCCAAAGGACTAATTGTTCTTACCGTTGCTTCCAGTGGTATAGCATCATTACTCTTGCCTGGAGGCAGAACAGCTCATTCTAAATTCTGCATTCCATTAGATGCTACAGAGACCTCGACATGTAATATAAAGCAGGGAAGTCTACGAGCAAAGCTTCTACTTGAAACAAGTCTTATTATATGGGATGAAGCTCCAATGTTGAAAAAGTATTGTTTCGAAGCTTTAGACGTTACACTTCGAGATTTAATGAGGTCGAAAAATGAAGATAACGCCCATAAGCCTTTTGGAGGAAAAGTAGTAATACTTGGAGGTGATTTTAGACAAATACTACCTGTAATAACTAGAGGAAGCAGACAGGAAATCGTCGAATCTACTGTAAACTCTTCCTCATTGTGGAAACACTGCAAAGTTATGAAATTGACTAAGAACATGTGCCTAACCGCAGCTGAGACGGCTGATGAAGCAAAAGAAATCAAAGACTTTGCAGATTGGATTCTTAAAATTGGAAATGGTGACCATCCAGATTCCGGAGCAGGAGAGTACGAAGTCCAAATCCCGCCAGATCTGCTTATCCCAAATAGTCCTGACCCATTAATGGAATTGATTAGATATACATATCCTGACCTTGCGCACAAAATGAAAGACCCTCATTTCTTTCAAGATAGGGCAATATTGGCCCCTACACTAGAGGCTGTTGAAATGATAAACACATACATGCTTGAGATGATAGCTGCACCAGAGCATGAATATCTGAGCTCCGACTCTGCCTTGCGATCTGATGAGGATTCTGAAATCCAAGGTGAGTGGTTTACCACCGAATTTTTGAACGACACTAAAAGTTCAGGAATGCCTAACCACAAACTTTTATTGAAAGTTGGTACTCCAATAATGCTTTTGAGAAATATAGACCAAGCAGCAGGTTTATGCAATGGAACCAGGTTAATTGTGAACGAACTTGGTGAACGTTTTATTGGTGCAACTGTTATCACGGGAACAAATGTCAATGACAAAGTGCACATTTTAAGAATGGACTTGGTTCCTTCTGATTCCAAATTTCCAATTAAATTCAGAAGAAGACAGTTTCCAATTGCAATATGCTTTGCTATGACCATAAACAAGAGCCAAGGACAAACACTATCTCAGGTTGGCCTCTTCCTTCCGAGGCCCGTGTTCACTCATGGTCAGTTATATGTAGCTCTTTCTAGAGTACGCTCAAGAAAAGGTCTTAAACTTTGTATACTCGACCAGGGGGGCAAACAATAGACCAGTACTGTAAATGTAGTGTTTAAGGAAGTTTTTGGAAATGTTTGATGTACACAACACAATTACAATTACAATTATTTATTTCATTTTTCTCTTCATCTATCTTTACAGAGTTGTCTTATACAAGAATAGCTTATTTATTTATTAAAATATTACAACATAAAATTTCCGTGCAACGCACGGGTTACGGAACTAGTAATATATAAAGCTCATCCACCAAAGTAGGTCACATTGCTACATAATGCCCACATGTTTGCATTCTATTGGTGGTTTTCATTGAATTTCCAAATGTCATCGTCTGATTGGTCCACATTGTTTAATTTTCATTGGTCAAATTTAATGAGTCAATAAATCAATAATTAAATAAATCAATAAATCAATCAATCAATAAATAAATTAATGAATTAATAAATTCAAAAGTTGACATTCAAATTACAACATAAATTCATTTATTGAGATATGTTTAATTAGGAATATACTTCCCCATTCCTAAAAAAAATGAAAATACTTCCCCAAGTTGTTTTCTTCTTTTTTTTGAGGTTCAAGTTGGTTTCAAAAGAATGTTCCTTTGTAAAAAAAGGATGTTTTCAAAAGATGTTACATGTTAGTATATTCATACGTTTTCACTGGGTGCTCTCTCTCTCTCTCTCTCTCTCTCTCTCTCTCAACTCCTCTCCCTACTCTGCGTTTTCTCTCTGTGTCAATTCTTCAACTTCAATCCTCATCATCTAACCATGCTCCTCACTGCCATCATTGTTCTCTCCTCTTCGTCACCGCCATTACTGTTCTCTCCGCTTCGTCCTCTAATGCCTCAAATCCCTGATTTCGATTGTGGATGATAAGGTATGACTCTTTGTTGTTTGAAGTGTTAATTCTAATATCTTTATAATTTTTCAGATTTTAAGCTTTTGATAATTTTGAGTTCTTCCCTAATTTTCTAACAGCTTGGAGGTTGAAAAATGCAATCCGGTCGCTGCTTGCTCACAGTCACACTGAGTCGCTGCCATGTCCCTCAGAGTTCAGAGCTACTTCAAACCCTAATTTTGGAACTGTTTGAGGCTGAAAATAGAATCCCATTAGTTTCTCCGTTAAAACGCACAGGTACCATGGGAACATTACTAAGAATTCCTGTTATAACGCGCAGGAATCCCGTTAATTATTCTATACACACATTTCAAATATGGTCTCTTAATATATAATAGGAGTTGATTTCAATCTTGCCATGTTATTCCATCAAATTATCCTTATGATAGTTAATGTAGGAAATCAGACTGTTTATACATTGATACTCTTACACAATGTATTTAAATGACTATTAAATGTCACATTCAATAAACATTATTATTGTAACAATTTTTTTAGAAGGCAATTTCATGATAGAATCAAGGCCTGATTTAGTTTGAATTGAATTCAATAAATTGATTATCAGATGTGGTACGCTAGCCTATGAGCTATATATTTACATGAAAGAATCTTCTTTATTTGACTGTTTCAGATTTCTAGTGGTGGTGCTTGCTTCAATGAAAGGGCAAGGAAAAAGAAGAATTGATATAGCAGAGTGGCAGTTTAGCTGTTAGGAAAGAAGGTATGGCTATAACAAAATAATCTCAAAGCAAGCACTACCCCCTCCCTTCTTTCATGTGTTTTTTCTTTTATTTTCATAGCTGTATTTCTTCTCTGGCTAATCACCCCATGCGTATCTTGCTTTTCTGAAGCATTAGTTTTTCATGACAAATTATAATATGCAAAGTGCAATGTCACTGCAAAAGGAGAATGTGTTGGAAATATAGTGGGGTTTTTCATTTGTGATACAAAGAGACAACCCTATTTTAAATTTTATAGTGCTTTTTAATTGTTAGGCTATGAGTATTGGAGCCAGATTTGGTGGGAATATGAACTATCAGCACATTTGACGCTTCACAAGAATGGAGGGGGTGCTCAACGCCAAAGGTAATCAATCTTCCCTTTTCACAATATTGTATTTTGTTCGATAAGAATTCTCTTTTCACCCCATTGTTAGCCTCATAAGTATCATAACATTGTAGAACATTTGAACATTTTATGGTGTTGCATTTTTTTTTTGTTGCCTAGATCTTATTTTTGAATAAAACCACAATGTCCATCGTATGTCACCTCAGGCTTGACTTTTCCCTAAAAAGTAAAGCAAGAATTTCTTCCACAGCCTTTATTTTAGCATAATACTTTAAAATACCTAATAGTTCTTTAATTTTATAACTTCCATTTGATAAGGATTATTACTTGAATTTCACCTGTGCTTTTCCCGTGATGCAATATGCTACATGGAAGGAAGAATGCCGTGAATTGTTTCCTCTAACTGGAAGTGGTAGATTTATCACCATGGGATTGGTTGAATAGTCAACCAATTCAAGATCCATTAGTTCTGTCAGAAACAAATCAAGCGAAATTGGTGTCTATTTAGTAGGAGTTGCTCCTGATGTTGTTTTGGGGCTTAGACCTAGAAGCATTACAATCCAAAGTTTAAGGGAATGATTAGGAATTCTTTCTCAAGTTTCTTAAATGAGAATGAGTTTGAGAGAATTATTTTCTATTATAATAGATGCATCAAATGGTGTTTTGCAATACCCTGCTAAGTCTAGGCTATTTGTTTATTTAGCATATTATGATATTGCAGAAAACCAAAGAAGGGTTCATATTATCACGGGTGAGAGAAAAGAATTAACATTCTTTACTATATGTGTTTGAACTTTTGACTGAGAATTTAAGCTCATTTTTATGGTTATCTGTGTTGGGATTGTGGCTTAGGGACGGTTACGCCTGTTTCTGCTGCATGTGCATTTGGAGTTGGAGCTGGTATTAGGCACTGAAGAAAAGTGTGAGGTGAGAGCTAAAGCACCAGTCACATGTGTAGTTCAAAGCAACATCAGAGTAACTGACATAAATATAGATGATATGCTTCTTGAGCATTGTGTGCTATTTAAGTGGATGTTTTTCTTAGTAACTAAGTGTAGAAGGAAGAATGAGAGGAAATTTTTTTCATTGTGATAAAAGAACAAAGGATGATGTGGATGGTGCTTCTACTAGATTTTACTTATTTATTTCATTGTGATAGAATAAAATTAAATTTTATTTACTTTTGATAGAATAACAGAGGATCATGTTTTCATTTATAAGAATCATGATTTCACTTTATTATATTGGTTTGCTTTAGCTGATATTTCTTTATGTGTTGCTTGCTATTAATTCGGGGTGGATTTTCATTGAGGCCACCTAAATTTGAGTTAGCTGCTAACATCAACATTTGGTTCATGGCTATCCCAAGTAAGCCTATTCTCTCTTCTCTATTCGCTTCACCTATTGTGTTGCCCCTTTTTACATGATTTATTTCAATTTTTTGTATTTCACCAAGAGGAAAAAAATTATTCTGTTGTTTGATAATTTATTGTGTTTCATACTCTTCCATTTCATGATGCTTACGATTTGATGAGTTGCCACGCAGTCACAATATCTTTTCTCATGATTTTGTCATCTACTGATTTGAGCTTGAGGTTTTTTAAGGTTTGAAGCATGGAGTTGAGATAGCCTGAATGGATCATTGAAGATTGAGTACATTTTTTGGTAATTCTCATTATACCTTATTATTTCTTTTTATTTGGTTTTCAGCGGATGTTCTGTTTGGCCCGAGTATCGTTCAGGTGTTGCTTTCGAAAAATATAATGAATCTTCCAAGATATAAACTTTCTTTTTCCTTGCAAATTTCAGAGTAAGTTTCCTTGCTTTCAAAATTTTCAAATTTTAAATGAACAGACTTTCTAAATATATGTAAGACCCAAATTTCAGACTTGGATTTAAATAATTATTTTTCCAACCCACGAGTAGAATCGGTTTAACCGCAAAAGGACCTGGTAAAGGAGAATGCTGTTTTGGATGACTTAATGAAGAAGAACGTTCAGGAAATTGCTTGAGAATAGTATTGTAGTCGCTATAGATTATAGCACGAGCCTTATTTACGTCCGCCTTAGGGCGAAAGCGTTAGGTAAGGGCTAATCTGCTCTTAAAGCATTGTAGAAACGAAATTCAAAAATCTTTAGAGGAATATAAGAATTTTTCTTCTTCCTTTCCATGACAAGTGTTTCGACTCGAAACCCCGGAATGTACGAACGACCGATTCCAATTCTCGGAAGTTTGCTGAAACTAAGTTCCTGATAGCTCAAGAACCTTAAAATAAACTGTCGATGGAGACTTTTTCTATTCAGAGCTTCAAACGAAGATTTCACACGTGCGTACCGATTTCTTTTGATGTTTCTAATCTTTCTTCAGAAGGAAGTTTTCTCATCCCACATCAATTGCAAAAAGTAGTTCTGCGGCATTTTTGAAACAGACTGCGTTCAAGCCATTTTCTCATTTAAAATGAATCCAGAGCAAGTATCGGCCTTTTATGGAAGGATACTTAGCTTAATTGCATAATATGACAACGTCATATTTGTTCTAATTGTCTAATAATTACTCTTTAGCTTAATTCTTACTCATTTCTTTGTCTATGGATCATTTTTATTTGCTCAAAGTGATCCTAATTTATATTTTATCATTTCATTAAGCTCCTCATAATTTTTGGTATAATTATATATTATCTCTACATTTTTCTCTTAACTCTATGGGGTAAATCTTCCGGTGTCCAAATCAATTTGTACAAGTTTTAAAAATATCTTTTCAAAATATCTTTAGAAAATATCTAATTTATTCTTATCCTCCTCCTCTAACACTCGACTCACTCTCCTTCTATTTCACTCACGCACTCTCATTCTCGACCACTCACCCATTCACTCTCCTTTCTTTTCATTTTCTTTCTTTTGTTGCAGCAGACCCATTTTCATTTTCTTCTTCTGTTACGTCTCTTCCTCTTTGTGCAGCAAACACCACCACCAACATATATCAATTTTATCTCCATTCCCTCACAAAATATGTATCCTCACGCTGCTCTCTGTTTCTCTCACTCACGATTTCTTCTCCCATCATCACCAATATTTTCTTCTTCTTTTCTCCTCCTCCTTATTTCTCCCAAGTTGCAGCACCCACACCAACACCAACACCATGTTCATGCTTCTTCTTCCTCTATCAACCATGGCAGCACCCCATCATCAACATGTTCTTCTTCTTCTCCAACCATGGAACCATTACCTTCACTTCCTTCCCCCATGAGCAAGCCGTCACCACTCTTGTCTCCATGGATCTGAATCACGAGCTCCTCTCCTTGGCTGCGGCACCATCATGTCTTCTTCTTCTTTCTTCCTCACGAAGCCACCATCGATGGCCACCCACAACACCATCATGGACGCACCACATGAACCACCACCATGGGTCTCTCTTTCCAGCCGAGAGCACCACCTCCATGGCCACGAAGCAAGCAAAGAGAAACGACAAAGGAACCATGAAAGAAAACAGGGGAGAACGACGTGAAAACGCCACCGCCAACGTCGCCAGCGTCGCAAACTTCGACCTTCGATTCCGGTGTACTCGGAGTCTCGGACCTCCGTTCACAGCGAGGTTAGTACCGTTGGAACCCTTGCGGCTTTCACAACAAAACCCATATTCCGGATCATCGTTCCGTCGCCGTCGACCGCCGCCGCTGCCGCCTTCGGGAGCTTTTTCTGGTCAACTCCGGCGACCGATGGAAAAACGGAGTGTACTGCGGCGATCCTTGCCGCGAGGAGAGTAAAACCCTATTTTCAATTTCATATTTGGGACATTTTCTTGGACGACCCGACGACCACCGTCGACCTTCGGTTGAACTTTATGGGCAAACTGTCGACCCTTTGGGGAAACAGACAACGTCGTTGGGCTTCTGGTCACGAGAGGATGAAGGAACAACCTTTCTTTGTGTCTTCGGCGAAAGTTCCTTCGTTAACCCCGTGAGCCGCAACTTTCTCTGGAGACTCTTCGCCGACAAGTTTCTGAAACTTGATTTTCGGTACGAATATCGGAAACGCTTGGCGATGAAGCCAAAGGACAAAAGGAAGTAAGCTTACACGGGAAAACAAAGATGTGTTCGGATCGGAGTTGCACCACAGTATGGAAATTGGCTAAGGTGAGGGTAACTTACTTGCTAGCTAATGCCACTAAGCGTCCATCAATTCGACTTGGTTATTGTGTTGATATTGAATATTGCTTTGATTTTGATTATTGCTTGGAACTGAGTAAATGATTTCTGGAGACTTCGATCGAGTGAACTTATATGAAACGTGTGTCTCCGTTTTCTGAGAGGCTTCGGCCGTTTACTGGTTTCTGTCTTATCGCTTTCCAGTGGATAGGACAAGGTTATGTTTACAGCACTGCAATATTGATCCATTGCTCGATAGAGTTTGATGTATTTGCGTTTATGAATAAATTGTGCTGACTATATTCGTGCATTTGATGCCACTCTCGGAGTGTGGAATACACTTACCCTTGTCATGACAATGACGGATTTGTTTTGGGAATGTTTGTTAGGTCGAACCAAGGTTCATACCTCTATTGTTTTAGGGAATCGAGATCTTCTCGGGGAACTATTTGGGTTGATGAGAATTTTGACTTATAGAAGTTTTGGATCAAATGAACATAAACTGATTGGAAATAAAATTCATAATGTACTACCTAAAAACTAGAATGCTTTTAATTAATAAGAACCATTCAACGAAAAAGACTTAGGAATGAAAGTGAGTTTGGAAAACGGGAATGGGTCGGTGATCCTAGCCTTGGGAACTTTATTTTGAAAGGTGTTGGAAATGAAAACTGAACTTTGGAATTAAAGACATAATGCAACAACTTACGATGGAATACTTTACCTAATAAATATTGTTTTAAGGAAACTCATATTATGGAAAGAATTTGTAGACGGGCTTAGCGAAGGATCTGGGCGTTAGTGAGGTACCTAGTAGAGTACTCTTGGTGTAGCAGGATTTGACGGTCAACCGTGTAGAGTTGCATCGTCCCTGACTATACCCGGCACAACAGGAAGTGACGGTCAGCCGCGTAGAGTTGTATCGTTCCTGTTGATGTCTGGCATAGTGTTGGTCAATCTGCAAGTGTACAGAATCTACCCGGTTTTAATTTATCGAACCACAGGGAATTGGAATGCGAATTCGGTTTAAGAATCAAGTTCAAAGTTGGAAAGCAAATAAAATTCAGTTTTAAGGATTGGTTGTTGAGTTGATTAATTATAAAGCTAACAAAGATAAGTGTGTGAAGAACAATGGTGAGAATGCCTTGGGTTCTTGCTTAACTAATTCAGTTTTAGTCAACCTATTCTATCCACAGAACTCTGAGTCTCTCCTTGATGCTATAATCTAACCAACTACCTATCGATGCCTCGCATAGGTAATACTCTCAAATCAAAGGATAAGCTCAATTTCTTGTGTACTTAAACAATTGTTTGAGGCATTAGGTTTTCAATTTCATATCAACAAACTCCAACCCTTCCTCTATTCCTAGTAGCAAGCATAGAAGAGGTAATCCCACAACAAGTCCCTAATCTATAACAAACTTCCGTTCTATTATAGAAAAGAATAAAGCTAGCACGCGTTCTAACTTGAAACATAAAGCATGGATATGAGATTCAAGGGTTTACTCAGAGGATTCATGAATAGAAATAGGAATTAAGATTTAAACATCATAAGTCTTACAAAGAACCCAAAGCAAAAGGGGTTTAGCCAAGCATGGCTATGGAATCCATACAAGAAAAAAAGGATAAAACCTGGAAACATGGACTTGGAGAATGCTTCTCCTCAAGCTCCAGAGTCTAACCCTACTTCTAACTTATTTAGGAATGTATAGAAATGACCAAAGTTACAAAAGAAATGACAAAAGCCTATTTATAGGCAAAAAGGTCGAGTCTGGGTGCTCAGGCGCCAATTAAGCACGCCTGAGCGCCAATTCAAAGTGAAAACAACGCCTCTGAAAGGCAATTGGCGCTCAGGCGCTTAACAGGAGCGCTCAGACGCCAATTCCTTTCTAGCATCATGTAAACATCGATCCAATTGGCGCTCAAGCGCTCAACACGAGCGCCTGAGCGCTCTCTAGATGCTAGAAAGGTTCTTGAACTTCTTCTTAACTCCTCTTTATGCCTCCCTTCAATTCTCCAAGTCTCTTGACCTTCTTTCTTCATCAGTTTTCAGACCTAGCTGCTTGGGAACAAAGCAAGGAAAATATCTAGGATTTCCAAGAGTTTATTAGCATAAAAGACCATCAATTCAAGTAGAAAAGATATGCAAGTCATAAACTTACTTAAAATGCAAGAAAGGTCCCTATAAAACTATTAAATTACCAAAACAAAGTAAAAACTCAGAGAAAGATAAAAATGCATGATAATGCATGAAACACTACATGAGACTCAATAAAAAGATTCAAAATAAACTACAAAATGTCCCTAAAAACACTACTAAACTAGGGTCATCACATAGCAAGCAGGATGGTTAAACCCGTAGGGTCACAACCGACTTGACTATAGCCTAGGTTTCTCATTGTAGAAGCCTTTGGTCAATGAACCAATTTTTACCTGTGAGTCCCCTAACCTGAGAGGCCCGCCAGCCCACAAGTCCACAAGTCCCACAAGTCCACAAGTCCATGAAAGATGAGAAGCAGAGGTTGACAAAAGGCGAGAGTTCCATCAGCAATAGTGGCGATCGCCGTGATCAAACGGCCCTGATTGATCAACCCTTGCAATTCCATCACATGTCTTTTCAAAGTGGAAGTTGAGGGGACTTCCCACCTATCACGCGCATTTACTTCCACTAATGCGTCGGTTACACTCCCGAGGCAATCATTCGCTCCCATTGAATCATGGGTCATAACTCCTCATTAACTCCACATGTCCCCCACGCGTCGCACCCCAACCCCAAGGGTCTCCTCCTGCCTATAAAAACCCTGTACCTCCATCGTCCCTCTCTTTCAAAACTCCTCTCCTCTCAAACCCCCTCGAGCGATTTCCAAGCTTCTCCTTGCCCCGGCACCGCTACTTCGCATCCTTTCCCCAACCTCCTATTCGTTTTGTCATCCAGTGATTGCTCAACTTCCTTGTCCTTGTACGCTTCAGCATCAGCATTGCATTTCGTGCATCCTGCATCGCATTTCCATGTCTTCCTCCTCTCAAAATCCCCCTCACCGAGAGTTCCCCGGAGACCATTCTCCTGTTGGTGGGCTCCCACTTAAGCCTGCGGAGGTTGCTGGCTTTCGTTTGAAAACCTTTGACACACTTCCTGCTCTAGTTCAAGTCGCCCCTTCTCAGTCGGTAATCGATCAGCCTTCGGACTACGCCGATGTGGATGCGGTGACTGACCTTATCGAGGCGGTCAACGGGTTGTGCGTAGATGACGCACTGAACGAAAAACTGCGCGCCGCCGCCTGTAAAAATGACGAGCGCCCCGTGGTTTCACAAGGCTCATGGTGACATATCTCATTATCACGTTTTTTATGTGTATGGGTACCTTTTTACGGAACTGGGAATTAGATTCCCTTTGTCCGCCTTCTACTATGACGTTCTGTCCGATATCAACGCTGCCCCCAGCCAACTGCACCCCAATGCTTGGGCGTTCATGCGTTGCTTTCAGATTTTGTGCGACGCCATCAACATCACACCGCAAATTGTCCACTTCTTTTATTTGTACGATGTAGACGCCAAATCTCTAAAGGCTAGAGGTTGGATCTCTCTCAAGGCGCGGACGGGCCGAAAGTGCCCGAACCCCCTCAAGAGCAACACCAAGACTAGCTTTGCTCGAAAATACTTCAAAGTGGGCGTCCACCAGGGTTATCCTGAACTTTTCATGTTAAGAGATGGTACCGCCCTTTTTCCCCTCTACTGGACCGACCGCCCCAATGGGATCCTTGACCCATCAGCCGACCTCTTTACTGCTGAAGACAAAAACATAATCAGCTTCTTCGCCCAACTCCCGATCCTCGATTGTTCCAAGGTTATCGAAGGCGCTCGCCATTCGAGAACACCCAAATACCTAGGTTACTAGCTGTTTTGCGAAACTCCTCGCCTTCCTCGCTTACTTGTTTCATGCATTTTATTTTGCTCAAATATTTTTTCTTGACTAACTGGTTCTCTTATTATCTCTGTAGCTGATATGGGTTTCACAGCCGAAGAACTCCAGCTCGTCGTCGCCAGAATGGCTACAAAGTTTCCTCCGACTTTCAACGCTAACGCCGAGAATCCCACGAAGAGACTCTCTCACAAGGATGACGAGGGGAGCAAGAATCCCTCGTCGCTCAAGAAAAAGGCCAACAACACCAACAAGTCAGCTGCTGACGCCTCTGCTACTACCACCAAGGCCGCTGCCGACGCCTCTGCTACCCCCACCAAGTCCGCTGCCGACGCCTCTGCTCATCAGAGAGAGGAGACTTCCACTCCCCATCAGTCGTCGCCGACCCCAGGGGCCACTTCTCCCAAGGCTCAAACTCGAGCGGAAACTAGTCCCCCTCGCCAGGATGACCAAGACTCCGGCCTAGTTGGGGCGGAAACCCATTCCGTCCCCATGGAAAAAGGAGAAGAGGCAGAAAAAGAGAAAGAGACTTCCGCCGCCAGGGAGATCGCCAGCGGCGGCCCCTCGATGATGCGTGACGCCACCGACCCCATGGAGTTTTTGCTTTTCGGGATCAACCATGAGTACCTGGAAAAAGAAATTTTTGGGAAGGGTATCGATGACGCAAGCCAAGAGTGCCTGGCGTCCGTGCTGCACGTCGGCTGCATCTTCGCCCATGCCTTTAAGAAGTTCAAAGCTTCTGCTGAGGAAGAGGCGAAACTTCAACCTGACTATGCGGCGCTCGCCACTGAGCACGCCAAGTGTGCTGAGCGCTATGACAGAATTGTGACTAGGGGCGCCAGGGAGAAGATCGCTATTGACAAAACGCTTGTGATGATCGTCAGTGACCTCAACGAAGCGCGAGTTGAACTTATTCGTCGCGATGCCACAATTTCGGAACTTGAAAAAGACTTGGATGCAGCCAAGAAAGATGCCCAAGCAGCGCTGGCGGCTATAGAAGAGGCCCTTGCTTCCCTTGCTTCGAAAGATAAGGAGCTCGCCTTGCTGAAGAGCGAACTAGAAGAAAAAACTAAGGAGCTAGCCGATGAGAAAGAAAAAGCTGCCAAAGCAAGAGAATCGGCGGTGGACGAAGCCTTGGAGCAGCGTGAAGAAGGCTTTTATCTAGCCAAGGACCAGGCTCAATGGCTTTTCCCGAACGCCGATCTGAGCTCCATGGGAATGCTGAAGACGATCAATAATATTCAGAGGAATATAAGAATTTCTCTTATTCATTTCCATGACAAGTGTTCCGACACGAAACCCTGGAATGTACGAACGACCGATTCCAATTCTCTGAAGTTTGCCGAAACTGAATCTCTGATAGCTCAAGAACCTTAAAATAAACTGTCGATGAAGACTTTTTCTATTCGGAGCCTCAAACGAAGATTTCACACATGTGTACCGATTTCAGAAGGAAGTTTTCTCATCCGACATCAACTGCAAAAAGTAACTTTTTGGGTTAAATCGATTAACACCGTTAGTTAATCGTTTGCTTAAATTCCAAGAACCCTGTTTCGAGTTCTGAAATTCTGTCACCATATTCTCTCTTATAATTCACAGAGGAATGTGCAAGAAAAATCGAAATCGCGAAATTTTCATTTTCCCGCGGTTTCCATCTCCTATAAATAGCATAAAAACTCAAAATTCTCCACCATTCACCATTGTTGGCCGCGAGCTTGAGGAAGGAGAGGAGAGGAGAGTTTTTCGCCGATTCTTGTCTGATCGCAGCACTGTCAGTTGCTATACGTAGGCCTCGAGGTATAGATGTTATTTCTTACTTCTGATCGTCAATTATGTCGATTTTCTCTATGTCTTTCTGTGCTCAAAGTTTTGAGCTTTTTGTAAAAGTGTTAAAATAACTTGATTTCAGTGTCTAAACTTATTGCCTACGTGCCCAAGAGCATGAATATCCGGTTGTTTTCTGCTGAATCTCGCCGAATCGTCGAAGAGATCCAATTTTCTAGAAAAAAACCCATTTTTGGGTAAAAGCTTCGCTTTATGAATCACAAACTCCTGATTGAGCTTAGCGTCAGTAGGATTAGTTGTTATAAATGTCATTAGGAACACGCTCATCAAATTTATTTTTCAAAATTCCGACTTTGAGTTTTCGGGCTAAAAACACTGACCAAAATACCCTTGTGTTAGTTTTCGACCCGATAATTTTTCTGAGAGTTTCCCTGGCCTGAATATCGCCTAAGAATACCTATGAATTAAATTAGATCGAAGAAAAAGTTCGGGAAACCCTATTTTGATAGGGGCCGAGACTTATTTGGTATGGTACCGTGTCCAAAAATATTTGTTGGGTCTGTATGACCTGAGTTATAGCGTAGCTCTCTCCGTCGTCGAAATTTTGGCTTTGGTTTCGTGTCATTCTGAGTTCTGTAGCTCGAGTTATGGACGTTTTAGCGAATAAAGTGTTTTTGTACAAAACTTGAATCGAGTCAAAACTCATCCATTTGAGGAAAGCCCTTCCATTCGTGCCTAGATGTTGTACTCTGAAGCTTCTTGAGCTTTGTCTAACGTTAGTTAGTATTGTTTCGATTGTACCGACTTATTTTGATTGATTTTTGCTTTGTTTGCTCTAAGGTTCGTTTGTGGAAACCTTGGACTTGACTGAGCAAGCTTGTGAGTGTGACTTACACTGTGATTCTGGAGGAACTAGAGGTGAGGGCAACTTACCTTGCTATCTGATGTTTTAGGCGTCGACCAATTCGACTTGATTTATTGTTTATGCACTTGATTGTGATTGACGAGGAAATGTTTTTCTGGAGGCTTCGGCCGAGTGAACTAATTGAGACGTGTGTCTCCGTTTTCTGAGGCTTCGGCCGACATTGGTGATTGGGATTTATTTATCGCTTTGATTTGCCATTGATTGATTCATATGCTGTACTTACTTAATGGATAATCATAGGCTATGTGAATACTTGTGCACATGATTTACTGGATTATATTGATTATACTGTGCAATTATACGTCAGAGTGTGGGGAAACGGGTAGTTATGACATTCTCAAGATGAGAATTTGGGAAAAAGTTTGATGGGACGAACCGAGGTTCGGACCCTTATTATTTTAGTGGACCGAGACCTTCTCTGGGAGTTACTTGGGATGATGGGATCTTTTAAACTTATAAGATTAGAGATAAACCTAAATGGAAACTATTTTACAAGGAAAATTCATAATACACTAAACAACCTCTGAACCCTTTAAATAATGATAACAATGTCAGATGAAAGCTTAGGGCTTGGATGTTAGTTTTGGAAAATGAGAAGTGTCGTCGAATCCAAGTTTTGGGGAAACTAATAAGTTTCCAAGTACATTGGTACTCCTTCGCTCTTTGAGCAGTTTATTTAGCCATCCGAAGGATGAGCCGGGAAGCTTCACTGAGGCGTGAGACTTCGTGAAAGCATGGAACTTCACTGAAGCGTGAGACTTCGTGAAAGTGTGCAAATTCACTGAAGCGTGAGACTTCGTGAAAACTGAAACTTCACAGAGGCGGGAGACCTCGTGGAGACGGGAACCTTCGCTGAAGCGGGAGACTTTGCGGAGGCGTGAAACTTCACTGAAGCGTGAGACTTCGTGAAGGTGTGAAACTTCATTGAAGCGGGAGACTTCGTGAATGCGTGAAACTTCACTGAAGCGTGAGACTTCGTGAATGCGTGAAACTTCATTCAAGCGGGAGACTTCGTGAATGCGTGAAACTTCACTGAAGCGTGAGACTTCGTGAATGCGTGAAACTTCACTGAAGCGTGAGACTTCGTGAATGTGTGAGATTTCACTGAAGCGTGAGACTTCGTGAAAGCGTAAGACTCCATTGAAGCGTGAGACTTCATGAAAGCGTGAGATTTCATCATCGTTTACCCTAGGGCAAACGACAAGGAACATTTGTTTAGTTAGACACTTGTGCGTTGTGAGGACGATACATTGTTTGACTAACCTTATCACCTAACTTCATATGTTGAGATTTTGATGATTTGATATTGGTGAACATCGTTATGTTATTTGTTGAATTGTTGAGATATTGAATATTGTGTTGTTACTAGAGATTCGATAACATGCCATGTATATACCTTAGGATAGGCAATGCAGAACTTATATGTATATATACAACATATATATACACCCCCTTATTCTTCACATGTTGCTTGTATTATTTATCATATTCTGTGAGTTGACCCTCGCACCTTGGCTTTGTGTTCATGTTTATGTTTGGGCGGTCGGCCTGCTGCTAGACGTTCAACAGCTGATTCGTGATGGTTCAACGTTCGGGGAGGACCCGGAGCGAAATGACTACTACTGAGTCTTCCACGTGGACCCGAACTTCATGCAGGATCAGATGAGGGTCGATGTTAGGGGTGTAGTATATGGGGTGCCATTGTCACAAATCTGATTGTCATTTCTCATTTTGGGGCAGGGTAGGTCCCCGACTATTAGCTTTTTGTGTGGTTCTCTTCCATGAGGATCGCAGATAGTTTGTCGGACATAGGAGGTCTTTTGGAGGCCGTTCTAGGCTGACTTACTTTCTTGGAGGACTGTATTTATAAAGGTTATGACTCTAACTATGGGTCGCATTTATTTGCCTGCAGGCACCACTTTCAGTTACTTTCCGTCACTTGAGGACACTCGTGATGATGTTTTTAGTAGCAGCGAGAGCTGTACTTATATTGTATGTTAGTCGCTGTTAATCGCGATTGGGTTGAGTCTTTATTTCGACAAGTCATTTTATTTAAACAAAACGAAAAAAAATATATACCTGCTTTTCCCTTTATTTGATTTTTGGTTACTAAAGTGACGCCACCGAAATCGGGGTGTTACACTTTTTTAGTGGGTTTAGGTTTATTTGTTAATTTAGGTTGTTGGAATTCTCTCTCAATTATTTTAGCTTCCTTGAATATTTCTAATCTCATAACAATTCCTTTGATCTTCCACATTCCAATTTATGATAAGAAGGCAACAAGCCAATTAACAGCTCCAATTACCCATGTTTAATCACTGCATAGTGGATGGTATATTAAAGAAGTTTTATTAAATTACGTTGTTGGAATTCCCAACCTAAGAAGATGAACGGATGGTACCTTAGAATTTGGTGTTGTCATCTCTGTTTAAATACATCTCTGCTGACTGCTGATGATTTTTGGAAGTTTATACTTCCCCTCATTGAACAAGTAAGTCTCCTTTTTCTAGCCTGTAGGATCCGAATTCTCCCCTCCCCCCTCGCCGCTCCTCTCCTTTCTTTCATCTTTAGTTGATCTTCTTTTCTTATTATAGAACCTAGATTTCATCATTAATCTTTCATTTCCCCTATCTAAAGTGCAATTCTCAATCTGCTTATGGTTAACTCAAAGAAATTTTCATGTCAAATTGTCAATTTTATAAGTTCTTTTTGCGTGTTACTAGTCGTGACAACGAGGTAATTACGTGGTTGATTTACCTTTTTAATCAACCAGATTTCAGTGACCGTGACTTTCTTTAATTTATTCACAGTATGCAGAGGAAGTGATTATGCCGTTTGTGTGGCAATTCAAGGATGAGTTGAAAGATTCGTGGACTTTGATTGATGGAGCTGGAAACCCAATGAATATATTGATCTTCTAGATTACAAGCCCACATGATAGGGATTATTTATGTCAACTACGTGATGAATCACTGAAAAAATCAAGTTTTGAAGACAAATTAATGTGTTTTGGCGGGATGTTGTGGCCAGGGATGGCGGTTGGTTATGAGTCTTTTATTTTAATTTTTTTTTTCTTGCCCTATGTGGTCAATTTTGTTGTTGTACTTGAGTAATGTTTAGCTTTGCTTCCATGATCTGTCTTTCAGACATCTATGTTATGTTTCCGTCGTTTTGGATTTAAACTAATGGTTGATTTGCCTTTAATTTTTATTTTCATTCATTGCTAGGTAGTTCTTTAAGTTCCATTTTCTTTTCCATTACTAGTTTTTAACCCGTGCCTTGCACGGGGAATTTATTTTTTTTTTAATTTTTGTTAATCAATTAATATTTTTTATTTTATTTTATATAGGTATTTGGTTTATTTTTCGTTTTTTACACATTTGTGGTGTAGGTTATTTTTTTTTTACAAAGTAATGTGTTTAAGGGTCGAAAGCACATTTAAATTGGCGTATGCAAGAAGATTTGCAAACATAAAACGATTGGCTTATTAGCACTTTTGGTCCCCCAGATTTCAAAAATGTGCAAACGAAGTCCCCTACATTTAAAAATAGCATTATGCTACCTCAACGTTTGTCTCCGTTAACAGTTTTGGTCCCTCACCATAATTCCGTCTAAAAGTTAACGTTTTTGTTTGAGTTGGTTTTTTTTTAAATGACATGGCATGAGATTAGGAGAGAGAAGGGGTATTCGGAGAGAGGAACATCACGTGCCTCTATCTTATCCTTGTTTCTCCAACTCCATCGTGTTCTTCTTCTCCTTCTTCATCTCTTCTCCCCTAAATCACCAACCCTAACCAATCCTCTTCTTCTCCATAACAGAAATTTTCCACGACCATTTCACTAAGCTAGTCCCTCCAGCAAAAGCATCGAACTGAAAATCAAGAACCCAGATCTGGTTCGTATCAGGGGAGGAAGAGGGTGGGGTTCCAGACACCGTCGAGGAGGGTGGCAAAGGAGGTGGCGACGAGCGGCAGAGTCAGAGGCGGGACCAGCGGCAACATACGAGGGATAGGTTGGATGGGATTTTGATTTTGTTTCTGAAATTGGGACTAAGGAATTTGGGCAAGTGGTGGCAGTGGTATTTGGGTTTGGGTTTCGAATTCAGAACCCAGATCTTCAATCCTTCTTGTTTCTTCTTTTTCTCAGATCTGGGTTGTATGGGTTTAGGCAGTGGTGTTTGGTGTTTGTATGGTGATTATCGTGATTCTCGTTGCTTGAGTTGAGATTTAAGTGTGGGATTAGGTTGTTAACAGATTGGTTAATCAAGCATTCAATGTAACTGCTAGAGACAGAGAGAGGGAGAAGAAAGAAAATGCGTTTTGCTTTGTTATTGGAGGTTGCAGTTGTGGCCCATTGAATTCAATGTAACACAATACCCATTCAGTATACATGATTTGATTCTCCTTTGTTTTTATCTGGGTGGGTTAGATGAAAGAAATCTGGGTTGGGTTATGAAGATGTAAAGATGAAGATGAAGATGTAAATATGAATTGTAGTGTTTATTTTTAGTTAATAACTTTATTTTATTTTAATTATTAATTGCATATGTGAAATTTTATCATCTCTCCTAATCCGATGCCAGCTCAATTAAAAAAATTCCATGTCAGCTAAAACTGTTAGTTTTTGGACGGAATTATGGTGAGGGACCAAATCTGTTAACGGAGATAAACGTCGGGGTAGCAGAATGCTATTTTTAAACTTAAGGGACTCCGTTTGCACATTTTTGAAACCTGGGGGACCAAAAGTGCTAATAAGCCAAAACGATTTATTGAATATTTTAGTAACATGGTCAATATACGAATAACAAATGTCAAAATGTTTGAAAGTTACCACCGAGGTCAATTTACCAAAAAAAACACATTGTCAACGTGGGTAAAGACATAAAAGTGAAAGTTTAGCACATAGGCTCTTTATTTGTAAACAATCTTGAAGAAATGCTACTAATTCTTTGAAAACTTGATCTTTTTGAACATTTTTGCATCGTTACTTCCAACAACTTCTGTTATGGATCCATCGTCTGAACGACGTTTAATAAGTGTATTGGAGTCTTCAATTATAGGTGGATGTGTGTTTCGTTTAACACTTTTAGTGATTGTCTGCAAAACAAACATATTTCGAAATAGTGATGACCAATGTCTAAAACAAACCTATTTGACAATAGTGATGACCAATACCTCAATCAGAGATTTTACATTTGAATCGGAAATATCAAAATCCATTATGTAGATATAAATTATCATTATTTAGCAATAAGAGTTTAAAATTTTACCTTTGTTTTGAATTTTGAAATTATTTGTGGGTCCTTGCAAATTTTCAAGACGTTAAATGCTGATTTAAACCACCTTCCGCATCTATCCTTCCCTTCAACCTTGAAAATAAATTTCTTGTGCACTAAATCTACAATTTCTTGTGGGGGGTCTTCCATGTTCCCGGTCTACATTGAATTTAAATTAAAATGAAAAATTAATATATTATGAATTAAGTGAGCAATGAAAATGTACCTTTTTTTGACATGACTATGTTTACCTTTTCCATTTTTTCCAATATCTCGTTGCCTTTTTTGTTCATCAGATAACAACCTTCGCGATAAAAAAACGGTAAACGTTGCAGATCCAGTATCATCAACAACATTAAGCAACAATTTGTACCTGATGTAAACATTAATAATTAAATAAACTGAATATTTTACAAATTAATTTATTTATCGAATTTGTAGATTATCGTATGGTAGGAGTGACATGCTTGTTACATTTTTCACAATAATATTGTGCTTCGTCAGAGTATGCTGCTGAGTAACATTCACAGTTATGGTAATACCAATCATTTGTGCTCTAAATTTTCTTAATTGTGGCATATATAATGAATATTGTACGCTGTAGAAATGAATAAAATGCAAAAAAAAATTCATAGTTACAACTGATTGTTAGATTAACAGTGATGATAACATATGTAAATGTAATACGTTTAAATGTAAATACTCAGTAACATGTTTTTTTAAATGGGAAATTATTGTACTTGATTTTGTTGTTATTTTTTTAGATAGTAATTTATTTATAGAAAAAGTAATTAAATTTGTATAGTGTAAACTTTATTTTTCTAAAAGGAGGGATTATAGTGTCTACTGTTTTTATAACTCAATATAAAACACACTATTTAAGATCCATTAAATACGTTTATATAGTAACCAAAAACAAAATACATTTATATAAGAGTTTTTATATTTATTAAATGATAATTAAAATACTCGTTAAAAGACCTTTAAGTAGCTTTTTTTTTCTTTTTTAAATACGGTATTTACTTTTAAAGAAATTTTTTTAAATTGATTAATATTTAAATTTTTAAAAAAAAAATTAAATAAGTGTTCCATCATTTTTTTTTTAAAAAAATTAAAACGTTTTTTTTTAAGAATTGAATATAGTAGTTGTTGTTTTAACTGTTGACTATGAATTAATCTTTTTTAAAAATGTTCAAAACGTGTATCAAAATCTTTTTTCCTATTATAACGTTATGAATTTAAAGCAATTAAATTCAATGAAAGAGTATAAGAGTTTATGGTCTAATTAATTGATATTTTATCTCAATATTCATGTGTTGTTAATTTCTCATAATAGGTGATTATTAAATTAGTTTAATAAGTATTTAAGTTTGTAGTTAGTGTTTAAAAAACTCTAACCCCATGAATTTTGTATTTAAAATGCATTTTTGTTTAGTGTACTAACATTAAATGTTTATTTACTAATTTAATAATTTATTCATTAATACTAAGTTAATAATATAATAAGTAATTGTTTTATTTAATTAAAACATTGAATGAAAATCAATGTCTGTTTTTTTTTCATAAAAAAATGTCTAATAAATTAAATTAAAAGTGATGAGAACATACCGATCTGCAAGTAACCAATTTTTAATACTTGTGCATTGGAAAAGCGTCAGGATCTCATCTTTTTCAGTAACGTTTAATCTTTCAATCACAACGTTCATTACTTGAGTATGAACTGCGTCACACTCAAATAATCTGCGAATAAACAAAAATTATGTTGTTATTTGTCATCTAAATTTGTTCAAAGTAATATGAAATCCACAGTACATACATACCTTTCTCTGTAGGACACTGCTTGTGGAATGTCAGGATTGAACATTACTTTAGTGCTGTTTAACCCAGCAGTTAGTTTATACTCCCTTGGAAAAAAAATTAGCGATCGATTGTAAGTTTAAGTTTGATCATGTTGATTTATTATATAGAAGTTTATGTTTGTTTGTTACTCAAAATAATTAAATGTACCTTGATGAATTGTTACAACTCCCAACAATATGATAATAACAACATGTTTGTGGTCTTTTGAATTTAGAAGTGCATCCAATTCGTCGACAAATTGGTGGTATAAAAAACATTTAATTTTTTTTTTGCTGGAAAAAAATTAAATAAAAGTTGTTAACTTTCTTCCGTAGGAATTTATATAAATTAATAATACTAATTTGTTATTGATAAAAGCAAATTTACCCTTGATATTCAATTTCAATGTCTCTGCTCTGCGTATGGACTCCGTTCCGCTCAAATTCGTTGTAATATCCGACGTGCGTTACTTCTCCCATAACATCTGTTTAATGGTAATGTCAATACATGGAAGTATTGATGTATTTGAAGTAATTTAAATGAAGGTATTTACATACCAACTAAGAATCGCTCATCAAAGTCGGGATTTAGAATTTCATGCACATTGTCAAATATCAGATCACGCATAGGAAACACATCTTTATTATATCGAACCATCCTTGTCCTACTTTGCAAGTGTATCTTGTAGATAGGCCTAGATGCACTAAGACCTCGGAAATTATGCCATACCCAGAAATATTCAAAACGCTATACCAAACCTTCCGTGATTCTGTTGGCAAAACGTTCATGAAGGTTACGTCTACACTCTGCATGGATTGTTTGACCCTAGAAATGAAGGAGTTACATATGAATTTATGTCCGTGAATTAAATTAAAATACAATTACATATTTAATAATAGCGAAATTGTTTATGGTTTACCTACCTTTCGATCCATCAACAACAGATTATAGAACGAACCGTCGTGTCCTTCCTCATCTTCTTCCTCCTCTTCTTCAGTAAACCATACCCTTATTACTCGAATGACAATAGTCCAATCATGTGCTAAAGGAGTTAGTTGGTCAAGTAAGCTATAGTTCGGATTCATGATGCATGGAAGTTTTGGAGATGAAAACTAACGTCTGTTGATTTTGGCCTGAACTTGTGTATCAAAGGAGATGTATACTAAAGTATATATATAGGCTTATTGCTCTTTTGTGATTCCTAATTGATTTTGTTTTGATTTTTTTTTTGTTGAAGCTCGAATTTTTATTAGTACAAGTTGAAAAATTTTAAAAATTTAATGCGTTATTCAATTTTTTACTTGATTCCGAATTTTTCATTTATGTATGTAGGTTTTATTTACTTAATTAATGCACATAATTTTGTATAATTAATGTATATAATCAAGTAATTGTAATTAAGGAATTATTACTAAGTTGTTGCTTGATTTTTTAAAAAGAAATCGATGTAATTAATGTACTTAATTGTCATGGATGAATTTTAAAATTAAATAATGTTATTAAAAAAATTTTAATTCTAATTTAAAAGTATTTTTATTCGATTTTCCTAAATAGCAGTCAACGGTTTTAAGGAAAGATATTTTTAAGGAATATTTGTTAAAAATAATTGAATGTAATTAATGCAGTTAGACTATTTTGTTATTTTGAATTTAATGTACTTTATCGCGTTATTAATGCAATAAATTTTGTATATTTTTAATAAATATGGTTTTTTTTACGCATTAAAGGTTGAAAATACCTTTATTTTAATTTTAATTTTTTAAATGCTAAATATTATAAATGCGCTTGATTATATATTGACTAAAAGTTAATGCAAAAAAAATCATTAAATGCATGACTAATAATTTTTTTGTAAACGTAACTTAAACTATATAATTAAATCATTGTAATTCAGGAAATAAAATACATTTTGTCATGAATTTATAAAGATAAGTCAACCGAATTAATGAAAAACTTTTACGGATTCATTCTAAAAATAATTGAACGTAATCAATGCAGTTAAAATATTTTGTTATTTTTAATTTATTTTATAATATGTCGTAATTAATGCAATAAATTTGGAATAAATGATGGTTATTACTACTTTTACCCATTAAAACTTAATTAAAATAAAATTTCTTTCTAGTTAAGTAGTTTTTTTTCGTAACAGGGGAGTAACTGCAATTAAATAAATTTTATTTTATTTTATAAATTTTAATAATCAAATTGTTAAAAAAAAAGTCAAGAATTAAATAAAGTTTTTTTTGTGCCAATAAAGGTTGAAAAATACTTTTTTTTTAATTTTAATTTTTAAATGTTAAAAATCATAAATGCGCGTGATTATTAATTGACAAAAAGTTAATGCAGTAAAAAATCATTAAATGCATGACTAATTTCACGTTTAAGCATTAATTAAAGTATATAATTAAATCATTGTGTTTTTCAAAAGAGAAAAAATCTAATGAAATCATTGCAATTAAGGAAATAAAATTAATTTTGTCATGAATTTTTAAAGATTAGTGAACTGAATTAATGATAAACTTTAACGGATTCATTATAAAAATAATTGAATGTAATTAATGCTGTTAAACTATTTTGTTTTTTTGTATTTATTTTAGAATATCTAGTTATTAATGCAATAAATTTGGAATATTTATAATAAGTGATGGTTATTCATTTTTTTACGCATTTAAACATTAATTAAATTATAATTTCATTATAGTTATGTAATTTCTTTTTTTTTAACATGAGTACGCCCTTGTATGATATTATAAGTAATTAAAATTTTTGAAATTTCATTTACTAATCAGATTGTTAAAAAAAAAGTCAAGCATTAAATAATTTTTTTTCTACAAATTAAAGTTGAAAAATACGTTTATTTAAATTCTAATTTTTAAATTAAAAAACACATAAATACGCGTGATTATTTAAGGAATAAAAGTAAATGTAGGAAAAAGTCATCAAAATGCGTTTATTAATTTGTAATGTGAGAAGTTATGATTTTTAATCACTTGTTTACTTTATTTATTTATTATTAAATTTGCAGTGTAATATGTTTTAATACGATTGTTCAACAATATTTTTGGACAATTAGTAAAGAAGCAAAATGTATAAAGAAAAACCAATAATAACAACAACATACAATAGAATTGCTAAGAAAATTAAATAATGTCATCAAAACTAAAATCTGGCAATCACATTTGAATAATTTATGTAAATTTGTGATGCATCATAAATTTTACCGTCATACAAATTTCATAAAATTCAGAATTATTTATTTTGTGAATTGGGTAACTTCGGAAAAATCAACATCCGAGAAACATGTAAATTTTTTAGAGACTTCCCATTAGACTGAAGATGCTTGTCAATGTAATTAATTCAATGTAACTACTTAATAATGCAGTAAATTTGTAATATTTGTAACAAATGATCGGAATTAATTTTGTTACACATTAAAACGAACGTCAATTTTTTTTTTACAGTTAACGACCTTCTGGAATGTAAGTGAACGTAATTTTTTTGGTTACACATTTTTTTTTGAAACTGGTTTCAAAATTAATTGTAATGTAATTACAATAATTTTGTTTCCCTTTTTAATAAACAATAGTAAAAAACATTCAAGAATTAAAATATTTTTTTGTTTCTATAAATTAAAGTTTGATAAAGACCTTGATTTAAAATTTAAAATTTTAAAAATAGGAAATGCGTGTTATTATTAATTAACTAAAATTTAATGTAGAAAAAATCATTAAATGTGTGACTATGTATTGTTTTTATAAAAAAATGATTGAGCTATACTAATCATTGTTTTTATCAATGTCTAAAAATCAAAAAAAAATGAAAAATAGTTCAATTTCGTGTGATGCCGCCTTTAAGAATAAAAACAGATCGTCATAATAGTACTGTTAAAGGAATTAGGTTTATCATAGTGAAGAACAGAAACAAAGTTCATCAAAATTTCACTACAACAGAAATGCTAAATTTGTTGGAATTTATGAAGACAATTGGGTCTTCATTCTGTTAAGGTGAAGACAACGATCTGGGAGCGTTACTTCACCATTAAATCTTCTTCAAATAGCTGCTCGATAAAAAAATCTGGTTGGACCAAATATTGCAGCTATATATCTGTCAGTAGTGCCTACATCGGTGAACAACATATATTTTATAAATTAAGAAATAACTAAATAGTAAATTTGAAAACACTAATTTGGCAATGAAAAATTGTACATGCAACATACCTGGTTGCGTCTTTACTTTCCCAAGCGGAATCGAAACCACTGCTCTGTGTGCACGACCAGTGGAGACGAAATCAATGTATTCGTCTACAAAGTTCCTTATCAAAGCACATTTTATTTTGGCTCTACAAAATCAAATAATGAAATACATTAGACTTTTCGGTCTAAAAAAAAGATTGAAATTATTTTCACATCAAGGCCAATACTGTTACCCTGCTGCAGAAAGCTCAAATTGAACAATCTTCTCCACATTTCCGTGAACATTGTATTCTTGAACTCTTCCAACTTTAGTTAAAACTCCAATTACATCTATAATTTTTAAAAATCAGAAAAATATAGGATAAATGTAAACATAAAAGAAAAAAAGAATTAACAAAGTCTCACCGATTAAACAGTTGTAGCCGACATCTAGATTTAGGACATCGGGTAATCGAATGAAAGAGTAGGGTGAGCGACTTATGGGAAAATCATTAATTTGATGGAACCAAGTATCATCCCGGAAGTTTAGTTAAATTCCATAAAGCATTTAATGTCTTTTATAATTTTATATAAGGAAATTAATTTTTTTTTTTGAAAGCGAAAGGTATATTATTAATAAGAGCCTAAGCCAAAATGAGCTATAGGCAAGAACCAAGTACAAAATGAAACTGAGAAGACTAAAGCATGAAAATACATCTTGAGCTGTGCTAAAAAACCTTCCACTAACCCACATAATGACGAAACGAAACCCCAAGAGAGAGCCTCATTAAAACCTTACTTGGAAAAACCCAGTGGGATAAAAATCAAGCAAGGAAAAAGAGTACCACAATCTTGGGGAAGTCATTCTGCACTAACAAGAAAACATGTAACACAACTTAGTCCCTGGACACATTAAATCGTTAAAGCACGGCAAGTCCGCAACGGCACCAAATTAACGTCAATAAACAGCAACAGAATTTCGTACATCAACAGCAATAACAGCGAGTCCAGCAAAAATCCATCACATCAGCAAACATCAACATCAACAGCAACAGCCAACGATCTAGACGACTCCACAAGCCTTCCTGCCTGCTCCAGGTAGGCGTTCCGACCCCAGTAGTACTGCGTTAAAATCTCCACCAAGGAAAACTAATCCACCATGCCCCAGAATATGGGCTGTCAACGCATCAAAGCATACTCGTCGTTCCTGAGCCGTATGAGGACCATATATATTGCCAACTAACACACTGTTTTCAAAATTTGGAATTTTTACAGACAATAGAATAAAACATGTGTCTGTAGCCACTATCTGAACCTGTAATGAAATATCACGCTACAAGCACATCAAACCGCCCGATGTTCCCACTGAATGGACTTCAAACTGTCTCATTTGCATACTTTGAGTCCAAGAATCAATTGTACGCTGACGTTGCTCATTCACTTTGGTTTCTTGCAAAAACAAGAGTTCTGGTTTCAGTTGCAATACTGTTTTTTTCACCACTTCTCTTTTGGTCGATCCGCCTAGACCTCGAACATTCCGGGTTAGCCATGGTCCTGACATGTCAGTTTAGATGAGGATGATTTTGTCGAATTTGAGCCTCTAAGCCTCGAAGCATCAGCGCTTCCGAGCCTCTCGGTTTCAAACCCAACTGTTTTCCAAGTAACCAAGTTCTCTGAGCCCGTGTCGACACTCCATCCTCCCCTTGCACTGGTTCTAAATAATCCGCTGGTAAAGGTTTAGGTTTATTCTTGCTGCCTTTTGGACGCCCACGCTGCGAACTTTTTTTAGAGGAATTTGTTTTTGGTGATTGTTCCAATCCCGGCGACACAGAAACAGGTGAAGTTTCACAACCGGGGGAGCTTGCAGGTTGGATTCGATTCTGAACTGGTGTCATATGAAGGGATTCATCACCCATGAGAGAAGAAGTAGAAACTTTCTTTCTAACTATCTGATTAGGCGTCGTATGAACGAACTCGCTGCAAATTTCATGTTGCTTCAGAGAAATTGAACTTGAAACGGGACCCACTAGGCTCAAAAACGAATTTTGATTATTAACTTGTGGTGGCAAACACGTCCTAGTCCTGCAATCAAAATTAAAAGGCCAAGGATAGTTGTTATTTTGAAACAAATCTTTGGAATTAAAGGAAAAACCTGTAACTGAATATCTCTTCTCTTGATTTTGAATTTTTTTATCCATGATTTTTTTTTCTTTGCTCAATATTCCATCAGCTTTTAAATTCTCCATCCATCCCTCAATCTCCTCCAAAGAATAGCCTGCATCAATGATATCACGTAACTGTTCCTTTTGTTCCTCCACAAAATTGAATGCAGCCATTAACGACAATGAATTTGAATTTGAATTTGGCCCAAAAGATTCCTTCTTCTCCGGCTGGTTGTTCTTCACGGCCTCCTCCTCTGGTGAGATACCGTCGCCGCCTTGCACCGCTACAATTCTTGCGTCTCCGCCGCTCCTCAAACCCTCCAAACCGCCATCCCTGTAAATTTCATCTACTTCGTCAGGATCAATAGTTGTTGCCGAGCCAAGATCCTTGTTATCATCTTCTTGGGCTTCATCTGCCTGTACCTCATCATCTGCTTCAACCTCCTCCTCTTCAGAATTATACACCTTTACCGGAGTGGACGGCATATCCTCAACTACGCCATAGTCATGTGCTTCCACATCCTTCTCAACCAGGATTATACAGGATGTGCCCCCAACATCAACAGCCAACGTGAAACAATGTAAAAGTGGATGGTTCATGCGAACTAACACTCGAGCGAAATCCGCGCGATGTCGTAGTACAGTTGGAGTGTTGGCTAAAACGAACGTTCCTAACTTGTTTCCTATTGCAGCGAAAAAAGCTTCGTTCCATAAGCCCAACGGAACTTGCCATAAGCGAATCCAGACAAAGTGCGACGTGCCGAACGTGAACACAGAACATGGTTTTACATCCGTAAGCAACTGTTCCAGGAAGAAAGAACATTCTGTGATAGTGCTGTCTATCTCTTCCTTATTTTCAAACTCCAATAACACTTCACTAGCTCCAAGCGGGATTAATCTGAAATTGAACTAGCCAATTTGACTAAACTCCTCCTGTAGAATCTCAACTGGCTTAAGTGAAAGTGTGCGAGCCTGAGCACACCTTTGAACCCACGTTTCATCCATGTCTGTTGCAAGAAATTGTAATTGACTTGATTCTTTTTTCCCAGAAGGCCAATCTGTTTCATGCTGTTTCTGAGCTACAACATCTTGGTTATTCGCTATATTTTCCTCCTTCAATTTCCAGCCACGAATTTCATATTGATGCTTCCCTGGCGGCGGAACTCTATCAGTTTGAAAAGTTCTTTGGAATCTCGCTTTTTGAACTACCAAATAGTTTCCTTCAAGTCTCAGTCCATTGACCTTACGTATTGCTGCTCTGGCTTCATCATCACAAGTAAATCGGACAAATCCGAATCGAAAGCGACGATGGGGTTTCTTTTTTTGCTGAATAAAAACCTCACGTAATCTTCCTGCTTTCGCAAATATTGCTCTCAATTTTGCATGAGTAATCCTATCTCCCAATCCATCAACAAAAATTGAAAAGGATCCTGGTAGCAGATTTAAACGCTGCTGGTTATTTCCTTGGCTTTGGGAACGTCGAAACTGGTACCGTAGTGAAGCAGATTTGGAGCCTTCCCCTTGGATATGCGCCGGTGAGATCTGCCTTTGCTGAACACGACCACCATGTTGCTCCTGACGCACTCCCGGCTGATCACGATGCTCTCCCGGCACCTTGGTTGGTCTCTTGAAACATCTGCCATCTTGCCTTTGCCACTGCCTGGAAATTTGTTCTCCCCGGGATCGTTGATCACGATCATGGCCGGCTGTCTGCCATGGCCGGAACCACCGTAGTGGAGGTTGCCAACCAGAGCTTCTCTCTCTACTCTCTCTCATTCCAAAATTTTGTTTTATAAGGAAATTAATATAATTAAGTAATTTATATAAGGAAATTGAAAGAAATAAATAATTAATTTTGAAAATTAATTTCCTTACATAAGACTTAGCTACCGAATTTAAAGAGCTTTTAAATATTTTTTACTTTTTTTTATAATTTAAAATTTGATATCGATGTTTTTGCTGTTCTTTTCTGCTACTGTTGCCGCCTATTGTGGTTTGCTGGTTTGTTGCTGTTTTGATCATACATAGCTACTGCCTGGAACTTGACTGCGCTTGAAATTTTTGTACCTTGGTGGATATTTTAATATGGAGATCATAGATTATATGGGGGCATGCTTTCTTGTTCAGATGCAGAATGGCTTTCCCATGTTGGTGGTACTCTTTTTCCTTCCTAGGTTTTTATCCCACTGGGTTTTTCCTAGAAAGGTTTTAATGAGGCCCCTTCATGGGATTCGTTTAAGGCCATTTTGTGGGTTGGTGGTGGGTTTTGTGCATTTCTCATATATGCACTTTGTTCTTATATAATTTGGTCAGTCTGTACTCTACTTTAGTCTTGAGCGGTTTTTGGCTCAGGCTCTTATATTATTATTACTCATTTCGTGTTCAAAAAAAAAATTTGAAATTATTTTACAACCAAGGAAAAGGGGATTCATGTCATTAATTTTTTTATATAAGGAAATCGATTATTTAATATGTAATTAATTATTTAAATGTTTTTTTTTAGTTTGAAAATGGAAATTATTTTAAAAGAAAGAAAACGTGTTTCACGTAACTAAATGTTTTATATAAGGAAATAGAAGGAATTAATCAATTAATTTTGAATAATATTTTCCGTAAATAAATAGTCAATACATTAAAATTTATTTAATTATTTTAAATTTCCTTATTTAAAAAAGATGAAAATATCATTTATTCCATAAAGCATTTAATGTCTTTTATGATTTTAAATAAGGAAATTAATATAATTAAGTGTTTTATATAAGGAAATTGAAGGAAATAAATAATTAATTTCGAAAATATTTTCCATAAATAAATAGTCAATGCCTTAAAATTTATTTAATTATTTTAAATTTACTTATTAAAAAAACGAAAATAAAATTTATTTAATAAAGCATTTAATGTCTTTTATAATTTTAAATAAGGAAATTAATATAATTGAGTGGTTTATATAAGGAAATTGAAGGAAATAAATAATTAATTTTGAAAATATTTTCCTAAAATAAATAGTCAAGCCATTAAAATTTATTTAATTATTTTAAATTTCCTTATTAAAAATAAAGAAAATAGCATTTATTACATAATTCATTTAATGTCTTTTATGATTTTAAATAAGGAAATTAATATAATTAAGTGGTTTATATAAGGTAATAGAAGGAAATAAATAATTAATTTCAAAACTATTTTCCTTAAATAAATAATCAATGCATTAAAATTTATTTAATTATATTGAATTTCCTTATTATAAAAAAACGAAAATAGCATTTATTTCATAAAGCATTTAATGTCTTTTATGATGTTAAATTAGGAAATTAATATAATTAAGTAGTTTATATAAGGAAATTAAAGGAAATAAATAATTAATTTCGAAAATATTTCCTTAAATAAATAGTCAATGCATTAAAATTTATTTAATTATTTTAAATTTCCTTATTAAAAAAATGAAAATAGCATTTATTCCATAAAGCATTTAATGTCTTTTATGATTTTAAATAAAGAAATTAATATAATTAAGTGGTTTATATAAAAGAATTGAAGGAAATAAATAATTAATTTCGAAAATATTTGTCTTAAATAAATAGTAAATGCATTAAAATTTATTTAATAATTTTAAATTTCCTTATTTAAAAAAACTGAAAATAGCATGTATTCCATAAAGCATTTAATGTTTTTTATGATTTTAAATAAGGAAATTAATATAATTAAGTGGTTTATATAAGGAAATTGTAGAAAATAAATAATTAATTTCGAAAATATTTTCCTTAAATAAATAGTCAATGCATTAAAATTTATTTAATTAATTTTTTTTTTTCGAGAACATGAATTTATTAAAAACTGGAAAGAAAAAGGATGGTGGGGACAACCCCCCCACAAGGAAATCAAAAATCCACACTAATGTTAAAATAGTACAAATCATTTGGTTTCTCAGATCCTCTTTTGGCTAAAGCATCAGCAGAAATATTAGCTTCTCTATAGATATGTCTAACTTCTAGGCAATTCACTAAGGGAATTAGAATATCAATTTGATTAAGAATGTTTCTCAGTTTCCAAGGCCTATCTTTGCTGTGATTAACCCACTTAACTGCTAGAGAGGAGTCACTCTCTATTATGATGTTGCGGATCAGATATTGGTGGCTAAGTTTCAGGGCCTCAAAGATAGCCATTACCTCAGCTTCAAAGGAGAACCCCAGCCCGGAGTTCTTAGAGAAGAAACCTTTGATCTCATTGTTTGAGTTCCTTAGGACTCCACCAATCCCACTAGGACCCGGGCAGCCCTTCGTGGCACCATCAACATTGATTTTCAATATTCCGCGGGATGGAGGACCAAAATCAACCTCCTCACCCATGGACAAAATTATCGCCCTGTGGTCAGATAAACCCCACTGTTCCACTGCTTGATTTACCCCTTCCAACGCCTGAAAACTTCCTTCACTTAGCAGCCATCTATCTAGCCTACTCCACACACCCCCATTCCTTGCACTGAACCAAGTAAAGTCACCATTCGTAAGGGGAATATCAATTAGATTAAGATTCTCCACAAAACTACATAAGTTGCTATCCACAACATCTGACTCCCCTCTCCTTTCTCCATAATTCAAAGTCCCATTAAAATCCCCTCCTAAGATCATTTCAATTCTTCTTTCAGATAACATCTCACACAAATTCTCCAGAAACTCTCTTCTATCAGTAGCAACGTTTGGGCAATAAATATTACAAATAGCAACCTGAAAAGGGATAGATGGGACCTTAGCAATCAGAATGAGAAACCGTTGGTCTTTCAAAATTTCCTCCACTTGAATAGAATTAGCATCCCAACAAGAAATGAGTCCCCTAGCACTGCCCACAGCAGGGACAAATTCATGATTCATCTGCAGATAGTTTGCTAGATTTTCTCCAATTTTTCTCTTCTTCTCATCCAACTTAGTCTCCTGAAGGAGGCACAGTTCAATTTTGGCTTTCCTGATTACAACCCTTACTGATCGAGTTTTTTCTGGGCTCCCTAGTCCTCTAACATTCCAAGAAAGCCATTTCCGAGCTCTGCCCATTACCGACCTGGATGCAATCTTGGGTTATCCTCCTCTAGCTCTTCTGCAAAGCCTCGAATTGCTTCTTCATCACTCCCTGGGAAATTTAGACCAGCGGGCTTGCACATGAAATAAGCCTTCCTAGCCCTTGTGAGATAGCCTCCGGAGCCTGCTCTTTGCACCTCCTCTTGAAGAGATGCGATATCTGGATCAACGCCGCCACAAGCCTCTGTTACTTCTCGCAATATTGAAGAACCCACCTCAGCTCTCAACTTTCTACCCCTTTTCTTCTTTTCTGAACCCTTTCTACCTTTCGGGATAACGTCGGCCAACACTTGGAGTTTATGGCCTCTATTAATCCCTTTAGCAGTGTTCTATAAGTAGGTGTTCAGGCTTTGTTCAATTGAATCTGGTGTTTCGATATCCTCTATGAAGTCTCCAGAGGTATCTTCTTGCGTTGTGTGCTCATCAATCTCACAAAGGGATAAAAGACCCCCTGAAACTGAGCTTCCAACTGGATCGCATGCGGTAAGAAGGCCTATCGTTTTTGGAAATAGAGTACTGGGCCTACCACAATATTGTTCAGCTCAAGAGACTAGAAGCCGACCCACCATTTCAGAGGGTAAAGTTGGGAAATTGCATCCATAGTAAAACAAGTTCCACCGTTCTGTTGGTACTCCCTCCGGTCCTATTTATAAGCATGAAAGAGAAGAAAAATCTTGGTCCTTTTTATAAGAACCAAATGAAAGTTTGAGCTATATTAATTAATTTTTTCCAATGATGCCCTTATTAATTCTAACTTGTAAAATGTGTCTCATTAATTATTCTCTTTCTTTTCCACTTTCCAACACTAATAACAAAGGGTAATTTTGGAAGTTCATTTTAATTTAAGACAAATTTAATGCATTTTATCTAGTTTAACTACATTTCTTAAACTATGTGAATTTTTTTTGTTGTTGCTTATAAATAGGACCGGAGGGAGTACTAATAAACGCCACATCATTTCATTTGAATTTTGCCTCAGCCCTGAGTAGAATAAATTTAATGTATCAGCTCTTGACTCCACCTGTCTCCACTCAACTTGAATTGGCCAATCACTAGCTTGATTTGTATATCTCAAGCCCACCATCTCATTAATTCCGCCTTCAACGAAATCATTGGTCGTGATGCTCTTCGAGACATCTTCCACATTCCCATGCAACCGGAATCCCAATGGAAGAACGTCGGCACCGATAGCTCTTTCAGCTTCCTCCGGTGAAAAATATTGAATTGATTCGGCAACCCAGGATTTTTCCGACGAAGGACTTTCACCTTATAAGAGTGTATAAGTAACAATAGATATAAACATATCGCATAGCTTATGTGTAGTTTCTGTTATGATCTGTGCCAGCTGGAATGCCAGCTGGATACAGTTGTTAGGTTGTTAGATACAGTTGTTAGGTTGTTAGAATTCAGTTAGGATGTAACTGCCTAGATAGCTTCCAATGCAAGTTGGTTAATCTCCTATATAAGGAGTCTTCACTCTCTGTAATCAGTAGCAATTATCAATGAAATGATTTCAGTTTCTTCATTTTCCCTTTATTCAGATTCTCTTAACATGGTATCAAGAGCCTAAGATCCATGGCTATGGATTCTTCTTCTTCTCCCCTGTCTTCTTCTTCTTCTGCGAATTCTGTTCAAACCTTCTCTCACAAATTGAGCATCAAACTTGATGCTTCCAATTTCTATTCATGGAAACAGCAAGTTGAAGGTGTCATCAGATCACACAAGCTTCAAAGATTCGAACAAGATCCACAAATTCCAGACAAATTTCTCACTGATGAAGATCGAGTAGCAGAGAATGTGAATCCTGCATATACAGCATGGGAACAACAGGATTCGAGTTTGTTTACGTGGCTTCTTTCTACTCTATCTGCTTCAATTCTTCCTAATGTCATTCAATGTGTTCATTCTTGGCAAGTTTGGGAAGAAATTCACAGCTTCTTCAATGCTCAATCTCGTGCTCAGTCTGCACAATTGAGGAGTGAGTTGAAGAACATCACCAAGGGTTCGAAAACTGCATCAGAATATCTTCAAAGGATCAAGACTATTGTCAACACACTTGCTTCGATTGGAGAACCAGTTCTCTTTCGTGATCATCTAGAAGCAATCTTTGATGGTCTCACAGATGAATACAGTGCTCTCATGACTGTGATTTACAGTCGCGATTCCTTCTTCACTATCTCAGAGGTGGAGGCAATGGTTATCGCACATGAAGCTCGATTTGAGCGCATGAAGAAGAAAAATCTTGCAGAAACCACTGCATCGGCATTCTTAGCTCATGCGACTCCTCAATCTGTCAATCCAACTCCCATCTCGCCGGCGATTCCAGTCACTGCTCCGGTTGCTGCAGTTGTTGTTGCTCCGCCATCACCAGCAGCAGTGTGGGCTTCTCCATCAGGTTCTTTATCGGAATCTGCTTCTGGAGATCAAGGTGGAGATCGCGACCATCACTCTGGAGATCGCAACTCCAGCGGCTATGGGAGAGGACGTGGTCGTGGCAGAGGAAGGAATGTTCAGTGTTCCTACTGTAGCAAGTGGGGACATGATGCTGCCTCATGCTGGTCTCGTCCTACAGGAGTCAATTTTGTGCCCAATTCTGGTAATTCTGCATCTAACAATGGTTTTGGTGCTCAATTTCAAGCTTCTGGAACAAATTTAGGGTTTTCCCCAAATTAATTTGGGGGTTTTCCCTCTTTTGCAAATCTAGGGTTTTCTCCCTATGGACAGATGTTCCCACCTTATGGACATGGTGTCTCTGCACCTGCTGGGTTTCCACAGTGGCCTCCTTGGTGTGTTCCATCACCATCACCATCATCATATGGTTCTTCTTCTAATCTCATGCAACCACCACAAGGATTTTGGAATTCACCTGTTCCAGCTTACAATCAGAACCCTATGCAGCTTACACCTGCAATTCAAAGGCCTCTACAACAACAATCTCAACAAGCTGCACGACCACATGCATTGCTAGCTGCTGTTCCAGCACAGGCTCCGTTTCATTCTACCTCTCTAGTGACCTAGTATCCAGATTCAGGAGCTACTCATCATGTCACAAATAATCCAACAATGTTCGTGGATAACTCACCAATGGCCACACAAGAGCAGATACACATGGGGAATGGTCAAGGTCTTCCAATTCAGTCCATAGGTACAGCCACTCTCTCTTCTATCTTTAATCCTCAAGCTGTTTTACTTCTTAAGAAACTTCTTCACGTT
Source organism: Lotus japonicus (assembly GCF_012489685.1). Classification (NCBI taxonomy): domain Eukaryota; kingdom Viridiplantae; phylum Streptophyta; class Magnoliopsida; order Fabales; family Fabaceae; genus Lotus; species Lotus japonicus. The sequence goes on along the minus strand of NC_080042.1, from coordinate 31,526,283 downwards.
CCCTCCATAACCAAAAATCTTGTTAGTGTTAGTAGGTTTGCAAAAGATAATAATGTTTTCTTCTCTTTTCATGCAAACTACTGTTGTGTTCGCCATCAGGACACCTCTGAGCTTCTTCTCACAGGAAGTGTAGGAGCTGATGGCTTGTACTACTTTGATGGTCCACTCTCCCAGGTCTCTTTGTCTTCACATCCAGCAGTTCAAGTCTCTCAGTTCCAGGCTTCTTCTTCACCTGGTTTATCTTCCCAGTCTAGCATAAATAAGGCAGTTTTAGCCACTACTTTGACCTCAGGATCTACACCTGAAACTTGCAGTAGTAGTAGTTCTTTGTCTTCAGTTTCTGTACAATCTAGTAGTAATGGACAGGAATCATGTAATAGTAGTAGTACATCCATTTATGATTTGTGGCATTATAGGATGGGTCATCCCCATCATGATGTTCTTAAGAACACTCTATCATTGTGTAATATTCCAATTCCAAGAAATAAAAGTGTCTTCTCTTTTTGCAAAGCTTGTTGTTTGGGAAAGTCTCATAGATTACCATCTTTTTCTTCTACTACCATATATACTCAACCTCTCGAGTTAATTTTTGCTGATTTGTGGGGACCAGCCTCCATAGAATCCTCATGTGGTTTTTCCTACTTTCTAACATGTGTAGATGCTTATTCAAAATTCACCTGGATTTTCCCCTTAAAGAAAAAATCAGAAACCTATGCTACCTTTGTAAATTTTCAGTCTATGGTGGAGTTGCAATTTCATCATAAAGTCAAGAGTGTGCAAACTGATGGGGGTGGGGAATTCAAACCTTTGATCTCACATTTTCAGTCTCTTGGAGTTGTGCATAGAGTCACTTGTCCTCACACACATCATCAAAATGGGAGTGTGGAGAGAAAGCATCGTCACATAGTGGAAACTGGTCTTACATTGTTAGCTCATGCCAATATGCCACTTCATTTTTGGGATCATGCTTTTCTAACTGCTACATATCTCATAAACAGGATGACCACTACTACTCTAGATGGTGAAAGTCCTTATTTTAGATTGTATAGAAAAATTCCTGATTTCAAGAGTCTTAAAATTTTTGGTTCAGCTTGCTTCCCTTTTCTTAGGCCTTATAATTCTACAAAGCTGTCCTTGCACTCTAAAGAATGTGTTTTCCTTGGCTATTCTTCCAATCACAAGGGCTACAAGTGTCTAGATCAGTCAGGTAGGATCTTTGTTTCTAAAGATGTTCTATTTCATGAACATCGATTTCCATACTCTGAGTTGTTTTCCACACAATCTGCATCACCTATTTTCTCCTCAGATCTTCTATGTCCAACATCTCATATCCCTTTAGTCTCTTCAACACTATCTCAGTCACCTCCACAACATTCTGTCTCTTCTGGAAGTCTTGATCATGGCTCCACTGCATCTGCCATTGCACAACCTACTACTCAAGCAGTGTCACCTGCTGCTGCTGTTCCAGATTCTTCACCTACAGCTGCTGTCTCAGATCCTGCACCAGTACTCAGCTTACCTTCACAGCTTTCATCCTCATCAGATTCTGGTGTAGCTTCTCGTGGAGAGTCAGCTGCAACCACAATTCCAGTGGTTCATAACAGTCACCCTATGCAAACAAGGGCAAAGTCAGGGATAGTGAAGCCAAGGCTTCATCCAACATTGTTGCTCACACATATGGAGCCAACAACAGTAAAGCAAGCTATGAAAGATGAGAAATGGCTACAGGCCATGAAAGAGGAATATGACGCTCTTATGAGCAATGGAACTTGGTCACTAGTTCCACTGCCAGCTCACAGAAATGCAGTAGGTTGCAAGTGGATCTTTAGAGTTAAAGAAAATCCAGATGGCTCTATTAACAAGTACAAAGCTCGCCTTGTTGCTAAGGGCTATAGTCAAGTTCATGATTTTGACTATTCGGAGACCTTTTCTCCTGTAGTTAAGCCTATCACAGTTAGGCTAATTCTCTCTTTGGCAATTTCAAGAGGCTGGAAAATTCAGCAATTAGATGTCAACAATGCCTTCCTCAATGGTGTGTTGGAAGAGGAGGTCTACATGACACAACCACCTGGTTTTGAGCAAGGGGACAAGCACTTGGTGTGCAAATTGCACAAGGCCCTCTATGGTCTCAAGCAGGCTCCTAGGGCCTGGTTTCATAGATTAAAAGAGGCTCTACTTCAGTTTGGTTTTCAAGCCAGCAAATGTGATCCATCCTTGTTTACTTACTACACACCTCAGGGTTGTATCTACATGCTAGTCTATGTGGATGATATAATCATCACAGGAGCTTCTATGACTCTCATTCAACAACTGGTAGACAAGCTTCACTCTACATTTAAGCTCAAACAGCTAGGCCAACTAGACTACTTCTTGGGAGTCCAGGTCACTCATCTGCCCAATGGAACATTATTACTAAATCAGTCCAAGTACATTTCAGATCTTCTTACCAAGGCAAATATGCATGAAGCAGTAGGCATATCTACACCTATGGCATGTGGTGAAAGGCTTACAAAGCATGGTGGTACTGTTCTCACAGATCCAACACTCTACCGAAGTGTTGTAGGAGCCTTGCAATATGCCACAATTACACGGCCTGAGATCTCCTTTGCTGTAAATAAGGTGTGTCAGTTTTTGGCTGAGCCTCATGAAGAGCATTGGAAGGCTGTCAAGAGGATATTAAGATATCTCAAAGGGTCTATCACTCATGGTGTTCTTCTTCAGCCGTGTTCTCTCAGGCAACCTCTACCCTTGATGTAACACCCCGATTTCGGTGGCGTCACTTTAGTAACTCAAAAATAAAATAAAGCGGAAAAGCAGGTTTTTTTTTTTTGTTGTTTTGTTTAAATAAAAAGACTTGTCGAAATAAGGTCTCAACCCAATCGCAATTAACAGCGATTAATATACAAAATAAGCACAGCCCTTGCTGTAACTAAAAACATCGTCACGAGTGTCCTCAAGTGACGGAAAGTAACATCAAGTAACTAAAAGTATTGCCCAACGGCAAACAAGTGCGACTCATAAATAGAGTCATAAGTTTTATAAATACAGTCCTCCGAAAAGTAAGTCAGCTCAAAACGGCTTCCAAAAGACTTCCTACGCCCGACAAACTCCCTGTGATCCTCATGGAAGAGAATCACACAAAAAGCTAATAGTCGGAAACCTACCCTGCCCCAAAATACAACTGATGAATCAGAGCTATGACCATGACAACCAAAATCAGTAACTCTAACCACCCATATCCTACACCACTATCTTCGACCCTCATCTGATCTTCCATGAAGTCCGGGTCCACGTCGAAGGCTCAGTAGTAGTCATTTCGCTCCGGGTCCTCCCCGAACGACGAACCTTCTTGAATCATCTGTTGAACGTCTGGCAGCAGGCCGACCGCCCAAACACAAACATACAAACAAAGCCACGGCGCTAGGGTCAACTCACGGAATATAGTAGATAATACAAACAGCATGTGAAGAATAAGGGGGTATGTATATATATATGTTGTATATATATATATATATTTATATGTTCTGTATTGCCTACCCTAAGGTATATACTTAGCATGTTATCAAGGCTCTAATAACAATTCAATGAATAATATCTCAACAATACAATAAGCATTATCTCAACAATTCCATATTGGGCGCATGTATGCATGCAATGTCAATTCAAACGTTGATCCCAAAAATAGGCATGTCAAGTCGATCCAACCCATTGGGTCGAACACAAGGACTCGCACACGCAGTAAATGACAACGCCAAGTCGGTTCTCTCATTAGAGTCGAACATACGGACGTTGCGCGCGTCTAATGACTATCGCCGAATCGATCCAATCCCTCGGATTGAATATAAGGATCCGCGCGTGTCGAAATATTATCGCTGAATCGGTCCAATCCCTCGGATTGAACTCACGGACTCACGCGAGTTTATATGGCGATGGCTGAATCGATCCAATCCATCGGATTGAATATAAGGATTCACGCGTGCCCGAGTGACTACCGCCGAATCGATCCAATCCCTCGGATTGAATATAAGGATTCACGCGTGTCAAACGATTATTGCCGAATCGGTCCAACCCGTCGGGTTGAACATAAGGATTCGCGCCCGTTAAGCCGAAGATAATGTCGATTATGCGACAAAATGAATTAATCAAAAGAAGAAAGAATGAACTTGGAACTCATAGTTCCCAGCTAAACTTTAGATAGCCAAACAATAAACTGCTCATCGAGCGAAGAGTACCGAAGTACTTGGAAACTTATAATTTCCGGCTAAACTTTAGATAGCCAAACAATAAACTGCTCATCGAGCAAAAGAGTATCAACATACTCGGAAACTTGTAAGTTTCTTCTAAACTTGGACTCGGCGACCCTTCTCATCTTTCAAACTAATATTCAAGCTCCAAGCTCTTATCTAAGGTTGTTACCATTATTCAATGGTTTTAGAGATTGATTAATGTCTTATGAGTTTTCCTTGAGAAAATAGGTTTCTTTTAATCTTATAATACTTCCTATAAGTTTCAGGGATCCCATAATCCCAAACAATTCCTTGAGAAGGTCTCGATCCATTAAAACATAACAAGGTCCGAACTCCGTTCGTCCTTTCGAACTCTCTCAAAAATCTCATAAAATTCGGCATGACTTGCCCGTTATCCTCACTCATCAGTATCACAGATATAAGTGGAATAGCATAACTAAATCAGCGCAATCAATAAGCATAAACAGCATATTCCAACACATCCTAGATTAACCAGCAAACGGCCGAAGCCTCTCAGAAAACATTTTTCCATAAAGCGATAAACAATATCCAAGCAATATTCAATATCAACACAATAACCCAGTCGAATTGATCGACGCCTACAAGGAAATAGCTAGTAAGTAAGTTGCCCTAACCTCGAGTTGTTCTAGTCTCGCGGTGCAGGTCTCGCTCACAAGCTTGTTCAGTCAAGCCCAAGGTTTCCACAAACGAACCTTAGAGCAAACAAAGCAGAAATCAATCAAATTAAGTCGACATAATCGAAACAATACTAACTAGAGTTAGACAAAGCTCAAGAAACTTCAGAGTACAACACTTAGGCACGAATGAAAGGGCTTTCCCCGAATGGATGAGTTTTGACTCGATTCAAGTTTTGTGCAAAAACACTTTATTCGCTAAAACGTGCATAACTCGAGCTACAGAACTCGGAATGACACGAAACCGGCGCCAAAATTTCGACAATTGAAAGAGCTACGCAATGGCTCAGGTCATAGAGACCCAAAAATTATTTTTGGACACGGTACCCAAGCAAATAGGTTTCGGCCACTATAGAAAATAGGGTTTTCGAACTTTTTCTTCAATCTAAATCAATCCCTAGGTATTCTTAGGCGATATCTAGGCCAGGGAAACTCTCAGAAAAATTATCGGGTTAAAAACTGTCGCAGGGGTATTTTGGTCAATATTTTTAGCTCAGAATTTCAAAACTGAATTTTTGAAAAACAAATTGGATGGGGACGTCCACAACGACGTTTATGACGACAAATCCTACTAGCACTAAGCCAAGTCGATAGATTAGAGCGTAAAGGTTGCGACTTTGCCGAAAAATGGGTATTTAGGGTAGAAATTGATTCCGGCGGCATTTCGTCGACATTTGACAAAATCTAATCCGCAGAACACGCTCAGGAGCATGCAGGGAAGAAGTTTAGACGCTGAAATCAACTGATTTGAACAGTTTTTCAAAAACCTCAAAATTTTGAACTCAGAAAGTCGCAGGAGAAATGGACAGAAACGACGATTCGAAGGAGAGTATAGATTACCTACCTCGAGGTCTTCGATTAGTGACGATCGGTGAAGCAAACGGGCAAGAAACGACGAAGATCCGGATCTCTCTCTCTCTCTAGGAACTCGCGGTTTTGGGGGTGGGGAAATGGGTTTTTTTGCAAAAAATCTAATTTTCAAGCTATTTATAGGTTTTGGAAAAAACGGAAAAATGATTTTTTTGCGATTCCGATTTTTCCTGCGCGTTCCTCTGCGCATTCTAAGATAGGTTCTGGCGACAGAATTCCAGAACTAAAAATAGGATTCTTGGAATTAAACCAGAAGATCCAAGATCGGCATAAGTCGGTGTAAGTCGGTTTATCCCGAAAAACTACTTTTTGCAGTGATCGTCGGATGAGAAAACTTCCTTCTGAAGAAAGATCAGAATTGACGAGAGAAATAGGAGAACGCGGGTGGAATCTTCTTTTGCAGCTCCGAATAGAAAAAGTCTTCATCGTCTGTCGATCTTAGGTTTTCTCGAACTATCAGGGATTCCGTTTCGGCAAACTTCCGAGAATTGGAATTTGACGTTCGTACTTTCCAGGATTTCGCATCGAAATGGTTGTTTAAGGACGGAAAAGAGAAGTTCTAACATTTCTCTGAGGATTTTTGGAATTAGTTTCCATCGTGTCCTAAAACGTAAATTAACTATTCACTAATACCTTTGACCTAGGATTAAGCGTATGTTAGTCGTGCTATAACTCTTTCGGTTTTTCGATACATTCTTGGACTTTTCCTGAACCTTTTTCCTTCCCAAATTTATCTTAATCAAATAACTCTTTTATTTTATTCACTTATCCAAAAACGTTAAAACTTGGGCCTTACATTACTACCCTCCAAAAAGAAAGTTTCGACCTCGAAACTTAAGGGTCAGTAAAAAGTTCTGGATACTGTTCCTTGATCTTTTCCTTCAGCTCCCACGTCGCATCGCCTGTGTCCATGTTCCAAATAACCTTCACTAACTCGATCTCTTTACCCCTCAACTGCTTTATCCTTGTGTCACCAATGCTGATTGGCGGTGTCTCGAAAGACAAGTTATCCTTCAACTCAATGTCATCCAGCTCGATGACGTGCGTCGGATCAGCAATATACTTCCGCAGTTGTGACACATGGAATACATCGTGAACGTTTGATAGGAAAGGCGGTAATGCGATCTGATAAGCTACCGGTCCTACACGACGAGTAATCTGATAAGGTCCAATGAACTTTGGCGTCAGCTTTCTTGACTTGATTGCTCGACCAACTCCTGTAGTCTGGGTAACTCGCAGAAACACATGATCTCCTTCTTCGAATTCCAGGGTTCTGCGCCTTTGATCTGCATAGCTCTTCTGTCTACTCTGAGAAGCCTTCATCTTTTCCCTGATCTGTTTAATCTTCTCAGTTGTCTGTTGCAGAAGTTCCGGTCCTACTAACAAATTCTCTCCATCTTGATACCAACATAAAGGTGTTCTACACTTGCGGCCATACAATGCCTCATACGGTGCCATGCCTATAGTCGTATGAAAACTGTTGTTGTATGTGAACTCAATCAGTGGCATTAGGGTATCCCAACTGCCCTTGTTGCCTAACACGCAAGCTCGTAGCAAATCCTCCAATGATTGGATAGTTCTCTCTCAGTTTGCCCATCAGTCTGTGGATGATAAGCAGAACTTAATCTCAGCCTCGTTCCCAAAGCATTATGAATAGCTCCCCACAAATGTGAAGTAAACTTCGGGTCTCTATCGGAAACGATACTTATTGGCACTCCATGAAGTCGCACAATCTCAGCTATATATATCTCTGATAGCTTCTCCACGTTGTACGTGGTCCTCACAGGTATGAAATGAGCCGACTTAGTCAATCGATCCACGACTACCCAAATCGAATCATATCCTTTTTGAGTTCTTGGCAACGCCACGACAAAATCCATCGATATGCTATCCCATTTCCATTGAGGTACATCCAAGCTCTGTAGCATACCTGAAGATTTCTGATGTTCCACCTTCGCCTTCTGACAGATTAAACATGCAGCTACATATCCTGCCACTTGTCTCTTCATCCCTGGCCACCAAAAATTCACCTTCAAGTCCTGATACATCTTTTTCCTTCCAGGGTGAATGCTCAACTTGCTTTTGTGACCTCCACTCATGATTCAAAACTTAACTCGATCGCTCTATAACTCATAGACGAACTATTCCCTTGGAATCTACTAGTCCATTAACGTCGATTCCAACTTCGTAACTATCCTCATTCGCACCATGAAATCAATCTTCTACTTAGTCATCATTCAAATTAAAACTCGACTCGAGTCTTGATACCTTGTGCATCGCTAGACCCAATCCCTTTTAACATCCATTCATCAACAACTTATAAGCTAATCATCATATCAATATCTTACAATCCATCATTGTCATCTCCCCTTTTTCGAGACTTCCCTTACCCGAACCATAAAACCAACCTTCACTTATTCACAACCCACTTTACAATTACCTAAAATCCTTAACACTTCCCCCAAATCCGAACTTATTCCCTAGAAGATCAAATCATAACTGTACCTCGGGAAACTTAACTAGTCATTTTATCATCCGATCCCTCAACATTCTGAGGTTTAACTACAATCGTTAATGCTAACACCACTAAATATCTTATTCGTACATGATTTTCACCTCCCAAGGTCAATCTTAACCCTAAGACCCTCATTCAACTTAGTGAAAATCACTTGCTAACCCCAGCATGCAACATCGGACTTCATAACAAAGTCCCATTCACTCTTAGACTCTAAGAAATTTGTCCACATATAACAACCTCAAGTATTCATCTTAATACTAACTCTTTATTTCTGTAACTAGATCGTCCTCCAATCAATCCGATACTTAGTCTCTCGTTTCAAGACCTGACAAACTTTGAGTCCTAAACACTTAAGGCAAGAATTATAGACTTAAACCTAAACTTTCACCAAGTTTGGACCTCAAATGTCCTTTAATTCTTCAATACTTCTTAAATGAATATCCTTTTCTTAAAACTATAACTCCTTCGCAAGCAAACAAATACTTCACACGAACTTTACCTCCCAACTCAACTAATCCTCGATCCAATCAAATCAACCTTACCAATCCATCTATCAAAGTCCATTGCCAGTTCTGATTCCGAATATCACCCCCTCAATATTAAGTTGATCAGGCCTAATACATCGAAGGTGAAGATTTAGAAAAACCCACTGGAACAGTCAATGAGTTCCTATCATCCAGTAGTCACAATTACCCTGATATTAAATCCTCAATGATGCTACGGAACTACACACTCTCGACACCATACGTATACTATCCATACGGAATCTCTCGGAGATTCATTCTTCAGCTTCTAGCTCCTTTGTTAAACGCATCGGTGCAAGACTACTTTTCTAGGCTTAACGCGTTATTCTAAACCTCGTGTAACTTCTATAGTTTAAACACGAGCAACGGTCAAATAAAGTATTATTAGGCGTAATAACTATAAAGTCAAAGCTTGACAGTAAAGGCAAGTTAGGTGTGTTGCACGTTCTACGAGAGTAATAAAGCATGTTATCCTAGAATGAGAAGGAATAGTTAGAAGGTTACCATCGTTCGTGTGCTCTCCTCTGACTAGTCTACCAGCTCCCTCGCCGCACGAGACATAGACTCCTCCCCGTGCAGCAGGATGTCTTCCTCTCACCGTAGGCACAGATGGCTCAACCCTGGTTACATTGCAATCCTTGGCTTGATGCCCCGGACGGTTGCAATTGAAACATAGAGGTCCCCCGTCTGGACACTTGTTAGAGTAGTGCCCCACCTTCTTGCACCTGTAACACGTTACTCCTTGGCCCGAAGTCTTGTTTCCTGTTCCTCCGGTAGCATTTATGGGCTTATACTGCCCCGAGGTAAAACCTTCCCTCAAAGGGCGTTGATACGGCTTCTTCTGTTGGAATTTACCTCTTCCTTTATAGTTCTGAGGACCTGACCTTACTGGTCCTCCAGTTCCAGCACGATTCAACCTCTTGTTCTTCATTAACTCCACTTCTGTGGCTTTCTCAACCAAGGACTGGAAGCGCATGATTCCCAACGGTTTCACTGAGTCCTCAATGTCAGGCCTCAGCCCATTCACAAAGCGTTTGCACATGTAGGGTTCATCGACCCCATTGCGGAAGAATCGAAAGTGTTTGGCCAACGATTCCAGCTTAGCAGCATATTCCGGAATGGACATGCTACCCTGACGAAGAGTCAGAAATTGTGCCTCACGCTCGTCACGGGCACTATCTGGGAAATACTTCTCCAGAAAAGCAGCACGAAATGAAGCCCAGTTCACTTCCACATTATTTGCTTCCATCATTCCTCTGGTACCCCTCCACCAGTACTCAGCATCGCCCAGCAGCAGATAAGTTGCCAGGCCCACCTTAGCCCCTTCGGCGGTATGCAGTACCCCAAAAATCTTTTCAATCTCTTGGATCCATAGGTCCGCTCTGTCTGGGTCAGTCCCACCCGTGAACTTGGGCGGATCCTGTCGCCTGAAATCAGTCAGCCCCCTATTCTGGTCTAGGGCTACCTCCCTCTCACGCTTATGACGCTCACGTTCAGCCTTGTCAGCATGCCACTGAGCGTTCTCCGCAGTTTGATTTGTCATTGCCTGGGCCATAGCAGTCATTGCCCCAGCGAGTTGGTTCATGTTCACCATGTTCTGTTTAGTCAAACAAACAGTTAGTACTAATCATAAGATAGCATCTAACATAACTATACAATATGATTAAGCACTAACTTCAATCAATTCTAAGCGAAAAATCGCTCGGCAGACAATCAATTTTCACTCTTTGCAGAGTCACACAACCTAGCACAGAAGACCTATTCCCCAAAGACTCCCGAAAGACTCGACAAGCTCTGATACCACAATGTAACACCCCGATTTCGGTGGCGTCACTTTAGTAACTCAAAAATAAAATAAAGCGGAAAAGCAGGTTTTTTTTTTGTTGTTTTGTTTAAATAAAAAGACTTGTCGAAATAAGGTCTCAACCCAATCGCAATTAACAGCGATTAATATACAAAATAAGCACAGCCCTTGCTGTAACTAAAAACATCGTCACGAGTGTCCTCAAGTGACGGAAAGTAACATCAAGTAACTAAAAGTATTGCCCAACGGCAAACAAGTGCGACTCATAAATAGAGTCATAAGTTTTATAAATACAGTCCTCCGAAAAGTAAGTCAGCCCAAAACGGCTTCCAAAAGACTTCCTACGCCCGACAAACTCCCTGTGATCCTCATGGAAGAGAATCACACAAAAAGCTAATAGTCGGAAACCTACCCTGCCCCAAAATACAACTGATGAATCAGAGCTATGACCATGACAACCAAAATCAGTAACTCTAACCACCCATATCCTACACCACTATCTTCGACCCTCATCTGATCTTCCATGAAGTCCGGGTCCACGTCGAAGGCTCAGTAGTAGTCATTTCGCTCCGGGTCCTCCCCGAACGACGAACCTTCTTGAATCATCTGTTGAACGTCTGGCAGCAGGCCGACCGCCCAAACACAAACATACAAACAAAGCCACGGCGCTAGGGTCAACTCACGGAATATAGTAGATAATACAAACAGCATGTGAAGAATAAGGGGGTATGTATATATATATGTTGTATATATATATATTTATATGTTCTGTATTGCCTACCCTAAGGTATATACTTAGCATGTTATCAAGGCTCTAATAACAATTCAATGAATAATATCTCAACAATACAATAAGCATTATCTCAACAATTCCATATTGGGCGCATGTATGCATGCAATGTCAATTCAAACGTTGATCCCAAAAATAGGCATGTCAAGTCGATCCAACCCATTGGGTCGAACACAAGGACTCGCACACGCAGTAAATGACAACGCCAAGTCGGTTCTCTCATTAGAGTCGAACATACGGACGTTGCGCGCGTCTAATGACTATCGCCGAATCGATCCAATCCCTCGGATTGAATATAAGGATCCGCGCGTGTCGAAATATTATCGCTGAATCGGTCCAATCCCTCGGATTGAACTCACGGACTCACGCGAGTTTATATGGCGATGGCTGAATCGATCCAATCCATCGGATTGAATATAAGGATTCACGCGTGCCCGAGTGACTACCGCCGAATCGATCCAATCCCTCGGATTGAATATAAGGATTCACGCGTGTCAAACGATTATTGCCGAATCGGTCCAACCCGTCGGGTTGAACATAAGGATTCGCGCCCGTTAAGCCGAAGATAATGTCGATTATGCGACAAAATGAATTAATCAAAAGAAGAAAGAATGAACTTGGAACTCATAGTTCCCGGCTAAACTTTAGATAGCCAAACAATAAACTGCTCATCGAGCGAAGAGTACCGAAGTACTTGGAAACTTATAATTTCCGGCTAAACTTTAGATAGCCAAACAATAAACTGCTCATCGAGCAAAAGAGTATCAACATACTCAGAAACTTGTAAGTTTCTTCTAAACTTGGACTCGGCGACCCTTCTCATCTTTCAAACTAATATTCAAGCTCCAAGCTCTTATCTAAGGTTGTTACCATTATTCAATGGTTTTAGAGATTGATTAATGTCTTATGAGTTTTCCTTGAGAAAATAGGTTTCTTTTAATCTTATAATACTTCCTATAAGTTTCAGGGATCCCATAATCCCAAACAATTCCTTGAGAAGGTCTCGATCCATTAAAACATAACAAGGTCCGAACTCCGTTCGTCCTTTCGAACTCTCTCAAAAATCTCATAAAATTCGGCATGACTTGCCCGTTATCCTCACTCATCAGTATCACAGATATAAGTGGAATAGCATAACTAAATCAGCGCAATCAATAAGCATAAACAGCATATTCCAACACATCCTAGATTAACCAGCAAACGGCCGAAGCCTCTCAGAAAACATTTTTCCATAAAGCGATAAACAATATCCAAGCAATATTCAATATCAACACAATAACCCAGTCGAATTGATCGACGCCTACAAGGAAATAGCTAGTAAGTAAGTTGCCCTAACCTCGAGTTGTTCTAGTCTCGCGGTGCAGGTCTCGCTCACAAGCTTGTTCAGTCAAGCCCAAGGTTTCCACAAACGAACCTTAGAGCAAACAAAGCAGAAATCAATCAAATTAAGTCGACATAATCGAAACAATACTAACTAGAGTTAGACAAAGCTCAAGAAACTTCAGAGTACAACACTTAGGCACGAATGAAAGGGCTTTCCCCGAATGGATGAGTTTTGACTCGATTCAAGTTTTGTGCAAAAACACTTTATTCGCTAAAACGTGCATAACTCGAGCTACAGAACTCGGAATGACACGAAACCGGCGCCAAAATTTCGACAATTGAAAGAGCTACGCAATGGCTCAGGTCATAGAGACCCAAAAATTATTTTTGGACACGGTACCCAAGCAAATAGGTTTCGGCCACTATAGAAAATAGGGTTTTCGAACTTTTTCTTCAATCTAAATCAATCCCTAGGTATTCTTAGGCGATATCTAGGCCAGGGAAACTCTCAGAAAAATTATCGGGTTAAAAACTGTCGCAGGGGTATTTTGGTCAATATTTTTAGCTCAGAATTTCAAAACTGAATTTTTGAAAAACAAATTGGATGGGGACGTCCACAACGACGTTTATGACGACAAATCCTACTAGCACTAAGCCAAGTCGATAGATTAGAGCGTAAAGGTTGCGACTTTGCCGAAAAATGGGTATTTAGGGTAGAAATTGATTCCGGCGGCATTTCGTCGACATTTGACAAAATCTAATCCGCAGAACACGCTCAGGAGCATGCAGGGAAGAAGTTTAGACGCTGAAATCAACTGATTTGAACAGTTTTTCAAAAACCTCAAAATTTTGAACTCAGAAAGTCGCAGGAGAAATGGACAGAAACGACGATTCGAAGGAGAGTATAGATTACCTACCTCGAGGTCTTCGATTAGTGACGATCGGTGAAGCAAACGGGCAAGAAACGACGAAGATCCGGATCTCTCTCTCTCTCTAGGAACTCGCGGTTTTGGGGGTGGGGAAATGGGTTTTTTTGCAAAAAATCTAATTTTCAAGCTATTTATAGGTTTTGGAAAAAACGGAAAAATGATTTTTTTGCGATTCCGATTTTTCCTGCACGTTCCTCTGCGCATTCTAAGATAGGTTCTGGCGACAGAATTCCAGAACTCAAAATAGGATTCTTGGAATTAAACCAGAAGATCCAAGATCGGCATAAGTCGGTGTAAGTCGGTTTATCCCGAAAAACTACTTTTTGCAGTGATCGTCGGATGAGAAAACTTCCTTCTGAAGAAAGATCAGAATTGACGAGAGAAATAGGAGAACGCGGGTGGAATCTTCTTTTGCAGCTCCGAATAGAAAAAGTCTTCATCGTCTGTCGATCTTAGGTTTTCTCGAACTATCAGGGATTCCGTTTCGGCAAACTTCCGAGAATTGGAATTTGACGTTCGTACTTTCCAGGATTTCGCATCGAAATGGTTGTTTAAGGACGGAAAAGAGAAGTTCTAACATTTCTCTGAGGATTTTTGGAATTAGTTTCCATCGTGTCCTAAAACGTAAATTAACTATTCACTAATACCTTTGACCTAGGATTAAGCGTATGTTAGTCGTGCTATAACTCTTTCGGTTTTTCGATACATTCTTGGACTTTTCCTGAACCTTTTACCTTCCCAAATTTATCTTAATCAAATAACTCTTTTATTTTATTCACTTATCCAAAAACGTTAAAACTTGGGCCTTACACTTGACTGCATTCTGTGATGCAGACTGGGGATCTGATCCAGATGATAGAAGATCTACCTCTGGATCATGTGTTTTTCTAGGGCCTAACTTGATTTCTTGGACTGCCAAGAAACAAACATTAGTGGCCAGGTCCAGCACAGAGGCTGAGTATCGGAGCTTAGCTAACACCACAGCTGAACTCATGTGGGTCCAATCTCTTCTAACTGAGCTTCAAATCCCTTTCACAGCTCCCACAGTTCTATGTGATAACATGAGTACAGTTCTTCTTACTCATAATCCAATCCTGCACACTAGAACCAAGCACATGGAGATGGATATCTTCTTTGTTCGTGAGAAAGTCCAAGATAAGAGTCTACTGGTTCAACATGTTTCTTCTGAACATCAAAGAGCTGATATTTTTACTAAGGCACTTTCTCCTACAAGGTTTCTTGCATTAAGAGACAAACTGAATGTAGTAGACAAACATAGGTTGTTGTCTACTCCTTCAGTTTGCGGGGGTGTATAAGAGTGTATAAGTAACAATAGATATAAACATATCGCATAGCTTATGTGTAGTTTTTGTTATGATCTGTGCCAGCTGGAATGCCAGCTGGATACAGTTGTTAGGTTGTTAGATACAGTTGTTAGGTTGTTAGAATTCAGTTAGAATTCAGTTAGGATGTAACTGCCTAGATAGCTTCCAATGCAAGTTGGTTAATCTCCTATATAAGGAGTCTTCACTCTCTGTAATCAGTAGCAATTATCAATGAAATGATTTCAGTTTCTTCATTTTCCCTTTATTCAGATTCTCTTAACACACCTGAATCCTTATCACGAAATATGTGATCCTCATCCTCAGGAAATTCCTGGCATACATAATCTCTTTCCACTAAGACTTCTAATTCCTTACTGTCCACAGTGATTGGAATCATCAAGTTTTCCAGTATAGGTTCTAGAGACATTATTAGAATCCTAGCAAAATCATAACGTTCCTCCTTACTAGTCTGCGCATCCATGCTTATAAAAGTCCCCATACTGCTGATTAGCTTGCTGAAAAACTCAGCATTCCAGAATCCAATCGGTACCTTCCAGAGCTTTATCCACGTAAGGAATCCCTTGGGCGCCTGTGAATCCTCCAATTTTTTTAATGCAGAAAATGACTCATCCACCTCTGCTGCATACAATTTCAAGAATCCATCGCGCTCGCACTCGGACTGGAATAACAACAGTTTCTCTTTTGCACCGAACGGTTTAACTTGCACTCCCTTGTGGCCCTTTTCATGAATTCGGTATTGGATGACTTTGCTCCTCTCCATCTTGTTTAGCTCTGCAACTGCCATTTTAGAAATATTTGAATTTTTCCGGACATTCTCCTTCCTCCAAGACGTATCCGGAGGTTGAGCCTTGGCTTGATGATCTTTCACCCTCCATTCCATGCGGCTTTTTTTACCTTCTGGCATAATCGGTTTCCTCTTTGGCACCCATTTTTGCATTCGTTTAGCTTGAACTCTCCCCTTCGGAACTCTGTTTTTTACCCACACTTTCGTGGCATGGGATGAGGAATATGCTTCTTTTACTGTTAGGAACACTCCGTTAAATCTCCTCTTGTGTAGTTCAGAGATTGCATTCATCCCATCTTGCTTATTGAGGAAGGTGACAAATCCAAAGTTAAAGCTCCTTCTGTGTCGTAAGCTCCTGGGAATGAAAAGCCTTTCAATCCTCCCGAACTTCTCGAACAGTTTCCGAACACGTTTGTAGTTAGCTCTTTTATCCAAACCGTTAACGAAAACTGTGAAGCCTGATCTCCTTTCCCACCTCACTCCCTCTCTTTGCTGTGACACAGATCTATCTACTTCCTTCCTAGAAGATGAAACCCTAGCAGAGCCAGTGTGGCTCATTTTAACCATTATTTATTTATCCATTTATTTAATTATTTTAAATTTCCTTGTTTAAAAAATACGAAAATAGCATTTATTCCATAAGACATTAATGTCTTTTGTGATTTTAAATTAGGAAATTAATATAATTAAGTGGTTTATATAAGGAAATTGAAGAAAATAAATAATTAATTTCAAAAATATGTTTCCTTATATAAAACTTGGCTACCGAATTTAAAAAGTAATTAATTTTTTTTTACCTTTTCTTATCATTTTAAAATTTGAAATTATTTTAAAATCAAGGAAAATTGGATTCTCGCAATTAATTATTTAAACGTTTTTTTTTCATCTTAAAAATGGAACTTATTTCAAAAGGGATTTTTTTTTTAAAAAAAAATCGTATAAACCAATAATTTGACATGAATGATATTGATATTAGAATAACTTAAATTGGCTATTAAAAACAATTTTTATTTTAAAAAATGTATGGTAAAAAAGTGTTTTTGGTATTTGACTAAAGTTCTTTTTTATATATAATCTTGTTTGGATCTTGACCGTAAAAGGATGACAAAGAAAAGAAGCACCATTGGGCATATATGGGTATCTTATTATTATAAATCGTCGGTGAATGCAAAATTGTCAAATATATCAAGCTTGATTCAGCCCACAAGACAAAGTGATGAAGTCAAGGAAAAAATTGTACGTGTAAAACAAAGGAAAAACAAAGTAAATCATGAGAACAATTCCAGAATGAAAAAAATAACAATTAATCTTGGATTTTATTTGATAAATAAAGTAAATCATGAGAACAATCCTCTCATGTAGATTGAGAAAAACAAAACCACGAAAAGATACCCAAGACAAAACAACAATTGATTAAATTTTGGAATGAATAACAACTAACTAAATATTTCCATACACCACCTTAACTTCAATAATTCTATTTGCTATTCTTTCAATCCTAAAACAAACTATGTCACCGCCTCTAATTTTCATTAATTTGCAGAACACTCACGGGATCAATAATAATAATATACCCTTGATCCATATCCGTGAAAGTGTTATTTTCAGCGTCTATAGGTCTAATGACACCATAATCCTGTAAAAAAATTGTTGAAGGGGAATGAAGAGAATAGCATATTAGGGTTAGTAAAACATGAATTTTGAAGGAATGAGATTAGATTACAATAACACACATCAAAGACATGAAAAATTGATTTCAGATGAGAAAAAAGTACATACCTTGTATAATCATGAAGAACCACAAATGAGATCTTGAAGCCATGTAGAAAGGCTCAAAAATACAAAATGCAGGAGATGATTGAAGAAGCAGTGTACGTTAAGGAGAAATCCTAATAATGGAGAGATGAATGAAGAATAAGAGTCTTATATAGGCTTTTAAATAGAGAGGAGTGTAGGTTAAGGACAAGGGTGTACAATAAGAGGAAAGGAGGAATGATCGCCATGTTGGATTTTTAATGAAATTAGTCAATAATGAGATGTCACGTATGCGATGATTGGACCTAGAAAAACCCCTAAATGTATATATTATGGATTAGAATATCACTCTATATCTATAACCAATATGAAAATTACAAAAAGTAATTGAAATTTCTTTTAATTATTAAGACTTAGGGGTCATTGTAAATTTCAAGTATAATATTTTCTTAAAAGGCTTGATATTTGTTTGCCATGAACACGCTAAGCTAAATTCATGGCTACTTTATAATCCCCTGATTTGGATGCAAATGAGACCAATGAGGTTTTGTTTTTACTCAAACCATCTCTATCAAGTTTTGAATAAATCAATTTGCCATCCATTTGGCTTCAATCTCTCCTTCCACAAGAGAACTATGCGTTTTGAAATTGATTGACCCTTTTTTATAGAACATGTGATCATTTTTAAGGTCATCATTTCCTAGATGAGGTTCCTAAATATATTCCTCCCATCTTGAGTGAAATAATGATTAATATTTACGTAAGCGTTGACAGCTCAAGTATATGTTTTTTTTGTAGGCCAAAAAAATGAACTAATTAAAGCTAAAGATACCCTTATAAGTTATAATGAATTGAATGTCTATACTGATCAACAAAAGAAAATTTAAAACCTTTAAATCTACGGTATTTTTATTCTTTCCATTTCGTTCTCAAGACTGATATGTTTATGATAACAGAAAAACTGAATCCACATCAAGCCTTTGAAAAAAAAAATTGAAATTTCTCTTACCTTTCTGTTCATGTAAATCCAAGATGCTTTCAAGAGAGCCCATATTAATGAATGAGATCCATATAATGCTCTGTATTCAAAATTCTTCTTGGATGGTTTTGTAAGTCAATTGAATTTTTTTTAGAAATTTCTTTTTTCCTTTATGTTCATGTAGTTCCAAGCTGCTTTCAAGAGATGAGAGATTAATTAATAAATGAGTTTCATATAATTCTTTGTGTTTCAATTTTCTTCTTGGAATTTTAAAATACATGGCTATTTTTGGTATACTAGTGTGATGACCCGTGCGTTGCACGGAAATTTTAAGTTGTTCATTTTTTTATATGTATTAATTAATTTAAATTGATTTAAATTGTGATAGTATGCATCTTTTTTTTTAAGAAAACGTGATAGTATGTATCTTACGTGTTAGTTATGTTGTTTTGATAGAAAATTTTCCAATACGTAAATTGAATAATTTACTCAGAAAAAAAATTAATACATGTTCGTTCAATACAACAAACGTTAATTTTCCTATGCACCAAAAAAAAAGTACAACAAACCTTAATTTTTACCCCTGCGTTGCACGGAAAAATACGATATTGTACTGAGTCATATTGAGATACTAATAATGAAAGTAATGAATGCACGATCATAATAAAAATGTAAATATTTCAAAAACATAAATTGAGACACTCAATTATTGTGTTTTGTACTAATACACCCATTTAATAAACGTGGGGTTTCCTTCTGTGCTAGTGCTTAAGGTCCATTCAGCAAACATTAGGTCCTGTTTGAGAAAACAACTTAATTAAGCGCTAGTGCTTAAGGTCCATACAACACCCATTCAGGGAAGGGGCGACGCTGGCACGCAGAAGGAAACCCTAGCAGAGGAGTATAGCAGAGAAATCAATAACCAATGCTAAAATTAGCATTTGTTGTATGGGTGATGTATGAACCTTAAGCACTAACACAGAAGGAAACCCCACGTTTAAAATTAATGTTTGGACCTTAACATTAATTCCAAAAAAAAATACAACAAACATTAATTTTAAAAGATAAGTTAGTGCTTAAGGTCCCAACACGTGACTAAATAATATGATTCTCTCTTTGTATTTAGGTCCTGTTTGGGAAAACAGCTTAATTAAGCGCTTATGGTCATAAGTGTTTATGACATAAGCGCTTATTTATAACCTATTTTAAAATATTTATTGAAATAAATTGAAAATAAGCTATATATAAGGATACGCTCTTTTTCATAAGCTCTTATTAGTAGCTTATGAAAATAAGTCATAAACTGACAAAAGCGTTTATACTATCAGACAAGTTCAAATAAGTTCTTCCAAACGGGGCCTTAGATGGGTGTTTGTCTAGCTTTTGACCTCTTCTAGAACTTTTAGTGTCCTTCTCTCTTTGTTTCCTCCCTTCGTGGGCTAGGGCCTTCGGCCTTTAGTCAATGAACCTATTACCTTTAACAAAAAAAAAGTTAATGAAATGGGGTCTTATGTTTTGATTTTGCAAAATTAGCCCCTTTTTTTTCCAAGTTAAGTATATCAAACGTGATATTATTAAAACTTCCTAAAAAATTAATTGCGAAAGATTAGAGAGTCGCCATTTATGTGATTCTGTACCTGTAATCTAGGATTGGAGTTTAAAAACCCGTGTAGGAAATGTATATGTAGATACCTAAATAACAGCTTCTTATTGTAATATTTTGCTGCTATAATTCACAAACTACCAAATTTGTCCATTTCTAATACTAAATGGACAATATGAGTTTTTCCTTCCACGTTGTGAGTCGGTGAGCACCAAGTATATATTCAAGCATGTATTCAAAGTTCATTGAGATAAAAGCCTTGTTTTTATGAAACAAAATGTTATTCAAAGTATTTATGATCCTTGAGAAACATCACTCTAAAGGAGGGTAAAAAGAAAACCAAAACAAAAACTAACACCCTAAGTGTATCAACCATCTAAAGTCAAACAGACATCATATAAAAATAGAAGAATTAATAGCTACTGCAAAACCCAAATAGCATTGAATCAGATTCTAAGAATTCACTTCCAACTCCATCTTGAAGATGAAGTTCTTTAAAGAAAACACTCAACCTTAACAAAGCCTTTAATTCATCAAATTGACCCTTGATATCAATAATATAGTATCAATTCTCTTAGGAAAATAATCATGTAACTTAATTTGCAATATGATATATTTGGAAGAAACTGTCATTTTTTCCTCCCCTATCTAATAATTATATTAATGTGAGCTTGATACTTCATAAGGAGAGTGAGATTGTAAGACACAACATACCTACAATGTAGAACATGCCGCATGCAAATTACAATTGTAATAAATAACATAACCGGATAAATATAAAAAAAATAAATATAAAGAAATGAATATTGGATTGGATAATAAGGATATGTACCTATCAAAGAAGTCTGATCAGCAAACTTTTCAATCACTTCCGGAAACGGCACGAGCTTGAAAAATGTTTTGGAATCCCGAATTCTAATCATGATAGCTTTGTATTGCCGATGAAATTTAATCTGTACTTATTCATAGAGACCTTAAACCGACCATCAAAATTAGCAACCAAAATAACTTGAAACATGTGCATGAGATCACTTCTAATCGTAGCATGCATTGTCCCACACTACGTATAAGATAATAACTTGATTAGTTTGTAACCATTTAGAACAAAACATTATATAAACTGTATAAACTGAAAGAAAGATACCTTCTCATCAAGTAGTATCATCTCAGTGGTCGTAGCTTTGGCGCAGTCTTTGAAATCTAAACAATTTCACTTCCTGATAACTCTGGCTCTGACTCTCCAGTCCAACTTCCCAGGCTTAATTTCAGATAAAAGAGTAAACTTATTAGACATTGTAACAAAAGGTGTAGGGTATAGAGAAGAAACAGATTCAGTGTTTGATAAAGGATGATGAAGAAACAAAGAAACCAACTATTATATAGAATGTAGTATGATTTAAGGAAGAAATAAGGAGTGATTTAAATAAATTAATTCAATTAATGTTGACATGATTTAAGGAAGAATTAAGGTGGACAAAAATACGGTTCAAGTAGAAAAAAGGAATTTGTCAAAACATTGTCATTGGTGAAAATAGATAAAACAGATTTTGTGGTGAACATTTAAATATGATTTTGAATATGTTGTTCACCAACAAAACACAATAGGAAATTAATTAATACTAATAATTTCCAAAAAAAAATACTAATCATTACAAATTGACTGATAAAATTTAAATGATGATTTATATTTTGGTTGTCTATTTATAAGAGCAATTAAAATTAATGCCAAGTGGTTTCATGAGAAAAAAAGTTTGACTCACCTTCATGTGAAAAGATATTGACTACATCTAATACTCTCTATATCAATATTCACTCTTAAAATAAATGATTGTATTTTTTTTAGAATGAATAAGTGATTGTAGTTGTACTTTTTTTGGGTCAAATAGTAGTTGTACTTTGATACTTTGTACTTTTAGAGTCAACATCGAGATATACGCGCACACTTTAATTAGTTTTCCTTACTTTCAAAAATAAAATTTATGCTATGTTTGGAATACGTATATTTGTATTTATTTTAACCCAAAAAGTTACTTTAAAAAAAAACCCAAAAAGTTAACATATTCCTCTTCTTTTAGATTGAAAACAAAAATACTTTTAGTTTCTATTATCTTTATAATATGATTATATATTCCTTACAATTTGATTCTTATAAATTTAAACTGACAATACAAATTAAATAATTATCAGCTTCAATCTTGGTATTTAAAGTTTTCAAAATTGTCTAATTATATATCTTGCAATATTTTTTACTAATATTTTAGAGATTTTTTAAAATTTATTTCTAAAAGTTATCCAATTTTTCAAAACTGGAGCGGAAAAAAAAAAACAGTTATTCCTAAAAGTTAGTCTGTTTTTTAGGAATCAGTTAGGCAACCTGAAAATTGGCCAATTTTTAAAATTTGAAGATGCTCCAATCATATTTAATTTTCTTTATTACCTAATTTGATAACATAATTGCAAAAATGTATGAGCCAATCCGGATTTCTAGCTGAAATGGAATCTTTTGATTTAATCTATCAGTTTTGCTATTACCTCCGAATCCATCCTCCGGATCTTCCTCCGAAGGCTATTAATTAAGTTTAACTTTTTTTACTTTTCTTCATTTTCCATGGTTGATTAACTTTTACATTTAAATTTTGAATGAAAACCAAGTTTGAATGCTATAATTAATGGTAGATATTATTGTTTTATTAACTACGTACGGTCAATGGTTTTTTCTCTTATATATTTATTGATTAATTAATTTTTAATTGATTTATTAATTGATGGACTCATTAATGTCAATCAATGAAAATTAAACAATGTGGACCCGTAAGAATAAGCCACACAGACTTAATTTGTGGCATTTTTTTTTCAAATCTACGTCATTAGTCCAAATTTTCCAATTCTAACGTGGACGAATTTAATTTTAATAAAATCGCGTGGAATAATTTGTAACTTTCTATTTAATGTTTGATTGATTGATTTATTTATTTATTTATTTATTAATTTATGGACTAATTAATTTCGACCAATCAAAATTAAAAGATTTAGACCAATCAGCAACAGCCATGTGGAAATTCAATGAAAACAACCAATAGAATGCTGACATTTGGAAATTATAAAGCAATATGGCCCACTTTGGTGGATGGGCCTTATATATTATTAAGATTAAGATTAATTAAGTTTAACTTTTTTACTTTTCTTCATTTTCCATGGTTGATTAACTTTTACATTTAAATTATGAATGAAAACCAAGTTTGAATGCTATAATTAATGGTTGATATTATTGTTTTATTAACTACGTACGGTCAATGGTTTTTTCTCTTATATATTTATTGATTAATTAATTTTTAATTGATTTATTAATTGATGGACTCATTAATGTCAATCAATGAAAATTAAACAATGTGGACCCGTAAGAATAAGTCACACAGACTTAATTTGTGGCATTTACTTTTCAAATCTACGTCATTAGTCCAAATTTTCCAATTCTAACGTGGACGAATTTAATTTTAATAAAATCGCGTGGAATAATTTGTAACTTTCTATTTAATGTTTGATTGATTATTTATTTATTTATTTATTAATTTATGGACTAATTAATTTTGACCAATCAAAATTAAAAGATTTAGACCAATCAGCAATAGTCATGTGGAAATTCAATGAAAACAACCAATAGAATGCTGACATTTGGAAATTATAAAGTAATATGGCCCACTGTGGTGGATGGGTCTTATATATTATTAAGATTAAGATGTTCAATATGATGTAGGCAATCAAGAGTAACTCCTTAAGAAACAAGCTACTATAAAAAAAATTAGTTTCCTTTTTTCTCCACCTAATTTCGCAGATAATTCTCCTTCCCCGAATCAGTTTTATTTTTTTTCAATATCGGCTCTTATTCCCCCCAAATTATATAAACATATTTGAATTTAATGGATACCTTATTTAATCTTTGTTTTGCAATTCCCCCAATAATTTATTGTTGTAGTTGTCCATTATTCCATTCAATTAAAATCTCATGATTCTCTCATTTTAATGAATTTAGTACTCTAGCTGTCCTTCCTTTTAATGGGGAAAAATTCCAATACTTAACAACATTTTTTTGCCAAATTAAATGTGTGCATTCCCAATGAACAACTTAGAGGAAGTTAATATGTTTTTCATTTCCTGGGGTAAATTCCCATTTCATTAATATGTTCGTTTTGGCTTTCTTACAATTTTTAATCTATTTTTCTACGATAATTTTTCGCTGCAGTGTTCAGAATTTAGTTTCCAAAAGAAGTTTCTTAACTCCATATCTTATAGGATATCTGGCTCACAACAATAGCTTACTTCAAGCTTTGAAGATATTATTTGAATCTGGCTCCATCTTCGTCTCTAATCTATTATGTTATGATTTTTGGTTATGGTATATTTATGAATTTTTGTTATTCTCCATGTCAAGGGTTTCATGAAACTGTCCCCAACTTCTTTTGTTTTGTTGCATGGTTATTTTCAAAAAAAAAATTCCGTTTTTATCATGTTATCATTTCATGGAAGGGGGGGAATATAGGGAGATTTGTATGGCAAGATTTTTAAAATAGTTTTGTGCAATCGGTTGTTGATGGATTTGGTTCAATTAGAATTGGGTAATGAAATCTCATCTTTTGTACAATCATAGTCGTAAGGGAGCCCCAAAATCAATATATTTATGTAGATAGGAAAAAATGCTTCTGTGTTTTTGTGCATACAAAATAATATAATATCAAGAAACAAGGAGAAATGATGACAAAAGAGAATAAGTCTACTTCTTTAACTCTAACTGGCTATTCTTTGATTTCCCCCCCCCCCCCTCCCCCATTTTTCATTCGACTTTAATTTAATGCTCAGACCATAGAAAATCTCATCTCTGTTGCAATGTAGCTGAAACATCTTAACTTCAAATTTTCTTAATTGAATCCAAGTGTCATTCACTGGCATACTAATTTCTCGTTTTATTATGATTCATCATCATAAAGTTTATATGATATTAGAATATAATTGATCTGTTAAATACAAAAGCAAATTTCGCCGTGCAGCGCACAGGTAAAAAGTACTAGTTTAAAATGAACTTTAAATTTTGGATTTTATACTTTACTATATTTGTTTTAATCTCTCCACAAAGGATGTCATCAAAAGGAGTTATTTATGATGTTTCATTTCTTGATTGGTGTTGTAATCTTAAGCACCGAGTGTAATTGGATTGATTTTGTTTGGATTTAGGGAATACAAAATCAATATTATTTTAAAATTTCCACAAAATTTATTCTAAGAACATGAAAGTTATAAAGAATATAAAAATGTCATATAATCCAACACCTTCAAAATACAAACTTAAATACACAATATAATACTAAACCCATAAGTAACTTAGGTGATTAACATAAACAAACATTATGTCTTGGGCTGAATGGTAAAAGAAAAAGTTTCCATACAATTAGGTTGGTTCGGATTCATCGGATATTCGACTCACAAATATGATACTCAAACCGATGGTGATCGGATGCAGTAAAAAATTCAAACCTTCCCATCCAATTCACTATAATGTGTTTGGTTTGGTTCAATTTGATCAGATTCGCGGATGAGATTGTATCACTTACAACCATGATCTAAAGGGTAGTTCGAAGATTTAGAGTTCATTTAGTTTTTTTAATATATATGTATCTTCATTCTAGTTGGAGTTCTTTTTCTACTCACTATTTTAATTATTATTTTTTATCAATGATCATAAAACAATTCTATGACTTATTTGAATTTTACAAGAATGACTTAGAAGTTAGAACATATTAAACACTAATATTTACAACATATTTGAAAAATTCAAATTCAATTTAGTCTAAACTAATAAAATTTGGATTTGATTCGTTTTAATTTAAAGGCTAAAAAGCACTTTTGGCCCCTGATGTTTTAAGTTTGTGCAAATTCTGCCCTTACTCTATTTTTGTCGATGTTTCTACCCCTCATGTTTTCAAACAGTGCATCGTCTACCCCTCATGTTTTCAAACAGTGCACCGTCTACCCCTCGTTAGGGGTAGACGGTGCACTGTTTGAAAACATGAGGGGTAGAAATATCGACAAAAATAGATAGGGGCAAAATTTGCACAAACTTGAAACATCAGGGGTCAAAAATGCTTTTTAGCCTAATTTTTTTTTTTTGAAAATTGAAATGATATTATTAATAATAAAGCAACCATGAGTAAAGATCCTCAAGGCTGAGACAAAATACAAGCACACTACTACTCAAAACATGGATAGCTAAACAAACGAAGCTATAAAGCCATCCCCTGGCAACTTCCCCGCAAAACAGCCAAGAACATAATCCTAAGTATGAGCCTCATTAAAACTTTTCTAACAAACAAAGGTAGTAAATCATCCCCTGGCAACTTCCCCGCAAACGGCTAAGAACATAATCCTAAGCATGAGCCTCATTAAAACCTTGCTAAGAAACCCAGAGGGAAAAAAGCCTAGCAAGGAAAAAGAGTACCACATCCTTAGGATAGCCAATTTTGCCCCCTTACAAATAAACAGTACATTTAGTCGCCACTACCCTGAAAGAACTTGAAAGTACTCCTCACGACACCCATAAAACATATAGGACAGCCACCAATAGCAACAACTGCAAATTACACACAGCTCCAGCCCACAAACAACAGCCATTTCGTGATAGTAAATTTCCGGCAGCAATAAACATGAATTTTTGTAACAGCAACAGCAGCCCAAAATAACAAGAGTTTCTGCCAACAGCAACAGCAAATTCGTGACAACAGCAACATCAGCCAAAATAACAGCAATAAAAACAGCAGCAAGTAAACCAACAGCACCAGCAACAGTAAACCTACAACAGCAGCAAACATAACAGCAGCATGTATTTGACAGCAACATCCACAGCAGCAAATAAAATAACATCACCAGCAACGTTAATCCCCCACATGGTTGTATAAAAACCAAAAAATAAAACCACACAAGCTTGGTTTTAACCCATGGTTTAATCAGCATACCACCATAGTGGCTCCAAAAGGAAACATCCTTCCTTTGCCAAAGCATCCCCTTCCCCTTTCCCTTCCCTTAAGATATTAGCCACCCATAGCTGCCCCTCCCTATCAAGAATCTCCATCCATAAATTCCCGACCTTTGGACATTGTAAGAAAAGATGAGTCACTGTTGGTCCGAAGTCAAAACACAAATTTCTCCAACTCCTCATTCCCCCCACTTCGTGACAGTAAATTTCCGACAGCAATAACCATGAATTTTCGCAACAGCAACATCAACCCAAATTAAAAACAATTTCTGCCAACAGCAACAGCAAATTCGTGACAACAGCAACAACAACCAAATATAACAGCAGTTTTTCCGTAATGTCGCCGAAATTCCGCCGGAATCAATTTTTACCTCAAATACCCATTTTGGGGCAAAGTCTCAATCTTTCGGTTTAGAACTCACGACTTAGCTTAGTGTCAGTAGGATTAGTTGTCATAAACGTCGTTAGTGACATTTCCATCCGATTAGTTTTTCAAAATTCGAATTTTTGATTTTCCGAGCTAAAAATATTGACCAAAATACCCCTGTGTTAGTTTTAGACCCGATAATTTTTCTGAGAGTTTCCCTGGCCTAGATATCGCCTAAGAATACCTAGGAATTGATTTAGATCGAAGAAAAAGTTCGAAAACCCTATTTTCCATAGTGGCCGAAACCTATTTGCTTGGGTGCCGTGTCCAAAAATAATTTTTGGGTCTCTATGACCTGAGCCTTTGCGTAGCTTTTTCAATTGTGGAAATTTTGGCGCCGGTTTCGTGTCATTCCGAGTTCTGTAGCTCAAGTTATGCACGTTTTAGCGAATAAAGTGTTTTTGTACAAAACCTGAATCGAGTCAAAAACCATCCATTCGGGGAAAGCCCTTCCTTTCGTGCCTAAATGTTGTACTCTGAAGCTTCTTGAGCTTAGTCGAACATTAGTTAGGATTGTTTCGACGGTATCGACTTGTTTTGATTCATTATTGCTTTGTTTGCTCAAAGGTTCGATTGTGGAAACTTTGGGATTGACTGAACAAGCTTGTGAGGGAGACCTACACCGCGAGACTGGAACAACTCGAGGTTAGGGAAACTTACTTACTAGCTATTTTTGTGTGTAGGCGTCGATAAATTCGACTTGAATGTATTGTGATCGTGAGTGGCAACTCACCGTTATTAGTTAATGACCTAGAGTCGACTTGTTCGACTTATTTGTTAAATTCTGCACAAATATTGCATGAACTGTTCTGAAAAATGTTTTCTGGAGGCTTCGGACGAGTGAACTTATATGAGACGTGTGTCTCCGTTTTCTGAGAGGCTTCGGCCGTTTATTGGTTTCTGTCTTATCGCTTTCTAGTGGACATGACAGGGTTATGTTTTGCAGCACTGCATTAATGTTTCATCGCTCAATAGAGCTTGATGTATTTGTGTTTAAGATTAAATTGTGCTGACTATATTTGTGCATTTAATGCGACTTTCGGAGTGTGGATTACACTTATCTTCGTCATGGCAATGACGGGTTTGTTTTGGGAATGTTTGATAGGTCGAACCAAGGTTCGAGCCTTTATTGTTTTAGGAATCGAGACCTTCCCGGGGAATTACTTGGGTTTATTGGGATC
The DNA here is from genome assembly GCF_012489685.1 of Lotus japonicus. Classification (NCBI taxonomy): domain Eukaryota; kingdom Viridiplantae; phylum Streptophyta; class Magnoliopsida; order Fabales; family Fabaceae; genus Lotus; species Lotus japonicus. Next base: position 31,497,487 of record NC_080042.1, on the reverse strand, counting down.
TTTTTACTTATAGAGTTTTGAAACAAACGAAATCAGAACTTGATTTGTAAATGAAATTCATAATACACTAATCAAAGATAGAACACTTTTAAATAATGATGATAACCTCTTGGAAAAGACTTAGGATGTGAAAATGGTTTGGAAAACGGGAAGGGTCGACAATCTAAGTGTGAGGAAAACTTTGAGTGCGATAGCACATTCTGTTTCTTTAGTGGTTTATCTAGCCATCCAAAGGATAGGCCTGGGATGATTGGAAAGTCCCCAAGTGCGAGTGCACCATCTTTGCTCATTGAGCAGCCTTTCGGCCATCGAGCTGATGAGCCTGAGTAAATTGAAAAGTCACTGAGTGCGAGCAGCATTCTCCTTGTTCGTTGAACAGCCCATTTGACCATCGAGCTGGTGAGTCAAAGTAACTTGAAAAGTCACTGAATGCCAGATGCATTCTTTTGCTCGTTGAGCAGTTTGTTTGGCCATCGTGACGGTGAGCCCAAGTGACTAGTAAAGTTACCAAATGCGATTAGCACTTCTTTGTTTACCTTAGGGTATTGTAGAGACAATGTACTCTAGCTAGACACGCGTGCCTTGGTGAGGACGATTCGTTGTTTGGCTAACCATATTGCATTCATGCATACATTTCTTGGAAAGTGTGCTGCTTTCCGAAGGACGATATCAGATCGGACTTCAACGGAGCTAGATGCCCCAAATGGAGCTAGCTGCTTCACAAGAGCGTGCTGCTTCACAGGAGCGTGCTGCTTCATAAAAGCGAGGTGCTTGGCTTGTCCCATCCATCGAGATGGTGACATTTTATCCGGATCATCTTTTGAGCATGACATTGCACTGGCACGCCATGCACCTAACCATACTTGTGGATGTTATTGTGTTTTGTTGTTGATAAACATCGTTATATATATCTTGATGATTTTATGTTGATAAACATGCTATGTATCAACCTTAGGGTAGGCAATACATGACTTATATGTATATATACAACATATATATATACCCCCTTTATCACATGTTGTTTGTATTATCTATTTTATTCCGTGAGTTGACCCTAGCGCCTTGGCTTTGTGTGTATGTTTGTGTTTGGGCGGTCGGCCTGCTGCCAGGCGTCCGTCAGCCGGTTCGTGATGATTCGTTGTGCGGGAAAGACCCGGAGCGAAATGACTATTACTGAAGCTTTCGACGAGGACCCGGACTTCATGCCTGATCGAGGAAGGGTCGATGAAAGAAGTGTGGGATATGGGTGGTTAGAGTCTTTGAGTTGGTTGTTAGAGTCATAGCTCTGATTCGTCTTGTGTACTTTTGGGACAGGGTAGTCTCCGACACGTTACTTTCGTGTGGTCCTCCGTAGTTGGGAATCCCATGGAGTAGTCGGTTGTAGAGGTCTAGAGGCGGCCATCCGGGGCTAACTATTCTTTTCTGTCACTTGTTTAATATTTCGAACTAAATATGCTTTTTGAAAACTTGTAAACCTTGCCGTCACTGGAGGATGCTCGTGACGATGCTTTTAGTTACAACAGGATTGTAATAGTATTGTATATTAATCGCTGTTAATCGCGGTTGGGATGAGTCTTTAATTCGACAAGTCTTTTATTTAAACAAAACGAAAAAAAAATACCTGCTTTTCCGCTTTATATTATTTTTGAGTGACTAAAGTGACGCCACCGAAATCGGGGTGTTACAGATAGAAGGAGGGAAAGATAGCACGAAAAACTAGGGGTGTTCATCGGATCGGATCAATCCGATGAAACCGACGAACCGAACTGAACCAAAGCAATTGGATTGGTTTTTTTTTTGTTATTCGGTTAAAAACCGATCCAAACTGATAAAAATCAATGAAGATTGGTTCGGTTCACGTTTGAAAAATTAAAAACCAATTAACCGATGAACCGAACCGATGATATATATTTGTTTATAAAATATTTAAATATATATATATATATATATATGTTCCATCATGAACATTGAGATGAGGTATAGTACCTAAGGTGTAAGGAACCGTGATGTGAGATTCCTAGAGAGAATGAGAACGTAACCACTTTGGAGAGAGAATAACTGAATTTCAATCTTGTTATTTCACAAATGAGCTAAGAGTCCTTTACATTTGGTACCCCTCCCCTATTTATAGCTGGGGGAGTTGGGCTTAGTGCCTCTAAATCATCATAATGGGCCGATTAGGCCTCCAGGATGAAGGCCCAAGTCCCTGGTCCGCTCCTCGCCTTAGGCCAGTGCTTCTGGGCGAGGGACCCTAGGGTCTCGCCCAATCCAATATCCAATATATTTACTAAAGAAATGTTTTGAAGAAATATTGTTAATTAGACTTTTTATGTTTGTTAGATATATTATGTTTTTGTTTTCTATTATTAATTTGTAATGGTACTAATATTAAATACTACTTTAAGCATTTCTACATTATTAAGTACTTAAGTGGTAGATTATGAATTATGAATTATGAATTTGTGATTAAACTATAATTGAGTTATTAATTTGCCATTTTTATGCATTATTAAGTTGTGAATCATATGTGTTTTCTATATATTTAAAGTTGTGGAATACATATTCACTAAAAAAAATGTTGTGAAACTGATGAACCGAACCGATCCAAACCGTTCATAATCGGATCGGATCGGTTTGGTTTTGAAATTTTTTTTGCTAACAATTGATCGAAACCAAACCAATGAATTTTGATTTGATTGATTTTTGGTTTCACCTAAAAACAATCAAAACCGAACCGCGAACACCCTTACGAAAAACGATATCCTTCCCCTGATTGGTTCCATAATTTGAAGGAAGGGAAAGGAAAAAATCTGTGGGCCCCACATCCAAAACCTTTCCTTCCACAACCGGGGAGAAAACAAAAGATTCCAGATTTTAATTCAAATTTACTATATTGCCCATCATCAAATGAAAAAAAATGTTACTAGCTTTATGAAAAAAGTCAAAAAAAACATCTCACCCCAATCTTTCTCTGAACAGGTAGTATCTCTATGGAAAAACGTTCATATTTTATATAGGCTAAAAAGCATTTTTGGCCCCTGATGTTTCAAGTTTGTGCAAATTCTGCCCCTATCTATTTTTGTCGATGTTTCTACCCCTCATGTTTTCAAACAGTGCACTGTCTACCCCTGACGGAGGGGTAGACGGTGCACTGTTTGAAAACATGAGGGGTAGACGATGCACTGTTTGAAAACATGAGGGGTAAAACATCGACAAAAATAGAGTAGGGGCAGAATTTGCACAAACTTGAACATCAGGGGCCAAAAGTGCTTTTTAGCCTTTTATATATTTTGTATAAAATATATAATATATGGAAAGTAAAAACAATAGTAATAATTTTGTTTTACATTTTTTTCTTGAAAATAGTTTTTACATACACCGTTTAGGTGCCCACTAGGGTGGGGAAGTTTCAAAATGGTCCACCAGTGGACCAGGCTTTAACACCGTTGGATTTAAGAATCTTGGAATATTCTTTATTTGAATGGCCAGGATTTGATGGACGATAAAAGGGCAAAAGTGTAAACACACCTATCTTCTTCTCCCTTCTCACTGGTTCTGCATTTACCCATCTTCTTCTCCTTCTCAGTGGTTCTTCATTGTTCAGAACCTCAACCTCAATCTGATAGCACCCAAGCACTGAGCTACGTACAGGACATCTCAAATCAGAGACACCTTTGTTGAAATGGTTATGGTACATTTACTAGACATGGCGAAAAATCAATAACAAGGCCCAATAACAATCCTAATTCTGTAATTCCTAATCCCAAATCTCTAATTTTCTTCTCAAACCTTATCATCTTCATTTCTTTTATACGAATTTCAGAAAAAATGAAAAGTTAACAATGCTGCTTCAAATCAAAAACGAAAAATGACCATTATCGTTCCAGATCCTGATCTGCTTCTTTCTTTCTCGCGGCCAGATCGAAGGGAGGAGGAAGAAACCCATATCGAAGAGAAGAGGAAGCAAGCCAGATCGAACTCGCACATCTTCAAGCCTCGATCCCCCCATCGTAAAACAGAGAAGACAGAACCCTAACCACCGCCACCTTCAACCCTCGATTTTTGGTGAATCACCATCATTTGGAGAAACCAACACCGCCATTGCACTCTCCTCATCGTCCGCAACAAAATCCCTAAACCGATTTGTCGTTCCGCCGCCCTCCGCCGTGAGCCGCCGCCGGAGGTGATTTCCGGCGAGCCCGCCGACCTGCAACTGCGTGTTCCGGGCGGCGGCTGCCTCTATTGAAAATGCTTATCCTTACTATTCTTCCAAGCCCAACAACATGTGGCTTCGTCTGGGTTTGATTGGTGATGGTTGTGTGTGTGTGTGCGCAGAATATGCTTATGGAATTTGGAAGGGTGGTTAGTGCTACACAGCAAGTGGTTGTTGGTGCCTTGTATGTCATCAAGTTAGAGGTAAATGATGGTGGGAACTGGGAAGAAACAGATTTATGAAGCTAAGGTTTGGGAGAAGCCATGGTTGAACTTCAAGGAGTTGCTGCAAGAGTTCAATCTCGTTGGAGATCCGGAGGATTTTTTTTTAAATTTAATTTTTTTTATATTTTTATTTTGTAAATTACTAGTGTGACCCTTGGTCCACCGGTGGACCATTTTAAAACTTCCCCACCCTAGTTGGCACCCTATGTTTATATATGGATAGTTATGTCATTTCATAAATATGACCCTTTTTTTCTTCACTTTTTTATCAAACCACACAATCTAAAGAATCATCTCACTTTCATTTTTCTTTCTTTCCTTTCTCTTTCTTTCCTTCATCTTTTGTTTCCTCTCACTTTCTCTTCTAACCAAACACACCCTAAATCTCTTATATTTCTTACCTCTTTCTCCCTACTCAACTTTCATCCTCTCTACTCTCTTCTCTACCAAATAAAGCTATTCAATGGAATAAAAAATTTCCTTTCACATTTTCTCTATTAACTATTGAGAAAAAGAATGATGCACCTACATCGTCAACCAATCAAACTTGAAGATGATGGAAATAACTATTAATTTTTATGCATCGACGGTGTAAAGTTTTCTTACACCGTTAACCAATCAGATTTTAAGGATGTGAGAAAAAAAAACTATTAAGAGTCATGTTTTTCAATTTAAAATTATTTTGGCAACGAATCTCTTTAATATCTCTTTCCTTTCCATCATCTTCAAGTTCTTCTATCACCTAATCGTAGGCTAGGGGAGGGAGATGATACTCTTTTCTGGGTGGATGAATGGTTGGGTGTAGGTACTTTTAAAGTTAAATTCCCTGCATTGTTTGCATTATATTGTCTACTCAGCAAGATAAGAAGGTAATTGAGATGGGTTCGTGGGGTGACAATGGCTGGGTTTGGACTTTTAGTTGGTCTGAAAATTTGCAGGGAGAAACTCAATGTCAGTTTGAAGCCTTGAATAAAATCAATTCAAGTTTTAATCCGGTGAGGGGAAGGAGGGATGCTTGGGTATGGATTAAAGAGAGTGAAGGCCGATTTTCAGTGAGTTCAGCGTATGAGGCTATTATTGATCATCATCCAGAATTGGAGGAGGATGCTTTTAAATGTTTGTGGAAGATTTCAGCTCCCTCTAATGCTATTGCCTTGGGATGACGCGTTTTACTTGATAAGATTGCATCAAAAACTAATTTATTCAAGAGGAATGTTCTTGTTGGTGAGGTGCTTTGTTCTTTATGCTCTAGTGCTGCTGAATCTACCTTCCATCTATTTTTTTCTTGTGCATGCTCTTCGCAGGTCTGGTCCCTCGTGTTGAAGTGGCTAGGTTTTAAATTTGTTTTCCCTGGCTCTTCGCTGGATCACTTCAATCAATTTGTGGGTGCTATGTGTTGTTCAAATAAAACAGGTCTTGCATTAATCTGGCTGGCAGTGATTTTCCAGATTTGGAATGGAAGAAATGGTGCAATTTTCAGGGGAGTTTCCTTTGATTCTACTGCTGTCTTTGATATGATTCAACATAAGGCTTGGGAATGGTTAAGAGCTAAAAATAGGATGTTCCTTCATGCCTATTCAGAGTGGCTCTTGGAGCCTTTGGCTTGTCTTTCTGATATGTAACTACTTGATTTGGGCTGCTGGTTTTGAGTATGTGGTTGCTGGTATTGTATTTTGATTGAGGAGCTGGATGGGGTGCTGTGTTGATTTATGAAGGAATTTTTCTTAGGTGCTGGAGTTTTGACTTTTTCGAGTATCTATGTTGGTTATCCTTGTCCACAGCTTGGTCTTGGTGCTCTTGTTTTGGGTGGGTTTCCCGTATTTGCTCTTCATGGAATTCCCTTTGATCTTAGAAAATAGTACTTTTTTTCCTTCACTAGGTTTTCCCAAGGGGGTTTTTCCTAGTAAGGTTTTAATGAGGTTATTTTCTTTGATCTTTTCCATGTAGTTGCAGGGGTGAGTTTATGTGTGTGTGACTTGAGGCTTTGTAGGCACTATTTTATCTCTACACTTTGCTAGTTTTTTCCTTTTCTTCCTCTTTATGTATTGGGATTGAAGTACCCCTTGTACTTCCTTTCAATATATTTTTCATTGCTTATAAAAAAAAAAGAAAAAAACTAAGCAAAAAGCTGTCGAGTGGAAAGGGTAGGCGTGGGACCCACCTAAGTCATTCCCATTCTGACCATATAAACGGGGGTTTTGCCTCAGGTCGCTTTCCAGCAGGATAGATAGAGCGCCAAGCCGCTTTGACTGGGAACCGGGCAGCGGTCAGCACCGTTCGGGCAGCCTCACTCACTCAAACACACTCTCTCTGCGCACGCCTCACTCGAAAAAAGTTAACAATAATCTTTTTCACTTACCAGCTTCATTCAGAAAGAGAAACAAAATAAAAATCAAAAGTTTCTTCTTTCATCATCAATATTCAAGGGCACAGAGATTTTGTTGCATTTTTTATGAAAATAAAATGTGGGAAAATGTCATTATTATGATTCTTGTTTCTTTCTTTATTTGATTGATTTTTCTTAATCTGGTTGTGGTTGTTGTATTTTTGGTGAGATCGTGTTCTTTTGAGTAGTGTGCTGCTGCTGTGCACGGTTTATCTGAATTAGGGTTTTGTGGCATTTGTGATGGTGAATTGGGGCGTGAGGTATATTCTGGATCTAGTTAGTTAGTCTCTGAACTCTGATGATGGAGAGGAAGCTCAGGGGTTCAGTTTTCATCTGGTGGGTTTTCTTTGCTCACCCATTATGGTGGCTCATTTCTGCTAACATGGAAGGTTTGTATTCAAATTATTATTACCCTTTGTGAGTTGTTCTTTTGCTTGTTTGCTAAGTATTTGATTGATTATGTTTTTTGAGTTTAGAAAATGGGTTGAACACATTAAAAGGGTTGTATTGTGTATGCTGTGTGAGTCTGCTAGTTGGTTTGGCATTTCATTCAGCATTGCTATTTGTGTTGTGTTTTATCTAGTGGTTGTGTATATGAAAGTGATAAAATGATTACGATGGGGTCATTGTTTTTTCTTTTTTGGGTACGAGATGTCCTCTTGGAGAGCGTTTGATGATAATGTCTATCCACTGTGTACTCTCTAAGTTGCTCTATGTATGCGTTATGCCGATTAGCTTTGAGTAATAAAAACGGCAAAATGAATGTGTACTCGAATGGAATAGGAACTGTGTTCATTGTGCTGTTTTGTTTTTTCCATCCTTGATTATTTATACTTATTTTTCTAATTGGTTGGCTTATCCTAATGTGCTGATTCAGATACTGTTGGACCTCCTTTTGTTTTTATTCGGCTTGAAAATGTATTTCTCAAATTCAATCAAGATGGTGCATTCTTAGCTGTAGTGTCTAGCTAATTTTTCTTGCAACTTGGCATCTGGGGATGATCATGAGTGACTTGATCCCCAAGTGTAATTTGACTTTTGATTTTACACCATCTGATCTTATGTTCTTGTATTTTGAAATAGGGGATGCATTACATGGCCTCAGGACAAATTTACAAGACCCTAACAATGTTTTGCAAAGTTGGGACCCTACACTGGTCAATCCATGTACGTGGTTTCATGTAACATGCAACAATGATAATAGTGTCATAAGAGTGTAAGCTTAATGTTCCTTGATATCTTTTATATACATGTTCATTCTGTTTGTGAAACTTTGCACAGCTTAATTTCATATGGGATTTGACATTTTTCTTTTCATGTTTCTTTGCTCTGGTCTGACATCAGTGATCTGGGAAATGCTGCTCTATCTGGTCAACTTGTTCCTCAGCTTGGCCAACTCAAGAACTTACAGTATTTGTATGTTACTCTTATATGGACTTGGTTAATGATGGGTTGTCTGTGCCTTAACTTCCTTTTTGTTAATATTCAGTTGATAGTTAAATCTTCTATACAATTGTAGTATTAGAAAGACCTTCTAATCATTTGGAGAAATACAGTCCAGTTTGTATATTGTCATTTCAATAGAGTTGCATATAAGCTGAAATCATTGTGGAACAGTATTTTTCTACTAATATAGTCTTAATGGCCGATAAGTCCTATAATATCCAAGGCTATGTTATGTACATGATTATTCTCTGTTTTAAGTTTTGTCCTTGCCGCAATGAGTCATCCAGTAAGGTATTGCTATTATTAATTAATGAGGTTCAGAAGTTGCATTTGACTTGATTGGATGTTTCATAAGAGGTACTCTGAGGCTTTTTGCATTTTGGGTTTCTGTGGATCATATTCTAAATGTTCTAATATTTGAAAAGGGCCTTTTTTAGATTTTATCCATGATCGGATTTTCCTGTATTTGTATGTACATTTGATTTCGGCCTGAAGAAAATAGTTGCACAATTTCATCACCATTAATTCTTTTAAATAACTTTTATAACTTTTGCAGCTGCATTACTCTTATTCTGATTACTGGAGCGTGCTCTTTAAACATATTAGGGGATGGCCTAGTAGTTTCACTTATAAAATTCTTGAAGTTATTATGAAATTAACTTGATGCTGATTTTAACACTTAATGTTAATTTAAATATTTGAGTTCTTCATATTTTTTAATACATTTCTGTTCCATAACAGGGAACTCTACAGCAATAACATTAGTGGTCCAATTCCAAGTGACTTGGGGAATCTTACTAGCTTGGTGAGCTTGGATCTGTACCTAAACCATTTCAGTGGTCCTATCCCTGATTCATTGGGCAAGCTATCCAAATTGCGTTTCCTGTGAGTATATGTTGACATTCTTGGTATAAGCTAAAGTGCCATCTTCCTGATGTCAAATGTTGGGTTGAGATGATACAACAAACTCTTATGGATTATAACAAATCTAAACCCTAGATTAATCACATCCAACTATGATTTAGGGTTTGATGTCAATTCTGTGTATTAACTGGAGTGCTATACAAACTTGAAATATGCTATTTGACAGTTATAATTTATAAACAAGGGTATCATTTTTAGTTCCAAATGCTTCTTGAAATAGTGAGTTAGATCTGTTCTTAGAGAAAGAAATTTCATGCTATTCATATCTATCATCCCAAAATTACTATCATGTAATTGATATCTGTTGTTACTTTGATATAAATTGCTATCATTTTTCTGTCAAACGGCGAAACTGTAAAAGCTTGTTTAATGTTTTGGTGCCTTTGAATATGTTATTTTTCTTGGTATCTCTGTAGATCTAATACTGCTTTCCTTGTCTGTTTGTCCAAGGATAGCCGGCTTAATAATAACAGCTTGACGGGTCCTATTCCCATGCCACTAACTAATATTTCAGCTCTCCAAGTGCTGTAAGTGCTAGTTTTGCTCAACATATGTGGTTTATTTCCCTCCTCGACATTTATTTACACTGCTTATTTATTGTTCTCAATCTTGTTAAATTGTAGGGATTTGTCTAATAACCGTCTCTCAGGTGTGGTTCCTGATAATGGCTCCTTCTCATTATTCACTCCTATCAGGTAATTTACTCAGCTTTAAGCTATTCTTGCATTTATTCCCGAGCTGTTAAAGATTTCTAATTGAACTGCCCTTCTTGTAGTTTTACCAATAACTTGGATCTATGTGGCCCTGTCACTGGGCACCCTTGTCCTGGATCTCCTCCATTTTCTCCTCCTCCCCCATTTGTCCCACCGCCCCCTATCTCAACTCCAGGTTATCTTTATTGCTGTTTTGAAGCTTTGAGAGTAGATAGAAGTTATGTACAAGTTTGGCATATTTTCTATTGCTATTGCTTTTAGTTATCCAAGTCCAAGCTGTTTTCTTAGCCTGGATTTTAAATTAAACCTTGTGTTAAACATATGGTGGTGGCTATTTAAACTTTTACGCCTGATGTGGTTACAATGACTGGTCATGTTCCGTCACTTGTTCTTTTTTAGTATTTATTAATTGGCATTTAATTATGTACCTGAGTATGGTGTTTCCTCATTCAATGTTTTAGAGCATTTTTGGAAACCAGTTTTCTCCAATGTGAAAGCACAATCACATGAGTTTCGAGAGAAAAAGTAAAGGAACTTGGTTGTTCTGGTAGCTTGAAAGTTCTTTTAGAGCAACTTGTATTCAAACAGACACTTAGTAGCCCTTACTTCATATTATTTTATATAATGTATTCAAGCTGTGTTGCGTCCTTATTATTTTAATTTGTTGTGTCATGTCTATGTCTGGTGTCCCCTGTTGTGTTGTTGCTTCCTAGATCCTTGGTCAGCTATATCTTATAAAAGGTTCAATCTCTGTTTTTACTACATTTTTAAAGTTGTGTTGTTATTTATATTCTCTGAAACTTCGAGATAAAAGCACTCATGGTCCCACCTTACTGTATTTAATTACAGGAGGTAGTGGTGCCACTGGTGCAATAGCGGGAGGAGTAGCTGCAGGTGCTGCTCTATTATTTGCTGTTCCTGCAATTGCGTTTGCATGGTGGCGTCGAAGGAAACCACAAGAATTTTTCTTTGATGTGCCTGGTGAGCTATCGCATCTGAATGAATACTGCATTGCTTGAACAAATTAACTAGATGGATTTTAACTTCCTTGCGTCTATTTGCAGGTGAAGAGGATCCGGAAGTACATCTTGGGCAGCTTAAGAGATTCTCGCTACGAGAACTACAAGTTGCAACAGATACTTTCAGCAATAAGAACATTCTTGGAAGGGGAGGATTTGGTAAAGTTTACAAAGGACGCTTGGCAGATGGTACATTGGTTGCTGTGAAAAGATTGAAAGAAGAGCGCACACCTGGTGGGGAGCTTCAGTTTCAGACTGAAGTAGAAATGATCAGCATGGCTGTGCATCGAAATCTCCTCCGTTTACGTGGGTTCTGTATGACGCCGACTGAAAGGCTCCTTGTTTATCCTTACATGGCTAATGGAAGCGTTGCCTCATGCTTAAGAGGTAGGTTGTTTGCATTTTCCTCCCCTAGACTTTATGGAATGTCTTAGGCTGTTTAAGTAACAAAATAGAACATACCTTGTGTAAAAGCTTGTACTCTGGTCTTTTGCTGAGGAGTAACTTGAGGTTTTCAGGGGATGGAAATGAGTTTAACTATGATATCAGTTTGGCTTTTACTTTCTTAGAAAATCCACACTTCCCTTTCTTAAGCCCCCCTCATTGTGGTAGTTACAGTTCCTCTAGTCTTTCACTTCTACCTCTTCCTCATCACCAGGTACAAAAATATATAGTTGTAAGGTGCTCCAGCTCTCGCCTGTTGAAAGAATAATAATAATAATAATAATGAAATTGTTAAGTTGTGGTTTATATCTGTACACCCGTGGTTTGGCCAAGTTCACTTGTGTCACCTATGGTTTAAAAGAACTTCTAGTGAAGTCCCAAGACTTCTGTCAATAAAATAACGTTTAGCAAAGTCAGGAATATAGTAAATAAGTCAAAAACCACTCAAGCATTAGCTCTTTTCTTTTCTTTTTCGTGTTTTTCTACAGTCTACACATTAAGCATTGAAGTCTAGCATTTTTTTGGGTTCAAGTGTTAATGAATAATTGCCATTAACTTCACTGATAGATTTTGTAATCCTTTGGCTTGGAGAAAGATTCCCCACTTGAATTTTCAATTTCTTAAACAATGTAAACAAAATAAATCCAATGGTCAACCTAGAAAGAGAAGAGAAAGGTATAAATAAAAAACTCAACTGCTTTATGCATTTAGAGTATTAATAACAAAGATACCAAGAAAGCCCTAATTTGTTTAATACTACGGTGTTACATTCTACAGATTATAAGTGAAATGACTTAGGCCAAACCAAATCACAAGTAAATGAATTAAATTTTTACTAGTGAGTGTGAGTCAGCTATATCTTTTGATGCCTAACTTGAGTCTACGTGATTTTCCCTATTTTAACATTGCCTTGTGATCTTGTATTTGCATTACTCTAGAGCGCCCAGAACATCAAAAGCCCCTTGATTGGCCATCAAGGAAACAGATAGCTTTGGGATCAGCGCGGGGTCTTTCATATTTGCATGAGCATTGTGACCCAAAGATTATTCATCGTGATGTGAAAGCTGCGAACATATTGTTGGATGAGGAGTTTGAGGCTGTTGTTGGGGACTTTGGGTTGGCCAGGCTAATGGACTACAAGGACACCCATGTGACAACTGCTGTGCGGGGCACAATTGGGCACATAGCTCCAGAGTACCTATCTACTGGTAAATCTTCAGAGAAAACAGATGTCTTTGGGTATGGTATAATGCTTCTGGAGCTGATCACTGGACAAAGAGCGTTTGACCTAGCTCGGCTTGCAAATGATGATGATGTTATGTTGCTTGACTGGGTATGTTGACATTGATTATATTTATATGTTAACTGTTAAATTTCTTGCAACCCACTAACTATTATGGCTTAGGAAGTGTAATTCTACCCATAAATGTTGAAGGGGATGGAAAATGTTTACTTCTTTGGCTTTTTCCTTTGCCAGCAGTAGCGTTTACTAATTCTGATTTTCCTATTGTTTTGGAAATGCTTGTCCTTTTTATTGAGAGGGATATGTATGAATAAACCTGCTGGACCGTGCAGGAGTAAACAAGTTCTATCTTAAGCACTTCGTGTGCAGGCTATGAAAATTAGGTTGTCATTAAGGTTAAGAACGTCATCCACTACTGTTATAAGGTCAATAACTTGCTTCCTTCATTTGATTTAGGGAAGAACAGTTAGTTAAGCTGAAGGATATAAGCATACGGTGTTTAACATTGACAGTTTTTCATTTGAAGTATGCATTCATAATATGCCATGAAACTGTCACATATTTTAAGCATATTTCTAAGTGAACTGAAACTGAAATTGTTCCATTTAGTAGAAGGATATATCCCTGGTTACTTTTTTGTTTTGACATGTAAAACGAGGAGAAAGATTTAGGTTGTCATTAAGGTTAAGAACGTCATCCACTACTGTTATAAGGTCAATAACTTGCTTCCTTCATTTGATTTAGGGAAGAACAGTTAGTTAGGCTGAAGGATATAAGCATACGGTGTTTAACATTGACAGTTTTTCATTTGAAGTATGCATTCATAATATGCCATGAAACTGTCACATATTTTAAGCATATTTCTAAGTGAACTGAAACTGAAATTGTTCCATTTAGTAGAAGGATATATCCCTGGTTACTTTTTTGTTTTGACATGTAAAACGAGGAGAAAGATTCTTTTCCAAACAGACTCTTCATTATATTCTGTTTGGTATTCATAGTTGAGCATCGTTCGCATGTCTGTGGATGTATTTTTCTGTAGTAGTATTGTCATTTCCAAGTCTTATACATCTGAATATATTCTTTATAGGTAAAAGGACTTCTGAAAGAGAAAAAACTAGAAATGCTGGTTGATCCTGATCTCCACAACAATTACATAGAAGCTGAGGTAGAACAGTTAATCCAGGTTGCACTCCTTTGCACTCAAGGTTCCCCTATGGACCGGCCTAAAATGTCAGAGGTGGTGCGTATGCTTGAAGGTGATGGCTTGGCAGAAAGATGGGATGAGTGGCAAAAGGTGGAAATTCTCCGCCAGGAGATGGAGCTAGCCCCACATCCCAATTCTGATTGGATAGTTGACTCAACTGAAAATCTTCATGCAGTTGAGTTATCTGGTCCAAGGTAACTTTAGCAAAATAGCAAGTCAAAGGCGGAAAAAATTATTTATGACATTTTTTTTACTATTATAGTTTTCTTTCACTCTTTTCCTTTACTGGTTAGTGGTTACATCTCTCTCCTGTCACTGAAGTCCACTGCAGTATATTCGTTTAAATTTGTGCATAGGGGTGCTTTGTCTAGTTACAATGTGCAAGCATCTGCTGTAGTTGGACAAAGTGACATTTACTTTGATGATACAATTTTAGCTATTTCTGCACCACTTCCATTATTCCATATCTCTTTTTCAATCTGCAAATACACTTCTTATTTTGATGGGGATGTTTTTTAAAGATGTGTGTGGGAGCAGACTACCTCTCAATCTAAAGATGGGTGTAGACACTGGGCAGGATTTGGCTCCTCTCACTTTAGAGGGTAAAGTAAGTTATTGCGGCCACTGATTGGATAATTAGTAGTTGATTAAGAACACAGTAGTTTGTTATACATATGCATGTATATGATCACAATTACAACTGTTGATTTTGCAATTAATGGTTGTGATAACTTTCAATGTGATTCCCTCACTTGAGAAGGCAAATATGTGAATGTTAGATTGGTTCATGACACGTAAAATTCTATACTTTGTAGTTACTTCTAGCCAAACTTATGTTTAGAGAAGACCCAACAGAAAAACAAGGGTTAACTATCAGATTGGTCCCTGTCTTTATCTCGTCGTCTGAGGTAAGTTCCTCCCCGGAAAATTTATTGTATTTAGTCCTCGTGTATGAAAACTTTTTGGAGCGGATCCTTGCCGGAGGGCGGAGCTCCGGCGAGTGCTTAAATAGCACGCTGACTAGATTAATGAAGCTGATGTGGAATTAAAAAATAAATAAAAAAATAAAAAATAAATACACATCAGATAATTAGTAAAATTAAAACCTATTACTAATTGTCTAATTCTAACCCTAATCTAATTAACAAAATTAATTTCTCCCCCAAATTAATCCCAATTTCCCCAAATTTCCCCAATTCTCAATTCCATCACAAGAACAACAGTCTTGAACCCGGAAATTATCAAAAATCAACTTCATTAATCCACCCACAACCTTGCAAACACCAAACTTCACCCTCTCCCACTCTTCCAAAAATTAGAGTTTCAGTGCCAAAACTCACCACTCTCCCTCTCTGTTTCCTCTTCTTCACCCTCACATTCTCCACCCACAACCCTGCAAACACCATCATCCCCTTCCCAACCTCACGCTTTCCCTCTTTGTTCTCTCCCTCAAAGCCTTCTTCTCCTTGTTTCCCCATTAACCCACCTCCACCTTTCGACAACCACCTCAACCCCACCGCCACCCTTAACCCTAACCTCACCCCAATCGAAACCCTAACCTGCAACCTCACCCCATCCACCCACTTGCAACCCTAACCTGCATAAGAGGAAGAGAGAGAGAGATGAAGAGATCGATCAAACCCAGGTGCGAATCACGAACCAACGATGCCACCGCCTCTCCCCCTCCTCCTGGCGCTGCTCGCTTCGATCCTGCGACGTCGTCGTCTTCCAGCGCAAGGGATATGGGCGACGAGCTCTTACCCATATTCCATTTTTCTGCAACTTAGGCCCGGACCTAGGGATTTGGGTGGGTATGGTGGCGGTGGGGTTGAGGTTGGGGGTAGGGGTCGGGTTGAGGTTGCGGGTGGGGAGGTGAGGTTGGGGATGGGGGTCGGTTTAGGTTGCGGGTGGGGTGGGGGTTGAGGTTTCGGTTGGGTTGGGGTGAAGATGCAGGGTTGGGGTGGGGAAATGGATGATGATTTGGGGTTGAAGAGGATGAGGAAATGGATGATGATGATGAGATTATTTTTTCTTGTTAATAGGGTTAAACTCTAAACCTTAATTAATTTGGGTAATTTAGATTTTTAATTTTATTAATTTAATTTAATATTATGATGTGTAAATTTTTTTAATTTTTATAATCCACGTAAGCATTTTTATCCTTGTCAGCGTGTCATGTAAGCACTCGCCGGAGCTCCGTCCTCCGGCGAGGATCCGCTCCAAAATGTTTTCAAACACGAGGACTAAATACAATAAATTTTCCGGGGAGGGACTTACCTCATACAGTGAGACAAAGACAGGGACCAATCTGATAGTTAACCCGAAAAACAAACAAGCATATAAATGACGAGTAAGTTTTACAAACTCGGGGAACAGCCATATGGTATCCCTTTTCTATGGTGGTTAGAAAAATTTGAGGGTTGCCCACTCCAAATGTTCACGCATGGCACCAATGGAAATTGAGTCATTGGTCGAACTAATAATTAACTTGTCAAACTTGTGATCACTTGTTAAATTGGCTGACCCGATGCACATTAACAAAAGTTAGGTAGCGTTTGGTAGATAGGTGGGAACGGAACGGAACATGACATATGGGTTCCGTTCTGTGTTTGTCGTGTGTTTTGGATGGAACGGAATATGACAAAAAACTTCTGAAACGGGACACTTTGGTTACGTAAAAAAGGGTGAAACAAAAGAGAACAGAACGAATGCCCTAATTTATATTCGCTTATTTTATTTTGTTGACAAACTTAAGTAAATTTTCACTTTTCAAAAAAATCACTTTATAATAAAATCAATTACTTTTCAAAAGTACAATCATTATTTTTAAGCAAGAACAAAAGAGCTAATTTTAGTGCGTTTGTTTCAGCTTATTTTTAGAAAAATCACTTTTATCATTTAAAAAATCTTTTTTATGTTTGTCTCAGCTTTTCAAAAAGTCATTATTTAAAAAAAACTGAAAACAGATTATTTGAAAAAACTACTTTCGATGCGTTTGTTAAGCTTTATTTTAGAAAAAACACTTTTTCATTATTATATTTGTTTCAGTTTTTTAAAAAAATCATTATTTTACACATAGCTGAAAGCAGATTATTTGAAAAGCTACTTTAGAGTGCGTTTGTTTCAGCTTTATTTTTTAAAAAAATCACTTTTTCATTTTCTATGTTTATTTAAAATTTTCCAAAGATCATTACTTTACAAAAAGTTGAAACAAGATTATTTAGAAAGACTACTTTAGAGTGCGTTTGTTTCAGCTTTTTTTTAGAAAAACACTTTTATTTTATATTTGTTTCAGCTTTAAAAAAACATTATTTTACAAAAAGCTGAAAGCATATTATTTGGAATTGCTACTTTAGAGTGCGTTTGTTTCAGTTTTTGTTTTTTTTTTGAAAAATCACTTTTTCATTTTATGTTTATTTCATCTTAAAAAAAATCATTATTTTACAAAAAAAAAGCTAAAAGCATATTATTTGGAAAAGCTATGTTAGAGTGCATTTGTTTCAGTTTTTTTGAAAAATGACTATTTTACAAAAATCTGAAAGCAGATTATTTGGAAAAGCTACTTTAGAGTGTGTTTGTTTTAACTTATTTTTAGGTACCCGTAGGATAACTCAAGTGGTAGGAGCTGAGGACATATGGGTTGAGTAGGGGGAGATTCAGGAATCGATTCCTAGCGGGTGCAATTTATCTTTCCAATGTAAAAAAAAAAACTTATTTTTAGAAAAATCGCTTTTTTCACAGTCTCACAAAATCAATCGTTCTCTAGAAAGCTAAAAAGTTATTATTTTTTTATCCAAAACAAACAGTCTTAATTAGCTTTATTTATATATATATATATATATATATATATATATATATATCCCGTTCCGTTATGTCCTATTCTATATTGCGACCAAACCAAACCCTAACTTAATGGTTTCCAAGTTCCAACCAATATTTTTGGGTCATATTTTCTCCATATTTCCCTAACACTAATTCCCGCACGATCATCTAACATAATTTCCTCATCCACCTTACAGGCCACGCCTTAAACCAGCTCAAGGAAGAGGTGAGTCTCTGTTACTTTTCTTTTTCTCACCTCCCATACTCCGTTTTCCTCATCCTTGTTTCGTCTCTCTCGTTCCCTTTCTCGTCTTTGCTTCATCATCTGTTGCTTGCTCCATTGAAAATCTCTTCTCTTCCCCATTCTCAGCGGAGAATGAATGATTTATGTTAATGATGTTTTTTCCTCATCTATATATATATATATAAAGGAGACTTGAGTTTTTTGCACTCCTTTACATTAAATGCATTAAATAGTTAAACATTTCTTTTATATAAATACCTTTAATAATAAAATTAAAAATTAAATAAAATTCTTAACTCATAGTCTACTCCACTACATACTAAATTGTAAAAGTCACTTTGAACCTTTGTATGAAATACATTAAATTAAAATATGAAAAATGAATAAAATTGTTTAAGTCATTAGCTATTCAACTACCTACTAAATGTAAAACTCACTTGAAAGTTTGTTACAAATACATATAGAAATAAAAAAAATCATTTTGTAATATATACATTAAAATAAAAACAAACCAACAAAATTTACAACACAATAAGTTAATCAACTACCAACTAATTTTCGCGTTTGTTGTATAAGGTAGAACAAGACATAACACTTTAGTCCTTTATAAAAGTGTGAAATAAAAAAGAACGAAACAGATACTAATAAAAAAAACCACTCATGTTTATCGACCAAAAAAGTACATTGATAAAAGTACTCATAATTTACATGTGAACAATTTTAATTAGTTAATAAAAAGTAATTTATATAATTAAATATCTTAATATATAAAACATTAATTGATTTAAAAAAATATGCATGGATGCTTGATTTTCCGTAAGAAATGTCTCAGATTCGAGTTTTGTGAATGAAAAAACTTCGCTGAAAGAGTTAACTCTATGATATTGTGAAAATTCTCGGCTCGAGCAGGATAGCCTATAAAGAAGGATTCCTCTGAAGGAGGATACATGTAAGCGCAAAAAAGAGTTAAAATATATTTGTTTGTGGTAAGAAGTTTAATATGAGTTAGTATAATGATTTAAAAATATTTGCTTACTTTAAAAAAATTAAAACAATATATTAGTCATAATATTTTTATTTTTTAATTTAATTAGCGTAAAAATATTCATTAAATACATTAAGAAGTAAAAGCGTCCTACATTTGTATTAAAATACATGAACCAATAGCAAAGACTTTAACTATTTTTTGATAATCTGATTTTAATTTTCTGGGTTTTGAAGAAGAGTGATGAAGATGTGGAAAGAAGAGATAAAGAGAATATTTTTCGGGGTTTTCTAATTTTTTTCCCATAAACCTATAAGTTTTTGGACGGAATTGGATGGAAGACCAAAGTTGCTAACGGAGAACAACGTTGGGGTAGTGAAATGCAATTAAATTTTGTTAGAGATCAAAATCGTGAGAAATGTAAAAGTGAGGGACAAATATGCAATTAGACCTAATAAAATAAAAAACCGAAAAAAACTCTATTGTCAACATCTTTCAACTATATACCTACATTAATTAATAACATTAATAAACTTAGAAATTGACTTAAATTTTGCATTAGTGAAAAATATTAAGAATTAAACTTGATTTAGAATAAAATAATATCATCAAAAAATAATTTAGATAAAACATGTTAAATTTAAACATGACACTATGAGGCATTTACTATTAACTATAATGTATGTGTGTCTTATTCGAAAAAATAATCTCCATATAATTTTTTGATTTTATTATATATTAGAAAAGACGATTTTGAGGAAGCTTCATAGAGAAAAAAAAAATTATCACAAAAGTTGAATAAATTTAAGTTGTATCTTATTATAGTTGTAAAAGTTAAAATTAATTTATTGTTCTCGATTTTGACTAGTGTAAACCAGTTTGAGAAATTGTGGTTGACCCTCCTAAAATATGACTTTCTTAGTAAAAGGTATAAAAATATGTTCATACAAGTTATTTGATGATATTAAGCTTAGTTTTTTTTTTGTTACAAATTGACTGAATTATTTTTCAAATTATTAAATAAAAAAACATTATATTTTTAAAACTATTCGATTTTAATTAATAAATATTAATTATTAATTTAGAGTAATATTAATTATTTATCCAAATAGAACTCTAATACTATTTACTGAAATGTCTTTTTTTTTTAATTATTGAAATGTCTAAACACAACTATTATTTTTGTAAATTTAAGCGATAATCAATTTGTACAATGTTAAAAATGTTGTAAATAAACCCATACAACATGTTATATCTATTGTATAAAAATATTGTAAGTAAACCCGTGCAACGCACAGGTATTATATCTGTAAGACCCAAGTTTTTAAGTTTATACTAAGTAAATAAAATTCCTATTTACGATTAGGTTTGATGTATCGTGAAGGGAAACCTGAACAAGAGTTTATTGAATGAAATAAATTTATGAAGGAGAAAGTTCAGGAAAAGTCTAAGGATTGTATCGAAGTCGATAAAAGTTATAGCACGACTAATATACGTTTAAACCTAGGGCAAAAACACTAGTAAATAGCTAGTTTACACTTAAAGAGACGATGGAAACTAATTCCAAAAATCTTCAGAGAAATGTTAGAACTTCTCTTAATCCATATATAACAAGCGTTTCAAGGCGAAACCCTAAAATGTACAAACGTCCGATTCCAATCCTCGGAAGTTTGCCGAAACTAAAACCCTGATAGTTCAAGAAACCTAAAATAAACGATTGATGAAGACTTTTGCTATTCATAGCTTCAAATGAAGATTCCACACGCGTACACCCATTTCTCTTGATGTTTTCAATCTTTCTTCAGAAGGAAGTTTTCTCTTCCGACATCCACTGCAAAAAGTAACTTATCGGGTAAAATAGATTTACACCGACTTTGAATTATCCACCTTAAATCCAAGAAAACCTCTTTTGAGTTTTGGAATTCTGTCGCCAAAACCTATCCTAGAATTCACGGAGAATGAAGCCGGAAAAATCGGAATCGCGAAACTTTCATTTTCCCACGTTTTCCCATCCTCTATATATAGCAAGAAAATGAGAAAAATTGCAAAACTTCACCATTTTCTCTCTCAAAACCCGCGAGCTTCATTGGAGGAGGAGGAGAAGAAGATTTTCTCCATTTCTTGCTTGATCGTCGATCCAACAATTGCTACTTGAAGGTATCGAGGTATAGTCGCTAATCCTTACCTCTGATCATCATTTCCGTAGCTTTTCACTATGTCTTTCTGTGCTCTTAGTTTTGAGGTTTTTGCAAAACTATCCAGATAAGTTCATTTTTCTATCTAAACATCTTCCCTACGTGCCCAAGAGCATGTTTAGCGAATAATATTACGCCGATTCTCGAAAAACTACCGTCGAGTTTCAATTCTGCTCCAAATACCCATTTTGAGACAAAGTTTCGTCCTTTGGGCTGAAAACTATCGACTTAGCTTAGTGCTAGTAGGATTAGTCGTCATAAACGTCGTTGGTGACGTCCCCATCAAATTTGTTTTTCGAAATTTCAATTTTGAAATTCTGAGCTGAAAATAATGACCAAAATACCCCTGCGACAGTTTTCGATCAGATAATTTTTCCGAGTTTAGATTCACCTTAGTTACGACTAATAATAACCTAGGAACCAAGTTTGATCGAAGAAAAATCGACCCACCCAATTGTGATGTGTGGCCGTGAGCTACCCTAGGGGAGGAGGAAAATTCCTTTTTCGAAAACTTGTCCTTTCGCGCTAGATTATCGTACCTCGGAGTATATGCTACTTCGTGTAACCTTAGTGAGTATTGATTGCTGAGTTTCTGATAGATTTTGATGGAATTATGTGGTTTTGCTCTAAGGTTCTTTTGAGGAATTTCCCCAAGAACAAGGAGCTGATTGTGAAGGAGTGTTTGAAGAGAACCCTGGAGAATCTACAGGGAGGGCTACTCACTGAACTATTAGTTAATGCTTTAGGTGTCGACGCATTCGACTTGATTTACTGTTTATGCACTTGTTTGTGTTTGATTGGGAAAAGTTTTCTGAGGCTTCGGCTGACGATGTAGATGATTCATCTACTGACTGTTTTTGAGATTGAATTACATGGTACGTGCTAAATGGTTAATCTAGGATGTGTGATATTTGCTTTATATGCTAAGTGCTACGTGGTTATTCTATGATGTGTTGATGTATGTGACATGTTTGTTGAGTGTGCTGATTTAACTATGCCATTTCACATATATCTGTGGTACTGAGGAGTGAGAATAACGGGCAAGTCATGCTGAATTTTTATGAGATTTTGAGAAAGTTTGACGGGACGAACGGAGTTTGGGCCTTGTTATTGTTTTAGTGGATCGAGACATTCTCTGGGAATTACTTGGGAATATAGAATCTTCGAAAACTCGTAGGAAATACGATAAGACTAAAAGGAAGCTATTTTTACAAGGAAAATTCATAAGACATTAAACAATGTAACACCCCGATTTCGGTGGCGTCACTTTAGTAACTCAAGAATAAAATAAAGCGGAAAAGCAGGTATTTTTTTTTTCTTTTGTTTAAATAAAAAGACTTGTCGAAATCAGGTCTCATCCCAATCGCGATTAACAGCGATTAATATACAATACAAGCACACCCTTGCTGTAACTAAAAACATCGTCACGAGTGTCCTCAAGTGACGGAAAGTAACATCAAGTAACTAAAAGTATTGCCCAACGGCAAACAAGTGCGACTCATAAATAGAGTCATAAGTTTTATAAATACAGTCCTCCGAAAAGTAAGTCAGCCCAAAACGGCTTCCAAAAGACTTCCTACACCCGACAAACTCCCTGTGATCCTCATGGAAGAGAATCACACAAAAAGCTAATAGTCGGAAACCTACCCTGCCCCAAAATACAACTGATGAATCAGAGCTATGACCATGACAACCAAAATCAGTAACTCTAACCACCCATATCCTACACCACTAT
This sequence comes from Lotus japonicus, assembly GCF_012489685.1. Lineage (NCBI taxonomy): Eukaryota > Viridiplantae > Streptophyta > Magnoliopsida > Fabales > Fabaceae > Lotus > Lotus japonicus. The sequence continues at coordinate 31,474,687 of NC_080042.1, read as the reverse complement.
CTTCGACCCTCATCTGATCTTCCATGAAGTCCGGGTCCACGTCGAAGGCTCAGTAGTAGTCATTTCGCTCCGGGTCCTCCCCGAACGACGAACCTTCTTGAATCATCTGTTGAACGTCTGGCAGCAGGCCGACCGCCCAAACACAAACATACAAACAAAGCCACGGCGCTAGGGTCAACTCACGGAATATAGTAGATAATACAAACAGCATGTGAAGAATAAGGGGGTATGTATATATATATGTTGTATATATATATATTTATATGTTCTGTATTGCCTACCCTAAGGTATATACTTAGCATGTTATCAAGGCTCTAATAACAATTCAATGAATAATATCTCAACAATACAATAAGCATTATCTCAACAATTCCATATTGGGCGCATGTATGCATGCAATGTCAATTCAAACGTTGATCCCAAAAATAGGCATGTCAAGTCGATCCAACCCATTGGGTCGAACACAAGGACTCGCACACGCAGTAAATGACAACGCCAAGTCGGTTCTCTCATTAGAGTCGAACATACGGACGTTGCGCGCGTCTAATGACTATCGCCGAATCGATTCAATCCCTCGGATTGAATATAAGGATCCGCGCGTGTCGAAATATTATCGCTGAATCGGTCCAATCCATCGGATTGAACTCACGGACTCACGCGAGTTTATATGGCGATGGCTGAATCGATCCAATCCATCGGATTGAATATAAGGATTCACGCGTGCCCGAGTGACTACCGCCGAATCGATCCAATCCCTCGGATTGAATATAAGGATTCACGCGTGTCAAACGATTATTGCCGAATCGGTCCAACCCGTCGGGTTGAACATAAGGATTCGCGCCCGTTAAGCCGAAGATAATGTCGATTATGCGACAAAATGAATTAATCAAAAGAAGAAAGAATGAACTTGGAACTCATAGTTCCCGGCTAAACTTTAGATAGCCAAACAATAAACTGCTCATCGAGCGAAGAGTACCGAAGTACTTGGAAACTTATAATTTCCGGCTAAACTTTAGATAGTCAAACAATAAACTGCTCATCGAGCAAAAGAGTATCAACATACTCGGAAACTTGTAAGTTTCTTCTAAACTTGGACTCGGCGACCCTTCTCATCTTTCAAACTAATATTCAAGCTCCAAGCTCTTATCTAAGGTTGTTACCATTATTCAATGGTTTTAGAGATTGATTAATGTCTTATGAGTTTTCCTTGAGAAAATAGGTTTCTTTTAATCTTATAATACTTCCTATAAGTTTCAGGGATCCCATAATCCCAAACAATTCCTTGAGAAGGTCTCGATCCATTAAAACATAACAAGGTCCGAACTCCGTTCGTCCTTTCGAACTCTCTCAAAAATCTCATAAAATTCGGCATGACTTGCCCGTTATCCTCACTCATCAGTATCACAGATATAAGTGGAATAGCATAACTAAATCAGCGCAATCAATAAGCATAAACAGCATATTCCAACACATCCTAGATTAACCAGCAAACGGCCGAAGCCTCTCAGAAAACATTTTTCCATAAAGCGATAAACAATATCCAAGCAATATTCAATATCAACACAATAACCCAGTCGAATTGATCGACGCCTACAAGGAAATAGCTAGTAAGTAAGTTGCCCTAACCTCGAGTTGTTCTAGTCTCGCGGTGCAGGTCTCGCTCACAAGCTTGTTCAGTCAAGCCCAAGGTTTCCACAAACGAACCTTAGAGCAAACAAAGCAGAAATCAATCAAATTAAGTCGACATAATCGAAACAATACTAACTAGAGTTAGACAAAGCTCAAGAAACTTCAGAGTACAACACTTAGGCACGAATGAAAGGGCTTTCCCCGAATGGATGAGTTTTGACTCGATTCAAGTTTTGTGCAAAAACACTTTATTCGCTAAAACGTGCATAACTCGAGCTACAGAACTCGGAATGACACGAAACCGGCGCCAAAATTTCGACAATTGAAAGAGCTACGCAATGGCTCAGGTCATAGAGACCCAAAAATTATTTTTGGACACGGTACCCAAGCAAATAGGTTTCGGCCACTATGGAAAATAGGGTTTTCGAACTTTTTCTTCGATCTAAATCAATTCCTAGGTATTCTTAGGCGATATCTAGGCCAGGGAAACTCTCAGAAAAATTATCGGGTTAAAACTGTCGCAGGGGTATTTTGGTCAATATTTTTAGCTCAGAATTTCAAAACTGAATTTTTGAAAAACAAATTGGATGGGGACGTCCACAACGACGTTTATGACGACAAATCCTACTAGCACTAAGCCAAGTCGATAGATTAGAGCGTAAAGGTTGCGACTTTGCCGAAAAATGGGTATTTAGGGTAGAAATTGATTCCGGCGGCATTTCGTCGACATTTGACAAAATCTAATCCGCAGAACACGCTCAGGAGCATGCAGGGAAGAAGTTTAGACGCTGAAATCAACTGATTTGAACAGTTTTTCAAAAACCTCAAAATTTTGAACTCAGAAAGTCGCAGGAGAAATGGACAGAAACGACGATTCGAAGGAGAGTATAGATTACCTACCTCGAGGTCTTCGATTAGTGACGATCGGTGAAGCAAACGGGCAAGAAACGGAAAAACTCTTCTTCTCCTCCTTCCTCCTTGAAAGCCACGGCCAAAATGGGTGCAGGTGATGGTTTTTTTTTGTTTTTTCTATTTTTCAAAGTATATATAGGAAATGGAAAACGCGGGAAAATGATTATTTCGCGATTCCGATTTTTCCTGTGCATTCCTCTGTAAATTCTAAGATAGGTTCTAGCGACAGAATTCCAGAACTCAAAATAGGATTCTTGGAATTAAACCAGAAGATCCAAGATCGGCATAAGTCGGTGTAAGTCGGTTTATCCCGAAAAACTACTTTTTGCAGTGATCGTCGGATGAGAAAACTTCCTTCTGAAGAAAGATCAGAATTGACGAGAGAAATAGGAGAACGCGGGTGGAATCTTCTTTTGCAGCTCCGAATAGAAAAAGTCTTCATCGTCTGTCGATCTTAGGTTTTCTCGAACTATCAGGGATTCCGTTTCGGCAAACTTCCGAGAATTGGAATTTGACGTTCGTACTTTCCAGGATTTCGCATCGAAATGGTTGTTTAAGGACGGAAAAGAGAAGTTCTAACATTTCTCTGAGGATTTTTGGAATTAGTTTCCATCGTGTCCTAAAACGTAAATTAACTATTCACTAATACCTTTGACCTAGGATTAAGCGTATGTTAGTCGTGCTATAACTCTTTCGGTTTTTCGATACATTCTTGGACTTTTCCTGAACCTCTTTCCTTCCCAAATTTATCTTAATCAAATAACTTTTTTATTTTATTCACTTATCCAAAGCGTTAAAACTTGGACCTTACATTACTACCCTCCAAAAAGAAAGTTTCGACCTCGAAACTTAAGGGTCAGTAAAAAGTTCTGGATACTGTTCCTTGATCTTTTCCTTCAGCTCCCACGTTGCATCGCCGGTGTCCTTGTTCCAAATAACCTTCACTAACTCGATCTCTTTACCCCTCAACTGCTTTACCCTTGTGTCACCAATGCTGATTGGCGGTGTCTCGAAAGACAAGTTATCCTTCAACTCAATGTCATCCAGCTCGATGACGTGCGTCGGATCAGCAATATACTTCCGCAGTTGTGACACATGGAATACATCGTGAACGTTTGATAGAAAAGGCGGTAATGCGATCTGATAAGCTACCGGTCCTACACGACGAGTAATCTGATAAGGTCCAATGAACTTTGGCGTCAGCTTTCTTGACTTGATTGCTCGACCAACTCCTGTAGTCTGGGTAACTCGCAGAAACACATGATCTCCTTCTTCGAATTCCAGGGTTCTGCGCCTTTGATCTGCATAGCTCTTCTGTCTACTCTGAGAAGCCTTCATCTTTTCCCTGATCTGTTTAATCTTCTCAGTTGTCTGTTGCAGAAGTTCCGGTCCTACTAACAAATTCTCTCCATCTTGATACCAACATAAAGGTGTTCTACACTTGCGGCCATACAATGCCTCATACGGTGCCATGCCTATAGTCGTATGAAAACTGTTGTTGTATGTGAACTCAATCAGTGGCATTAGGGTATCCCAACTGCCCTTGTTGCCTAACACGCAAGCTCGTAGCAAATCCTCCAATGATTGGATAGTTCTCTCTCAGTTTGCCCATCAGTCTGTGGATGATAAGCAGAACTTAATCTCAGCCTCGTTCCCAAAGCATTATGAATAGCTCCCCACAAATGTGAAGTAAACTTCGGGTCTCTATCGGAAACGATACTTATTGGCACTCCATGAAGTCGCACAATCTCAGCTATATATATCTCTGATAGCTTCTCCACGTTGTACGTGGTCCTCACAGGTATGAAATGAGCCGACTTAGTCAATCGATCCACGACTACCCAAATCGAATCATATCCTTTTTGAGTTCTTGGCAACGCCACGACAAAATCCATCGATATGCTATCCCATTTCCATTGAGGTACATCCAAGCTCTGTAGCATACCTGAAGATTTCTGATGTTCCACCTTCGCCTTCTGACAGATTAAACATGCAGCTACATATCCTGCCACTTGTCTCTTCATCCCTGGCCACCAAAAATTCACCTTCAAGTCCTGATACATCTTTTTCCTTCCAGGGTGAATGCTCAACTTGCTTTTGTGACCTCCACTCATGATTCAAAACTTAACTCGATCGCTCTATAACTCATAGACGAACTATTCCCTTGGAATCTACTAGTCCATTAACGTCGATTCCAACTTCGTAACTATCCTCATTCGCACCATGAAATCAATCTTCTACTTAGTCATCATTCAAATTAAAACTCGACTCAAGTCTTGATACCTTGTGCATCGCTAGACCCAATCCCTTTTAACATCCGTTCATCAACAACTTATAAGCTAATCATCATATCAATATCTTACAATCCATCATTGTCATCTCCCCTTTTTCGAGACTTCCCTTACCCGAACCATAAAACCAACCTTCACTTATTCACAACCCACTTTACAATTACCTAAAATCCTTAACACTTCCCCCAAATCCGAACTTATTCCCTAGAAGATCAAATCATAACTGTACCTCGGGAAACTTAACTAGTCATTTTATCATCCGATCCCTCAACATTCTGAGGTTTAACTACAATCGTTAATGCTAACACCACTAAATATCTTATTCGTACATGATTTTCACCTCCCAAGGTCAATCTTAACCCTAAGACCCTCATTCAACTTAGTGAAAATCACTTGCTAACCCCAGCATGCAACATCGGACTTCATAACAAAGTCCCATTCACTCTTAGACTCTAAGAAATTTGTCCACATATAACAACCTCAAGTATTCATCTTAATACTAACTCTTTATTTCTGTAACTAGATCGTCCTCCAATCAATCCGATACTTAGTCTCTCGTTTCAAGACCTGACAAACTTTGAGTCCTAAACACTTAAGGCAAGAATTATAGACTTAAACCTAAACTTTCACCAAGTTTGGACCTCAAATGTCCTTTAATTCTTCAATACTTCTTAAATGAATATCCTTTTCTTAAAACTATAACTCCTTCGCAAGCAAACAAATACTTCACACGAACTTTACCTCCCAAGTCAACTAATCCTCGATCCAATCAAATCAACCTTACCAATCCATCTATCAAAGTCCATTGCCAGTTCTGATTCCGAATATCACCCCCTCAATATTAAGTTGATCAGGCCTAATACATCGAAGGTGAAGATTTAGAAAAACCCACTGGAACAGTCAATGAGTTCCTATCATCCAGTAGTCACAATTACCCTGATATTAAATCCTCAATGATGCCGCTACGGAACTACACACTCTCGACACCATACGTATACTATCCATACGGAATCTCTCGGAGATTCATTCTTCAACTTCTAGCTCCTTTGTTAAACGCATCGGTGCAAGACTACTTTCTAGGCTTAACGTGTTATTCTAAACCTCGTGTAACTTCTATAGTTTAAACACGAGCAACGGTCAAATAAAGTATTATTAGGCGTAATAACTATAAAGTCAAAGCTTGACAGTAAAGGCAAGTTAGGTGTGTTGCACGTTCTACGAGAGTAATAAAGCATGTTATCCTAGAATGAGAAGGAATAGTTAGAAGGTTACCATCGTTCGTGTGCTCTCCTCTGACTAGTCTACCAGCTCCCTCGCCGCACGAGACATAGACTCCTCCCCGTGCAGCAGGATGTCTTCCTCTCACCGTAGGCACAGATGGCTCAACCCTGGTTACATTGCAATCCTTGGCTTGATGCCCCGGACGGTTGCAATTGAAACATAGAGGTCCCCCGTCTGGACACTTGTTAGAGTAGTGCCCCACCTTCTTGCACCTGTAACACGTTACTCCTTGGCCCGAAGTCTTGTTTCCTGTTCCTCCGGTAGCATTTATGGGCTTATACTGCCCCGAGGTAAAACCTTCCCTCAAAGGGCGTTGATACGGCTTCTTCTGTTGGAATTTACCTCTTCCTTTATAGTTCTGAGGACCTGACCTTACTGGTCCTCCAGTTCCAGCACGATTCAACCTCTTGTTCTTCATTAACTCCACTTCTGTGGCTTTCTCAACCAAGGACTGGAAGCGCATGATTCCCAACGGTTTCACTGAGTCCTCAATGTCAGGCCTCAGCCCATTCACAAAGCGTTTGCACATGTAGGGTTCATCAACCCCATTGCGGAAGAATCGAAAGTGTTTGGCCAACGATTCCAGCTTAGCAGCATATTCCGGAATGGACATGCTACCCTGACGAAGAGTCAGAAACTGTGCCTCACGCTCGTCACGAGCACTATCTGGAAAATACTTCTCCAGAAAAGCAGCACGAAATGAAGCCCAGTTCACTTCCACATTATTTGCTTCCATCATTCCTCTGGTACCCCTCCACCAGTACTCAGCATCGCCCAGCAGCAGATAAGTTGCCAGGCCCACCTTGGCCCCTTCACTAGTCTGTAGTACTTCGAAAATCTTCTCAATCTCTTGGATCCATAGATCCGCATTGTCCGGGTCAGTCCCACCTGTGAACTTGGGTGGATCCTGCCTTCTAAAATCATTCAATCCCCTATTCTGGTCCAGGGCTACCTCCCTCTCACGCTTATGTCGCTCACGTTCAGCTTTGTCAGCACGCAACTGAGCGTTCTCCGCAGTTTGATTTGTCATTGCCTGGGCCATAGCAGTCATTGCCCCAGCGAGTTGGTTCATGTTCTCCATGTTCTGTTTAGTTAAACAAACAGTTAGTACTAACCATAAGATAGCATCTAGCATAACTATACAATATGATTAAGTACTAACTTCAATCAATTCTAAGCGAAAAATCGCTTGGCAGACAATCAATTTTTACTCTTTGCAGAGTCACACAACCTAGCACAGAAGACCTATTTCCCACGGCTCCCAAAAGACTCGACTAAGCTCTGATACCACAATGTAACACCCCGATTTCGGTGGCGTCACTTTAGTAACTCAAGAATAAAATAAAGCGGAAAAGCAGGTATTTTTTTTTTCTTTTGTTTAAATAAAAAGACTTGTCGAAATCAGGTCTCATCCCAATCGCGATTAACAGCGATTAATATACAATACAAGCACACCCTTGCTGTAACTAAAAACATCGTCACGAGTGTCCTCAAGTGACGGAAAGTAACATCAAGTAACTAAAAGTATTGCCCAACGGCAAACAAGTGCGACTCATAAATAGAGTCATAAGTTTTATAAATACAGTCCTCCGAAAAGTAAGTCAGCCCAAAACGGCTTCCAAAAGACTTCCTACGCCCGACAAACTCCCTGTGATCCTCATGGAAGAGAATCACACAAAAAGCTAATAGTCGGAAACCTACCCTGCCCCAAAATACAACTGATGAATCAGAGCTATGACCATGACAACCAAAATCAGTAACTCTAACCACCCATATCCTACACCACTATCTTCGACCCTCATCTGATCTTCCATGAAGTCCGGGTCCACGTCGAAGGCTCAGTAGTAGTCATTTCGCTCCGGGTCCTCCCCGAACGACGAACCTTCTTGAATCATCTGTTGAACGTCTGGCAGCAGGCCGACCGCCCAAACACAAACATACAAACAAAGCCACGGCGCTAGGGTCAACTCACGGAATATAGTAGATAATACAAACAGCATGTGAAGAATAAGGGGGTATGTATATATATATGTTGTATATATATATATTTATATGTTCTGTATTGCCTACCCTAAGGTATATACTTAGCATGTTATCAAGGCTCTAATAACAATTCAATGAATAATATCTCAACAATACAATAAGCATTATCTCAACAATTCCATATTGGGCGCATGTATGCATGCAATGTCAATTCAAACGTTGATCCCAAAAATAGGCATGTCAAGTCGATCCAACCCATTGGGTCGAACACAAGGACTCGCACACGCAGTAAATGACAACGCCAAGTCGGTTCTCTCATTAGAGTCGAACATACGGACGTTGCGCGCGTCTAATGACTATCGCCGAATCGATCCAATCCCTCGGATTGAATATAAGGATCCGCGCGTGTCGAAATATTATCGCTGAATCGGTCCAATCCATCGGATTGAACTCACGGACTCACGCGAGTTTATATGGCGATGGCTGAATCGATCCAATCCATCGGATTGAATATAAGGATTCACGCGTGCCCGAGTGACTACCGCCGAATCGATCCAATCCCTCGGATTGAATATAAGGATTCACGCGTGTCAAACGATTATTGCCGAATCGGTCCAACCCGTCGGGTTGAACATAAGGATTCGCGCCCGTTAAGCCGAAGATAATGTCGATTATGCGACAAAATGAATTAATCAAAAGAAGAAAGAATGAACTTGGAACTCATAGTTCCCGGCTAAACTTTAGATAGCCAAACAATAAACTGCTCATCGAGCGAAGAGTACCGAAGTACTTGGAAACTTATAATTTCCGGCTAAACTTTAGATAGTCAAACAATAAACTGCTCATCGAGCAAAAGAGTATCAACATACTCGGAAACTTGTAAGTTTCTTCTAAACTTGGACTCGGCGACCCTTCTCATCTTTCAAACTAATATTCAAGCTCCAAGCTCTTATCTAAGGTTGTTACCATTATTCAATGGTTTTAGAGATTGATTAATGTCTTATGAGTTTTCCTTGAGAAAATAGGTTTCTTTTAATCTTATAATACTTCCTATAAGTTTCAGGGATCCCATAATCCCAAACAATTCCTTGAGAAGGTCTCGATCCATTAAAACATAACAAGGTCCGAACTCCGTTCGTCCTTTCGAACTCTCTCAAAAATCTCATAAAATTCGGCATGACTTGCCCGTTATCCTCACTCATCAGTATCACAGATATAAGTGGAATAGCATAACTAAATCAGCGCAATCAATAAGCATAAACAGCATATTCCAACACATCCTAGATTAACCAGCAAACGGCCGAAGCCTCTCAGAAAACATTTTTCCATAAAGCGATAAACAATATCCAAGCAATATTCAATATCAACACAATAACCCAGTCGAATTGATCGACGCCTACAAGGAAATAGCTAGTAAGTAAGTTGCCCTAACCTCGAGTTGTTCTAGTCTCGCGGTGCAGGTCTCGCTCACAAGCTTGTTCAGTCAAGCCCAAGGTTTCCACAAACGAACCTTAGAGCAAACAAAGCAGAAATCAATCAAATTAAGTCGACATAATCGAAACAATACTAACTAGAGTTAGACAAAGCTCAAGAAACTTCAGAGTACAACACTTAGGCACGAATGAAAGGGCTTTCCCCGAATGGATGAGTTTTGACTCGATTCAAGTTTTGTGCAAAAACACTTTATTCGCTAAAACGTGCATAACTCGAGCTACAGAACTCGGAATGACACGAAACCGGCGCCAAAATTTCGACAATTGAAAGAGCTACGCAATGGCTCAGGTCATAGAGACCCAAAAATTATTTTTGGACACGGTACCCAAGCAAATAGGTTTCGGCCACTATGGAAAATAGGGTTTTCGAACTTTTTCTTCGATCTAAATCAATTCCTAGGTATTCTTAGGCGATATCTAGGCCAGGGAAACTCTCAGAAAAATTATCGGGTTAAAACTGTCGCAGGGGTATTTTGGTCAATATTTTTAGCTCAGAATTTCAAAACTGAATTTTTGAAAAACAAATTGGATGGGGACGTCCACAACGACGTTTATGACGACAAATCCTACTAGCACTAAGCCAAGTCGATAGATTAGAGCGTAAAGGTTGCGACTTTGCCGAAAAATGGGTATTTAGGGTAGAAATTGATTCCGGCGGCATTTCGTCGACATTTGACAAAATCTAATCCGCAGAACACGCTCAGGAGCATGCAGGGAAGAAGTTTAGACGCTGAAATCAACTGATTTGAACAGTTTTTCAAAAACCTCAAAATTTTGAACTCAGAAAGTCGCAGGAGAAATGGACAGAAACGACGATTCGAAGGAGAGTATAGATTACCTACCTCGAGGTCTTCGATTAGTGACGATCGGTGAAGCAAACGGGCAAGAAACGGAAAAACTCTTCTTCTCCTCCTTCCTCCTTGAAAGCCACGGCCAAAATGGGTGCAGGTGATGGTTTTTTTTTGTTTTTTCTATTTTTCAAAGTATATATAGGAAATGGAAAACGCGGGAAAATGATTATTTCGCGATTCCGATTTTTCCTGTGCATTCCTCTGTAAATTCTAAGATAGGTTCTAGCGACAGAATTCCAGAACTCAAAATAGGATTCTTGGAATTAAACCAGAAGATCCAAGATCGGCATAAGTCGGTGTAAGTCGGTTTATCCCGAAAAACTACTTTTTGCAGTGATCGTCGGATGAGAAAACTTCCTTCTGAAGAAAGATCAGAATTGACGAGAGAAATAGGAGAACGCGGGTGGAATCTTCTTTTGCAGCTCCGAATAGAAAAAGTCTTCATCGTCTGTCGATCTTAGGTTTTCTCGAACTATCAGGGATTCCGTTTCGGCAAACTTCCGAGAATTGGAATTTGACGTTCGTACTTTCCAGGATTTCGCATCGAAATGGTTGTTTAAGGACGGAAAAGAGAAGTTCTAACATTTCTCTGAGGATTTTTGGAATTAGTTTCCATCGTGTCCTAAAACGTAAATTAACTATTCACTAATACCTTTGACCTAGGATTAAGCGTATGTTAGTCGTGCTATAACTCTTTCGGTTTTTCGATACATTCTTGGACTTTTCCTGAACCTCTTTCCTTCCCAAATTTATCTTAATCAAATAACTTTTTTATTTTATTCACTTATCCAAAGCGTTAAAACTTGGACCTTACAAACAACCTCTAAATCCTTAAGTAATGATAATAATCTCGAAGGGAAGGTTAGGACTCAAATCTTTGTTTTGGAAAATGAGAAGTGTCGTCGAGTCCAAGTGTTGAGAAAACGGTAAGTTTCTGAGTATGTTGATACTCCTTCGCTCTTTGAGCAGTTTGTTTAGCCATCCAAGGGATGAGCCGAGAAGCTTCACTGAGGCGTGAGACCTTGTGAAAGCGTGAATCTTCACTGAGGCGTGAGACCTCGTGAAAAGCATGGATCTTCACTGAGGCGTGAGACCTCGTGAACAGCATGGAACTTCACTGAAGCGTGAGACTTCGTGCAAGTGTGTAAATTCACTGAGGCGTGAGACCTCGTGAAAGCATAAAACTTCACTGAAGCGTGAGACTTCGTGATTGTATAAGACTTCACTGAAGCGTGAGACTTCGTGAGAGCATTGATGACTCGAAGAGTTATCGTGAGTGATTGCACTCTTTTTATGATTAATTGTATTTTGTCGCAAAATCGACATTGACCTTAGGGTATTCTTTATAGAGACAGTAAGTTAGTTAGAACACGTGGCGACTTGTCGAGTGAGGTCGGAGACGTTGTTTGACTAATCACTTTGCATTCATGCACTCATTTTGAGGTATTAACACGGGACGAACTCCGGACCTCGGTGGATTCCAAAATGGTCATAAGACCCGGATTTCCATATAAGAACACTACGGTGATTCTTAGTAGCAGACGGAAATGGCAGACCTTCGGGTTCACTGCTGATCTGACTACACTTTGTGTGGTATAAGAGACACGCGAGCAGAAATGGTCCCACCGTGGCTGGTGCTAGGGCTGACTCGTTGATGCCCATCCTTCCGGAATGCATTTGGTTAACCGGCATTGCATTTCATGCAACATGCATACTGACTTAGTTGCTGAGTGTGATTGATACTTGTTAATCCTATTTGATGCATGTTAATTGTCATTATTATCGTTTATATTCATTGTGAAATGTACAACCCTAGGGCGCTATCTCTAACTTATAAGCCTAAGTAGCTATCACTTAAACTGTATCTATTGAAGTTATTACTTACTTAATTCTTTGGAGTTGACCCTCGCGTCCTCTGTGTGTGCTTTGGCGGACTACGCCCTTTGTCAGATGTCCATTGCGGACTGATTCACGATGGTTCACCCTTCGGGGGGAACTAGGTTTGAGATGCTGGAACAGGAGCGCATCGCGGTAGCGAGAGGAGGACGGATGGTGTATATAGACTTAGTCGTTCTGGATTCAGATTCGGACGACGAACACGCTAGCATATAGTTTTGAGTGCTGGTGTGAGCTCCTCGAGATAGGATTAGTGTAGGAGTAGAGTCTTAGCTCTGACCGTCATGTTTCATTTTGGGGACAGGGTAGTTTCCTGCCGATAGCTTTTTGTGTGGTTCCTCTACGGGGATCACAGAGAGTTGGTTGGGCTAGGAGGTCTTGTTTTAGGCCGTTTGGGCTAACTTATTCTCATTTTTTAAGGTTTGTGTTGCGGACACTTAACCTTTCCATTTGGTTTGTACATATTGCCTACGGGCGTTACCTTTCTTACTTCCCGTCACTGGAGGTTTACTCGTGACGTGGTTTGCTACTTACAACAGGGGCTGTAATGATTATTGTGTATTAGTTCTGTTATCTTTCGTTTTAGAGTTTTATTTCTTTCAGTCTTGCTTATATTATCAAAAAAAAAATATATTCACGTTGTCCGCATAAAGTTTCTTTTTGGTTACTAAAGTGACGCCACCGAAATCGGGGTGTTACAATATCTAGTGATTATGTAATTCTAGGTTTTTGTGGGATTTATATAAATTCTGAAAATTTGAATTACAATGCCCAGTGTTGAGGTGTAGTCTCTTCATTCACAGCAATTGAAGTTCGGTTATGGTTACATTAGTGTATGAGCTCGAAGTAATAAATTTTCTGTGAGTTTTTACATGTATAAAACTTGTTTCACATGCTTAAATTAGGCAAAGATGGTGGTGGACTTATGTAAAAAAAAAGAATTTGGCTAGTCTAGAGATCATATTGGCAATCCAAGACCAAGATGTGATTCTTTTGAGTTAATGAGTTAGCATGAATCTTGTAAATTGTCCTGCTGAATTTGGTAGCTTTAATACGGGTAAGCATTGCTGAATTAAGTATTGAAATAAGTTTAGAATTGCAGAAAATAAAGACGTACTGGTAGCTTAATTTACTCATACTGATAGTGATCGTGGTTATCTTATATAAAGTATGCTCATTAGATGAGTATTCCGGGTAGTGTTCTTGTAGCAAAATTTTATAGGGTTGCATGAGAAACTATTTGGATGCCATGTTTCAGTTAGTTTTATTGTCATATATATGACTTCTTAGTGAATTGATAGTAACCTTGATTTTTGTAGTTATTATATGCTAATTTAAAGATGCTCATCCTTTGATAAAAATGTGGTACCTCTGATTTTTTTGAGAGTGTCGAGTTTAATACACAGTAGGTGTTTACTGTTAAGTAGTTTTATATATAATTCTTGAAAGATTTGGTTTAAGTGTGTATATGTTATGCTTTAAATTTTTGGACTTAGTTTAATAAGTTTGTGACATGAGTTTGATGAATGCCTTGCAACAAGTAAAGATGTTCAATTGAAGGAAAGCATTGAGGGAAAGCTTTATGTGATTGAACTTATTTGCTAGCAATTAAGGGAAAGCTTTATGTGATTGAGCTTACTTGCTAGTTATCATAGTGGAATATGCTAGAGAAGACGAGAAGTAATACAAAATCATTCATGTGGTCCTTACCCAATAGTTTAAGTTTTTGGGATAATTGGTTGCTTGACATGGTATCAGAGCTCTATGACCAAGCGGTCTAGAGTTCGATCATTGCCGCCCCAAATTTTTCTAATAAAAAGTTGAATTTAAGCACATGGTAGGTAGACATGTGAATTTATCCACGCTTCAAGCCCAAAGAGCTGTGTTAGAGAAATAATATAAAACCACTCATGTGGTCCTTACCCAATACAACACATCAATACACCTTGAACCCCTTATTGAATCGGTTTTAAATGGATATGATTGTTCATGTTTGGATTGAGTTCTTTTGTGAGAGATTCATTTGGAAACAATAACTTGTATTATTTTGACTTTGATGAGGATGTGGTATACGAGTTGATATTATCTTCAATAGTTAAACTTTGTGTTGCTGTCAGTTGGTGACCCTAGCTTTGAACAACTTTACAGAGATATTTGTCATATGCTTTAATTGACTCTAACAAATGAGAATAAGGCACATAAAGCTACTATTGATTAGATTGCAATTTTGAAATTCCATATTCTGTTTTACTTTAATATCATCAAACTCTTATAGTAGGTTATTAGCTCTTGCTGCTTCCCAGTCTATTTGCTATGTCTAGTTACCTATCTTTGGAAGCAAAACTGAAACTCATGTTTATCTTACTTGAATAGATCATTTGATTGGTTTTGTGAGTTCATTTCATTCGCTAAGACTCTTGTTACTAGTATGCTAGGCAAAGAACAAATAATATATTTGCCTTGCATAATACTAATAACAACTTAGAAGTTCTATTGGTAATAGACTACTTTCTAATTTTTGCATGGGGATGCATGCATATATGTGCATATACATAGGCTGATTGTTCATTCATTTAGTGAGTTTTTTGGACCTAGCCCATATGGGTTACGGTTGAGTAGGGTGAGTTGGCCTATACTAACATCTACCAAATTGACTAGGTTTCAACTATTAATCACTATTTACTCATCATGTATACTGGCTATTTCATATCAGGTAATTGAAGAAAGGATCTTCAACCAGTTTTATTTAAGAAAAATCACTATTACAAAATATGAAAGAGGAAGAGGTGAATCAATGCCAGATTCAAGGTGCTTTGGTCGTCCGTGTCATGGTTTCCCAGACCGGGCACGACAAGACCTCGTAAAACCAATTAATTGGTCGAGGGGACGAGATGATAAAAAGACCCGACTACACAGAACCAGCTGAGCACGACAAGGCCTCATAAAACCAATTAATTGGTTGAGACACCGAATAATTAAAAGTCTCGCCGGGCATAGACCCAACCGGGAACGACAAGACCTCGTAAAACCAATTAATTGGTCGAGGCGACGAGAAGATAAAAAGACCTGACGGGCATAGACCCAACCGAGCACGACAAGACTTCGTAAAACCAATTAATTGGTCGAGGGGACGAGATGATAAAAAGACCTGACGGGCATAGACCCAACCGGGCACGACAAGACCTCGTAAAACCAATTAATTGGTCGAGGGGACGAGATGATAAAAAGACCCGACTACACAGAACCAGCTGAGCACGACAAGGCCTCATAAAACCAATTAATTGGTTGAGACACCGAATAATTAAAAGTCTCGCCGAGCATAGACCCGGTCAGGCACGAAGAGACCTCTCGAGACTAATAAACCGGTTGAGGCAACAAAGAGTTGAAAGTCCCCTCCGAGTGCCTCAACGCTCGGCGGGAGGTAGATGAAGAAGAAATCCTCCCCGAGCATCGCATTGCTCGACGAGAGGGTGATGAAGAAAAAATCATCCCCGAGCATCGCAACGCTCGGGGAAGGGGAGATGAAGAAGAAACCCTTCCCCAGCATCGCAAATGCTCGGCGAGGGGGAGATGAAGAAAAAATCATCCCCGAGCATCGCAACACTTGGTGAAGGGGATATGAAGAAAAAATCCTCCCCAAGCATCGCAAATGCTCGGCGAGGCGGATATGAAGACAAAATCCTCTAGAGTATGTCAACGCTCGGAGGGAGAGGAGATGAAGACAAATCCCCCTCGAGTGTCTTAATGCTTGGCGAGAACGAATACGAAGACAAATTTCCAAGTGTTCAAACACTTACTTGAGGACGAGCATAACCCCTAAAAATTGAGGGTTTGGGGAAGCTCAAGTCAAGAAACCTCCAAAGCGTCAAAACGCTTAGCCGAGGACGGTCGCTAAGAAGTCCCTCCGAGCGCGCGAACGCCTTGGCGAGCGGATAAAAGAAACCAAGAAGGATAAGACAACGAAGACGAAGAAAAGATAGGAGAATCCCCAAGACTCAAATTCCTCTGAGCGGATAACAAAAATTCAAAAAACCCTAAGTGTCAAAACGCTTAGTCAAGACCGATCATCCCACTAAAACCAAACGTTTTAGTCAGGTCCCAAAGATTCAGAAACTCTACTATCTCGAAACAACAAAATGTCAAAGAACTTCCGCTCCACACCACACGAGCGATCGGGCTGGGGCTCATCCGGGCTCGCCCTTAAATCCGCAATTGGGTAACACCACCCTCATATCCCGACCTCTTGACTCTCGTAGCTGGAGCTCCATGATGGACTAGAGCTAGGGGAATACACTGTTCCGGGAGCCTCCAAAACCGACCGTCCCTCAAGGACGATCGACCCAATCTTGTCACTTAAGCTCCACATCCATAGCTTTGTCTAAAGATCAAGAAAAATATCCTCGAAGGACCAACCACTCGTCAAGCGAGTGCAAGGATTCCTACGAGTCCTAAGAAATTTGTCAGACAATTGGCAACTTCCCTCCGAGTATCTGAACATCGCACTGAGCGAACACTAAGTCTTTCGAGTGAAAACAACTTACCTTTCGACATCCATCACTAAATGCTAGAGCTAGGAGATTGTTATTCCGAGAGAGAATTCAAGATGGACTTCCGACTTTAAACTCCAACTCTATTAGCTCAAGCTCCACAATTCTTGTGGACCAGAGCTAGGGGAATACACTGTTCTGGGAGACGCTCCAACCGATCACCCCCCCGGGTCGATCACACTGTCTCCTCACCCGATCAAGACTAAGGACGATCAACCCTGATCGACCAAGCGATCCCACTATTTCCACTCCATACCGCACGAGCGATCAACTCAAGCTCCACAACCCTTGTGGACCAGAGCTAGGGGACTACGACTGTTCTGGGAGCCTCCAAAATCGGCCGTCCCCTGAGGACGATCGGCCCAATCTCGTAGCTCAAGCTCCACAACGGCACCGCCCTAGAACGTGATCGAATCTAAAGGAAGTCGTCTTCTAACTCTACGCTCCCTATTTCTATGACCTGGTCTTGACCAGAAGGAAGGGGAGGGGAGGAGCGCGCAAACCGCGCAACCGTCCACCCATAGACCCACATCACAAGCTGCAGGGAGATCAGGTGGGAAGATCACCCTTAAGCTCATGCCCCACTGAATCATTGGGCCAGAGCTGGGGGACTACTGTTCTGGAAACTTGGGAAATACCTAGGTCCGACCCCACACTCCCACAAAGGACAACGGTGGGACCCAGGACCTAGGAGTTAACTTCCTTCAACCACCCTAGAAAGCTAGGGACTGAACCTACCACGGGGAATCCTGGACCGTGAGATCTCACTGGCGTCGCAGGAATGACAAGAGGATCGAACGACTGGGAGCCACCCGCATACAGGGCCTGCATGACTGTTCCGAGAACCCTAGTAACTCCTCCGCGAAAACGCCGCCCTTAAAGCTCATGCTCCACTGTGGCAGTGGACCAGAGCTGGGGGACTACTGTTCTGGGAAACCATGGCACGGACGACCAGAGCAGGCCCAGGGCGGAAACCTAATGAAACGACCACCACCGCCCGTGGACGACCACCGCTCCTGGAAACCCTTGAACGGACGACCGGAGTGGACCTAATGGGACGATCACCCACTAAACGATCGCTACCTCCTCCCGACCCGCTTGGGACGGAGGAGACTTCCCTTTTGAGTACAAGACAATCACCGGGCCTGTAAGACCCAAGTTTTTAAGCTTAGAATAAGTGAATAAGGTTCCTATTCACGATTAGGGTTGATGTATCGTGAAGGGAAACCTGAACTAGAGTTTACCAAATGAAATAAATTTATGAAGGAGAAAGTTCAGGAAAAGTCAAAAGATTGTATCGAAGTCGATTTAAGGTATAGCACGATCGATATATGCTTAAACCTAGGTCAGAAACCCTAGTATATAGCTAGTTTTCACTTAAAGACACTATGGAATTTAGTTCCAAAAATCTTCATAGAAATGTTAGAACTTCTCTTTTTCCATATATCACAATCGTTTCGAGGCGAAACTCTAGGATCTACGAACGTCCGATTCCAATCATCGGAAGTTTGCCGAAACTGAAACCCTGGTATTTCAAAACCCTAGAATCAACCGACTATGAAGACTTTTTCTATTCGGAGCTTCAAATGAAGATTCCACACGCGTACACCCATTTCTCTTGATGATTTCAATCTTTCTTCAGAAGGAAGTTTTCTATTCCGACATTCGATGCAAAAAGTAACTTATCGGGTAAAATAGTTTTTACACTGACTTTGCATTAGCCACCTAAAATACAAGGAAACCTCTGTTGAGTTTTGGTATTATGTCGCCAAAACCTATCTTAGAATTCATGGAGAGTGAAGCCGGAAGAATCAGATTCGCGAAACTTTCATTTTCCCGCGTTTTTCCATCCTCTATAAAACAAGCCTCGAAAACCAAAAATCATGCTGATATTTCTTTGAAGAATTAGAAGATTCAGCGGGGAGAATATCGTGTCTAAAATACGTTGGAATCAGTAGGAAGAAATCGGGATCGCTTTTATATTTTTATATTAACTCTATGAGTTAAATCCTCCGATATCTAAACAAAACTGTACCGGTTTACAAAATATCTATTCATTCTTATCCAATCTCTGATAAATATCTATTCAACCTTATCCAACCTTTGATAAATATCTGTTCATACTTATCCAATCTTGATAAATATCTATTCATACTTATCCGATCTTTGATAAATATCTTCCATTTCATTCCCTATAAATATGTGAAGCTTGAAACAAAAACCTCACAAACACACACACCCAAACCCGCGGCCAAGAGGAGAAGGAGGAGAAGAGTTTTTCGCCGATTCTTGCTTGATCGTTCCACAGTTCTTTGCTACGCGTAGGTCTCAAGGTACTGACGCTTTTCCTTACTTCTGATCGTAAAGTCCGTAGCTTTTCACTATGTCTTTCTGTACTCTTAATTTTGAGGTTTTTGCAAAATTATCCAAATGACTTCATCTTTCTTTCTAAACTTATTCCCTGCGTGCCCCTGAGCATGTTTAGCGGATTACATTTTGCTGATTCTCGCCGAATTGCTGCCGAGTTTCAATTCTGCTCATAATACCCATTTTTGGCTAAAGTTCCAACCTTTGGGCTTAAAACCCTCGACTGAGCTTAGCGTTAGTAAGATTAGTCGTCATAATCGTCGTTAGTATCAACCCCATCGAATTTGTTTTTCGAAATTCTGATTTTGAAATTCTGAGCTGAAAATAATGACCAAAATACCCCTGCGATAGTTTTCGATCCGATAATTTTTCCGAGTTTAGAATACCCTTAGTTATGACTAATGATAACCTAGGAACCAAGTTTGATCGAAGAAAAATCGACCCACACAATTACCAATAGTGGCCGAGAGCTACCTAGGAGGAGGAAGAAAATTCCTTTTTCGAAAACTTGTCCTTTCGCGCTAGATTATCGTACCTCGGAGTATAGGCTACTTCGTGTAACCTTAGTGAGTATTGATAGCTTAGTTTCCGATAGATTTTGATAGAATTCTGTGGTTTTACTCTAAGGTTATTTTGAGGAATTTCCTGAAGAACAAGGAGCTGATTGTGAAGGAGTGTTTGAAGAGAACCCTGGAGAATCTACAGGTGAGGGCTACTCTCTGAATTTACTAGATAATGCTTTAGGTGTCGACGAATTCGACTTGATTTATGTGTTATGCACTTAATTGCTAAATGTCTGAAATGATTTCTGAGGCTTCGGCCGAGCTTGTTGATTTCATGATGCCTTGATATTGTGTGCTAAATGATTCATATGCTATGTGCTACATGGTTAATCTAGGATGTGTGATATCTGCTATTTATGCTAAGTGCTACGTGTTTAAATTAGGATATGTTGATACATGATTTATGATTGTTGGATTGTGCTGACTTAACTATGTTATTACACATATATCTGCTATGCTTCAGAGTGAGGATAACGGGCATGTTATGCCGATTTTATTTTGAGATTTTGAGGAAGTTTCATGGGACGGACCGAGGTTCGTACCCTATTTGTTTTATGGATCAAGACCTTCTCTAAGGAAAATGAGTTTGAAAATGATATTGGAAAAACCCCATTTGAATTCACGTAAGAACTCGGGTTGTTCTGTCTAAGGCAAGAAGGGCTTTTAATGAGGCATTGTGCCCGGCCAGCTTACCTGGGAACTTCTCGGGCCATTACTTGGGTGATGATGGACCTTTTGTTTTGAGACCTTCTCCAGGGAATCATTGGAATTATAGGATCTTGGAAACTAATAGGATTAGAGACGAAACTTAAACAATTTCATAATGAACTTCCATAATGTATTAAACAACCTCAAAACCCTTAATATAATGATAAAAGACTCAGACGAAAGTTTAGGGCTTGAACATTAAGTTTTGAAAACGGGAAGTGTCGTCGGATCCAAGTGTTGAGGAAGTTGAGAAGTATTGAGTATGTTGATGCTCTTGTGCTGTTGGAGCAGCTGTGTTGTTGGGCTATCCTGGGAATAAGTCCGGGAAATTGATAGTTTCCGAGTATGTTGATACTCTTGCTCATTGAGCAGTTTTGACCATCGGATTGAGATGAGTCGGATGATTTGGAGATCATCATGAGTTATGTGTGTTGTTGGAAGATGTGTCTTTT
Source organism: Lotus japonicus (assembly GCF_012489685.1). NCBI lineage: Eukaryota > Viridiplantae > Streptophyta > Magnoliopsida > Fabales > Fabaceae > Lotus > Lotus japonicus. Next base: position 31,453,714 of record NC_080042.1, on the reverse strand, counting down.
GTCGCAGAATCGACTGTTACCTTAGGGTAAGTTTTTAGAGACATTAATTTAGCTAGAACACGTGGCGACGTGTCGAGTGAGATCGGAGACGTTGTTTGACTAATCATCCTGCATTCATGCAACATTAATGGGGTATTAACACAGGACGTACTCTGGACCTCGTCGGTTTCCAAAATGGTCATAAGACCCGGAATGCCGTGTAAGAGCGTTTGTAGACGACTCTTGTAGCAGACCGAAATGGCAGACCTACGGGTTTACTGCTGATCTGACTACCGTTGTTGTTGGAGTAAGAGGCACGCGGGCCGAAATGGTCCCACCGTGGCTGGTGTTAGGGCTGATCCGTTTGATGTCCATCCCTTTCCGGAATGCATTTGGTTAACTGGGTTAACCGCCATATCATTTCATGCAACATGCATACTGACTTAGTTGCTGAGTGTGATTGATAATTGTTAATCTTATCTGATGCATGTTAATTGTTATTACTGTCTTTTATATTCATTGCGAAATATACAACCCTAGGATGTTATCTCTAACTTATAAGCCTAAGTAGCTATCTCTATCTGTATCTATTGGATTTATTATTTACGTAATTCTTTGGAGTTGACCCTCGCGTCTTCTGTGTGTGCTTTGGCGGACTACGCCCTTTGTCAGATGTCCATGGCGGACTGATTCACGATGGTTTACCCTTCGGGGGGAACTAGATTTGAGATGCTGGAACAGAAACGCATCGCGATTGCGAGAGGAGGACGGATGGTGTACATGGACTTGGTCGTTCTGGATTCAGATTCGGACGACGATCACGCTAGCATATAGTTTTAGTGCTAGTGTGAGCTCCTCGAGATAGGATTAGTGTAGGAGTAGAGTCTTAGCTCTGACCGTCATCATTTTCGTTGGGGACAGGGTAGTTTCCCGCCTATAGCTTTTTGTGTGGTTTCTCTACGGGAATCACAGAGAGTTGGTTGGACTAGGAGGTCTTGTTTTAGGCCGTTTGGGCTAACTCATTCTCATTTTTGAGGGATAGTGTTGCGAACGCCTGACCTTTCTTTTGGTCTGTACCTTTTGCCTACGGGCGTTACTGTCGTTTACTTTCCGTCACTGGAGGTTTACTCGTGACGTGGTTTACTACTTACAGCGGGGACTGTATTTATAATATATATTAGTTCTGTTATCTTTCGTTGGGAGTTTATTTCTTTCAGTCTTTGGTTCTATTATCAAAAAAAAATATTCACGTTTTCCGCATTAAATTTCTTTTTGGTTACTAAAGTGACGCCACCGAAATCGGGGTGTTACAGGGCCCACCATGTAGGAGTTGACCTATCCCAACCACCCTACGGTACTAGTGGTTGGAGGCATAGATCCCAAGGAACCCTGGACCCTTGGATCACTGCTTTGCGGCAGGGAGCGACAGAGGATCCAACGGCCCGGGATGAACCAAGTATGAGCCATGCATGACGTTGCATGACTCAAACCCTAATTTCCCTTCGTGTATATAAGGAGGGCTCCTCCTCCATGTTAAGGTAACTCATTTCTTCACCTCTTCATTGACTCACTCTCATTCCCCTACTTACTTTGGCATTGGAGTCCCTTGCAGGAGCCCCTCCCGGGACCTTCTCCGACCGTCCCAGCTTCGCCGCGCCCCTCACCTTCTTCCTACCCCCGGCTTCTTGGGTAGTTTGGTCGCTCCCCGATCACAAGGTACCCAAAGTTCAAATCTGTATCTATAAGACCATTACTCATCAATTTCCTGAATCTTTTATTCAGTACATTCTTGATGACTCTGGGCCCTTCCTGCTGCCTGTCTCTGTCTTCAATGAAGATGCATGCCCAACAGAATTCATAATCCTGATGATGAAGAAGATTTTCAGGTGTCAGAGGGATTGGGTGATGAAGCAGAAGAACCTTCTCAACCCCCTTCATTTCCAGAACTTGAGCTGAAAATTAAGGAATCCATCGAGTCTCTTGGGGGTGCAATCTTCCCCAAGTTGAATTGGAGTGCCCCAAAAGATTCAGCTTGGATAAGTATTACGGGCACCCTTTGCTGCACCAATTTCAGTGAGATTGCACTTCTGTTCTGAGCATCTGACTCGCTGGTCCATGACTTGTGTCATGCTTATGATTCCTGTCATGGTAAGTCTTCATCTAGACCCCAGAATTTCTTTCTTGCTCTCCGTAAATGGTATCCATCCCTCAAGCCAGACATGGAATTTCGTTGTTTTGTATGGTAGCATAAATTAGTTGGAATTTCTCAGCGAGAGGTCACTACTTTTTATCCAGCTCTGCTTGAAAAGAAAAATGATCTCTTGTCACTGATACAAGGGTTTTTCAACAATTATATGAGAACTAGATTTGAGTCAGAAAACTACACATTTGATGTTTACATTACAAAGGACGAGACTGAGAGAGTTAAGATAGTAGATTTTAACCCTTGGAGTGCCTTTACATTGTCATTGTTGTTTACATGGGATGAATTAGCGCATATCCGCAGTGAAGGAGATGATGTGGAGATCAGAATTGTGGAAGATCGTTGTGCTGTTAGGCCAGGCCTTAAAACCGCAGTGCCATTCGATTACTTGGATACCAGTGCAGGGAGTGGTTGGGATAAGTTTCTAAGGAATGCAGGTGAAGAGTTAATACGACAAGCCAGATCTACAGAAGCTGGCGCATGATACTAAGATGCTGGTTCTCTATTAACTGTTAGATAGCAAATGGAAAAGCAGGTTTTGTTTTTAAAAACCCTTTGAGCCTTTTGTCAATGGAGGGAAAACTTATCTTTTACAAAATTGTACCCTGTTGAGGCTGTATTTTTGTCATATAAATTAGTTGGTGGTCCAATATTTTACCTGTGCTTCATGTCCATTATTATTTCTTGTCTCATGTTTTTCATATTTTTTTACCATTAATTACTTTGTTAATGTATGTGCTACGAATTTAGTTTTTGTAGTTAACTAAAATATGTTCAATTGATGAGTTGACAATTATCTTATTATCTTGCAAATGGGTATTGTGTGCAAATGGCAATGTTTCTTCTATGCCTCCTACACCTCGCTGCTACTCTTTAAGTGGTGGAACATCTGAACTACCAACATCATGTTCCTACTCTGGCCATCATAATGTATATATCAAGGAAATGGGAAGGTTGTCTACTGCACCTCTCAACTATGTGGCTATATCTAAGGAAGATACCATGTCATATAGTTCTCATTGTGGTTCAGAGCCTGAATCCCCTCCCCAAGTTTAAACAAAAAAAAAATAATGAAAACGTATATTGTGGTTCCGATTTGGAATTGTTAACTTTCTGTTTGCTAATTTCTAAAGCTTAATTTTCATGTGTTTTACTGATTTGATGATAGTCTGGTGATGTTTTTTACTGATGCAGGAGTAGGCTAAGATAAGATTTTCTTGCTTGGACAGTGATAACTAAAATTTGAGGACATGAAGTAGGGTTTTATGCTTTGTAGAACATGATCAGATTCGAAGAAAATGTTGATACTCGTAGGGATGGTTAAGGACTCCTTTGTAGCAGGGCGATCATACAGTGTTTGACCGTATATTTTGTGGGTTTTGAGTGTTCAACTGTGTGTGTATATATATATATATGTTTTCAGTGTAATGGTCACCATTTCATGTTCATGTAGTGACACATTATTTTGATTCATAGTTGTAGGAAAGTTCATGCTATAAACCTCATGTCCATTGTTTATGATTGTTGCATGTGATCATTCTTGTGTTCAAGTCTTTTGCTGGAAGAACCTGCACTAGCGGATCAAGACACAAGCTTATAGACCAACGAGGATCAAAAACTTGTTCTACTTTTATGTGGTTACATCTGCGGAGGGCTATCCCATAAGGGCCAGAGAGGCCGATTAGTCACTCTGATCGCTCATCCATGAGCTGACGCTTTCTTGGAACTAATCCTTGGATTTGATTTGCGATCCAAATGATTCATTCTTGTGGTCTCTCTTTGCCCCCCGCCCAGAAACTGACCCACAACACTGCGACCATTCGCTTCGCGCGCGGGAAGGCAACGAAGTTCAGTTCATGAGACCGCGACAGAGGGGAGCAGCCGCGACATGAAGTTCCTTACCTTAGCTGGATCTCGCTAGTGCCACCTAACCGGTAAGTAGGCGACGAATGTGTGATGTTTGGAGTTGTCGTTCATGCACTTGTCCCCAATGGCGATGAATTCTAACTACGGGTATATAAGAGCCAAAACTCCTTGTCATTTCATAACCATTTCTTGTCCTGGGGGACGTCGGGCAAAAAGCATCTTTGGGCGTAGGGAAGGGCGTAGGGAAGCCCTTCGCTCGTTCGTCGTAACCAGCAACAAGCACTTCGCTCCTTACTTTCCAGTCGTTTTCTGAAGTCCCTGATAAATTACTGTCAAATAGGTTATTCTGTCGCTTGATTGTAAGATCGGCATACGAGGGTGTTAGCACTAAGAAAGAAAATCAGACAATAGAGAATCACAAGTTAGATGGGTTTGTAGTGATTAACTTTTGTGAAACAGTTACATGTGGGTTTTTATGGTAGGTGCTTGGAAATTTTCCACCACCCTCATATTATGTCACATTTAAAATAGACGTTTTAATAAGGGTTAAGCATCATATTAGTTCATTTCTTTGAGTCGTCGTCTGATCTAGGTCCCTCGCCGGAAAAATTATTGTAAATGGTCCTCATGTTTGAAAATTATTTGGAGCAATATGAGGACCATTTACAATAATTTTTCTGACGAGGGATCTAGATCAGACGGCGACTCAAAGACAGAGACTAATATGATATTGAACCCTTTTAATAAATAGATGAGATCATACTCTGAAAAAGGTCATCTTAAGCTTTAAAGAAAAAAAATCTAAATTCAATAAATATACTAGATTTAAAGTTTGAGATTTAGATGCAGCAAAGCCTTAAAAAATCTGACATGGTTTATTCTATTTCTACTAATAATCATGAACAAACTTTATAATTTCCTTTATAGCAAGGTGTGAAAGATGTTTAAAAGTAGGTCATGTTTGTAAAGTGAGTTGTACAATCCTTTAGTTTTCTCTATTCATTCACTCTCTTCTCTTGTACAAATCACTTGAAATGGACTTCTGAATCCATTTTTCAAATAAAATTTTTGGTTGTAGTATTTGTTGTGGTTGTCATTTTCTTTTTATTTTTGCTATTGGTTTCACGGCCGAATGAGTTTTGAAAATATTTTTTTTGTACATCGGAAAGATAAATTGCACCCGCCAGGAATTGATCATTGGACCTCCCCCTACCCAACCATATGTCCCCCAGCTTCTACCACTTAAGCTATCCTACGGGGACTTTGAAAATACATTTAAAGCTTAAGAAAATGATTAAGAAAGAAAACACAATTCATAAACACTATTGAACATATAGTTTGAATCAGTGCAAGCAAAGCTTTTAGGGGATATTACGCCAAGGATGTACCCTTGCTAACAAACTACAGTAGAAACTCTTTAAATTAATACTCGGTAACTTAATAAACTCTCTAAAATAATAAATTTGTCCGGTCCCGACTTGGGCCAATGTAAAAAATTGAAAAACTCGATAAAATAATAAGATAATAATTTTTCGGGAGATCCCTTTATAATTTTCGGTCCCAAGAAAATCATAAATTAATAATTCATAGAAACTAAAAAAAAAAATATTACACTCTATTGAAATATGATTCAATAGTTGTCTGTTTTCCTTTAAAGTTCAAGTCTATTTGGAGCTCATCTCTAACTTTTCTTATTGCATCCAATAGCTCAGGTGTTGTATTTTTTGTATTGTATCATAAAGTTGCATTTTTGTTTGGTATGTACATTATAATTACTTAAAAACTCTTTAAATTAATAATTATTAATTTATCGATAAATTAATAACTCTCTAAATTAATAAATTTCTCCGGTCCTGACACTATTAATTTAAAGAGTTTCTACTGTATTATTTGTTTGAAATATTGTCATAAAACTTAAACACAGTCTTACTTTTACAATAATTTTTTTATTGTGGGGACAATATATGCACATATAAATTTTAAGTAGTAAAAACATAATAGGTCAATACCTGGACTGGGCGGGGCATCCCTAATATGATGCCCGCCCATTTCACTTATAGAAGATGGCGACGTGTCAAGGCTGGCAAAGGTCACGGGCGATGATGGAAGGTCTGAAGGTCTATTGTTCTACCGGTGGTCCCATCTGCCAGCTAGAAGATTCTTTTGGGTTTGTCTTATCTACATAGGGATTTGGGCCTCGTTTGTAAAGGCCCAAATATAGGAACAATCTAGATGTTGACCTCACCCTCTATAAAAGAGAGATTTTTACCTTGTATCTGACAACTTTACTATCATTAATGAGAATATTTCCTTTTTATTACATCATGTCCTTATTTGTGCTCTGCTAGGGTTTCCTTAGTGTACCTTTCTTACTTAAGATATTCCCTAGTACAGAACATCCATTGTGACGGTTTATACATATTAATTGGAACCTGTTTAAAAGAGGTTGCTTAAGATGAACAATGGGTTAATGATCCCTTGGACATCCATTTTGTTCAATGGAAAAAGAAAGCAAAATGTGGTATGTGGATCACACAGGACAACATCAATGGTAGATGCTATTTTTCAAGAGTGTTGAAATATTCATGTATAAAGATTGTTTGGTATTTGTTACGAGTGTATAAAATGTTTTGGAGGTCGGTTTAACTGTACAATAATAATTGGTATGATAAATTATTCAAGGTGGCCCATGTACCATACGAAACTCAATCTCACGCGCGCGAGGACAACTCTCCATGCGAAGTTTGATATATAAAGACTCATCACATAGACAATGTGAGACTTTTGAAATACACATAGTTTTTCTAACACTAAGAACTTTACAATACCACAAAATTTGATCAGAGGCAGGAAAGTGTGATAATTAAGGTAATTGAAGATGATAAAAAATCCTTGCTTGACTTTGAGGAGAGTGTCACCTTTCATGAGAAAAGAACAATGATATCTCCACACCTCTTTTACATCTCATTTTCACTAATTCTTATCTAAATCTTTCTCTGCATTTTTTGTCACATCACACATCATATCACTTATATCTATTAATTATCTTCTTGTTTGATAGGGTGGAGGTGAAAAATGGAGGTGCTCATACCCGTCTTGCAAAGAGAAGAGGGAGGGGGTGGGGGGCGGTTTGTTTAGGGAGTTGGAATTGGTACCCCCTTTTAGAATTGGTATCCCCTTTAAAGTGAGAAATGTCCAAAATATTCTTATTTCAAAATTCCCGAGATATGATATGAATGCGACAAAAAAAATTGTACTAACCCTTTCACCTATACTTAGTTTTTTATTTACTGCTTAGTTAACAAAATTTATTCATTAATTATAAATAAAAATATCAGTTACGTACGAATTCAATACGACATGATAAAACAATTGAGAATTATAGTATTTTTTTTTTGCAAGCAAAACTTGAAGATCATTTCATACTCCGCAATAGAACTTCGAAATTACATAGTTGGTTGAACCCTTGGACGACTCTAATAGCACAGGAAAACCCGAAGGATTCTCTAATACATCGCACTGATATAACATCAACATACTCTCTCAATAAACAAAATAAATATAAACTCGCCACTACTAACTCAGAAACTGGCTTTGCAGTTACTGAGATCTCACAAAACTAGTACAATAGAACCAACATAACTTAAACTTATATAACTATGTATTACTCTTGATCTTTATTCCTATGTAATAGCTGCAAAACTTTAGGCGCAGGGTATATGGAAGGGTTCCTCAATACAACCAGCAAACTCATCAGAATCAAAATCACCAAAATCGAAATCAGGAAGCTGGCTAGGCTCATTGTCGTCATACCAAAATATTGGGATATCCTCAAGGCCACCACCAAGGTTGGTATCATCATCAAAGCCCTGTCCTAGACAATCAATATGAAATCAAAATCAAGCACAGGGTTTGGCTCAGAGCCAGTTGGAACAACAGCATCAGCAACAGTTGGTGGTTGTGAAGGAGGCAAGGTCAGAAGACTCAAGTCTGGTATTTCTAGACCAGCCAATTCAGCAACCATGTCATAGGCCTCAGTGGCCTCAGCATCAGAAGCTTCATTACTAGAACTATCACCATTCTCAATCAAATTGTTAGCTGAGGCATCCACATCAAGCACAGAGGAAGGTGATGGGTGTGAGAACATGCTATCAGAAACATCAGCACCAGAAGATGATTTCTCTGATGCAGAACCTTCAGCAGCAGGAGCAGCAGCACTGACAGCACCTACAGCAGCAGAAGAGGAAGAGTTTGAAGCAGAACCCTTAACAGAAGACCGACCATTGTTGGGTACAAGAGCCTTTGCCATGGCTTCAAATTCGAGCCTCTTGTTCTCATAGGCTTGAGAAGCCTCTTCAGCAGTGTTGTAAGTGCCTAACCAGAGACGGGCACCTTTGAACGGGTCACGAATCTCTGCAGCCCATTTCCCCCACTTCCTCTGTCGAACACCTCTGTATTTGCAAGAGGGTTGCCTCCTTGTTGAAGGGTTCTGGGTTGAAACCCTCTTCTTGTTGTGAACCTCAACAACATTGTTGCTGTTCATGTTGATTTTTCAAAGAAATCATAGAAGAGTGAAGAAGAAGATGAACAGTGATTTTGATTATTCAATCAATTATCGAAGATACAAGAGATGAAGCTATTTATACTATGATTAGCTTCTAACTAATTGCCAGCTGTATCTACCTAATTGCCAGCTGTATCTAACAGAATGCTAACTGACATTTTAACTAACTTCTACATATTACAATAAGGTCCTCACTAACTACTGTAGTTCAATTCTGACCCTTGATCTTTTACACCCTCCCTCAAGCTGAAGAGCGAAAGATGTTGACCATGCCTAATTTGGCAACAAACCCTTGGAAGACTCGTGGCTGAAGTGATTTAGTGAAGATATCAGCTACTTGAAGAGCAGTAGGAATGGGCAAGAGCTTAAGCACTCCAGCTTGCAACTTCTCTCTCACAACATGACAATCAATCTCTAGATGTTTTGTCCTCTCATGAAAGACAGGATTGGCTGCAATATACAATGCACTTTGATTGTCACAAAATAAAACTGGGGTCTTTGCACAAACAATCTGCAAGTCCTGAAGTAGATAAAGTAACCATTGTAGTTCACAAGTAGCATAGGCCAAAGCTCTATATTCAGCTTCACTTGAGGAGCGAGAAACTGTGGTTTGCTTCTTGGCTTTCCATGAAACTAAAGAACCACCAAGGTAAAAACAATATCCTGAAATTGACCTGCGTGTATCTGAGCAGCCTGCCCAATCAGCATCTGAATACCCTTGAATAGTGATAGGAGTACTCCTAGGAAAGAAGAGACCTAAACCAGGGGATGCTTTCAAAAACCTCAGAACCCTTAATGCTGCCTTGTGATGAATATCCATGGGATTACTCATGAACTGACTCAGTTGTTGGGTAGCATATGAAATATTGGGTCTTGTAGTAGTAAGATAGAGTAATCTCCCTACTAATCTTCTATATGCAACTGCATCTGTAGAAGGTTCACCCTGATCATGTGCTAATTTAGATCCTGGATCCATTGGAGTGGAAACTGGTTTGCTACCTAATGTGCCAGTTTCTTGTAAAAGATCTAAACAATATTTTCTTTGACAAAGAGAAATTCCCAAAGAAGAATGAGCTACTTCCAAACCAAGGAAATACTTCAAAATCCCTAGATCCTTAATACCAAAAGCTTGCTGTAATGAATCTTTCACTGTTTGAAACTCAGCAAGATAATTTCCAAATAAAATCACATCATCCACATAAACAAGGAGTCCAGTAAAATGAGCACCTTGAAATTTCACAAATAGGGAGTGATCTGAAGCTGTTTGCATGTAACCAAGTCCCTTGAGATGAAAAGACAATTTTTCATACCACTTCCTACTTGCTTGTTTCAGCCCATATAATGATTTCTGTAACTTGCAGACTTGATTAGGCTTTGTAGAGGACACTCCGACTGGTACACTCATATAAACATCTTCATCAAGAGTACCATGTAGGAAAGCATTATCTACATCTAATTGATGCAAATGCCAGTTTTGTGCAGCAGCTAGAGCTAAGATAACTCTAACAGTGGTAAGCTTTGCTATAGGGGAGAAAGTATCAAAATAATCCAAGCCTTCCACTTGATTATACCCTTTTGCTACTAATCTTGCTTTATATCTAGCAAGGCTACCATCTGCATTCCTCTTAATTCTGTAAACCCACTTGCTACCTATAGGCTTCACTCCCTGAGGTAAATCTACAAGCTTCCAAGTTCCATTCTTCTCTAATGCTGTAATTTCTGCTTGCATTGCCTCTTGCCACTGTGAATGTTTACTTGCTTCTGCAAAAGTCGTTGGTTCTTGATCTGCAGTCATATTACAGACATAAGATTGATGTGCAGAAGATAACTTGTCATGAGAGTAGTGATGAGAAATACTATGAGCTGTGCTACTTCTAGTAGGTAGTGAGTTGTATTGAAATCCTTGCAAATAAGTTGGCCTTTTTACAGCTCTAGTTGACCTTCTGAGATTAGATGCATCTTCAGCACTATTTTCTTCTGTATCTTTAGCATGTAAAACAACTTGCTGAGATGATAAAGAAGTCAACTCCTCAGTCTGGGATGAAGTTATTGGCTCTGGATCAGTAACTGGAACAGAACTTCTAGTCTCAAGAACCTCTTCTGAAGAATCAGAACTAATAATACCAGCTGTATCTTTACTCTGCTCTTGTAATTCTAAGCAAGTCCAGGGCTGTGATGTTGAACTCTTATAAGGTAGAACACATTCATGAAAAACCACATCTCTAGAAATAAAGATTTCATGAGAATTTAAATCTAACAGTACATAACCTTTGACCCCTTGCTTAAAACCCAAAAAGACACATTTTCTGGCTCTTGGTTCTAACTTTGACCTGTTGAAATCCTGAGTGCTAGCAAAGCATAATGAACCAAAGACTTTAAGTAACTGCAAATCTGCTTTCTCTCCAAAGAGTAAATCATGAGGTGACTTATTATTCAACACTTTACTTGGTATTCTATTCATAAGATAAACTGCATGTAAAACTGCATAACTCCACATCTTCTTAGGCAAATTGAATTGATAAAGCAAAGCCCTAGCTATATTAAGTATGTGCTGATGCTTTCGCTCCACCCTCCCATTCTGCTGAGGGGTATAAACACAACTTCTCTGATGAACAATGCCCTGAGCAGAATAAAAGGCTGGTAAAATGAACTCTGGCCCATTATCACTTCTGACTGTCTTAACAGTTTTACCAAACTGTGTTTGGACCAAGGCAACAAAATTCTTAACTTGTTGTTGAACCTCTGCCTTACTCTTGAGCAACACTATCCATACAAATCTACTATGATCATCCAGGACAGTTAAAAAGTATTTATGATTATGTACAGAAGGAATAGCAATTGGTCCCCAAATATCCATATGGACAAGATCAAAACAATCTTTTGCATTATGTAAACTGTCTGAAAACATTTTCTTCTTTTGTTTTGCCAAATGACAAATATCACATACAAGTGATTTATTTACAGTAATAGCTGAATACATTGCATTTAAGGCATGAATCCTATCATGTGACAAGTGTCCTAGCCTAAAGTGCCACAATGCACTAGCAGGAATCACTTGTCCTGAACCATTTATTTCAGTATGTACATTTTTTACAGAAAAACAAATACTAGAAGGACTAGTCACAACCAAATGGTACAACTCATCTTCTTGTAAGCTACCCAAACCAATCCTCCTCTTGGTTTGAACATCCTGAACAAAACAAGTAATTTCACCAAAGATTACTTCACAGACATTTTCTTTGGCTAACTTATGAACTGATATCAAGTTGTATGTAAATTCAGGCACAAACAACACATGTGTGAGCAGAATCAAATCAGTAAGCTTAACTGTGCCAGCATAACTAGTCTGTATAGATGCACCATTGGGTAATTTAACTGTAATAGGTTTTATTCTACTCAATGTGTTAAAACTCAATCTGTCAAAGCATATGTGATCACTAGCTCCAGAGTCAATAATCCAATCTTTGGTATTATATCTTTGTGAACAAGATAAGGCTGAATGCTTACCATATCCTGATGTTTCTGCCTCAGAAATTCTGGATCTGATCACATGGTTGACTGAAGCACTCTTTGGATCACTATTCTTCTGTGAAACTGTTGCTTGTTGAATCATTGCCATGATTCTCTCGTATTGATCAGCTGTAAAAAGATCTACATTGTCTTTGTGCACAACTGAACTGTCATCTGCATCATCTGCAGAGTCATAACCTCTAGAAGCATTGTTAGCATGACTAACATTATTATAACCAGCTTTAGGCTTGAAAGTGGTTGGATAACCATGAAGTCTATAACAAACTTCTACAGTATGCCCTGACTTCTTGCAATGAGTACAGTATTTTCCTGCATTCTTGTAACTAGAACTGGACTTATTGAAGCCATTATGGCCAGAACCAGAACCTGAGCTTGAAGCTTTTCCTTTACCATAAGACTTTTTCCCTTCTGCTGCATTAACCAATGCTTTAGAATCATCATTATCTTCAGTTTCGAATTGTCTCTCATGCTGCATAGCTATAGACACAACCTTAGCTATAGAAGGCAAAGGATTTGACATCAAGATTTGCAGAGAAGAACTTGATCACACCCTCACTGGAAATTTCCAAAAACATAAGCATTGGTGGCTGGTTTCCACGCCAGCAATTGAACATCTTGATCGGCAAAGAGCGAAAGATGCGAAGTAAGGGAAGATGCTACACCAAGATCAGTGGTTGACACTGAATCAGAAGCAATGGCTTCTTCCACGACAGAAATTGATGAAGAGGAAGATTCAATAATTTTCTCAGGCACGGCTTCATCCATTGTTGAATCAGAGAAGGACGAAGAACCAGAATTGGAAGTTGTAGTAGCATCGCGAACTGCCAGAGGCAAACGTCTCACCAAACTACTCAACGACGAACACGAACAAGACGATTCATAGGATGCCGAAGACGAAGATGAATCTGGACCTGATGATGAATCCAGCAGCGAAGAAGAAACGAAGTAACCCTTGCTAAAAGTTCCAAAAACGAACGGATCAATCGCCGGTTTCCATGCCGGAATCTTGATTTCTCGATCGGCGAAGAAAGAAACAGGAAAATGATCAAGAATCTTCTCAGAAATAGTTTCATCCATGGCAGCATCAAAACACGCAGGGGAAGGAGGAACTGGAGGATGCAAGATAGAATCCTCATCTTCAACCTTCACGAATGATTCTTGCACCATTAGAGAATCAGAAACCACCATCGAATCAGGGAACGATGAAGGAGAAGATGAAACTGCAGCAATGTCTCCAATATCAGCGATCAAATCAGAGAAATCGAAGGAAGATAATTTCGCAGTGGTGCTGCGGCGGCAGCGCTTGAAGCCACGTCGAGCAGGTCGGAGGAAGCGCTCGTAACTCGGCGACGACGGCAGCGGAAGAGGTGGTAAGCTCCATTGGAGCTCTGATACCATGTTAGAAATCACATGGATTTCTTCAATGGGATCCCAAACATAGCAAAAGGGAGAATAGGAAAATTGATTCCAATATTCATTCATTATTAAAATTGATAATAGAAAAATACAATGAGTATGCTATTTATAGCACAACTTCCTAACTAACTATTTCACTACTAACAAACTATCAACTAACTATTCCTAATCACTAAATGTGATTCTTATATTTCTAATATCCCCCCGCAAGATGGAAGTGGTATTTAGTAGTACATCCAGCTTGAAAATATAACTAAACAAAAACTGTAATGATGAAAATCAAATTCAGTATATAAGCAGTAGCAATCTTCATAGTCCGCAGCTCTCAAGTCTCAATCCATATCATGTACTCATAAACTGGCAGCCTTCTCTTATCCTCTAAACAGAACTCATTCAGCATAACAAACATAATGCTTGATCCATCTTGACAGAAAGTGTATTTTGTTTCAAATTACTTATTTCATTCTGTAATTCTGCAATTCGAACTAAATCTCCCTGTGAAAACCTATCACGCAGATCCTTCCAGGCATCACATGCATTTTCAACAAACACTATGCTATTAGCTATGGAAGAAGTTACCGAATTGAGAATCCAAGAATGGATTAAGCTATTGCATCGATCCCAAGCCTCATAGTTTGCATCTCCTGGCACTGCAACTGGAATCTCACCATTGATGAACTTGAATTTGTTCTTCGCAACCAACGCACGCTTCATTGACCGTGCCCAAGAATTGTAGTTTCTCCCATTGAGAGGAGGTGACACCATTGTTGCAGAGGGATTTTCTCCGGAATGGATGTAGTAGGGCGAAATCGGGTTCTGTGCTGGTTCCAATACCACATGCTGTTGTGGATTGCCATTGTTGTTGTTGATCTGTGCTTGACGCACCATAGCTGCGGAAGTTGGTGATGGCAGAACCCTGGTTAGGGCTCTGATACCATCAAAGAAATCAGAGAAGAGTTTCTTCTTAACAAGGAAGAAGAAGATGAACAATGATTTTGATTATTCAATCAATTATCGAAGATACAAGAGATGAAGCTATTTATACTATGATTAGCTTCTAACTAATTGCCAGCTGTATCTAACTAATTGCCAGCTGTATCTAACAGAATGCTAACTGACATTTTAACTAACTTCTACATATTACAATAAGGTCCTCACTAACTACTGTAGTTCAATTCTGACCCTTGATCTTTTACAATTTTCTTCTCAGCAAAGGAGCTAGGTTCAGGAATGACAGGAACAAGAGGAGGAAGAGGAATCTCAGTGATGCATCTTTTCATTTTCCTAGGCTTCTTCTCCCTTGAATGATGGTACTCAAACTCATCATCAGATGATTCAGTTGCATAAGGGTCATCATAAATCACCCGCAGTTTCCTGGTCATCTTGAACTCAGGCAAGGGTTGAGGCCTTAACCTTCTACTCGCAGGTTGCTTTCGAGACTTGGACATGGTGAATCAAAAAATAGGGGCAAAACCCTCACAAAACCCCCTCAAAACAAAATAAAGAGAAATTAATCAAACCAACAACAAATAAACTAAAAAGGGTAAGAAAATCTCAAAAGTTTTCAGGTGAGATCCCCTCTCAAAAATAAGAAAAGATGAGAAAATCTTTGTATGTGAAAATCTTTGTATAGTATTTGTTGTTGAATTTGATAGGACATGGAAAATTATCGGATTTATAAAATACAAAAATAAATATTAATATTATTCTATATAAATTGAAGTTTGTGATTTTATTGTTCAATTTGATATGAATGCCACAATAATCTTACTGTTTCACTTACACTTAGATATATATTTTTTAAGTTTTTAGTTAATATATATTATTTACATACTAATTAAAAAAGTTTAATATTAGTTACAGGACATAAATGATAATTTTATTATAGGATTATAGAATATAATAAGTAATATTAATACTAATCTTTTAAATGTTAATATCATTTACAAATATATATCCGCAATGTTTTATTAGTAAGCTCTTTACATCATTAAATACAAAAATAAATAACATTTGCATCGGTCTAATCAAATTAATTATACTCATATAAATATTTTTTATGTTTTTCTTTTCAGGAAAAGTAGAACAACAATCGTTATTCTCAACGTAATTATTTAAGTAGAAAAAATTGAGGATTTTCTCATTGTCTATTTTTAAATTTTTTTCCAACATTTGTAAGTGATTATGCCAACAAAACAAGCTAGGAAAAACTCTACCACTAAAATAAAAAATCCACAAAACTTCAATCACAAACCCCACAAGCATAAACGCATGTTTGAACTTCAAACAAATAACCCCTATCATCATCATCAAAAAAACCCAAAACGAATACTTAGACACAGTCTCCATTTGAAATAAAAAACAATGAAACAAGGCCCTATCAAGCCGTACAAAATCTGTCTTAACCAACAAAACGTCATAGAACTGAGACTCATGTCCTAAAGAAACATAACCAAAGAATAAATTAAAACTACAAAAAATAAGAAGACCAAACAAACTAACAACAACCTGAAACTGACGACATCTCCATCATAAACTTCATATAGGTTACTTCAACTCTTTGCAATAAACTATTAAATTTTTAAATAAGAATCTAAACTAAATAATGCAACATTTAGATAAACAAAGACAAAAATTACAAATAAATAGAATGATTGCATGTCTACAAAACAAAAACAAACACATTCACCACAAGGAAAAACACTTTAAAATTTTTATTTTTCTATACCAAAAAATAATTTTATTTCTTTTGATTCATAAATTATATTTCAATAAACATAACAAAAATGTTACACGATAAAAAAATATGAATATCTCTCGTGCAACGCACAGGTCAAAAGTACTAGTAACAAACATATATATAATACATGTTGACTATCTATATATGTTTTTATCTATATAATCTAAGAATATTCATAACATTTTATGAAATGCGTACTTTTTAGTAATTGTGTCATTACTAATAGTATTTGGTAATAATTAAAAGCTTACATAAAAGTAGAACTAACAATAAATCATGCAACTAACTTAATTTTTTATAGTGCATAAATATAAATTGTTAAAAAAACTTAATTCATTAATAAAAATTTTTTATAAATAAAAAATATAATATAATTTTTCATATTATTAATTTTTTTTTCGAAAAAAGAGAACAATATATAATAAAAGAGGAATAAGAGTCAACACACAACAAGTAAAAAAGAACCTGTGAAAGCAAAGTACAACAAACAGCTAGCTAAATGGCATTTCATATTTTAACTTACTATTTTATAACATTTAGCATTTCATTTGTGTTTTAAAATATACATCATTTTACTAAAACAAATTTAATAATGTCCGCTCAACGCGCGGGTCTAACATCTAGTTTCTCCTATTCATGTGCTTGATGAGCAATATGCTTCCATGTCGCATACTAACAGAGATGTATACTGCTTCTTTCTCAACGACAAGGGAAGGGAGTGAAGAACAAGAGGTAAATCTCGTGGTGGACGAGTCAAGCGTTGTGATTAAGACTAGGGAAGACTGTTGTCAGTCATCGAGAATGAGCCCCTCTTTTGACTACTGTTATTAGTTGATTAACTTCCCTCACTATTTTTTGAAAGATGAAGATATATTATATAAATAAAATCAAGAGAAAAATCTCAAGAAAAGTTACAGAGTGCCGCTTATAGGGTGGAGGAAAGTGCTTGGCTTCAGAAATCTCGCTTGCGCTGGTTGCGGGTGGGAGATAAAAATTCCAAGTTTTTTCATAAGGTATGCAAAGCTCGCCGTCTTCGAAAGAATATTTCATCAATTGAGATGGAAGGAAGAGTGTTTTCGCGGCCTGAGGAACTAAAAAATGCAATCAAGTCTCACTTTCAAGGCTTTTTCAAGAGCTCCTCGGTGTAACGATCACAGTTGAGAAATGGAAGAATTTTACAGGTCACTGGTACCCAGAACAGATTATTGGAGGTCCCTTTTACAGAGGCGGAAATATGGGAGGCTATTAGAAATTGTGAAGGGAACAAAGCTCCAGGCGGATTTGGAATGGAATTTTATAGGAAATTCTGGCACGTAGTTAAACACGATGTGGTGCGCTTGTTTCAGGAGTTTCATAGTCATAGTAAGCTGGTCCGGGGTCTGAATTCAGCTTTTATTTCATTAATTCCAAAGCCTGGGAAACACACGGGAACCATACCTGATTACAGGCCAATCAGCTTAATTGGGAGTACTTATAAGCTGATTTCAAAGGTCCTGTCTTTACGTTTGCGGGAGGTGATCCCTCATATCTTGACTCAGAACCAGTTTGCTTTCACTCAGGGTCGTCAGATAGCAGATTGTTGTTTTATAGCATCTGAGGTGGTGGATACGTTGCGTCAGAGAGAGGGTGGAGGTTTGATGTTTAAGCTTGATTTTTCTAAGGCTTATGATAGCATAGAGTGGCGAAGCTTATTTGACATGATGGATGCCATGAGTTTTGGAGAACGGTGGATTGGGTGGATGTAGTGTTGTGTTTCCTCGGCCACCTTGGCAGTGCTTGTGAATGGGTCTCCATCAGAGTTCTTTGCAATAGAGAGGGGATTACGGCAAGGGGATCCTCTCTCTCCCTTGCTGTTTAATATTGTAGTTAATGGAATGTCTTGCATGTTAAACCAGTGCTTGGAGGGTCCTTCTCCGTGTGGTGTTGAAGTGGCTCCGGATATTCGGGTAAATCATCTGTAGTTTGCAGATGATGTTCTTTTATTTTGTGAGGCGGATATGTGTCAGGTATTGTGACTGATGGATGCTTTGGAGTCCTTTTTGTTTACCTTAGGTTTAAAGCTTAACGTGTCTATGTCTGAGGTGATAGGGGTGAATGTGTTGGAGGAGTGTGTTAATATGGCTTCTGAAATAACAAGTTTTCGAATTGGTTCTATTCCATTTGTGTACCTGGGTTTGCCTCTTGGTGGTAATCCTAGGAGGCGGTGTTTTTGGCAATCAGTGGTGAGTAGAATGCAATTGAAATTAAGCGGGTGGAATTCCCATCATTTGTCTCTAAGTGGACGACTTGTCATGCTAAAATCTGTGTTGGCGGCAGTACCCTTGTATTTCATGGCTCTTTTTAAGGCACCAAAGGGGGTTATTGCTGATTTGGAAAAAGATGATGTTTCGCTTTTTGTGGGGTGGTGTTGCGGGACACTCCAAGGTGCATGGGTGGCGTGGGAAGAGGTGTGTAAAGGGAAGAAGTATGGGGGTTTGGGATTGGGATTTTTAGAATGGAAGAATCAGGCCATGTTACTCAAATGGATATGGCGGTGTAGTCGTGAACCGTAGGCTTTATGGAGAAGGATTTTTGTGAACAAGTATGGTTTGAGTGATAGGTTTGTGCTACCTATGTGGAAAGACTTGGTATTTAGGAGGGGGTCATTGGTGGTAGCAGATATTCTTTCTGTATATAGAGGGGGCAGCTTAGTGTTTAAGAAATTCAGGGAAGGTTTGGCTGTTTAGGTTGGCACGGGTGAGGGGGTGCGTTTTTGGGATGATTCTTGGTGTGGGGAGGAGGCTTTGAGGTCTCAATTCCTGCGAGTGTTTGCTTTAGCACTTTGTAAATCTGCTGATGTATCTGAATTAGGCGTTGTGCGAGAGGGTTCATGGCATTGGTCCATTCCTTATCGTAGAGAATGTTTTGATTGGGAACAGGAGCAGTTTGATCGTTTTATGGCATCTTTACAGAGAATTATACCTGCGGTGGGGAATGATCGAATCATCTGGAAGGGTGACCAAGTTGGAAATTATTCTGTGAAAGGGGTGTGTGCAGCGGTGGAAGCAAGATGGTTCGAATATGTTGCTGTGCATGCCTCAAAGAGCCTCCGATTGGTGTTGCCTCTAAAGGTGGCTTTGTTTGTGTGGCAAGCCCGCCGGAACAGAATTGCGACGCGAGCTAATTTAGTGAGGAGAGGGATTCATGTGGAAGGGGGCGTAGCATGTAGCTTGTGTAATGGTGGTAGTGAAACTACTGATCATTTATTAATACATTGTTCGTTGATTTGGCCATTATGGTCAGCTTTGCTGAATCGTGAGGGTTGTGCAGCTGCTCTTCCTGCATCATTGGACAGCTTGATGGAACAGTGTGAAGGTTTTAGGCATAAGACTGATAAATTGGTGTGGGATGTGCTGCCGTTTTCGGTTTGCTGGTCAGTTTGGCTACATAGAAATGATATAATTTTCAACTAGAAAAATTACTCTCTTCAATGCATCTGGGATTTTATCTTTATTTGGATTTCATGATGGATTAAAGCGATGTGGCAGGGTTGCCCTTATGATGCTTTCCAATTTGAGCAGAATTTTGAAAACATTAAGGTGGTCACTCCCCGCAAGGTTCGTGTGGCTCAGCGTTGGCATCCACCCACAGGTTCTGTGCTTAAGTTCAATGTTGATGGTTCTTCTCGAGGGAGTCCAGGTGTGGCTGGGGTAGGAGGTGTAGTGAGGAATGCGCATTGGAAGGTTCTTGGTTGTTTTTCCAAGAATGTGGGGGAGAAGTTTGCTTATGAGGCTGAAGTGTTGGCAATATTACACACTTTATTGTTCTGTCAACAGTATGCGTTGTTTAATGTATTGATTGAAAGTGATTGTCTGCTTGTAGTTGGTTGGGTCCATAACAAGTCTTCAAGGCCATGGATGATGCAAAATGAGTTTAATTTGATGGATTTTTTACTGCAGGTGGTGGGATGTGTGGGGGTGGTTCGTTTATTGAGGGAAGGCAATTGGTTTGCTGATTTTCTGGCCAAAGGTGGATGTGATCGAGTGGAACCTGTTTGGTGTTTGTGTGACCCTGTAGTTTTGGCCCAATCTTGAGGAGCTCTGTTTTAGTAGCAGCTATGCAAACCATATTTCATGGTTGACGGGTTAGGAAGTCTGTTTGTTACGCTTTGGCTCGTGGGTGGTATACAAGACAAGGAATTCCGGTGTTGTGCAGCTAAGTATTGCAGATTGGATTATAAAGGAAAGGATTGAGTTTAGTTTCATTGGTTTATAGAGGTTTTTGTTTGGGATAATTAGATTGCTATGATGGTGTGAATTGATTATGATTGTATTTGATGGGCTCTCTTTGGTTTGGTATACTCTTTTTCCTTATTTAGGATTTTTCCCTTTGGGTTTTCTCTAAATAAGGTTTTGATGAGGCACCTACCATAGATTTTTTAGCATTTGGGGGTTTTCAGAAGGTTATGCTTTATTGCTTTGTATCTGACTTGTTTGGTGGGAGCTGATTTATGCTCTTTGCTTTAGTAATATTCATTTTTCTCTTGTAAGAAAAAAACAGCAAGAAGAGGTGGAAATACAAAAACAGTAACAAAAGGACAAACCGGCGCTAGAGCACGCATAACACAAATGCTATCAACAACACCTCCAAAAAGCACCCCAAGGGACTTTCCTCTAGGACAAACCGAAACATGCTGACAGTACACCACCCAACATCACAAGAACAAAAGAAAACAAAGCTCGCACGCACTGCATCTCAGGCCTAATTTTTCTAATTTGCTTCTTAGCAGCTCTTCTTTTCGTGGATTTCCCGAAGCCTCTTACATTCTGCGGCACCCATGTTCTGCCCACCAGGAGTAGCGGTTAGGAGCTTGGCCTATGAGCTTGGATTTGCCTAACAAAAGCTTCTTCTTCAGAACATTCAAATACCACCCCCACAGAGGATCCCACCGAGAAAGCACGTCGAGCTCTTGCAAGAGTTTTGGAGAGATGGGAACATAGGAATCAAACAGGGGGCTCGATGCACTTGTGCTTTGCCTCGTGATTCTCGGCGTTACTCCAGCCAAGACGCCTCGAGACTGAGCGCTACCTCTCTTTGATTTGGAGTATTTCTTTGGTAGGTTGCGTTTGAGATAAATACTAGGTTAACCAATGTTGGGGGTGTCAGAAATAGGGGAACCGATATCACTCTGATCTAAATACAAGGGAGGGGCACCGACGTCGTTTATGCATAAAGTAGATTGGTACAAGGGGTCACCAACTTTAGAGGGCCCGCAACTTTGAGTATCAGCTGATGATATGGACCCTTGAAGGACTTGAGGGAATGGGCCCAAGTCGTAACATCCCAAAATCTCGGGGTCACTTTATTAATCTTTTTGAAAATGTGAATAAAATTTTTCCGAAATAAAAACCTTTTTAAATATAGCTTAACAAGTAAGGAAGTAGTGACATGAGTGAATAGACTGAATAATTCATTTTATTAATAAAAGTTTTGGAAGCGTACAATGATTCTTTCAAATTAAAACATAATTACTAAACTAGTGTTCGACCACCCCCGAGTCAACACAACAAGAAGGTCTCTAGGTTAGGTTCGAACCCTATAAACAAACTCGGCTCACCCCCAAGAACAGACTCAATGATCACGCCCAATACCCGACTCATAGTCCACGTGCCTCCAAGGCCTCCTCTGTGAGACCCAAGATTTTAAGCTTAGAATAAATTAGTGAAATTCCTTATTAACGAATAAGTTCGATGTATCGTGAAGGGAAACCTAAACGAGAGTTTATTGGATGAAATAGATTTATGAAGGAGAAGGTTCAGGAAAAGTTCAAGGATTGTATCAAAACCGATAAGAGTTATAGCACGACTAATATTCGCCTAAGCCTAGGTCAAAGACACTAGTAAATAGCTAATTTACACTTTAGGACACGACGGAAACTAATTCCAAAAATCTTCAGAGAAATGTTAGAACTTCTCTTATTCATTTATAGACAAGCGTTTCGATACGAAACCCTGGAATGTACGAACGTCAAATTCCAATTCTCGGAAGTTTGCCGAAACGGAATCCCTGATAGTTCAAAAACCCTAAAATCTACGGACGATGAAGACTTTTTCTATTCGGAGCTTCAAACGAAGATTCCACACGCGTTCACCCATTTCTCTTGATGTTTCTAATCTTTCTTCAGAAGGAAGTTTCTGCATCCGAGGTCAATATCATAAAGTGCATAAAGTGCATTTTAATGCCGGTAAGCATTAAAAACAAGCCTCGAAAACCAAAAATCATACTGATATTTCTTTGAAGAATTAGAAGATTCAGCGGGAAGAATATCGTGTCTAAAATACGTTGGAATCAGTAGGAAAAATCGGAATCGCGAAATAATCATTTTTCCGCATTTTCCAAATCCTATAAATAGGTGGAAAATGAGAAAAAAAAACAAAAAATTTCCCCACCTTTGAGAGAGAGTGGCCGAGAGCTTGAGGAGGAGGAGAGGAGAAGAAGATTTTCGTCGTTTCTTGCCCGATCGTTCCGCCGTTCGTTGCTAATTGAAGACATCGAGGTATAGTTACTATCCCTCACTTCTGATCGTCAGATCTGTCGACTTTTTCTATGTTTTTCTGAGCTCAAAGTTTGGAGCTTTTTGTAAAATTGTCCAAATAGCTTGATTTCTCTGTCTAAACATCTTCCCTACGTGCCCAAGAGTAGTTCTGTCGGATTACATTTTTCATTCTGTCGCCGAAATTCCGCCGGAATCAATTTTTACCTCAAATATTCATTTTTGGGGCAAAGTCTCATCCTTTCGGTTTAGAACTCACGACTTAGCTTAGTGTCAGTAGGATTAGTTGTCATAAACATCGTTAGTGACATTTCCATCCGATCAGTTTTTCAAAATTCGAATTTTTTATTTTCCGAGCTAAAAATATTGACCAAAATACCCCTGCGACAGTTTTCGACCCAATAATTTTTCTGAGAGTTTCCCTGGCCTAGATATCGCCTAAGAATACCTAGGAATTGATTTAGATCGAAGAAAAAGTTCGAAAACCCTATTTTCCATAGTGGCCGAAACCTATTTGCTTGGGTACCGTGTCCAAAAATAATTTTTGGGTCACTATGACCTGAGCCATTGCGTAGCTTTTTCAATTGTGGAAATTTTGGCTCCGGTTTCGTGTCATTCCGAGTTTTGTAGCTCGAGTTATGCACGTTTTAGCGAATAAAGTGTTTTTGTACAAAACTTGAATCGAGTCAAAACTCATCCATTCGGGGGAAGCCCTTCCATTCGTGCCTAAATGTGGTACTCTGAAGCTTCTTGAACTTTGTCGAACATTAGTTAGGATTGTTTCGACTGTATCGACTTGTGTTGATTCATTATTGCTTTGTTTGCTCAAAGGTTCAATTGTGGAAACTTTGGGATTGACTGAACAAGCTTGTGAGGGAGACCTACACCGCGAGACTGGAACAACTCGAGGTAAGGGCAACTCTCCTAGTTATTAGCTATATGATTTAGGCGTCGATAACTTCGACCTGTTTATTGCTTTTGATTATGACTGTTGGACTAGACTGGGAAAACGTTTTCTGGAGGCTTCGGCCGTGTGAACTGATTGAGACGTGCGTCTCCGTTTTCTGGAGGCTTCGGCCGTTTACTGGTTTCCGTCTTATTGTTTTATAGTGGATAGACCTGTTCTATTCCTTTTAATTGCAAAAGTGCATGAATCTTGTTTTATGCCCAAACCTTATGGATATATCGACTTCGAATGCGGAGTGTTACGAGAGTTAGCAAGTAGGATCTGTCGGAAGGACTGTGCTACTGTTGACACGGAGGATCGAGGCTTTCGCCTAAACCAGGACATTGGGGATCTTTAATCTGTTAGACTTTGAAATAAATGAATGCATAAGACTTTGTTTGAGAATAAATTCCATAATGAATTAACTCAAATTAGAACACTTTGAATAATGAAGATGACCCCTTTTGAGGAAAACTTCGGATATGAAATGAGTTCGAAAATGGGAAGGGTCGAATATTTGAGGTTCGAGGAAAGATAATGATTCGAGTTGTGAACATCATGAAGAGGAGCCGTTATGAGTAGAACCGCCATTAAGTGCAGGTGCTACTCCTTGTTGTGAAGTGATTGGTCAATGGACCGACGTTTACCTTAGGGAAAAACGATAGAGACATGAACCATAGCTAGACACGTATCCGGGGGAGGACAAATCGTGGTTTTCTAGCTCTTGCATACCTGCATGACTTGATTAAAGGGCTTGTCCTTAATCCTATTAATTATTCTTTGATTAAGAGGTTTGTCCTTAATCATATTATTTATCCATCGATTAGAGAGGGTGGACCTTAATCGTATTGTTTACCCCTGGATTAAAGTGGCTGGACCTTAATCCTATTAATTACTCTTGATTAAGGGGTATGACCTTAATCATATTATTCGTTATTGGATTAAAGAGGATGGACCTTAATCCTATTATTTGCTTATGGATTAAAGAGGATGGACCTTAATCCTATTTATTGCTGTGGATTAAAGTGGCTGGACCTTAATCCTATTGTTTGCTTGTGGATTAAAGTGGTTGGACCTTAATCAATTATTTGTCCTTGGATTAAAGTGGTTGAGCCTTAATCCTATTATGTGTTAGTTGATTTAGAGGATTGACCTTAGTCATACTATTTGTTATTTGCTTAAGAGGTTAGACCTTAACTGCTATTACTTGGGTCGATTAAGGGGCTAGTCCTTGATCCTGTTATCTGTTCGTTGATTAGAGAGTATAGAGCTCATCGTGCTAGATGATTGACCGCTGAGTCTTGCGTTTCCATTAGTGATACGTGACGCTGCCCTGGCAAGGAAATGAAGATACATCTAGGCGCAGGCGGCAAGTGATGGACTGATAACTTGACGTTCAAAGGATAGAGATCGACTTATGTTGTGTCTAATTATTATTCACACGCTACTTAACTATGCTAAATCTAGCTAGGACTTATATTACATTACTCTAGGAAGTTGACCCTTTCTGCCTTGTTTGCTTTGTTTGTGTTTGGGCGGTCGGCAAACTGCCAGGCCCTAACAGGTGTTGCTGTGAGTAGCTGTTGATCGCTGCCAGGAGGTGATTGGATTGATTTACGGGAAGACTTCTTGGAGTGAGTAGATTAACCGAAGACTGGTAGAAGTAATAGTTAGATGTAAGGCTAGAGCCTGGGGTAGAGAAGTTTACTGTTATTGGTTAAAACTTATAGGGATGGTTGTATAACTTACTTTGGCTTTGGGTAGGTTCCGATGCATTGCTCTTCTGCAACTCTCGAGTGCGGGGATTGTAGGAAGTATATTGGACTTAGGGTGTTATCGCATTCTGAACCTTGTTGTCTGTTAAGGCATTACGTTAATGTATATTACATGTATTGAACATCCGTCGTCACTCACGAGTACTTGCCTTGTTAAGGCCGGATGTATGGGTTGGGGCAAGTATATGCATATCAAGTTTTGGAAATGTTTTAGAAAACAAATGAAAAAAAAATATACCCTTATTTGTAAATCCTTTTTAGGTTACTAATTGTGACCCCCAAAAGTTGGGGTGTTACATTGTGGTATCAGAGCTCCGGTTGAGATTACCAGAGCTTGTTGGGGAATAGGTCTTCTGTGCTAGGTTGTGTGACTCTGTAAAGAGTAAAAATTGATTGTCTGCAAGCGATTTTTTCGCTTAGAATTGATTGAAGTTATTGCTTAATCATATTGCATAGTTATGTTAGATGCTATCTTATGATGAGTACTAACTGTTTGATCGACTTAACAGAACATGGTGAACGCTAACCAATTAGCTGAGATGATGGCCACTATGGCCCAAACTGTGACTGCACAGGCGAACGATAATGCTATGAGGCGTGCTGCTGAGGAAGCACGCGATCAGCATCAACGTCAGAGGGAAGTGACACTGGACCAGAACAAAGGCCTGAATGACTTCAGGAGGCAAGACCCACCAAAGTTCTCGGGTGGTACTGACCCGGACAAAGCGGATCTCTGGATCCAGGAAATTGAGAAGATATTTGGCGTGTTGCAAATTGCTGAGGGTGCCAAGGTGGGCATGGCAACCTTTCTGCTGCTGGGAGATGCTGAATACTGGTGGAGGGGCGCCAGAGGAATGATGGAAGCGAATAATGTGGAAGTGAACTGGGCTTCATTTCGTGCTGCTTTTCTGGAGAAGTACTTTCCAGATAGTGCTCGTGACGAGCGTGAGGCACAGTTTCTGACTCTTCGTCAGGGGAGCATGTCCATTCCGGAATATGCTGCGAAGTTGGAATCGTTGGCCAAACACTTCCGATTCTTCCGCAATGGGGTTGATGAACCCTACATGTGCAAACACTTTGTGAATGGGCTGAGGCTTGACATTGAGGACTCGGTGAAACCGTTGGGAATCATGCGCTTCCAGTCTTTGGTTGAGAAAGCCACGGAAGTGGAAATCATGAAGAACAAGAGGGCTAGCAGCGCACGTACTGGGGGACCAATGAGGTTGAACTTGCAGAATCAACAAGAAAAGGGAAAGTTGCGACAGGGGAAGCCATATCACCGTTATGCAGGGGACAATTCTGCACCAGGACAACACGAGCTGATGGTGACCGCATTGGGGGAAGAGAGAGGACAAGTTCTGAAGCGTGAGGTGGTGTGTTTCGCATGCGGGGAGGCTGGACATTTTGCTGATAAGTGCAAGAACAGGAGTACGCGATGCTTTAGGTGCCACCAACCAGGCCATCAAGCTAAGGATTGCGAGATGCCAAAGGCTGAACCGTCGGTGAACACAGCAAGGGGGAAACGTCCTGCGACTGGAGGAAGGGTATACAATTTGAATGCGGACAGAGCCGCCGGAGCAAGGAACTAGCTAGGAATTGGTGGAATTCGAACGAGGACTTTTTGGAACCATTTGTTTTGAACTTGTTTGTTAGTTGTCGGTGATTATATTTCGAACCACTTATGTCGTAATAGAACTACCTTTGCGATGCAACTACTAGACTGAAGATGTAGACCCCGTTGATGCTTTTGGGAAAGACTTTCTTATAATCTACGTTACGTTTGAAAGGAACTAGACTTATGCATGATGCATTTTGTTGAGTTGAAGACTCGCTATTGAGTCACATAGATGGGGAAGTACACTGGCCAAGTCAATACTTTCCCTGCGTTGAATTTTTACTTAGTGGTTATATGTTGTGTTCACCCTCATGGATGGAAGATGGTGGAACCAAACCATTGGTAAGATCAAGAAGCGGACTGAACCGACGATCTTATACGGCGATAGTGCCATAGATCGAACAATCTGGCGCCGGATGGAGTCGTCAGTTGAACAAGAATGGTGGATGGGGCCATTGTTCAGAACGAGATGGTGGATGACCATCAGGAAAAGCAGGATTTGGTTGGCTGGAACCAACGATCTTATACGGTGTTAGTACCACAGATCGGACAATTTCGATGGTGGCAGGTATCATCGAGCGGGCGAGGTGGTGGATTGGGCCACCGTGCGAGTCAATAGGTGGAATGAATCCTTGAACTCGAAGTCCATTGTTTTCCTGTGTCTGAGTTTGTGATGTTGCATCTGGATCACCTGGGCGGGACGCCGATCAGTGTGTTTCAGTATGGGCATGACACTTGTTTAAATTGTATTTTGTTGGCCTTTGGGGAGGATGGACCCTAACTGTGCCTATTGTCGGTTTGGTGGATGGACCTATACCGCGCGTGTAAATTGATTGAGAGGATAGACCTCAATCGTATCTTACTGGTTGTTGGATGGTAACGACCGGTCTTTGAAACACTCCAGCAAGTGCAGATGTTGAAGCTGTCATGGTGGAAATGATTCATTGGCCGTATCAGTAAATTTTTCAAACTCTCATCTTCTTGATAATAAGTCTGATCAGCTTTATATTGGGGAATGGTTTTTGGAATCATGGCTGGTATTGGACTTTGGAAACAAATGCTTGGGAAACAAGATTCTTGAGAAGGTATGATGGAGTCGGACAACATCGAGCTGAAGGACGACTTGTCATGCGTGACGAAGGGTTTAGCCCGGGGGAAGCCATTTGGAAAAAGGACATAGGCGATGCTACATGGGAACTTAAGGAAGAGATCAAGGAATAGTATCCGGAATCTTTACTGAAGCGTAAGTTTCGAGGTCGAAACTTTCTTTTTGGAGGGTAGTAATGTGAGACCCAAGATTTTAAGCTTAGAATAAATTAGTGAAATTCCTTATTAACGAATAAGTTCGATGTATCGTGAAGGGAAACCTAAACGAGAGTTTATTGGATGAAATAGATTTATGAAGGAGAAGGTTCAGGAAAAGTTCAAGGATTGTATCAAAACCGATAAGAGTTATAGCACGACTAATATTCGCCTAAGCCTAGGTCAAAGACACTAGTAAATAGCTAATTTACACTTTAGGACACGACGGAAACTAATTCCAAAAATCTTCAGAGAAATGTTAGAACTTCTCTTATTCATTTATAGACAAGCGTTTCGATACGAAACCCTGGAATGTACGAACGTCAAATTCCAATTCTCGGAAGTTTGCCGAAACGGAATCCCTGATAGTTCAAAAACCCTAAAATCTACGGACGATGAAGACTTTTTCTATTCGGAGCTTCAAACGAAGATTCCACACGCGTACACCCATTTCTCTTGATGTTTCCAATCTTTCTTCAGAAGGAAGTTTCTGCATCCGAGGTCAATATCATAAAGTGCATAAAGTGCATTTTAATGCCGGTAAGCATTAAAAACAAGCCTCGAAAACCAAAAATCATACTGATATTTCTTTGAAGAATTAGAAGATTCAGCGGGAAGAATATCGTGTCTAAAATACGTTGGAATCAGTAGGAAAAATCGGAATCGCGAAATAATCATTTTTCCGCATTTTCCAAATCCTATAAATAGGTGGAAAATGAGAAAAAAAAAAAACAAAAATTTCCCCACCTTTGAGAGAGAGTGGCCGAGAGCTTGATGAGGAGGAGAGGAGAAGAAGATTTTCGTCGTTTCTTGCCCGATCGTTCCGCCGTTCGTTGCTAATCGAAGACATCGAGGTATAGTTACTATCCCTCACTTCTGATCGTCAGATCTGTCGACTTTTTCTATGTTTTTCTGAGCTCAAAGTTTGGAGCTTTTTGTAAAATTGTCCAAATAGCTTGATTTCTCTGTCTAAACATCTTCCCTACGTGCCCAAGAGTAGTTCTGTCGGATTACATTTTTCATTCTGTCGCCGAAATTCCGCCGGAATCAAGTTTTACCTCAAATACCCATTTTTGGGGCAAAGTCTCATCCTTTCGGTTTAGAACTCACGACTTAGCTTAGTGTCAGTAGGATTAGTTGTCATAAACATCATTAGTGACATTTCCATCCGATCAGTTTTTCAAAATTCGAATTTTTGATTTTCCGAGCTAAAAATATTGACCAAAATACCCCTGCGACAGTTTTCGACCCAATAAGTTTTCTGAGAGTTTCCCTGGCCTAGATATCGCCTAAGGATACCTAGGAATTGATTTAGATCGAAGAAAAAGTTCGAAAACCCTATTTTCCATAGTGGCCGAAACCTATTTGCTTGGGTACCGTGTCCAAAAATAATTTTTGGGTCACTATGACCTGAGCCATTGCGTAGCTTTTTCAATTGTGGAAATTTTGGCTCCGGTTTCGTGTCATTCCGAGTTCTGTAGCTCGAGTTATGCACGTTTTAGCGAATAAAGTGTTTTTGTACAAAACTTGAATCGAGTCAAAACTCATCCATTCGGGGGAAGCCCTTCCATTCGTGCCTAAATGTGGTACTCTGAAGCTTCTTGAGCTTTGTCGAACATTAGTTAGGATTGTTTCGACTGTATCGACTTGTGTTGATTCATTATTGCTTTGTTTGCTCAAAGGTTCAATTGTGGAAACTTTGGGATTGACTGAACAAGCTTGTGAGGGAGACCTACACCGCGAGGCTGGAACAACTCGAGGTAAGGGCAACTCTCCTAGTTATTAGCTATATGATTTAGGCGTCGATAACTTCGACCTGTTTATTGCTTTTGATTATGACTGTTGGACTAGACTGGGAAAACGTTTTCTGGAGGCTTCGGCCGTGTGAACTGATTGAGACGTGCGTCTCCGTTTTCTGGAGGCTTCGGCCGTTTACTGGTTTCCGTCTTATTGTTTTATAGTGGATAGACCTGTTCTATTCCTTTTAATTGCAAAAGTGCATGAATCTTGTTTTATGCCCAAACCTTATGGATATATCGACTTCGAATGCGGAGTGTTACGAGAGTTAGCAAGTAGGATCTGTCGGAAGGACTGTGCTACTGTTGACACGGAGGATCGAGGCTTTCGCCTAAACCAGGACATTGGGGATCTTTAATCTGTTAGACTTTGAAATAAATGAATGCATAAGACTTTGTTTGAGAATAAATTCCATAATGAATTAACTCAAGTTAGAACACTTTGAATAATGAAGATGACCCCTTTTGAGGAAAACTTCGGATATGAAATGAGTTCGAAAATGGGAAGGGTCGAATATTTGAGGTTCGAGGAAAGATAATGATTCGAGTTGTGAACATCATGAAGAGGAGCCGTTATGAGTAGAACCGCCATTAAGTGCAGGTGCTACTCCTTGTTGTGAAGTGATTGGTCAATGGACCGACGTTTACCTTAGGGAAAAACGATAGAGACATGAACCATAGCTAGACACGTATCCGGGGGAGGACAAATCGTGGTTTTCTAGCTCTTGCATACCTGCATGACTTGATTAAAGGGCTTGTCCTTAATCCTATTAATTATTCTTTGATTAAGAGGTTTGTCCTTAATCATATTATTTATCCATCGATTAGAGAGGGTGGACCTTAATCGTATTGTTTACCCCTGGATTAAAGTGGCTGGACCTTAATCCTATTAATTACTCTTGATTAAGGGGTATGACCTTAATCATATTATTCGTTATTGGATTAAAGAGGATGGACCTTAATCCTATTATTTGCTTATGGCTTAAAGAGTGTAACACCCCGATTTCGGTGGCGTCACTTTAGTAACCAAAAGTAAACTTAATGCGGAAATACGTGAATATTTTTTTTTCGATATAATAACTAAGACAAGACTAAATTAAATAAAACCCAAATGCGAAAAGCAATAAAACTATTATACAATATATATTTACAACCCCCGCTGTAAGTACCCAACCTCGTCACGAGTAACCTCCAGTGACGGAAAGTAGTAGAAAAGAACGCCCGTAGGCAAAAGGTATAATCCAAAAGAAAGGTCAGGTGTCTGCAACACTGTCCCTCAAAATAAGAATAAGTCAGCCCAGATGGCCTAAAACAAGACCTCTTAAGTCCAACCAACTCTCTGTGATTCCCGTAAAGGAACCACACAAAAAGCTATAGGTGGGAAACTACCCTGTCCCCAAAGAAAACAAATGATGTTCAGAGCTAAGACTCTACTCCTACACTAATCCCATCTCGAGGAGCTCACACCAGCACTAAAACCTACATGCTAGCATGATCGTCGTCCGAATTCGAAATCCAGAACGACCTAGTCTATGTACACCATCCGTCCTCCGCTCGCTATCGCGATACGCTCCTGTTCCAGCATCCCAACTCTAGTTTCCCCCGAAGGGTGAACCGTCGTGAACCAGTCCGCCAAAGACATCTGACAAAGGGCGTTTGTCCGCCAAAGCACACACAGAAGACGCGAGGGTCAACTCCAAAGAATTACATAAATAATAGCACCAATAGATATAGATAAGAGAATAGCCACTTAGGCTTATAGCTAGGGATAACATCCTAGGGTTGCATATTCCATAATGAACTTAACGGCAATAATAACAATTAACATGTTCCAAATAGGATTAACAAATAACAATCACACTCGACAACTAAATCAGTATGCATGAATGCAGGATGATTAGTCAAACAACGTCTCCGACTCTCACTCGACACGTCGCCACGTGTTCTAGGTAAATTAAAGTCTCTAAAAGCTTACCCTAAGGTAAAGTCGATTCTGCGACAAAAGACACTTCTTCACATCAACATAGTAACTCATGATGATCTCCGGATCATCCGACTCATCTCAATCCGATGGTCACAACTGCTCAACAAGCAAAGAGTATCACATACTCGGAAACTACCGGTTTCCCGGACTTATCCCCAGGATAGCCCAACAATTAGGCATGTCAAGTCGATCCAACCCCTTGGGTTGAACATACGGACTCGCACACGCAACTCCCACAATTAGGCATGTCGAGTCGATCCAACCCATCGGGATGAACGTACGGACTCGCACACGCAACAAATGACAACGCCAAGTCGGTTCACTCAAAGGAGTCGAACATACGGACGTTGCGCGTGTCCAATGACTATCGCCGAATCGATCCAATCCATCGGATTGAACATACGGATCCGCGCGTGTCGAAAAGTTGTCGCTGAATCGATCCAATCCCTCGGATTGAACATACGGATTCACGCGAGGTAAAATGGCAATCGCTGAATCGATCCAATCCATCGGATTGAACATACGGACTCACGCGTGCCTGAGTGACTACCGCCGAATCGATCCAATCCATCGGATTGAATATACGGATTCGCGCGTGTCAACAATTATTGCCGAATCGGCCCAACCCGTCGGGTTTGGACATACGGATTCGCGCCGCAAAGTCGAAGATACACCCAACAACATAGCTGCTCCAACAGCACAACCACAATAGCTGCTCCAACAGCACAACAACAAACGCTGCTCCAACAGCACCACAACATCTACATACTCGAAGCCCCTCAACTTTCTCAATGCTGGGATCCGACGACACTTCTCGTTTTCCAAAACTATGATTTGCATCCAAAGCTTCCTTCCGAGATTATTACCATTACTTAAAGATTTAGAGGTTGTTTAATGTCTTATGAGTTTTCTTTACAAAATAATTATCCTTTTAGTCTTATCGCGAATCCTATAAGTTCTCGGGATCTCCTAATCCCCAAATGACTCCAGAGAATGTCTCGATCCATACAACACCACAACAAGGCCCGAATCTCATTCGTCCTTTCAAGCTTTCTCAAAACTCTCAAAATAAAATCGGCATGACCTGCCCGCTTTTCTCACCGTTCAGAAACTCAGATTATAGTGCAAAAGCAGAATTAACTCATCATAATCAATCAACATGTCATATGTCAATATCTTAAGCAATAACCACATAGCACCTAGCATATAAGGCATGCACCACACATCCTAAATTACCCAATTAGCACTTAGCATGTCATTCACTCATCAAAAACATTCAGTAGATGCATCATCTACATTGTCAGCCGAAGCCTCAGAAAACATTTTCCAATCACACACAATTCCAGTGCATAAACAGTAAACAATGTCGAAACATCGACCCTAAGCATTAACTAGAGATTCAGTGAGAAGCCCTCACCTGTAGATTCTCCAGGACGATCTCCTAACACTTGTTCACAATCAAAGGCTTGCTCCTCTGGGAATTCCTCAAAATCACCTTTAGAGCAAAACCACAGAAATACTATCAGAATCTATCGAAAACTAAGTTATCGATACTTACTAAGGTTACTCGAAGTAATCTATACTCTAAGGTACGATAATCTAGCGCGAAAGACAAGTTTTCGGAAAAGGAAATTTTCCTCCTCCCCCCTAATAGGGCTCGGCCACTTTGTGCAATTATGGGGCTCGATTTTTTTTCGATCAAACTTGGTTCCTATGCTTTCATAAGCCGTAACTAAGGGTATTCTGAACTCGGAAAAATTATCGGATCAAAAACTGTCGCAGGGGTATTTTGGTCATGATTTTTAACTTAGAAATTTCAAAACTGAAATCCCAAAAACCAAATTTTGCAGGGACGTTACTAACGACGTTTATGACAACTAATCCTACTAACACTAAGCTAAGGCGATAGTTTTTAGCCTAAAGGTTGAAGCTTTACCTCAAAAACTCCAAAAATTGGTATTTAAGGCTAAAATTGATTCCGGCGGAATTCCGGCGACATAACGGAAAATCTAATCCGGCAGAAGTGATCTTGGGCACATATAGAAGAGGTTTAGAATCAGAAATGAAAGATTCAGGATAGTTTTGCAAAAACCCATAAACTATCCGCTCAGAAAACTCTACAGAAAAGCTATGGAAAAAGCGATCAGAGGTAAGGATTAGCGACTATACCTCGAAACCTTGAAGCAGCAACTGATTAATCAACGATCAAGCAAGGATTGAACAAAATCTTCTTCTCCTTCTTCCTTGGTGAACTCGCGGCTTTGAGAGAGAAAATGGAGGAAAATTTGAGTTTTTCTTCCTTTCTTTGCTATATATAAAGGTTGGAAATTCGCGGGAAAATGAAAGTTTCGCGAATCTGATTTTTCCGGCGTCATTCTCCGTGAATTAATAGATATGTTTTGGCAAAAGAATTCCAAAACTATAAAGAGGTCTCCTTGTATTTTTGGCAACTAATGCATAGTCGGTATAAAACTATTTTACCCGATAAGTTGCTTTTTGCATCGGATGTCGGAATGGAAAACTTCCTTCGGAAGAAAGATTGAAATCATCAAGAGAAATGGGTGTACGCGTGTAGAATATTCATTTGAAGCTCTGAATAGATAAAGTCCCCATAGTCGGGTGATTCTAGGGTTTTGAAATACCAGGGATCCGGTTTCGGCAAACTTCCGATGATTGGAATCGGACGTTCGTAGATCCTAGAGTTTCGCCTCGAAACGATTTTGATATATGGAAAAAGAGAAGTTCTAACATTTCTCTGAAGATTTTTGGAATTAACTTCCGTCGTGCCTAAAAGTGAAAATTAGCTATATACTAGGGTTTCTGACCTAGGTTTAAGCGTATAACGATCGTGCTATAACTTTTATCGACTTCGATACGATCCCTTGCCTTTTCCTGAACTTTCTCCTTCATAAATTTATTTCATTTGGTAAACTCTTGTTCAGGTTTCCTTTCACGATACATCAAGCCTAATCGTAAATGGAAATCTCTTCCACTTATTCTAAGCTTAAAAACTTGGGTCTTACAAAGAGGATGGACCTTAATCCTATTTATTGCTTGTGGATTAAAGTGGCTGGACCTTAATCCTATTGTTTGCTTGTGGATTAAAGTGGTTGGACCTTAATCAATTATTTGTCCTTGGATTAAAGTGGTTGAGCCTTAATCCTATTATGTGTTAGTTGATTTAGAGGATTGACCTTAGTCATACTATTTGTTATTTGCTTAAGAGGTTAGACCTTAACTCCTATTACTTGGGTCGATTAAGGGGCTAGTCCTTGATCCTGTTATCTGTTCGTTGATTAGAGAGTATAGAGCTCATCGTGCTAGATGATTGACCGCTGAGTCGTGCGTTTCCATTAGTGATACGTGACGCTGCCCTGGCAAGGAAATGAAGATACATCTAGGCACAGACGGCGAGTGATGGACTGATAACTTGACGTTCAAAGGATAGAGATCGACTTATGCTGTGTCTAATTATTATTCACACGCTACTTAACTATGCTAAATCTAGCTAGGACTTATATTACATTACTCTAGGAAGTTGACCCTTTCTGCCTTGTTTGCTTTGTTTGTGTTTGGGCGGTCGGCAAACTGCCAGGCCCTAACAGGTGTTGCTGTGAGTAGCTGTTGATCGCTGCCAGGAGGTGATTGGATTGATTTACGGGAAGACTTCTTGGAGTGAGTAGATTAACCGAAGACTGGTAGAAGTAATAGTTAGATGTAAGGCTAGAGCCTGGGGTAGAGAAGTTTACTGTTATTGGTTAAAACTTATAGGGATGGTTGTATAACTTACTTTGGCTTTGGGTAGGTTCCGATGCATTGCTCTTCTGCAACTCTCGAGTGCGGGGATTGTAGGAAGTATATTGGACTTAGGGTGTTATCGCATTCTGAACCTTGTTGTCTGTTAAGGCATTACGTTAATGTATATTACATGTATTGAACATCCGTCGTCACTCACGAGTGCTTGCCTTGTTAAGGCCGGATGTATGGGTTGGGGCAAGTATATGCATATCAAGTTTTGGAAATGTTTTAGAAAACAAATGAAAAAAAAATATACCCTTATTTGTAAATCCTTTTTAGGTTACTAATTGTGACCCCCAAAAGTTGGGGTGTTACATCCTCTGACGCTCACATCATATTGTCTCGCATCCTTTTCTCTTTTCGATCCATGGTTGAACCATCAGTCACGAGGTTGATGTCCAAAGCCTTGTCGTCGTCCACATCAAGCAGGTATACGACCGCATCTCGACTGATCACACGCATGCTTGTTGTCTAGGCGTTAAGCGCCCCAAATAACAAACAAGCAAACAAGTAAACAAGCAAGAGTCAACTTCTAACACACACATATCAGAAGTAGGGTATACTACCCTACCAATCACAAGTAACTCCCTAAGCTAACATTCACAAATAGGGAAACTATATTCAGCTCTAAGGTTCACAAATATGGGGAACTATCTCGTAGTTCTAAGTTATAGTTAGTCGATACTTGTGTAGATGCATGCAGATGCTTTGGATATCCGTAAGTCGATCCCTCATGGAAAAGCAGGACGAACACGACTTCACGATCGGGGTTGGACCTCTCCAACGCACTGTCGTATCACGTTCCTCTTTTGTTCAGGTCCATCCCCTGAACTTCAACATCGACTAGCCCAATCCAGGCACTTGGTCCACAAATGCATGCCATGCAAGTCAGTCATCATCACTAGGCCCTAAGCCTTTCATGTTCATCTCATATGAACAAAATCTCATAACATAATAACTTCCATGCATAACAATAAATGAAGCTAACGCTCTAGTCATATAGGCATGTTCATAATCATAGTAGCTAACATTAATTAGCCCAAATTCCGAAATTAATTATTTTTCTACCTCAAAAATATTTATTTTTATGTTCAGATTATTTTCCATAATTTTAATAGCCCAACTTTTGAATTTTACAAAGATATTCCCATGATATAGTTTCCTAACTACCTTTTTATCTTTTAATAAAAAATAATTCCATAACATTCTAGAATTTATTTATTTTTTTAACAAAAATAATTATTTTTAATTATATATTGTTATTCAATCAATTTTATTTCAAAATACTATCCTCTTTTCAATTTTTAAAAGCTTTGGTTTAGATTTATGGAAAAACCCATAAACAACACCAAGTTAACTCTTCTAACCCAATTTTCTCTCTCCTAGTCATCAATCACGAAATTAATAGGGGTTTTCTATTTTTTTTTATTCTTATGACTTATATAATTAATTAAATAATTATTCTAAGTCTGATTCTAATAAATGTTCATTTCTGTTGTTTTACTGTCTAACTACGGAAATAAATCTTATGTTGTTTTCAATATCTAACCAACAACAAAGCCAACATAAACATCAACCATGATGATATTAATCATAAGAAATTCCACACATCATGCATTTGAACATTATATTTGCATAATCATAACGGCAATTAATCAATGTCATGTCTACTGAAAAGTATGATATTTTTTTTTGTTCGCCTTAATGGCAAGAACTACTCATCTTGGGCATTTCATTTCTAGATCTATGTCAAGGTAAAGAACTCTGGGGTCATGTTGATTGTAACATCCCACACTCTAACCAAACAAGTGATGACCGTTATACGACGAATTAACCCTAGAACTAGGAATGGACTAGGATTAGAACTCTAACAAAGCCTGAGGTAGTATGAATAACTATATATATATATATATATATATGATACGTGTATGTGTGTGCTTGTGTGTATATATATATGCCTATTTTATGCACGATTTACGATGCAACGATAGAACGTCGGTGTGACGATTAGATCAAACCGACAAACAAAGGTACCAAAGACATGGTTGTCATGACTCCCATTTAAGTGGATGACTCGAGTAGATGAGGATAGGAAGCTAATCTAATCGAATCTCTTGACGGTAGTAACACGCTGTCTCAGATCGATCGATAGTCGAACCGACGAGCCAAACCCTAGCATACAATATGTGTTAGTATTAGGCATTCAGAGGGGAAATACACTATTAGAAAACCCTTAGTATTCAGAAATGATGAAGTATAGTAGCCAATTCGTCCTGACTTGAAGGCACAATAAAATAATTGACCAACTGGTGCCCTAGGTTACTATTCACCCATGATGACACACTACTATTCATCAATAGTAAGCACCATGATGGCTTCTAGTTCCCATAAACCCCTCCTGAATGATGCCTGGACGAGTACAGACCTGCAGCAGCACCTGGAGCCTTGTGATAATCAGCTTGCATGCAATTCCATAGGTGGTGCGACTTGGTTAAGCTCTTAATCTTGATTTGCTTAATTTAGCCACTTACAGCTTATAAAATGGTACCATTCGAACCCCTTGAGCCTCAGACATTCCATTCCAACACTTAGCTTCTTCAGATAGTGCCCAGAGAGCTCATAGAGAGTGAGAGACCGAGAAGAGCTTCACAAGCTTCTTCTCTTCGATTCTCTCAAATTACTGAGTGTTAGAGAGTAATTTTCGTTCCATTAAGTTCTTTAGAGAGTAAGGATTCGATCTGGGTTAGTTTCATGAAGCTTTGAGCCCAGAAAACCCAAACCCGCGAGCACCCTGCAACTCCGGCGAGTATTTTCCAGATTCCGGCGAGTGCTTTGACCTGTAACTCGACTTTTCTCAAGTTCCAAACCTCCATAGCAACACCCATCAGCACCAAATTCATCCCCATAACCTGTAGAGCAAGTCCCAGTGCCCGGAACAGCACGGCGGTGATGATTTCAGCACCTCCGATCATCTTCTCCGGCGAACCTCGTCTTCTCCGGCGAGTGAGTTTCTGCAACTCTCTCATTTTCACGTTGTCTTTGATCCAAAACTTACCCTTAAGCACGTTAGGACATTTTTAGGAAGCTTTAGACTAGTTTGGAGCCTCGAATCACCATGAATTAGAAGAACCAATGTTTGAATTT
Source organism: Lotus japonicus (assembly GCF_012489685.1). Taxonomy (NCBI): domain Eukaryota; kingdom Viridiplantae; phylum Streptophyta; class Magnoliopsida; order Fabales; family Fabaceae; genus Lotus; species Lotus japonicus. The sequence goes on along the minus strand of NC_080042.1, from coordinate 31,414,523 downwards.
TCAAGCTCGAATGAGCTATCAGATTGAACTTCTGGCCTTGAGTTAGAGTGCCAAATCAATCATTTTATGTTTCTGGAACATGGTAGAGCCTTTTAGGATAGATAGAATCGATGATAAAGCTCTGAGTGAAAAACCCCAATTTCACCTCACGACCGACTCAAGAACTGGCAAATTGAGGTAGTTACAGTGCCTAAATGCTTCTAATAATGGTTTAGATGAACTCAGAAGGTTGGAAACTATAGGAAAAGAGTATCAGAAGTTAGTTTTAGCCTAGTTTTTGAATTTCTTAATTTGCAAGTAAACTTAGGATTAATTTGAACTTAAGCTAGACTAATCAACTTAATTAAGTGATTCTGAACTTGATTATGAGTTAGGGATACTAGGAATAGAATAATGAAAGACCAGAAGTCAGAAGTCAATATGTTAACATGATGGATTAGGAAGTTAAGTTAGTAAGCTAATGAATAAGTGATTTTGGCAAAATGGCTTAAGGAATAAGTTAAATAGTCTAGAAGTGATTTTGAGCTTAAGGACTGAGCTTAGTAACAGAATCAGGTCAGTAGAGAAAATTGGTTAAGTCTAAGAGTAGAAGGGTAATAAAAAAAAAATTAGTACATGAATTAATTTATATTTTTAGCCTCATAGATTAATAACCCGACCATAATCCATGATGCAGAGCGTGAAGGATCAGGCTCTCGAGTCTCAAAAGAAAAATCATTGAGTCACAGGTAAGGGGAGTTAGACAAGACCTTGTCTTGGTACATGACGAATAAGTGATCGTTAAAGTGATAGTAGGCATATTATTATTTACTCGCTTGTTTACAATTATTGTTGAATTTTGCGAAGTAATGCTGAATGTTGCTTGTAATTCATATGTGAATTGCTTGTGAATGATGTATTGCTGCATTGCTAGTATGGAGAGAAAGTATACAATGGGATATGGTGATACTTAAGAAATCGGCCTAGTAGCCGGATAAAAGAATTGTCTTACGACAATATGAATCTAAAAACATCTGAGGTAGGAGGGTACAGGGAAATAATTCACCGGCTTAACATGTTATTGATACTTGGATTGGAAAACTTGACATACCCGTCACATATTAGGAGTCGCTTTAGGAAGATAGATAATAATAATTATAAAATGGAATTAGTGAATAAATAGGTGATACCCTTTTATTTAAATCAATGAAGGAAAGTACATAACTATTACCGGATCGAATAACTATTTCCTGCCCTAAAACCCGACTACTTGGTCCCTTCGGATCTCGCCTCCAAACAAAATGAGGCGTACTTACTTGAAGAGTAAGGTACTGATGTTTGTTTCTAGTTCACTAGAAACTCGAGAGGAGAATAAGAGGGCGATGTATGATGTTTGTAAACAACCTTTTGGAGCGATAAGGAGTAGGTGTAACACCCCGGTTTCTCAACTGAGGAGTCACATTAGTCACCTAACAAAGTCTAAGGACTATTTCGTAATCCTAAGAAAACACGATGATTTTTTTCCTTTTCAAAACAACTAAACACAGTTTAATACATAACGTAGTCTTAATTAAACAACCCGTTCCCGACATATAATAATAGTGTCTTACAATAGCATAAGCAAGTTTCCAAAATAAGTACGCACACTTAAACAGTGGCGAAACTAGGGTTTTAGTAACAGAGTTTTCAGATAACGAAGAAGACTCAAAGCATAAACTACTAAGAGGAAACTATACAGCTTCTTCCATCCTTGCTCCGCCGGTTACTATCCCTCCTCCATCTCAGCATGGCTAAGCATCGCCAGAAGGCTCTTCATCGCGTAATAGCGTTAAGCGCCCAAACAACAAATAGCAAACAGAAAGGGTTAACTCCATGCAATTACCACGTATAAAAGAGAAAATCATGCTATTCAAATTTAATTACCTAGCATGGTAAATAAACTAGCAACTTAAGTTAATCCAGATATCAACAAAACCAGCAATATAACTAAACTCATATATCAATAACTTAACATAGATTAACTTAGATAATAATAACCTCAACAATGTAACACAAAAATCAGATATCAATAAACCAATAACTAAAATCCAACAACATAGGGTCAGGTGTTAGTTCCCTATAATGCAACTATATGTTGCTACCAAAATGGATCGATCAATAACGTCTCGCAAGACGGGACAATCACGCGGGACCACACCCCACCTCATCGCCACTTTAGAACATCTCGCAAGATGGGACAATCACGCGGAACCACACCCCACCTCATCGCCACTGTATAACGTCTCGAAGGACGGGACAATCACGCGGGACCACACCCCACCTCATCGCCACATAAAGACCAAGCCCTATATGCCAAGTCAATCAACAACAATGCCCAAACCAATGATTAATTTGGAGTAACCACATGTTATTCCTATTATCAACGAACATAACTCAATTCAATTTCATACCAACTCAGTTCAATGACAGAAACCAGTAAACGGCCAAAGCCTCTCAGAAAACGGAGACACACATCTCAATAAGTTCACTCGGCCAAAGCCTCCAGAAAACATTTTCCCAGTTCAACATAATAATCATAATCATCTGCCGATCAATATAAACATCTTCATCTCAAACACAGGCAGTGCGATAAATACATGCAAGACTCAAGGACACTCTAAAACTGAGTTACCCTTACCTTCGTGAGTAAAAGTTGTGCATGGAAATTGCGAACCTAGAACAAGGAAACACAATCATCAACACAAGCCTAATTAGGAGCAACACGATCTAATAATACTAATCGAAATCGTAAAGAACGCTTTTAAAGCTTCAGAGTTCCTATTTAGGCACAAATTGACAACAGAACTTCATTTGCTAAAACGCGCATAACTTGAGCTACAGAACTCGGAATGACACGAAACCAACGCCAAAATTTCGACAATTGAAAGAGCTACGCTATAGCTCAGGTCATAGAGACCCAAAAATTATTTTTGGACACGGTACCCTAACAAACAGGTTTCGGCCACTTTAGAAAATAGGGTTTTCGAACTTTTTCTTCGATCTAAATCAATTCCTAGGTATTCTTAGGCGATATCTAGGCCAGGGAAACTCTCAGAAAAATTATCGGATCGAAAACTAGAACAGGGTTATTTTGGTCAAGATTTTTAGCTCGGAAACTCAAAATCGGAATTTCGAAAAATAAATTGGATGAGGTCGATACCCACGACGTTTATGACAACTAATCCTGCTGACGCTAAGCTCAGTCGAGAGTTTTTGATTCAAAAAGCGGAACCTCAGCCTAAAAATGGGGTTTTCAGCAGAATTGAAGTTCTGCGGCGATTCGACGAGATTCGGCGAAATGTAATCCGCTAAACATGCTCTTGGGCATGCAGGGAATAAGTTTAGACAGAGAAATCAAGTTATTTGGACAGTTTTACAAAAAGCTCAAAACTTTGAGCACAGAAAGACATATAGAAAAACGACAGAATTTACAATCAGAGGTAAGGAAAAGCATCAGTACCTCGAGGCCTACGCGTAGCAACGAACAGAGCGACGATCAGACAAGAATCGGCGAAAAGCTCTCCTCCCTTTCTCTCCTTGAAGCTCGCGGGTTTGGGGTGTTGACGGTGGTGATGAAGTTTTGATTTTTTTCAAGCTATTTATAGTTGGTGGAAAATGCGGGAAAATTCCTCTGTGAATTCTAAGATAGGTTCTGGCGACGGAGTTCCAGAACTCAAAACAGGTTTCTCAAAATTAAAGCAAACGATCCAAAGTCGGTGTAAATCTATTTTACCCGAAAAACTACTTTTTGCAGTTGATGTCGGATGAGAAAACTTCTTTCTGAAGAAAGATTAGAAACTTCGAAAGAAATAGGTGTACGCGTGTGGAATCTTCGTTTGAAGCTCCGAATAGAAAAAGTCTTCATCGGCAGTTTACTTTGAGGTTCTTGAGCTATCAGGGATTCAGTTTCGGCAAACCTCCGAGAATCGAAATCGATCATTCGTACATTCCAGGGTTTCGTGTCGAAACACTTGTCGTGGAAAGGAATAAGAGAAATTCTTATATTCCTCTAGATATTTTGAATATCGTTTCTACAGTGCTTTAAGAGCAGATTAGCCCTTTATTAACGTTTTCGCCCTAAAGCGGAAGTGAATAACTCGTGCTATAACCTATAGCGAATTTAGTAATAATCTATGTCGTTTCCAAAATTTTCTTCTTCATAATACTAATCCAAACATCAAACACAAGTCAAGTTCCTCTCACGCTTACACATAATCCTATGCGTGAGTTGGAAATTAATTATTTATTTAATTCTAAAATCCTGGGTCTTACAGTAGGAAAGTGTTGTTACTACCACTAAAGAGAGTGGGAATACAGAGACGCCAATGGTGATCTTGTTCAGAGATGAATAGACCCGGGACTTACACAATGACTCTACCTCTCCATCAGCTACCGACAGGTTCCGGAGGGCCGGCCTGATGCAATGTACCAGGAGTCACGAAGTTGTGTATTTCTGTCGGAGAGCTATTGAGCGATCATGTCCGGTAAAGAGTGGACTGTAAGGAGTGTCCATGTTCCCGAGACGACTTTTCGAAGATTAAGAGAAGCTAAGGCTTCAAGCCCCATAAAATATACTCATCACATGATAAATATAATTAAAAAGGTTGGCGATGAACTCACCATTTCGTAAGGAAGTAGTGAGAGAAGTCAATTCGAAGGACGAAGATATAAGGCGGTAAAACCTCATACTATGTATGATCTGTATGTGCTTGTTGACATGCTTGTTTTTAATAGTATGTTATCTTGAACTTTATCGTTTATTTTATTTGACAAGTGGCTTGTGCAAAGTCGCGTTTGGCTCACCCTTGCATTATTTTTAATATAAAGCAGATCACAGGTTTGAAGATGAGCCTCCCTCCAGTACTCGCCATTCATGCTGACTTCCCGTCCCGTACTGGCTGGCACCTTGACCCCGCTACCGGTTTCTGTTTTTATTCTGGACTGACCATATTGTGGTGCAGGGTACCCGGATCAGATGAGCTTGGCTACCCAGTGATCATTCCCCTCATGTTCTCATTCTATATGTCGAGGCATGCCCGGAGGTTCCGTCGGGCGTTCCTGATCCGCCACCACAGCCTCAGCCGGAGGTGGATCCAGCGCCCCAGGCCGGATTGTGTCCCGATCCGCAGGTTGGTGTGGACCCTGTGCCCCAGGATGAGCCATTCCGACCCGTACCGATCCGAGTTAGGAGCCCACATGAGCTTTTTGCGCCTAATCAAGCACCTCAGGAGCCATTAGGTTCTCCGCCCCGGAGGACTGCGCCTCGTCTCAGGTCGACAGCAAGAAAGAGGGTGCGGTCACAAAGCTTTTCCAGAGACGCCCGAATCTACAGACAGCGGTTCGTGAAACCCGATGGATTGGGAGAGAGAGTGCCTATGGCAGTGCCGGAGGAGGGGAGCAGTGGTGACATGGAGGAGGATCCGGAAGAGGAGGAGGTTGGGGAGTGAAGTCGTATGGTCCGATGATAGTTCTCACTAGTTTTCTTAATTAATTAAGTTTATGTTTGATGATGCCTTGTGGGGGATGTGCATACCCTCACTTGAACGCTCTCTTATTTCTGTCATTCGAACTTTATAGTGGCCTTGGCCACGTATGCTATGTGTTTAATGTTTCATTGCGTGCTAACTTGCTTGCCTTTAGGTATACGGTCATCCATCTGAAAAGGTTAGAGGGGAACTCTGCGAGTGTGAGAAGTCGTAAGTGGTCTTTGAATCGATGCATCATTAGAACGGTAACACTAACACTTATGCGACAAAAAAAAACGGCTCACTCATTCATAAGTGATAGGAGTTGGGTGAATATGTCACTTGTGGAAGAGGGACGCCACATTGGTGGTAGCAGCTCTGCTCCTAACAAAGAGACACAGAAAAATGAATATGACAAGTGGGAAGTCAAAGATAATCAAGTCACAGTATGGGTCATAGGCTTTGTTGATCCAAATATTGTGCTCAATCTTAGACCATATGGCACTGCAGCCAAGATGTGGGCCTACCTGAAGAAAATATACAGCCAGAAAAATAATGCTCAAAGGTTCCAGCTTGAACATGACATTGCCAAATTTCAACAGGAGAGTCTCTCTGTAACACCCCGAATTTCGGGGGTCACCATAGTAACCTATATGCAATGTTTTCCAAAAGGATTTATAAACATGAGTATATTTTTTTCTTTTCAAAGTGTTTCTAAAACATGTCATGCATACTCCCATCTACATATAGATTTACATCAAGCCTTGAATAAGGCAAGTACCCGAAGGTAAACACGAAAGCACCCAACCTACAAAACCTAACCAATAGAAACAACTCAATGAAGAATCTATAATGCAAGGACGCCATAAATCCGACATACTTCCTATGGTCTCCGCATCGGGGAACCGCAGGAAAGCAAAGCATCGGAATCTACCCGGAAATTCAAACACAAATTCCTAAAAATCATTAGGAGAGCTTAAACCAATAACGGTAAGCTCTATAATCCAAGGCTCTAGCCTTTAACTCGACTCTACTCTTTAGGTCCTTCACTAATCTTCAAGTCATCATCTTCGGCTCGTACTGAGGTCAAGCTCCATCGAGGGTTCTCCGTCGCCTAATAGCGTTAAGCGCCCAAACAACAAGTAGCAAATAGAAAGGGTTAACTCCATGCAATTACCACATATAAAAGGGAAAAGCATGTTATTAAAGTTTAAGTGCATAACATGGCACATAAGCTAGCAACTTAATTTCATATAGATGACAGCATATATCCAACAACATAAAATCAAATCAGATATCAACAACATAGATTTAATCAGATATCAACAACATAATAACAGATTTAAATCAGATAACAATAACATCAACGATATAACATCAATTCAGATATCAACTCAACAACATATAACAACTCAGATATCCACAACCTCCACAGTATAGAATCAAATCATATGACAATAATCTCAACAATATAACATCAAATCAAATAACAATAACCTAACCGATATAACATCAAATCAGATATCAACAACCTTGACAATATACCATCAAATCAGATAACAGTAAAACCAACAATATGGGTTAATCAATGACGTCTCATAAGACAGGACAATGATAGGACCACACCTCCTCATCGCCACTTATTGCGCCACACAAGGCGGGACAACCAGGTGAACACAATCACCTGACCGCCACTTATACATCACACAAGACGGGACAGTCACGTGGAACGAAAACCACTGATCTACCACTTAATAATGCCACGAAGGCCACACAGTCGGTCAAATCAAAAGCGTCTAACAAGATGAGACAATCACGTGGAACGAAAACCACTGATCTGCCACTTAATAACGCCACGAAGGCCACACAGTCCGTCACGAAGGCCACACAGTTGGTCAAATCAAAAGCGTCTTGCAAGACGGGACAGTCACGTGGAACGAAAACCACTGATCTGCCACTTAATAATGCCACGAAGGCCACACAGTACAATCCAACAACGCATATGCACAAATATCAACAGTTTCAAATCCAATAATCAAGACAGAGTAACCCTATGTTACTCTTAATATCAACAAGCATACGTCAATTCAGTTCCATATCAGCACAAACACATCAAGCTCTATTGAGCGATGAGTGAATAATTCAGTGCTGTAAAACATAACCTTGTCATATCTACTAGAAAACAGTAATGACAGAAACCAGTAAACGGCCGAAGCCTCTCAGAAAACGGATACACACGTCTCAATAAGTTCACTCGGCCGAAGCCTCCAGAAAATATTTTCCCAGTTCAACACAACAGTCATAATCAAATGCCAATCAATTTAAACACCTTCATCTCAAACGCATGCAATGCGATAAAAGCATGCAAGACTCAAAGACGCGCTAAAACTGAGTTACCCTTACCTTTTTATTTCTCCCTCCTAGCTCAACGTCGCAGTCCAATCCAAAATAAAGCTCCCGAACTCAGCAAGTTCCCCGGGCGTCCTCCTCAGTTGTGAAACCTCACTGCTTTCTCCAAAGACCCTTCCCTCAGCTCAACTCGTTCCAAACCTTAAGCAAAATATCATTTCTTAGTCTCTAAGGAACAATATAAACTAATGACACTAATCAAAACCGGAAAAGAAGCTTTCGAAGCTTCGGAGTTCGGCATTTAGGCACGAATAGACGACATGACCTTTGTTCGCTAAAATGTGCGTAACTCGAGCTACAGAACTCGGAATGACATGAAACCTAAGCAAAAATTTCGACAATCAAAAGAGCTACGCCATAGCTCAGACCATACAGACCCAAAAATTATTTTTGGACACGGTCCAATTCCTACAAGTTTCGGCCACTTCCAAAAATAGGGTTTCCCGAACTTTTTCTTTGATCTAATTTAATTCCTATGTATTCTTAGGCGATATCTAGGCCAGGGAAACTCTCAGAAAAATTATCGGGTCGAAAACTAACACAAGGGTATTTTGGTCAGTGTTTAGCTCGGAAATTCAAAGTTGGAATTTCAAAAAATAAATTTGTTAAGCTTGATCCTAGCGACATTTATAACAACTAATCCTACTGGCGCTAAGCTCAGTCGAGAGTTTTCGAACCAAAAAGCGAAGCTTTCTCATAAAAATGGGTATTTCCACATAATTGGATCTCTGTGGCGATTCGGCGAGATTCAGCAGAAAGTAACTGGATATTCATGCTCTTGGACATGTAGGGAATAAGTTTAGACAGAGAAATCAAGTTATTTGGACACTTTTTCAAAAAGATCAAAAGTTTGAGCACAGAAAGACATAGAGAAAAGCGACAAAATTTACGGTCAGAGGTAAGGAATAACATCAGTACCTCGAGGTCTACGCGTAGCAACGAACGGCACGTCGAACCGTCAAGAAATGGCGAAAAGCTCTCCTCCCCTTCTTCCTCTCAAACCCACGACCATCTATGGAGGAAAATGTGATTCTTTTTTTCTTCTATATATAGGAGATGGAAAACGCGGGAAAATGAAAATTTCGCGATTCCGATTTTTCCTGCACATTCCTCTGTGAATTATAAGATAGAATCCGGTGACAGAATTCTAGAACTCAGAACAGGTTTCTTGGAATTTAAACAAACGATCCAATAACGGTATTAATCGATTTAACCCGAGAAATTACTTTTTGCAATTAATATCGGATGAGAAAACTTCCTTCTAAAGAAAGATTGGAAACATCGAAAGAAATGGGTACACGCGTGTGGAATCTTCGTTTGAAGCTCCGAATAGAAAAAGTCTTCATCCAAGGTTAACTTTAAGGTTCTTGAGTTGTCAGGAACTTAGTTTCGGCAAACTTCCGAGTAATGAAATCTATCGTGTGTACAGTCCAGGGTTTCGTATCGAAACACTTGTCATGGAAATGAGTGAGAGAAAATTCTTACATTCCTCTGAAGATTTTTGAATTTCGTTTCTACTGTCCTTTAAGAGCATATTAGCCCTTTACTAACGCTTTCGCCCTAAGGCGGAAGTGAATAACGCTCGTGCTAGAACCTATAGTGACTATAGTACTATTATTGGTCATTTCCTGCACTTTCTTCTTCATAATACTAATCCAAACATCAAACACCAGTCAAGTTCCCCTCACGCTTACACAAAATCCTATGTGTGAGTTGGAAATTAATTATTTATTTAATTCTAAAATCCTGGGTCTTACACTCTCAATTTGTGATTTCTATTCTAATTTCATGAATCTTTGGTCTGACTACACTGACATTGTCTATGAAGATTTTTCAACTGAAGGCCTTACTTCAGTGCAAAGTGTCCAAGAAACAACTAAACGAGATCAATTTCTTATGAAATTGAGATATGATTTTGAAGGTATTCGGTCCAATCTCACGAATAGAGCTCCAGTACCTTCCTTGGATGCATGCCTCAATGAACTGCTTCGTGAAGAACACCGTCTCCTTACTCAATCAACCATGGAACAACACAAGTCTGCCTCTCTTCCAGTTGCGTATGCTGTACAAGGAAAGCCTAGAGGACGGGACCTAAGTGCTGTTCAATGTTTCTACTGCAAAGGATTTGGACATTTTCCCTCAAATTGTCCTACAAAAACCTGCAATTACTGCAAAAAAGATGGTCATATCATTAAGGAATGTCCAATAAGACCACCGAAGAAAACTGCAACAACATTTACAGCCTCAGTTAATTCTCCTGGTGCTTCTGGTTCTGTGGGTAAAGCTAATCTGTACCATAATGCTTCAACCCATGTTCAATCTTTGACCCCTGAAATTATTCAACAAATGATAATTTCAGCATTCTCAGCTTTAGGACTCTCAGGCAAACCTTCTTCTACCTTTTCTCCTTGGTATTTCGATTATAGGGCATCCAATCATATGACCAACGATGTTGAACCCCTTACAAATGTCACCAAATATTTCGGAAATCTCAAAATCCATACCCTGGTGGAAACCATTTACCAATCACAGCTATTGGTGATATTTCTTCAGCATTAATCAATGTCTTTGTTTCACCTGATCTCACTAGTAACCTTATTTCTGTTCGTCAGTTAGTTGACAATGATTGTCAAGTTTCTTTCTCAAAATCTGGTTGTCTTGTGCAGGATCAACACTCAGGGAATCTGATCGCGAGGGGGCCTAAAGTTGGATGTCTTTTTCCATTTCATTTTTCAGTGTCTCCACGTTCTTCCTTTGCGTTTTGTTTATTGTAATTCTGCTACTGTTAATTTTGAATTATGGCATAAGCATCTAGGACATCCAAACTCCAAAGTACTTCATGACTTGCTCAAATCTGGTGTCCTAGGTAATAAAGAGTCTGCACCTCTAAGTACAATTCAATTTGGTTGGAATTTTTGTAAACTTGGTAAAAGTAAAATTCTACCATTTCCAACTCATCAATCAAATGTGAGTCAAGTTTTTGATATGATTCATACTGATGTCTGGGGAGTAGCACCTGTTATTTCTCATGCTCATTACAAGTACTTTGTCACTTTTATTGATGATTATAGTCGTTTCACGTGGGTCTATTTTCTGCGCTTTAAAGGTGAAGTCTTCTCTGCTTTCAAGTTCTCTTCCAAAATTAAAATTCTTCGCTCTGACAATGGGGGGGGGGAATACACATCTAATTTATTCCAAGAATTCTTGCAAACAAATGGTATTTTATCTCAAAGGTCATATCCTTCCACTCCACAACAAAATGATGTGGCCGAAAGAAAGAATCGTCATCTTCTTGATGTTGTTCGTACCCTAATGTTGGAGTCTAGGATCCCATCAAGGTTTTGGTGTGAAGCTCCCTCTACCGCTGCCCACCTTATTAATTTTCTGCCTTCTCCATCATTAAACAATGATTCTCCTTTCTTGCGGTTGGTCACCCACCCACATATTCCAATCTTCGCACTTTTGGTTGTGTTTGTTATGTCCATCTTCCCCAACAAGAACACACCAAGCTCACAGCTCAATCTGTTAAATGTGTTTTTCTTGGTTACTCAGCCCACCAAAACGGTTTTATGTGCTATGATCCTAATCTACATCGAATTCGGGTGTCTAGAAATGTCATTTTTCAAGAAAGCACATATTTTTTGTATCTAATCATGATACTATCTCCCCACCATCCACATTTGTTTTGCCATTGTTTCCTAATAATTATGCAGGAAACTAATCATGATACTATCTCCCCACCACCGAAACCTTTCTTGGTGTACCAAAGACGTCAGGCTGACACTCCAAATCAGCCAACTCCCCTCAAGATCACTCTCTGTCTACTGATCCAGTGCTGGATCTAGAATCAGCTCCACTACGACGCAGTAGTCGCAACCGTAAACCACCAGAAAAGTATGGTTTTTCTTCACTGCAACTTTAGCATCTATTCCTATTCCTATTCCTTCTTGCTATAAACAAGCAATGGAGCATCCATGTTGGCAAAAGGCTATTGAAACATAACTTTTAACACTAGAAGAAAATCAGACATGGGATGTTGTTCCATGTCCCTCGTTTGTTAAACCTCTTGGCAGCAAATTTGTATTCACCATAAAGTTTCGCTCAGATGGTTCAATAGACCGCTACAAGGCTAGGCTGGTAGTTCTTGGAAATAAGCAAGAATTTGGCCGTGACTATGATGAGACGTTTGCACGCGTTTCCAAGATGACAGCCTTTATTTTAAATGGAGGGTAATTTTGGAATTTAAAATGCGGATGGGGCTAGGAAAACAAGAATCCGGATCCTCTCATGCAGCCTCCAGCCCCTCCTGCAGTATTTGTGTCCGTTTGATTTATCAAATGGTGCAGATAATTTTAGTATTTAAATTATAATAACTACAGTGTGAAAATTAATCTCAACTTTAAGATGAATCTAACGGTAGATATTATTTAAGGTTTAGTGAAAGAAAAAACCCAATTAACTGGACTTGGATCTCGCTCCACCGCCACAGACTCTGCCCTGCCGTCGCAGCAGTTCCCCCTTCCCCACCCTCCGTCGCTGTCGCCACGGTTACTGGCGCACTACCGTGCTTCGGCGGGCATCAGTACTGGTATTGGTATCATTGATTTTTCTAGTGGTCAGTTAAAGGTACAAATTGAGTAAATTGATACTAGTTAATTGATACTTTTCGTGAATTTCCTGAGATGAAGACTCTAAACTTGCTCAATTTTGCTTCTGTATAAATCCAACTTGTTTAGGAGGTTGGAGATTGGAAATCTCACCATAGCTGGTACTAGCACACAGTGGTTAATTGGTACTTCCTCTCTCCAACACTCCGCCGTCGCCTTCAGCATTCGAACACTCGCCGTCAACCTTCCCGGGTTCAAGGTCATTTCCGTCAAACCTCTGGTTTCGCTCTTGACTCTCAACAAGCAAGCTCTATTTACTCTATAAAACTACTTCAATTTTCATCTCCCTCTTCGATCATCAACGTTTTGCGAATGGAAGACGACATGGAGAAACTGAGCAACTCAGAAGAAGAAGAAGAACTCAGAAGCACAACCTTCCAACGCTTGAAATCACACTCTTTGCAACTTCTCGACCTAATCCGTAACCCTAACAATCAGAACCAGAAGCATTTTTCTCTTGTTGTAATCCCGGAACTCCTTCATTTCCTTCACAATTCTTCATCCTCTGATTTACAACCGTTCTTTGAGTAAGATATATATATATATATATATTTTTTTTTTTTCTATGTATAAAAACAAACATGCATGAATTAAAAACCCTAATTCCTAATGTAATTTGTTTCAGCTACACTTTGTTCCCGTTACTTCTGCTCCTCGACGCCGCAATTCAATGCAGATCATCTCAGAAGGTTGACTCTCAGGAAATGTATGTCCCCAAAACACCTTTTCAAGTGAGTGATGGCATTGCTGAAGGCGTCGTTCATTGCTTGGAGGAACTTCTGAGCAAGTGTCATTTGAATTCTGTGGATCAGGTGGGCTGATTAATTTTGCATTTCGCGTTTTTTGTTAAATTTTTATCTGGATTTTGTTGTATTCAAATCATGAAATTTTACTCTGGGATGTTTATTTACTTGCTCGGTGTTATGTTGTTGAATTAAATAAAGCTGGGCTGTTGTTGTTAAGTGCGCAGTTTGTGTAATGAGAAGTTTACTGCTATCAACATTAGGAAAAGAGGGGGAAAAAGCAAAATAAATCTATAGCCTGAATGAATGTACATTAACAGAAAATTCATGAAAACGTTTTATCTTAATATTTTCTGGAGTAAAACTTGCGAAACAAATGAAGGTATCTTGTGCATTATAATGTGATGCAATTATACATAGTTAGCTCATGGTCATTTTTCCTCCCTTTGGTTTCAGCTCCATGGTTTTTTATTGATTATTATAATTAAATGGTTTTAATGTATTTTGATTGTGTGCTGATATGCATACTGTGATCCAGTGTTGTCAAATCGCGATCGCTGACCATCGTGGTGAGCCAAAAATCCGCTAATTCGGCCACTATTTAGCGGCAAATAGCGCGCTATAGTGGGCAATAGCGGCGCTGCGATTAGCCAAAAATCTGCTACGCTATAGCGGCGTAGCCGCTATTTGATAGCACTGTTGTGCATCAAAGCTTGTTTGCCGTCAATAATTTGGATTCACAGTGAAATGGTTTGTAGAGGAATGTTGCATAGGTACTCGGTATATATATCATGGTTATTAACACATCACTGCTTTAGAGTGTGTACCCCTCATTATAAGCTTGTTCCATAGGCAGTCATTAAGCTTGTCTGAGCAGTTGTTTGAACTGAATTTTGTTGTTTAGAATAAGTAAAAAATAAATAAAACTAACCTATATGTTGTTCGTTAACAGATGGTTGTGCTACTGAAGAAGTTAACTTATGGGGCTTTGCTGTCACCGTCCGAGGCTTCAGAGGAGTTTCGTGAAGGAATTTTGTTGTGTTTCAGGGCACTGCTTTTAAGTTTACATTCCTGTTGTGATGTGTCATGCTCATGTAAACAGATTACTGGTTTGCCTGCACTCTCAGATAACATTTATAATGATAGACTTCATAAAACCTTCAATTATGGTTCAGAATCAGGAGAATGTCTACTTGCATTTCTCCGGTCTGAAGCTGCATCAGCTGCTGTAGGACACTGGCTATCACTTCTTCTCAAAGTATGTTCACTTTCGTAGTCGAATTTTTTGGAGAAATTCCAAATCACCTTTTTTGAGTTGGGCTGGGGTACATAATTAAGTTCTTTTAATAACTGGTTCTTAACCACATTTTGTATAATAATCAACATACATATATTTGAATATAAGCATTCTTTTATTCAAGTAATCAAGGCAGAAATCTTTCTATTGAAAAGGACTTTAATAGGAATTCTCCCTTCTTTATTTTGTTCTTATACGTTATTTACCTCATCTCATATAAATTTATGATACCAATTTGGTTTATGACAAGGCTGCAGATACAGAGTCTGCAAGGGGACAACGAGGTTCTTCAAGACTTCGAATTGAAGCCTTCAAAACTCTGCGGGTGCTTGTTGCTAAGGTAATGTAATAAGCAAGCTCTTTGGAAAGGATTTAGGAGTTATTTATTTATTTTGCAAAAGAAAGGGAAGTATTTGTAGAATGGTCTATGCACGAGTAGATATAAGAGGGTAAGTTATCCTTCTAGAATAGGCAGTAAAAGAGAAAAATAAAATAACATACAACAAACAAGTTCATAAGTGCAATAAAGATCTGTCTTTTTGAACATTTGATAAGGAGGTTCCAATAAAAAACCATGGAAAGGGACCAAATAGAATGGATAAAATATTTTCTATAATTTTATTCCACTACAATGATAAAGATAATGAAACACTTCTGAAACTTTGAGCATTCTACTCCAACAAAATACGTCAAGTAACTGCTCAAACAGGATTCCTCCATAAAGCTTTACCTTTATTGTATCTTTGAAAGTTGAAACCCTTTGGAATTGTTCTATTTCTAAGCTAGCACTGCATAAAAAACTCATCCTTAGAGGTTATTTACGTTGTCTATGAACTACTTACATATATCATTAGTGTGAGTCCTATTAATTATTAAATGTCATTCTCCAAACCAAAGGAAGAGAGAGAAAAACTAATTGTTGGTTTTAGGGTTAGGGACTCTTCATTCTGTGTTGTTTTAGAACTCTCTTCTATTTTTGTTATCTTTTCTTTATATTTTGGCTCTTTTCATATGGACATTTTGTCTTCCCTCTGAAATTTTCTCTTCAGTTTTGCAGATTGGTTCTGCAGATGCATTAGCCTTCTTTTTACCCGGCATTGTTAGTCAGTTAGCTAAAGTTTTGCATGCTGCAAAAACAATGATAAGTGGGGCTGCTGGAAGCATGGAGTCTATTGATCAAGCAATTAGAGGTTTAGCAGAGTTCCTTATGATAGTACTCCAAGATGATGCTAATGCATCTGTCCTGGATACTGAAACGTCTTCAAACTTTGATTCAAATGAGTGTAAATCTAGTATTTCTCTTTTGGAGGAGCTCCGTTACTTGCAAGATAAAGATTGTGCTAAAACAAAATCTTTTGAAGATAGAAGTGTAGAGTCAGAAAACATTTCTTGTTCCCAAAATCAACTTCAAGGAATAGGGAGCACCAGTCCTGTCAAAGAGAACAAGTCTTTGCATGTGACCCGAACAAAAGATTGGATCCAGAAGACGTCAGCACATGTAAATAAGCTGTTGAGTGCAACTTTCCCACAAGTATGTCCTTATTGACAGTTAATGAATCTAGTTTCCTTGCCTTTTTTTGCAGACTTCAGAGTTATTTAGAACTTCAGTGCCTTTTGTTATTTTGATATTGTAATGTAATGTTTTATGTGATGAGTGAACCTATCAAATTTCAGATCTGTATTCACTCTTCACAAAAGGTGAGAAAGGGACTTGTTGAGGCCATAAAAGGACTATTATTGGAGTGCTTCTACACACTGCGGGAGAGTAGACAGATGCTTCTGGTTAGCTCTAAACTAGTTAATAGGAAATAATTTTTGCTAGGATTGTGCCATTGGTTTGTTTTATTTTGGTTACATAATATAATGAAAAATTGTTGATGGCTTTGTAGCTTAGTGAAAACTTGCACATGTAGCAAGCACTGAATATTGGATTCGATTCCCCCATGAGTCGTAGTTCTCAGTGTTCTCACAGCTCCCTGTTTCCATTCCCTTGTCAGCTTTTGGAGCTCTAGTAACTACAAGAATAAAAAAATTGAACATGGTATTAGAGCCTCCAACCAAATGGTCTAGAGTTTAGTCATCGTTGCCCATTATTCTAGTAAAAAAGTTGAGTTTCAGTAGAAGGTAGGTGGGCCTGTGCATTGCTCACGCTTCAAGCCCAATGGGCTCTTGCTTGAGGGTGGTGTGTTAGAAATATAATTTAAAACCATTCATATGTCCTTTACCCAACAACTTAAGCTTCCGAGATAGTTGGTTCATGAAAATATATATTATATGTCGAGAAGCCTCACATTGACTAGAGACATGGCTAAATACGTGGTTATATAAGGTAGAACAACCCTCACCACTAAGCTAGCTTTTAGGGTAGAGTTAGGCTAAACCTAAATTATGATATGGCAGAGTTGTCAAGATCCCGATCCGGATCTTAGGATCCCACGATCTTGCAATTTTTCTTGGGCTTTATGATCTGGGTCCCACACAGGTCTCATTAGAGCATGATTTGTCCTGGATCCTGATATTTGGGGAAAGGATCGTAGGATCTTGATCTGATCCTAGGACCAGGGTTTTGGAAATGAGCTTATGGGGTTCAGCCCGAAAAGATAGACCTGCTCGGGCTGCCCAACCTCTGCAACCACTTCCGATCTTCAACCTGACTGACCTCTGCGCACGACCTCCGCCGTCGACCATTGCGCAGCTGTTTGAGCCCTCTTTCTAGTTTAAGTTCATGTGAATCAGGTTATTTTCATCATCTATGTATGTGTATTTTATTAAGTATATTTTGCATTTCTAGTAGGATCTTACCATCCAATCCCAACGATCTACGATCTTGCACCCATTCTTCCTATCTTGAGTAGGATCCCGATCCCGACAACATTATATCAGAGTCTATCATAGATCTGTTTATTTGAGACCACCCAATACATGGGCCTCCCGCAGATGTTTATTCCTGCAAATTCCACACTCTAGATGTCTAGCCTTGGGCATGAGAGGGTGCATTGAGAAGACTCACATTGACTACATATATGGCCAAATATGTGTTTATTTATGGTAACCCTCACTTCTAAGTTCTAAGCTAGTTTTGGGGTGGAATTAGGTCTAACACAAATTTTAATATATTTAATTTGTTTACTGTGTTATTTTATATTTGGTTTGGTTATTAGAGTATATTTATCATCAGTCATGTAATCTTTTCTTGTAAATTGCTTTTCATTTTTAATTCATTTCGCTAATGATTCAGGAGTGCTTATGTGCTTTGGCTGTTGATGAATCTGATGATGTCTCTTCAACTTCACAAGATTTCCTTGAGTGTCTGTTCTCACAGAATCGGAAAACTCTTATTGAACGTGATGCTGCCGATATATTTATTAGGTTAATCTTTTTATTGGACATAAATTACTCACTTAGGATGGTTTTCCTTTTATTTCTTTCAATGATCAGAAATATTACCTCTTACAAATTCAGGCACCTTGAAAAGCTTCCCAAAGTGGTGCTTAGTAATGAGGAGTCAAATGCGGTGTTACACGCTCAACAATTATTGACAATAATATTTTATTCTGGTCCTCGTCTATTGGTGGATCATCTTCAGTCTCCTGTATGTGCTTCTACAATAATTCCACTTGTTCTTGCTTTACATTTTGTTTTCCTAGATACGTATATGGAGTAAGCTAAATAATCTTATGTTGTACAAAATGGCTTATATTATAAGCTTGCATTGAAAGAAAAGATAACATCAATTGCTTGTGAATGACTGACATCTTCCATATTTTGTGGTGAAATATTTTTTTTATTAGAATATCTAGAAAATGTCTCATATCATATTATCACTTTAGAAGTGGTTTCCTAATCATTATATTTCATAATTTTCTCTCTTATTTAATTAGGATTCGATGTCTATTACTCCCTCCATCCCTAGTTATTAGACCCTTTAGAGACATACCTGGTGTCCCTTTATATAAAAGCCCCTTACTAGATTTTGGAAATATTGATTATCATTTTCCATGCCCTTGTATTTATTATACTTTTGTAATTCCAAAATTTTGATTACCACTAATAATTAATGCTTTTCCACTCTACTCAGTACATTAATTAAGGGTAAATGTGGAAGATTGTATAGATTCTTTTAAAACCTATACATTAATTAACCTTATTACATGTTTTTTTTATTATAATTAGGGATGGAGGGAGTATTACTATAATAGGGGTTGATGGATGTTTGACACATGGTGCACACGCACACATTAGAGACAAGAGAACGGTTCATCAAATCTACTAATTAGGCTTTAAAGGGTAAAGCTCTCCATGTGTGTAATCTGTAAAATTTGGATAACTATAGTATAACTTGTGAGTCCTGGCCCATTAACGCTCAATAATACTAACCTGATATGCCTCTGAACTCCCTCCTCAAGCTAGATCATATATGTTAATTATATACAGTCGCATGCTCATTGTTTAATCATATTTGTCTAGGTCAGTCCTATAAATTATTGCTTCTCACTTCTCACACATTCATAAAAACATACGGTATTGTATGTCTCCTTTATGTTTATATTTTACACATTTAGTTTTGGTAAGAGTTGACTCTTTTGAATGATTAGGTAGGAGCTGCTAAATTTCTGGATGTGTTTGCTACATGTCTAAGCCATAATTCAGTGTTCTCTGGTTCGCTTGGAAAAATTACTTCAAGTCGATCATCAACCCTCGGATACCTTCCCTCGATTGCTGAGTTGAAATCTGGAGCTAATTTCTTTAGTTATGGTCTTCCCCTTATAAATTCTGGTTCATGTGAAGCCCCTAAGTGCAGCCTTATTGAAGAAAAAAGTACACAAGGACCTTTTAAAAGTGCACACGAGAACAAAAAGCTTCCTCGTATGCCCCCTTGGTTCAGTTATGTTGGTAGTCTTAAGCTATACCAGCCACTTTCATGGATTCTCCGACTTTTGGCTTTATCTTCAGTCGCAGGTGATTTCAAAATAAATACTTTTTCTTAAAGCTCTCACAGTGTTTGTTCTAAACTTGTTACCTTTGTCTGCCATTGCTAGATCATAGAAGTGAAGGTCTTCTGTCGCATTTGACTGAAACTCTGCTTGGTTACTTCCGTAAATTGGTTACTGACCTCCGTTTAAAAGAATACAAAAAAGAAAGCTGGCAATCTTGGTATGACAGGACTGGTTCTGGACAGTTATTGCGGCAGGCAAGCACAGCTGCATGCATGCTAAATGAGATTATATTTGGTCTATCAGATCAAGCAGTGAGTGATTTTGCTAGAAAGTTTCATAGGTCTTCTATTAGCACAAGAGGTCAGGATCAGTCTGACAAACTTGATTGTTCATTGTGTGAATCTTTCTGGAAGATGCCAAAGGATAAAGGTGTAAAAAGTCGTTTAGTTGATTGCATTGGTGAGATCTTACATGAGTATCTATCTGCTGAGGTGTGGAATGTCCCAGTTGATCGCAGAGTTGCTGACCTGCAGCTTGATTTTGCTGTCGAAGATATTAGTCTATACTTTTTCCAAGACTCCGCAATGTTACATGAGGAAAGACACTTTTTCCATGGCTGTTTATTCTCTGTCTGTTGACATTTATCTTTAGAGCATATTTTTGTAACATATGCAATGGCTTCCTTCATATGAAACAGGTTATTATTGATGGAGTTGGTATCTTTAATCTATGCCTCGGAAAAGATTTTGTTTCAAATGGATTTCTTCACTCTTCTCTTTATTTATTGCTGGAGAATCTCAGTTCTTCAAACTCCCAAGTTAGAAATGCTGCAGATACAGTCTTGCATATACTTTCCTCCTCATCTGGCTATCCAACGGTTAGTTTATACGTTATGATCTTAATTTATTTCCTAAATTTTCTTACTTTTATCATAGATGTATTTATTATGCAGGTTGGACACTTGGTTTTGGAAAATGCAGACTATGTGATTGATTCAATATGTCGGCAATTACGCCATTTGGACCTTAATCATCATGTGCCAAATGTGCTGGCATCCATACTGTCCTACATTGGAGTGGCTAACAAGATATTGCCACTACTGGAGGAACCGGTATGACCACACATTTGATACTGTTTTGATGCCACTATCTTCTCAGTTTTAGGGTATGTTGTGATAATTCTTGTTTTAATGGCCATTAGATGTTTGTTATGTATGTGCCATGTGTCTTATGTTCTCTCTGTCTTCAAATACTAAAGAAAGGTTGATTCTCTAAATAATGCTCAGTTGACAGTTAGTATTGGGAATCTTTTATTTACCGTTGCATCTATATGGTCATCCTTGAAACTCTATTACCTTTGATGGTACCAATTACTTTTTGTCCCTCGAGTATGTACAAAGTAAAAAATTACCTTCCAACATGCTTAGACTTTATTGGTTAAAATCTTATGGTCCTGTGATGTGCAATTGAACAGATGCGCTCCGTGTCAATGGAACTCGAAATACTGGGTAGAGATCAACATCCGCATTTAACTGTACCATTTTTAAAGGTTTGTTACAACCCCTGTTTCCTTCTATCTCTGTATGTATATATCTATGTGTTAGTGTTATCAAATATCTGCCAAGGCAGTTTCTCATGGTGGTTTTTTGGCTTTCCGTCATGGCTGATATCCCGCCATATGGCCACAATATTCCGCCATTATTTGTCATGTATGGCGGGATTTCGGCTTTCCACCATCCGCAATTAACAACACTGGTGTGCATATTTCCCCCCTTCATCTAAAATTGTGCTCTCATTTCCTTCTTTATTGGATTTTATTTAGATACCGACCTCATTCTTAACTCCTTTCCCTCTAATACTGAACAAATGTTTTGTAAGTGTAACGTGAAACAACACCTTAACCTAACTCGTGTTTATTACTAAAACTACGCCCAAGCAGGTATAAGCTAAGCTCACTAACACTAGGACAATTAACCCTAATATTATGTTTAATAGGAAACCTCTCCTTTATCTCAATATTACTCTTCATCTGGTACTTAGCGATTGATACAGTCCTAATGAAGCCCATTACGATGAAGGTGTATGCGAGGATGCCAAAAAGGTAGGATGCACCGTGCATGATTAGGAGAGAGAATGTGTAACCAACTGCCCTGGGCAGTGCACGGGAAGTGGGGAGAATTAGTGGGAAAAACTAACTGTAGGGGAATGGGGGATACAGGAGGCAAGGGGGTTGTGGAGGGAAGCAGGTTGGGATGTGGGAATTGAACCCTGGGAGAGTAAGGCCTCTCGAAGTGCCTATAGCTTCTATTTCATTGTTTCTTTTTCTTCCCTAATCACTTTAAACAATGGTTATGAAAACCGGACCGGGAACCGGACTGGTGGACGGTCTGAAATGCTCAGAAAACCGGATGAGAACCGGTCAAAACCCGGTAAAACTGGTCAAAAACCGGCTAAACTGGCCAAAACCGGCAGTTAGACAGGTTGGACCGGTTCATCATTCAGTCATGATTACAACCAGACAAAAAGCACAGCATGCTGAGAATGAGTGAGAAAGGAGGGGAAGGCTCCGATGAAGAATAAGAGAGATCAGAGATGAAAAATAGGGTCTCAGACTCAAACACCCGCTAACAAATAACAATTGTCACAACTTGGTAGCTGATTGAACAAAAAAACGAGCTGCAGCTTGAACAAGGGAAGAGGCTGCGCTGTTTTGAGGGAGAGGGCAAGATGATATCTGAATGAAGAAGCACTTTTGCATATCAAACCCTAAAAGGCTTTAACTTAGGCCCAACCACTTTACAGACCATTTCATTTTATGTCAATTGCTTCTTTTTACGGCCCACGGACCACGGTCATCTTATTTTACAGACAACCCAGTTTACTTATTTTGTGTATTAAAATAAGAGTCACTTACTTAGATCCTTTTCTCATACAAAATGTTATTTTTTTTTGTGAAAAACAAATTTGTTGTGTTTTGAATCAATATACCAAAACCATTTCAATCTTCCAGATGTATTGAAGATTTTTTTACCGTTATACGAAGACATAAAAGACAAAAATTGAGTTAATTTCAAATCAATCCTTTCAAACTATTTGATATCAATTTGAATGTAAGATATTTGAAGTAAATATAAATTTAACTTCTCAGTCAAGTTTTATTTTGTGACATTTTTTTTCTTACAAATTGTCAGCCCAAGTTTGATACATGATATATAGTTGTTGCAGGGTTTTATTTGTGTAATTTTAATTATGATTTTTATTTGTAGTATGAAATTATGGATTTCATTTTTTTTATTCAATATTACTTTATATATAATATAGTTATTTTAAATTAATATTATTTTAATTGTACGGTTCAACTACGGTTGAACCAATGAACCGTGAACCATTGCCCTCACTGGTCCGATCACCGGTCCGGTGTTAATAACCTTGCTTTAAACACTGCTATACTCAGGTCATGATCATATAATCAGGCCTGAAAGAGTAAATAATACCATATTTTACTGCATTGAGGCGCTATTTGTGTTGATACATGTTAAGTCCCACATTGACTAGAGGTATGGCCATGAATTCTTATAAACGGTAGAACACCCCTCACCTCTAAGCTTGACTTTTGCAGTAAAGTTAAGCCTAACTCAAATTCCTAGTGGTATCAGAGCCAGTTGTAGTTTCCTTTGAAGGGAGGTCATAGTATCATGTGGTAGTGACTCACACTTAAGGGAGACTTATTGTTAGTAATTCAAGTGTTATGTATGGAGTCCCACAATAGTTAAGAATGTGTAAGGTGAAGAAAATATAAGAGATCTGACCCACATACCTATCAGTGAATCACGTAACGCTGTATTAAAGACAGATTTAGCGCAGCTCTTTTTAAATTTTTATAGATTGACATATTTGCCAATTTCTTGCTTTAAAAGCAGCTATGGCTATTCCTTTTGCCATGAATTTGCTTTCTCTTTAGCATGCATGTCTTATGGTTTTAGTGTTAAAAAATTATACTTAATTCATATATCAGTTGGTTATTTGTGAATTTGTTGATCTTAGGCTGTAGCAGAAATTGTGAAGGCATCAAAACATGAAGCCCGTCTGTTGCCCCCTCAGGCAGAGTCATTTGCCATAGATGTCAGGTCTATAATCTCCAATGCTGAAGAAACAACGCAAGGTTCAGAATGAAATTCCATCTAGTAGATTGTTGTTTTGTGCAGTTCTCTTTGAAACTTGTCATTGAATCTTGTAACGTTGACTTGAATATTGAATGCATCCTTCAATTTTCTTGAAACTGGAAAGAATTACGAATAATTGATTGATACTTGATTCAGAAGTAAAATATTTATAGACTAGATTTCTAGAGGTTTCCTAGTCTACAAAGTCTAGACAATAAGATCTTATCTTATCCCAATCTATCATAACAAAATTATAACAGTATAGAATCTAATCCTAACAAACCATATCTTAGCAAATCTTCTCAACAAAACATATTCTGAATTCCTAATCGATATCTCGTAACAGGTATCTCAACAAACTTATTGCAGTCTCTGGTAGAGTTCAGCTTTTGGTTCCTTCAATTGCATGTAGCGATCTGCTGCTCATTATGCCAAAATATGCTTTAAAATGTGACTAATTTTAAGTTTGATGTTGTTAAGGTGTGTCCAATGCAGATTGACGCTTCTTAGGCTGTATACTTGGGATCTTTTCTTCTGGAATTTTGATATTAAAAAATTTGTCCTTTGACAATATCTAAATGCCTTTAAGTAGTCTCCAGATTTTGAAAAATCCAAAACAAATCTGTTCTAAAATATGTATGCCTTTAAGTTCTTGAGATAGTTAATCATGATATGGTTTTTGAGCCTGTATAAATGATATAGTATTCCATTCTTGTTGCCTCATTCATTTAATATAGGTTGATTCCGCACAACGTAGATGGCCTTTTGCATTATCCTTTATTGAATCCTAAAGGGCTCTTGTTGTGTTAGAGATATAATATAAAAACTAATCTTGTTTCTTCACCTAACAGCT
The DNA here is from genome assembly GCF_012489685.1 of Lotus japonicus. NCBI lineage: Eukaryota > Viridiplantae > Streptophyta > Magnoliopsida > Fabales > Fabaceae > Lotus > Lotus japonicus. Next base: position 31,389,972 of record NC_080042.1, on the reverse strand, counting down.
CATGACACTTACCTTGATTATACCCAGTATATATCAACTACACTTCATTTATTTGTTAATGTTTGTAGGATTACCATACCAAGTGCCTAGGTCTCCTATTGACACACATAACTTAATTAATAATATCAATTTCCTTGATCATGTTTAGTATACAGCAGTATAAAAGGACTTACGTAACGTTTTTGCATCAACAGGATTCTGTGGTCTTGTTTTTTCATGTTAATGTTGGTTCCTTGATTCTTACTTAAGTGTTTTTCTGTAGACCAATGGGAGGATGTTTCATTGAAGTTAAATGATTCTAGAAGATATAGACGAACAGTTGGTTCCATTGCTGGTTCATGTATTACTGCAGCAATCCCTCTTCTAGCTTCATTCAACCAAGAGATATGCTTGGCCGCCCTGGATATAATTGAGGTATATGTTGTTTGAAAATTGTTTTACACTTTCATTATTGTAGATGTTGATGTAAATATTAAAAACAACAATCCTTCATCAATTTGGCTTCCACTAGTAGTTTTGTAGATTTTATCACGAATGGCTGAGCAATGGTGCTTCCATTATTGAATAAACTATGTTAGTTTTAAAATAAAGAGATACAGTGAAGTTGGGATTGTCAGATAATGTAGGAAAATAACTGGAAGAGACAGGAAGGAAATTTTGGAGAAAAAATATTGATGGTGAGCAGTAAAAGAAACTTTGGTAGTTTAGAGTTTAGACTGTTTTTTATTTTATTTTTATTTTGTAACCATAAATTAAAGTGAACTACTAAAAATAAAGAATTTCCTATTTGATTGTTTTAATATAAGTTTGTTCAAAAAGAATTAAATAAAAATAAAAATATTAGATATACTCCAAAATGAAGTATCCAGAGTGAGCACTAAATGGGACATTTAAATTTTGAACAGCATGTTTAAAAGGTCTAACCAGAGGTTAAAGTAAATGTTCTCTCGTTCACTTGACCAACCAAAAGCTTTTGAATAGAATTTGATTACGAGAAAAATTCTGCTTTCACAGTTTCTGTATTTTAGTTTGGGGATCCCTTTAGTTTGTTAGGTTGTGATGAAGTTATCTTGGTGTCCATGTTAGAAAATAGGATTGAAGTGTGGTGAGTTATTTTGTTGTGTTTATTATGATTGTGAGTGTAAATTTAAGAACCAGTTTCATACAACTGGTCTCCCTTTTCAAGTGTTTCTCTCCTAATTTTTTAAACAAAGTGCATAGCTTTATTGTACTGGTGTTTATATTAAGATTTTTCTTTTATGTATTGCTTTTAGAGGATATCTTATTCATTAATTTCCACTTTATATCACTTGAAAGTAGGAGAAACTGTATTATTATTTCTTAATCAGAGAATACAAAGGGTAATTACATTATATAGAAGAAGACTAATCCTAAATAAGGAAATAACTAATTATGTACACAATCTCCTAATAAGAGAATAAATCTCCTAATACTGAATATAATATTCTAATAATAATTCTTATATTAATTCCTTATTTACAACACCCCCCCTCAAGCTGGTGAATGGATATCTATCATTCCCAGCTTGCAAGTAAGCTCTCTAAACCGCTCCAAGGGAAGTCCTTTGGTGAGCACATCAGCCAACTGAAGTCCTGAGGGGACGTACTGTGTAGATATAAGACCACTATCCAATTTCTCTTTGATGAAGTGTCGGTCTATCTCTATGTGCTTTGTTCTGTCGTGTTGGACTGGATTGTGCGCAATACTAATGGCAGACTTATTATCACAGAAGAGTCTCATGGGAGCTTCATACTTTATTTTTAAATCATCTAGTATGATCTTCATCCACAACAATTCACAAACTCCTTGAGCCATGGCTCTGAACTCTGCCTCTGCGCTTGATCTGGCAACTACATTCTGCTTCTTGCTCCTCCATGTAACTAAATTTCCACCCAAGAACATACAATATCCAGTAGTGGATCTCCTGTCAACAATTGACCCTGCATAATCTGCATCAGTATAAACCTCCATAGACAATTGCTCACTCTTCTTGAACAACAGACCCCTCCCTGGACTGGCCTTCAGATACTGCAAGATTCTATCCACAGCCTGTAAGTGTCTCTCCTGTGGGTCATGCATAAATTGACTGACAACACTAACAGGATAAGCTATGTCAGGTCTAGTGTGAGATAGATAAATGAGCTTCCCCACAAGTCTCTGATATTGAGCCTTATCAACCCTAAGGTCCTCCTCACTACTTCCAATCTTGTGGTTTTGCTCTATCGGCACTCCCATGGGCTTACAACCCAATTTTCCAGTCTCTTTGAGAAGATCAAGGACATACTTTCTTTGAGATATGAAAATCCCTTGCTTCGAGTATGCCACCTCCATACCTAGGAAATATTTCAGCTTTCCAAGGTCCTTCATTTCAAATTGGGCTGCCAACTCTTTCCTCAGATTCTGCTTCTCAAGTTCATCATTACCTGCAATGATCATATCGTCTACATAGACTAACAAAAGAGTGAGTTTACCATTTCGAGTATGTTTGATAAAGAGGGTATGATCACCTTGGCTTTGTTTATAACCCAGAGACACCATAGCATTAGTGAATCTCCCAAACCAAGCTCGGGGTGACTGTTTGAGCCCATATAAAGCCTTCTTCAGTTTGCACACCCTATTTCTTCCTGAAGTAGGGTCATACCCTGGTGGAATCTCCATATACACCTCTTCCTCCAAATCTCCATGCAAGAAAGCATTTTTAACATCAAACTGTTGCAACTCCCAATCAAAGTGAGCTGCTAAGGAAAGAATGATCCTTACGGTGTTCATTTTTGCTACCGGAGCAAATGTCTCATCATAATCAATTCCATAGGTCTGGGTGTATCCCTTTGCAACTAGCCTCGCCTTATACCTGTCAAGTGTGCCATCAGATCGGTACTTCACGGTATATATCCACTTGCAACCTACTGTCCTCTTGTCATTTGGCTTCTCAACAATCTCCCAAGTGCCATTTTTGTCCAGTGCATGCATCTCTTCATTCATGGCTTGAATCCAGTTCTTATCTTTTAAAGCTTCTTGTACTGATGTAGGGACTCTAATAGAGTCAATAGCTGAAATAAAACTCTGATGCTGCACAGAAAGATTTTGAGTAGACACAAATTGGGATATAGGGTACTTGGCACAAGAACGTTTTCCTTTTCGTAAGGCAATAGGTAAGTCATCAAGGTTATGCTCATAGGAATTACTAGGCTCAGGGTTCGGAACACTTACCTCAGGATCAGATGGTTGGTCTTGTTGTTGGATCAGGACGGGTTTTACTTTCCGCTGGTACTTTATCCTGAACCTGTCAACATTATTTTGATCCGGTACTAGTTCAGGACCATTGTCATCATTCTGATCTGGTACTAACTCAGGACCATTGTCATCATTCTGATTTGGTACTTGTTCAGGACCATTGTCATCATCATCACTGTCCTCAGTGATAGAAATGGAGGAAGGCATCAAGGGCTCCTGTAGAAGAGGAATAACAGACAATTCTGGAGACTCAGCTTCCTGAGTATTCCCCCCCTGAAGCTGAGGATTGGGATAAAAAGACTCTGATTCTTGAAAAGTAACATCCATGGATATATAGACACGACGACTAGGAGGATGATAACACTTGTATCCTTTTTTATCTGAGGCATATCCTATAAAGATGCACTTAATAGCCCGAGGATCTAACTTACCCCGATGATGACCATGAACATGAACAAAGGCGGAACAGCCAAATACACGACTTTGAAGCCCTGACTTAATGGGCACTGACGGAAAAAAGCTAGTCATAACCTGCACAGGACTAACATTAGATAAAACCCTAGAAGGTAACCTATTAATTAAATAAGCAGCCGTTAAGACAGCTTCCCCCCAATAAAACTTAGGAACATTCATTTGAAAGAGTAACGCTCGAGTGATTTCAAGAAGATGACGATTTTTCCTTTCAGCAACCCCATTTTGTTGTGGGGTGTCAACACAAGTCAACTCATGAACAACACCATTTTTTGTAAGAAATTCAGAAAAATTCTTGTTAACATACTCTTTCCCATTGTCTGACCTTAACCTCTTAATAGGTTTCCCAAACTGTGTTCTAATCATGTGGAAAAAGTTAACAAATAATTGAAACACCTCAGACTTATCTTTCATAAGAAAAACCCATGTAATCCGAGTACAATCATCAATAAAAGTAACAAACCATTTTGCACCAGAAACATTAGAAATGGACGAAGGTCCCCACACATCAGAGTGAACAAGATCAAAAGGTTGAGCACATTTATTATTACTAGGAAGAAAAGTTGAACGATGATGCTTAGAAAACTGACAAACATCACAATGAAAAGATTCGACTGACACTTTTGAAAATAAATGGGGAAACATGGTCCTAAGAATACTAAAAGGGGGATGCCCAAGACGCTTGTGTCGCAACCATATTTGAGAAGTATTCCAGGACTCTGAACTCGTCTGATGACACTTGCTTTCCTCGTGCTGCAGACAGTATAACCCGTCCTGTTCCTTAGCAATCCCAATTATCTGTCCCGTGGCAAGATCCTGAAAAACACCATGAGAGTGGAAAAAGGTTACTGCACAGTTCAAGTCTCGAGTGAGTTTATGGATGGACAAAAGATTGTTAGAAAGCTTTGGGACATGAAGCACACGCTTTAAGGGAAGAGATGGACTAAGGTGAATGTTACCACATCCCGTAATCTGGTTTTGGGATCCATTAGCAACAGTGATATAATGTTTTCCAGGGTAAGTGGAATAAGAAGATAAATGTGAGGGGTGAGGTGTCATATGATCTGTAGCACCAGAGTCAATAATCCAGTCATTTTCAGTACTCAAAGCATTAAGAGATAAGAAGGTAGAACTCTTACCAGTCATTGTGAGAGAACAAGAACCAGAGGGCTTACTCAATGAGTCCATAAAAGCTCTCAGACGCTCCAATTCTGCTTTGCTAAGGCTAGGAACATCTTCTGCTGGTGGTACAGGTGGGACTTCACCATCATTCTCCATGTCAGAAGCTGTGTGATTTGCACGCCTCTGCGGAGCACCTTTGGACTTGCTCATACGTGCAAGGACGTTTTCCCTTCCATAAAGTTTGAAACAGTACTCTTTGGTGTGACCAGACCTCTTACAGTAAGTGCAACGATCATCACGGTTGAAGCGATCGTCACCGTTAAAGCGATCATCACGGTTGGGGCGATCATCACGGTTAGGGCGTCCGAAAGAGGTGGATCCTTTTATGGGACCCTTTCCAGAGGCTAAGGCTGAACCATCAACTGATTTGTCTTCCACCATCACTGTCCTCCGAGTTTCTTCACCACGAACTATAGAGAACACCTCTGAGAGAGAGGGGAGTTGCTCTTTACCCAAAATTTGGACCCGAATCGGATCAAATTCAGAGTTAAGCCCAGAGAGAAACTTAAAGATTCGCGCTTTTTCAATAAACTTATTCAATGTTGTGGAGTCAGAATCACACTTCATCTTCAGATTTTGATACTGATCTAATTCAATCCAGAGACCATTCAAGGTCCCATAGTAATCTGTCACAGAGAGAGTTCCTTGCTTAGAATTGAAAACTTTATTTTCCAATTCATAACAAGCTGAGAGATCTTGTTTCTTAGAGTATGCTTGTGCCAGATTATTCCAAATCTCTTTGGCAGTAGGGAAAAACATATAATTCCGGCTAATTTCCGGAATCATAGAGTACCAAAACCAGGTCATAATAAGAGAATTCTCTTCACGCCATGTGTCATATTGTGGATCAGTTTCAGCTGGGGCTGTTTCTTCAATATAACTGATTTTCTTGCGACTTATGAGAGTGTGACGGACGAGCTCGGACCATTGGAGGTAGTTGCGCCCATCCAAGCGAAAGGAACCTTGTAATACCGGGAGATCTTTGTGGGTCAAAGGTGGAAGAGAGACCCCTTTCACTCCAGAAGTGAGTTTCTCCTTAGGTATGGGAATCTCGTCTCCAGACATACTGAGAGATGTTACTGTAGAAGGGAAATAAGAGGAAAATAACAGAAACAGAGAAGATTGCACTCTCCTTGAATGGAAGAACCAAAGGCTTCTTAAGAAAAAACACCAACAAAGTGAGGAAACGACCCTCGGAAACAGGACCAGAAGGCACGGGGAACCCTCTCTGTGCAATCGCAATCGCAGTCAGGAACAGAGGTTGGCAGGCCGGTGATGAAGAGCACAGGCCTCCAAACAGTATAAGCCAACAATGGCAAAACAGAAAACGTTACCAGATAAAAGGGCCGTAATAAGACGGCTAGGGTTTTTTTTTCGCAGAAGCAGAACTCCCAAGATCGGGAGCTCTGATACCAACTTGAAAGTAGGAGAAACTGTATTATTATTTCTTAATCAGAGAATACAAAGGGTAATTACATTATATAGAAGAAGACTAATCCTAAATAAGGAAATAACTAATTATGTACACAATCTCCTAATAAGAGAATAAATCTCCTAATACTGAATATAATATTCTAATAATAATTCTTATATTAATTCCTTATTTACAACAATATCAAAGCATGGGGATAAGGCCCGTAAAAAAAAGGCCCAGGGATAAGGCAATCTATAGACTCACTGCTCTGTTCTGTATTTGCTGTTACTGGGGAGATTTAATAGTGGACGTTAATTGAGTTCTAGCTTTCTCAGGAATTTCTGTTCTAGTGAATATTTTCTTAGCAGAAAGAAAGCTCATGTACGGCCTAAGTGGTTATTATCTAAAAGGATAAATAAATATTTCAAATGAATTATATTCTTCTTATAGGACAAAACCTTGACACAAAATGGCTGGTGTTTGGAAAGTGCTTGTCAGATATTATTTCCTTTGATGAAACATATAATGGTGCCTAATATGTCTAACATGTTTATTTTATGTTGCGGTTCGATTATCACTCTAAAATCAGTTAAAACAAATACTTTATCTTGTGGTTTCTTAATTTGGATCATTTGTGGGTTTAGAGTGGCCTGTTGGCACTAGCAAAAGTAGAAGCAGCTTATAAACATGAAAGAGAAATTAAAGAAGCAACAGAAGAAGCACTACAATCACTGTCATTGTATCTGCTGAAGGATACTTTGGATACTATTGAAGAAGGGGCTGATGAAAACAGGCTGCTTCCGGCAATGAATAAAATATGGCCATTCTTGGTTACTTGTATCCAGAACAGAAACCCAGTGGTGAGGAATCCTTCTTTCATGTTCAATGCTTGTTTAAAGATTTGATTTCCATATTTGGATGTAAATAATGACTTGAACTGCTCGTTCTGATGATTGTATGTGTTCTCCTGTGGAATTTCATTCGTCGAAGACTTATTCGTGTTATATTTTGTGCTTCTGAAATTGCTAAATAATAATGTAACTCGTATACACAGGCTGTCCGGAGATCTCTGAATGTGATCAGCAATGTTGTGCAAATCTGTGGAGGAGATTTCTTCACACGTCGTTTCCACACTGATGGGACACACTTGTGGAAACTTCTGACGACATCCCCATTTCGGAAAAAGACCTATTTCAATGATGACAGGACCCCTTTACAACTTCCTTATAGAAGCAGTTCTGTAAGTTCAGAGGATTCATTGGCTGAGACTTCTTATCTGAAGGTTCAGATTGCAGTGCTTAACATGGTTGCGGATTTATGCCGAAATAAGAGGAGTACCTCAGCGTTAGAACTTGTTCTGAAGAAGGTAAGTGGTCTGGTTGTAGGGATAGCTTGTAGCAGCGTAGTTGGACTTCGCGATGCTTCCCTAAATGCCCTTCATGGGCTTGCATCTATTGATGCTGATCTTGTGTGGCTTCTCTTAGCTGATATCTATTTCACTGTAAAGAAGACAGAAACTTCGCCTCCGCCTAGACCAGATTTACCAGATATCTCTGAAATCCTCCCTTTCCCTTCATCTCCCAAAGAACATCTATATTTGCAGTATGGGGGGCAGAGTCATGGTTTTGACATAGATATGGCCTCCGTGGAGTTTGTTTTCACGAAAGTTAATTCTGAATATGAAATGTATGGTTGATAAGATCAGAAGTCAGAACTTGCACATATAAAACTATATGTAGCTTCTGCTTCTCCATTCCTCCCCTCCCATAAAGTCCTGATTTCAGTGTATTTAGCAATGGGATTGGAGGTAATTTTAGTTAGTCACCCACCCTTCCCTATTCCATTCAATGTCATAATATAGTATTAATTATTTCACATCTGAAAGTATAGAAAGTAATGTTATTTTAAAGGGCAATCTAGTCTCTAGAATAACTTCGGACGAGGGGCTACATTAAATTTAATCCCGTCACTAAATGATACGCTTTTAATAATTCCTTGGTCATTAAATTAAGTCTCCATCTTTGTTTTTAGATCACAAATATCGTTTGTATGGACCAATTAAGTTCTTTGTAACCAGTTGCATACCTAGGTTCAATCTGGATACTATATGTTGGATCAATCTCTCCACTTTCTAATCCAAGCACTCGATATTTTCATACTAAGCAAAACTAAATTTTGATAAACCCACTCATTATCTTTACATCATGACTTCATATTTGGGATAATTTTCTTACATAAGTGTGTATATATATGTACACACCTTTTCAACTGCCATGAATATTACGAAATAAATCAGGCTTGACACGAATTAACTTGTCCCGAATAAATAGTCTATGACATAAACATAGCACATATCTGACCCAGGTCTATATATGACAATGGGTAGAGTTTAAAATATGATGGAACAAAAAATACTTAGTACTTATAGCTTGTTGGATAGTAACTTTAATACATTCTTACACATTAGGTATCTACATACACATACTTAATTGTATACACTACATGCATTTTTATTTTTATTTTATAATTCCCTACATGCATTTTAGTTAACTTTTAGTTTATAATTCCCTACATGCATTTTAGTTAACGTAGATATGTCTAAGGTGTTATGTTCATTTGAGAATTTTTAGAACATAGAATACGATTAAAATACTAACTTCAAAAGTACAACTATTAATTCAATTAAAAATTACTTAAATATCGTCTACTTCCTAGTTTTTTTTTACACTGGAAAGTTAACAGACAAGAAAAAGAAAACAGGAAAGCTAGCGCAAGGCCATTCTATTCTTCAAAATGAAGTACTCCAGCTCGGGGGGATCAACCGACTCTCTAACACCTGAAATGAGATCGCCTCCCTGACACGCAAGCTAATATGCATGGGCATTACCTTCCCTATTGATCCAAGCCAGGCTGCACCTCCAGTTTCTATTCACAAATCTCCATTGCCGTGGAAGCCACTAGGCCAATTAGGCACATGCCTAAGGGCTCAAATTTTCTTTTACTACCTATAGGCCCAATTTGTTTTGACAATAACCGACCAAAGGAAAAAATGGATAATTACTATACAATAGTTCCTCAATGGTTTGGAGGCAGCGTTGGCGGTTCCGTGTTTGTCTTGTCCGGTTCCTTTTCATTTTCTAGTTGTTTTTTGTTTCTGTCTCTGTTGCAGGTTTAGGTCTTAGCCATATGGCGACTTTTTCTTTGGGTCTTTTAGTTTGCACATATGGGTTGGTCTCAGTTTCTGGTGTCGTGCAACTTGATAGGATCTTTGGTTGAACCTGTAGCTGTTTTCAAAATTTAACTGTACAATATATATTATGATACATACATATATGGGCGTGTATGTGAAGAAAAAATTGAGTTTAATTTTTTTTCTAATAAAATATGTTTTACAAAACATGAATTCTATATAAATTACTTTTAATATTATAATATAAATTATTAAATTTTTATTAATATTTTAATTTATAATAAAGTATTAGAACTAAATTTATAAAAAAAATAAACACAAAAAATGCTTATTTTATGAAAAAAAAAACATGCATAATTATTAATTGGTCAGATAATTAAATAAATAACAATTTTGTATCTCATAAATTTATAGATATCTATAGATTTATATTTTTCTTGAATATTTTTCTTATGTAAATAGAGGGCAATTTTGTGTTTAAAAACATGACAAACACATAAAGAACCCGAACCTGTATATCTCATCCAGTTCCGTCTACTAATCGCTACCAAAATGAACTCAAAAACAATATACAAAAAGACTCAGGTGATATTAATTCAACACTGTAATGTGCAATAAAATTACAATTAATTACAAATAAAGTTTTGAATGCATTACATATATAGTACGCTCCTGTGACGTACATAAAGAAAAGTGAAGCTTGATGATTTTATTCCAACACTGCGATTTCTACATTCATTGCAACCTTGGTCACAAACATGAAAGCTTGTGAGCTCGAGCAATTAAATACTTGTAGTGCCGCTCATTATGCAAAGCCAGCCATACTATGTACTAGTATTTTTACCCGTGCGATGCACGGGGGTTATTCATTTGTGTTTATCATGAATATTTTTTTCTTTTAAAATATGTGTTCTTTTTTATGTTTATTGAAGGAAAATTTATTATGAATTAAAAGAACAAAATTAATTTTAGATATAAGTAAACATAAATTTGTTTTTTTTTCAAGTGATGAATGTATTTGTTTTTTATTTTGCAGAAGCAGTATAATTTCTTTTTTTTGTGATTTTTGTCATGATTTTTTTATGAACTTTGATTAAAAATGTACTCACCACTGCCTTTCATAATAATTCTTCGTATACGTAAAATACCATCACTTAAATTCTCTCAGATTTCTTTCCAAACAAATTATGCCCTTAAAAGCATATATGATAACAGTAAAGTAGCAAAAAGTCTTCAAAGATTGTTTGCAGTACCGAGATGCAAAGCTTCTATTACTTCATCGATGTATTCTTTATCATCTTCAAGTAAGTTCATCGTATAACACGCGTCCTTGAATGTGTCATATGTAACTTCATATATCTTTCTTATGTTTCGAAAGGAATGAGCCCCTTTGTAAGATTTAGCAACAACCTCACTTTTGTAGAGCCTATAATTTCTCAAAATCTATGTTACTTTTGTTACGTTTATAAAAAAATATTATGCATTAAAAGCTTAAAATTAAATTTAGATATAAGAAATCATAAATTTGAAATTTTCTTTTACCATGAAAAAAACATGAAAAAAAACTATTTGTAAACCATGAAAAAACCTATTAGTAAACCATGGAAACTGTCCAATATAAAGTAGGATGGAAGGATGGAATCAAGAGGAAATCATTACAAAATCAAAGAGCAAGTTATAGCACATTTAGATAATATAAACTAAAACATCAATATCTAACCTCTGGGATAAACGAAAATGACTAAAAGTTCAAGCCTTAATTCAATGTAAATACGTCAACACAGACTATACGAAGTGCACGCTTTGAATGAGCGGTGTTACTAATTTATATAGTTGTAGGGACGATGAAAAAATTATTCTTTGGAGTGATGTCATATTTAGTATTAAAACCACCACCTTTAAATTTTACGTATTAATATCAATATTAATTAAGAATTCTCTAGATCAAAACATATTAACTGTGCCCTACAAAATTCTCTAAATTATATGAACTAAATAGTAATGAGCTAAATAATAATAACCTCATTAAAAAAAATTTCGAGGTAAATAATTAAAATTTTAATATACTTAAAAATCATTTAATTTAATACTTATATACTTCCAGGAAAAAAGGATAATGAGAATGTTATTTTCTGTATTGATATAATATTAAACCCACCATCTTTATCTTTTTAAATTTCTAAAGATTAATAATTATATTAATATTAATATTAATTAATATATTATATAAATACAAAATATTTTATCATGTTCTATAAAATTTTGTCAGATATTCACTTTTCAAGATTAACATTAACTAATGTATAAAAAAGTGATATTTTTATTTTGGTGAGTAATTTTTTAATTCATATAAAATTTAATGTTAAAACATCCAACATTATGCTTTACATAAATATTTAAATATTTTAAAAAATAAAATAATTGATGTCTTAAGGAAGATTTAAATTGAATCTTTAAAATTTATATTTTCTAACTTCTATATAACCCCTAAAGTATACTAATGAGTTTTCTTTATATTCACCTGTGTTTTTCTCCCTTGTGCTTTAGATTTTACTTTTGATTGTTTTATTGAATAATAGTTGCTGATAGACTAAGCATGCATATCAATGGATTATTTTTCAATTCTAAAATGAAAATAAAATTAGACCAATATCCTTCAATTTTTGGTATAGAAAATGTCAATAATAAAAAAAATTGATAAATCACTTATTATGAAAATCTAACTTGAAGGTTAGAAATTCTTTGTCATATAGTCATTCAAACAAAATGTCTTCATGATAGATCTACATTCTAAGTGGGCTTTTTCCAAAAGCATAAACTTTTATTCATTAAGAAGATAAAATTGAAGAACAATCTTTCTTAATTTGACAAAGAGCCAAAATATGACATAAAAATATATCTATCACACTCAACGAAGCATACCTTCAAAATTGACATAGAAAGCCAATTAAATGGTCTTCCAGCCTACAAAACAATCTTTAAAAAATTATGCAATGATAATTTAGATGTTAAATGATATGAATGAATATTGTTCTCAAGAAAAAAAATGATATGAATGAATAATTACGCCACTGAAAAGCAATTTTTTAGGTGTTGTCAATCCCTTGAGGATGTTCACAAAAACTTTTCAGTGCCACATACCAAATTTTTCAAGGATGATAAATAGGCAATGGAAAGATTGAATCAAACTAAGAAGAAAGATATAAAGAAACTATATAAAAGATGAGAGTTCATAAAGTTTAATTAGTTGGTTACCTTGATATGTACAACTTTTTAATGGCTAACACCAAGCCTAGCATGAGAAACTTCACATCAGTTACATTATACCTTAGAGAGTAGATCTACAACAAAAGTAAATCACACAAAAAGTAAATTGATAAACATGAAGTCAGTGTTCCGGAAATCCTAATCTTACATCCTTATAGAAAATCTAAAGAAAACAATAAAGAACAAAACAGAATATGTACACTATCTAAAAATCACATTGTTTTTTTGTGCAGGATTTATAAAACTTGAAACCTAAAACAAAAGCTGGTAGCTCACCAATTTCACAGCAACAAAAAAAAACCCTGCATAAAAGTTACTGACAACTCTGCAACTCAAAAGTGTAGATGGGGTTATAGGAAATATGAGGACAAATCAAACAGATGAAGAGTATTTATATCTAGAGACTAAACCATGAAGGATATGGAAAGCCTTAACAATTATCTTCCTCATTCCATTCATTAAATAATATTCATTTTAGAATCAATTGAAATTGGAAGAAGAGTTTTGGAAAATGAAAAGTCATGAATCATTAATTTAGAGAAGTTGAAACAATAAGAATATTAAAAGATCAATAATTTTTTTAAAGTCATAAAATCATTAAAGTGTTATCAAATTTTAAAATCAATTTCATAAGAGATGAATTAAAAATATTTTTTTTTGAAAATGTATAAATATTTGATTGGACAATGAAAACAAAACTACATAAATTCTATAAATTTAGAATAAATGAAAAACTATGTGCCAATAAAATAACATATTTGTATCACTCACAAAAATCACATAGAAAATAAAAATATTGTTTAAAAATAAGTATGCTTCTGAAATAATTGTTGATTTTTTTTTAAGCTGAATTTTGTTGATTAAACTAATGGAATACAAAGAATCAATGTTATAAAAATCACACATTAACTAATATTTAAATTTAAAACGTTAAGTTTTTTGGGAATATAAACATGTATTACCATCTAGGTTGCATAAACTTCTTTTTAAGTATAGATATATAGATAGATATTAATTAAGTTTGAATTAATAATTCAATAAATGAAAACTAATTATGTTTGCCCAATGGAATTCCATAACTTATATGATTTAAATGTTAATAAATATATTTAAATAAATTGTAAGGACGGTCACGATCAAAACTAATCAACGGTCAAGATTGATTTCCTAGAAAATATTCTACAAAATTACATAAAGACCCATGGTAAAATATTCATTCATATGCCATAGTTAATTGCATGACTATTTTACCCTCCTTGTTGCCAAACTTCACTTTTATATAATATATAGATATAGATATAGATAGATAGATAGATATAGATATAGATATAGATAGATAACTTATTTAATGCTAAACATTTCTTTTGCAATAAGCAATTTTTTTAGTAGTCATACAATCACTTTAAGCAAAGTCACAAATACATAAAGATATAGATAGATAGATATTGATAGATATAATTTTTTTTATTTTAAAATTATTTTATCTAAATTATTTATTAATAAATATTTATTTTTTAATTTTAATTTTTAATATTTATCTAATGCAAAGCCCAAGTCAATTTTAAGTTTATGAATGTTGTTATTTTATTTTAGTAGTTGAATAGTTTTCTAATTTTTTTTTCAGTTTTCAATATATTTAATATTTTTTTATTTTTTAATATATTTAATATAAATGTATGGGAGCTTTATGGTTTAATGCATTTAATACATGCAAAACCTCAAGTCTCCTTTACATATATATATAGATTATTTATTAATAAATATTTATTTTTTAATTTTAATTTTTAATATTTATCTAATGCAAAGCCCAAGTCAATTTTAAGTTTATGAATGTTGTTATTTTATTTTAGTAGTTGAATAGTTTTCTAATTTTTTTTTCAGTTTTCAATATATTTAATATTTTTTTATTTTTTAATATATTTAATATAAATGTATGGGAGCTTTATGGTTTAATGCATTTAATACATGCAAAACCTCAAGTCTCCTTTACATATATATATAGATTATATGCAGAAAATAAAGCCAGGAATTGCATGCTCTTTAAGAAGAAAACAAAAAAATAAGGTAGATTCTATAGCAGCATAGAAAACACTTAAGAGCAAGACTTCAGTGTCATATAAGGAAATGTGTGATTGAACGAGATAATTCCTATCATAGATCATGAGTGGAACGGCTATTATCTGCATGATCCTGAGATCCAACATTTGAGTTTTGGGAGGAAAATAAGTTGGGGTATGAGAAATATGGGTCATCATCCATTGAGGGTAATCTCTTAGGCTGGTGATTAGAGGAATCGTCACCCAATACATGATCACCAGGTAAAGAAGTGTTGAAATCTTCCTTCAGGGTGTCAAATGAAGGAAAACTTGATGAATGAGAACCTGGGGAAGCATAATGGTCCTGGTGAAGTTCGTGATCCTCTCGGACAAAGACATCAGACATACCCGCAGTATTTTGCTCAGTGGAGTGTCCCCTTTCTGTTCTAGATTCATTATCACCACCAGCATAAAATGGGTTCTCAGAGCTGCTATCTGGTATATCTTCACTACTTTTCTTCTTGGTAAGCTCGTTAATGCGGACTTGAGCAAGGCTAGCCGCTGAGCGAGCTGCAGCTGCTGCGCGTTCAGCAGATTCAGCAGCAGCATGGGCAGCAGCTAACACATCCTGCAAGTCCACATTGGCTTCAGATTTTCCTCTTGACGAGGAGGGGGCTGAGTCACTATGTCTCACGGTATGTGATCCAGATGATGCTGATGGAGGGGAGATGAATCCAGATGATACTGATGGAGGGGAGATGAAAGGCACAAACTGTTTACTCTCCGTTTTACCAAATGAAGCATGGGGTTCATCTTTCTGAACCCTTGATCTTTCTTCAACTTGATCCTGCTTTACATCTTCAAAATCTCCAGAATGGTCTGATGAATAATGATTATCAACTTCAATGGGATGCATCTGTATAACTGATTCTTGAGCTCTGACAAAATTTGCACTCGGCTGGACTGAGGCCTTAGGAACTTCAGGAAATTCAAATGTGTCAGAATCAGAATCAGAAACATGTTGTTCTTCATTGGGTGTATCATGAGAAGAATACAACTCTTCATTGTGTTTTTCATCAGGAAGCGGCAATTTTGACCTGCTAAAAAATTGGGTGGGGCCATTCTGACAAGGAGAGGAATGTAATGTAAGACAATAGCGTGTAGAAGAACAAAATTAGAAAATCATAGCAAGTTCTTACAGTGTAATACTTACCAATAAGTCTTCATGTTTTTTAGAGAACTCAGTTTCTGAAGCAGCTGGATCCCAATCTAAGTCGTGCTCAACAGCAATTTCTTTTAAAAGGTTAAGTTTCTTTTCTGGTGAGGGAGCACGGATTGACAGAAGCTCTATTAACTGTGCAATTAAAAAAAGTCCATGGAGAATGTCATACAAGAAAATAACTTTTGGGATAAGATGTTTTATCTACAAAAGAATAAAAAAAAAAATTATGTATAGCATGTAAAACTCATGGAACCTGGCGATTAACACCACAGTCCGGCCTGAGCTCAGTAGCAGCAGATACAAATTCCTTCCCATATTTGGTAGCAAATTGCAACTGAACCTGCAACAACTCTGGCAGATCAGCACACCTTGGTGCTGCAAAACATATACTAGATATGGCTTCCTTCAAGTCTAGGGGACATTCCCTGAATAAAATTGAGAAATTTGATGCATAATTAGAGAATAATGGTAAACTTTTTATTCTTCAGAAACAACAACAATTGGGTCCTAATCATAATATGCACTTGTGAGAAAAAGATTACCTGAACAACAACAAAAATCCATTTAACACATTTTTTTGACTTGTTATATTCACAAATACATAAAATCAAGCAAATTCCGTAGTCTGCCCAGCAATACTGATAATAGATAGTACAAGTATCCTAATACTGATGTAAATATTCTGAAAATTAGTTGATGGTAAAGCATATGCACGGTTCTTCACAGAATATATTTTCTTTCCAAGTTTGACCCTCCTATCACTTCATTTGGTAGGCATGCACGCCTCAGAAACAAGGATGTTACTTTTTTTTCAAATAAATGACATAATAATGGACATCTAAAGAAACAAAAGAATTGGGGTGGTGGGTGGGTGCAAAAGAGTGGTAGGGGTATACAGGAATATGAAGCGTGTTGAGGCAACAACCATGGTGCTATATGAAAAAAATATTTACAGATTAGTTTTCTTGTTATTTGTTTTTCTAAAAGAAGAATAAGCAAATTCAACGAACATACTATGAGGTTCTTTATAAGAAGCTAGAGAGTGCATATGTTTCTTCAACAGTGAAACCTACCACACAGATTTCCTTTCCTATCATTTTCGATTGTGGGCCGCACAGGGGTAACGTAATTTTCACTGTTTTCACTCCCATGTTATCTCTCCTCTGGTTTTCTCAAGAAGCAAGGAAACCCTAAGTGTAGACAATGCAGACAGTCAACTCATATTATACTGAAATTCAACTATTTTAAATAGGAGAATGTGGTGAGAAGGAACAAACTCTAGACCTCTGATACATTGTCATGAACCAATTATCCTAAAAACTTAACTTCTTAGGTGAAGTAACATGAACATTCTAATAAAACTGTAAAGAAGCTGAAAACAATCCTATCCAAATTCCCGAAGTAAGGGAGAGACATGTTTTTTAATCATGAATAAATTTCCAAGCCAAGGAAAGAAAAACTGTAAAATGGACTTATTGCATGAGAAGGGTGACTAAAAGAGTGGTGAGCATGGCTGTTACTGGTTATTCACATACAGTGACTGAAAAGCCTAAGACTGTAATGTGAAATTCCAAGCTAACAAAGGAAAACAAAAGCAGCAGAACTGTCTTATAGCATGTGAAATTGTGAAGGGTGATTGAAAGAGTGGTGAGTGTGGTGGCTGCTCATACATTACATTAGATAACCATCAAAGACAGATATCACTTGTAGAAAATTGTGGATATACTATTTGATTATGAGGGAAGAAAATAAGTTGGTTAACTACGATAGTGGTGTTTACACTTCACACAGCCAATAATCATGATAACTGAGGCAATTTCGATAGGGATAATTATATCTTAACACCTCACTTTTGAGGTGTGGAGAGGTGGAAGAAGAGAGAGATAGGAAGAAAGGAGAGAGAAAATAAAGATGTGATATGTGATTTGATTGATAAAGAAGAGAGAAATAGATAGAATGGAGGTGGAAAAGAAGTGGAGAGGTGTGTATATATCATAACTCTTTCGATAGCCGTAGAAAGTTGTAAATCATAAAGGTTGAAGCCAGAAAGTGCTAAAAATCATGCCAATAACATGAAATTACAAAGGCAGTAATAAAGGCTGCAGTTGCAAAAAAGTAACAACAACAAAGTTTTATCCAGTAAGCTGAGGTCACCTAGATGGATCAGTTGGCACTGTTGGACTATATCAAAAAGTAATTTTCAGTGAAACCAAACAGAGCAAGAACTTTTTCTGGTGTTCTTGGAATTTTTTCTTTCATCATCCTCTACCTCATTTAGTTGAAATATATGCAATTTGATCCACTTTTCTCACAGGAGTCTCTATTGGTGACCAGACCACCTTACAAAAGTTTCCATCTCTATATGTGCTATTCTAACTTTGTTTTGAATAGAGTTGAGTGTAATTTTATATTTTCTTGCATATCCACTGATTCACTCACTCGCCTCAGTATTCTCATCTCTACAAAAAACACTTTTTATTATTGTCGACACGTGATCTTCCAGACACCAATGAGCATCAGTCCTTTCATAGTTTGCGGTAGAAATTTCCTTTGAGTTTCACAGACACTTTGAAATCACAAAACTACGTTTGAAGCATTTATCCATTTAATCAAATGGCAAGAGACTAAGTTATATTCTACAAAACCAATGTTAAGAATATTTAGGCAAATGCTAGTTGAACATTTGAAAATTCTCACCAGATCAAGAGTCAAGCTATCGTGCGAGATGAATTAACAATTCATGCGATGTAATTTAAATAGAATTGGAAAATACTGAATAGATATGCTGAGAATATTAATCATCATTTTTTAGCTTGTCACCAAACAACTCATAAGAAGTGACTTTTGGTTGTGTTGTTTAAAATCTACAAAACAAATTGGTCCTCCGTAGTTACTAGATATTAAGTTGCGTTAGACATGGTAAGTTGGTTACACTTCGAATTAAGTTGGATAGCATACCTACAGTTTCATCAATACATGTTATGTAAATGGCTAGCTTGAATGTGAATCATATTGGCATATCAAACAAATTCAGACAACAACTATTCTAGTCAAAGCCAGATTTCCATATCATATGTAGCATACCTTTGAGACTCAATTATTGGAAGACGAACAGCAACAAGTTCACAGAAGAGTTCAATGATCTCTTGAGCAGCCATCATGTTCTCTTCTCTAATAATATGTTCTACCTGCACAGATCACCATCTTAAGAACATTGATATACAAAATAAAATATAAATCAACCATAGGGCAGTGGTTTAAAATTCTGAAACACAAACACAAACAAACGACACAAGACAACATCCTAAGCAAATCAGGTTTACCCTAATACGAGCTGTCGCTTCTTGGCCAGTCTCAAGTAGCTTGGCAATATCGCGTCGCATATTCTTCAACTGAATCTCTCTTCTGTTTCTTAGTAACTTTATCCGCGGGATTGTCAGTTTCAGCAGAGTTTTGCTGAAAGTGCAAACATACATTTGTAAGCAAACCATCTTGCCCGGAAAAAATTAACTACTGAAACTCAGTCCCCATAATTCATACCCAAACAATATAGAACAAATTATGAAATTGTAACAATCTATTACTTTGACTTTATAAACAAAATTATAACAAAGTGTAGTCCTCAGTTTAAAATTGCCGAATCCATGGAATTAAAGCATTAAAAAACGCTGATAAAACGAAATCTATTGTAAACAGTACCACTTGGCAGCTTTAAAACCCTTGCTGAAGAAGGAATCGAGCATCGACATGGCGCGAGTTTCGATGAAGATGAATTTCTCAGAAAAACCTAGAAACCGAAGATTGCAGCGCGTTTACAGAAAACAGAGGTGCGGTGAGTGTATAGGAAAGGAAAGAGATGATAAATTAACGGAGGAGAAAATCAAAGGGTTATGTGTTGGTTGGGGTGGGTCTTTCTTCCTTAACGAGCAAGGATTCTGATTTGATTTCTCAAGAAGGATCTATGAAACTCAGCTCTAGGATTTTTTATTTTTCTCATTTACTTTTTAATTTGTAGCTTATCTAAAAAACAAAAAACTTTTTTATTTGTATTGCTTTTTTCAGTGTTCACTCCGTGTGGGATATCGTGTAATATTTATTTATAAAATAAAAAATTTGTAGTCCTATAAGATTAGGTTTGGATTTATTTTCTAAAATAAGTATATATCTAAGTGGGTCTTTAGTTAAATTATAAAAATAATGTTGTTCTAATTATAAAAGAAAAATTAACTTATTTTTTTAATTTTTTTTAGGCTTAATTCCACTTTGGGCCCCTGATCTTTCAAAAATGAGCGATCGGGGCCCCCCGTATTTAAATGTAGCGGTCAGCCACCCTAACGTTTCAAAAACGTGCGATCGGGGCCCTTCTGTTAAGTTCCGTTAGTTTGACCAAACAGAGCAGTGATGTGGATTTTCTTTTTTATTTTAAGATTAAAATTTTTACCCAGAAATTTCCCACTCAATACACAAACCCAATTCCCCCAAATTTTACCCTAATTTCACCTCAATCCTAACTTAGCAAGCAAGAGAAGAAAAATCGAGAGGTCCCTGTAGTTCATTCATTTATCTATAGTGAATTAATTAATTAAGGTTTCACTAATCAAAATAATTAATCTGGTCAATTAGCAATTAGGCAGACAAATTTGAGCTCTCTCCTTCTTGAAAACCCTAGAACTCACCATCTCTCTCACCTAGCCACCGCCACCCTTCATCCATGGCTGCGCCGTCACCACTACCTTCGACAAAGATCAATCGGCTCCATAACCACTCGCAACTAAACCCCCACTGCACCCCAATCCACAAACCCAGTCCAACAATCTTCTCCACATAACCTAAACACCAGAACCCATAAATCCCCAGATGCAGATCCATTGTCCAAGGGAGGAAAGGATGGGAAGGGAAGTTCAGATCTTTCTCCTCCTGATTTCGATTCCATGGCGTGAGAGAAAGAAGAAATTGAAACGCTGTTGAGGCGGCTCACCACCATCACCATAACGACATCCCCACCGTCCCTTACACCCCACTCCGCTGCAAGTCATGCTCCTCCCTTCTCAACCCCTTCTGCATCGTCGACTTCAACGCCAAGATATGGATCTGCCCCTTCTGCTTCTCCCGCAACACTTTCTATCCTCACTGCGCCCAAATCCAGAGGAGAGAGCGAGAGCGAGATCGAGAGAGAGAGAGCGAGAGAGAGATGCAGAGGAGAGAGCGAGACCGAGAGAGCGAGCGAGTCTGAGAGATTTGGGGTTGTGGGGTGGGGTGATGTTGGGGTGAGGTTGAGGAAGCCATAGAAGGAGGAAGGAGGAAGAAGAAAGAAGAAGAAAGAAAAAGAAGCGTGAAAGAGGGAGAGAGAGGTTCGAGTGTGAGAGAGAGAACTGAGAGGGGTAATTTTTGGGTAAAAAAATAATCTTAAAATAAAAAAGAAAATTCACGTCACTGCTCCGTTTGGTCAAACTAACGGAACTTAACATAAGGGCCCCGATCGCACGTTTTTGAAACGTTGGGGTGGCTGACCGCTACATTTAAATACGGGGGGCCCCGATCGCTCATTTTTGAAAGATCAGGGGCCCAAAGTGGAATTAAGCCTTTTTTTTATAAAATTTGGAAAACAAAAGATCGAATTACAAAACTAAATCCCAATTATGAAGTTGAACTAGAAGGAGGAAACTTCTAGACATGAAGGGGAATATTCTCTCGAGAGGCTTGTTTTGCCAAAGAATTTGTGGTTGCATTAGCTCGCTAAGAATGTGGGAGATAGAAACAGTTCAATCCGATCTCACCTCTCTAACCTTAAATATCAGGTTTTTTAACCAATACGTTTGGACATTATCCAAAAGGATATTTCCAACCTTCAAACAACTATAGTAACATGCAACATCTCTTACACAAGTATTATTGATAATTATCAACCTTCTTGAGATTATCCTTTTAACAAAGGCATGGTATACGATTGCATAGATGATGTTGTCACTACCAGGTTGCATCTCAGATCAATGAGCACAGGGTGCTATGGGTTTAGTCGCTCAACTTTAGGGGCCTTTTTTTCTTGTCTGGTGCCTTGTAGGGTGAGTTGATGCTTTTTTTTCATTGGGTTGTGTTCGACTTTGTTGGTTTTTGGGCCATTTTGAGGTGGATTGTATATCTTTCACATTTTTCTCATCAATATATATTTTGCTTTCGGAAAAAAAAAAACAAGTGTTTATATCTTCAATAAAAAATTAAATTTATTTATGAGAAACCATTGTGGTGATTAGTCCTTTTTTTTTGGCTGCATCGAAAAGCTGTGGTTAGTCCTAATTGATATAAGGGTCAAATTAAATTGTTTATAACCTAATAAGACTATTATTAGGGACTAAATTTATTCATTCTTACTTACACCTAAAATTATTTAGAAAATTTTGACAAAAAATGATATTATATTATAAATTATTTATATTATTAGTTTTCACATAAAAATATTTTTCAGGTAAAATATTCTCCCGAGAGCTTTTTACCCTATAATTAAAACATAAAAAAATTAGAGTATGTATTGTAATTCTCGTACCACATATTATATTATCACATATATATATATATATATATATATATATATATATACTCCTAAGTTATTTAAACAATTTTAAAAATGTTTTCCTCTTGTAAAAAAAAATTAAAAATCAACGTATCGGTCTAGTAGTAAGATGGTCAAACCTCCTGTATGAGAGCACAAATTCGAATCCCAAAAAAAGAAATTTGGTAAGAAAAACATGTAACAGTTTTCCAAACAGATGACGACTTTCGTCAAAGACATTTTTTTTTTTTTAAATTATCGAAAATATTAGTTCTTCATGCACTTAAAAATTATTTCTAATGACATTGATATGATTAAATTGTGATATTCAAGTGTTATGTCACTACCACAAGGGTCACAACCGGTTTCGTAGTAATTTTTGCTTAATTTTTCGGTTTTGTATGTTATAAATTGTTTTAACCATTATTGATATCTATAAATGGCCACAAAATACATTTATATTAGACTCAAATTTTACTAACGGTTTATAAATGCCACAAAAGGCTACAAAAATGCCATATGACGGTTTCCTTGAGCTTTGGTGTTTGGTTCTTCATCATGTTGATGTGGTTTTGAATTGTTAACCCTCCTGCGAGTTCTCTCACGCGGGCGCGAGTTGGGTGTCTTGGACTATTCCGCTAGACAGGTGGTTGGCGTTGAATATGAATGGATTTTCCTTGGATAACCCTGGTCATGCAGGGGTAGGTTGTGGTGTTTTTGATGTTGTTGGCTGGTGGGTCTTTGGCTAGACAGGGTTCATTGGCATTGCTGAGATCTTGAAGGCCGAGCTTTTAGCGATTTTATTTGGCTTGCGAAGTTGTTGGAGTCATGGGTTTAGGCAGATTATCCTATACACCAATTCCATGGTTGTTCTTTCATTAAACACCCACAGAGAAGAGATGTTTGGGTGTCTAACACTATTAAGGTGTTTACAAAATCTTAATGATTGGTGAACACCTCAATAGTTTCAAACACTCAAACACCCTTGATTTGTGGGAGTTAAAAACCAATTTGTGGTGGTTTTTAACCTCACAAAGAAGAGGTGTTTGGGTGTCTAAGACTATTAAGATGTTTACAAATCTTTTTTAGGTATATTTATAGTAATGATTGGTGAACACCTCAATAGTGTCAAATACCGCCGGTTTGTGGGTTGATACAAATATATCATAATGTTGAACCGGACGAAGATACTGAACACCAAACCAGAGAACATATTAGAGAAATAAATACTCCCAAGCTACTTTATTGCGATCAAATTGATACTTTATTACCATAAAATAGATTTGTTCAACCATAAGTCAAATATACAGTTGTGGATGTTATTTTGAAAAGAATGTCGCATAACAAGAAAATTAAAATAAATTAATATAGCTAGAAGGAAGAACAAATAACTGAGAAGATCAAACTCTTGTTGTATTCCATTGGAAAATACATTACAAACAGAAAATCTCAAGCTCCTTGTTTGGGAACCTTCATACTGGTTGCATATACACTTAGATATTTTAATGGAGTCTACTCTCCAACATCCTCAATTATTTGAAAGGAAAAAAAATACTAGCCATTTTCTTAAGACAAATTTCAGTCAGATTGGTAAGTTGCAGTTAGACAAATTTCTTACAGTTACCTCCAATTTCAGGCACGGAGATAGACAAAGATGATGGCCTTCAGTGACTAAACTATTTTCAACATGAGATACTCTGCATGGCTTTACATTGTAGAACTTCACTTGAGGAATAAATCCATTACTGTATACTGCAGGGAAATACTGCTCCTTGGTCCTAACAGGTTGTTGCATAGAACCCATCATTGCAACTTCAGTACATGCTTGCATCCTTGTCATACAAATTTATAAGTCAGTTTACATGATTCACAATCCATTGTAAAATAAAATTAAGATGACAGGTTACTACATAGCATGCTATATTGCTATAGATTATAGAAGTTATTGTAAGAGAAGGGAGAATAATCAATATATACCTGTATCAATATATCGCCTGCCCTCTGTTCGCGGTTTCAATTTTTTCTCTCTAGATTGAAGTAATATTGAAATGTGTTTGGAATCTGAGAATCTCCTAAGGAGTTTGCTTTGTTGTTTACAAGGGTATGCTTATATCTAACAAGTTAGGCTTGTTGATTTGTCTTTGTTAGGGATAAATAGGCGTAATATTGATTTGTCTTTGTTAGGGATAAATAGACGTAATATCCTATGGGATATTCCTTTACTTATTTATTGTTTATTTTGTAATATGCCTCAGAATATTCATAGCATATTCTGTCATTTTATTATTATAAATAACATTGTCTACCTCACACACAATTTGTGGTGAGAGTATCCAATCTTACATGGTATCAGGTTTAGGTTGAAACCCTAGCCTCCACACCTCCTGTGCCGCCACCGTTCTCACCTTTCTCTCTGAATTCATTTCAGTGCACCGTCCTTATTTTCTGTGCATCTGCCTTGTCTTCCGTGCTTTATGTGACCTCGTGCTATGCGCCTAATTTGTCTTTTAGTGCGTCTCCATTTCTTGGGTCACGCGCGCTGCTTCTTGTTTTTAGTGCAACCCTTCATTCCGCCCGCTAGTTCTTGTTTTCAGCGCAGGCTCTCCCTTCCTTTTCCTTGAGCCCCGCGCCGACAAGTCTTGTTTTGCTGGCACCGCAGCTCTGCTCTTGTCAGCACCGACAGCCTCCTCGTGCTTCACGCCGCTGTGCTCACGTTGTCAGCGTGCCAGTCCATGCTTCCTGGAGGCCGACAGCTCTTGTTCTTTTTTGGCTTCTTGTGCACTCATCTTGAGTCCCGTGGCAGAATTATTTTTTTTCATCAGACTTAAATTGTTAGTTTTTGCCTTGTTGCTTTTTCAGATGGCTGATAATGCTACTCCTCCGACTTTTTCCATGAACACTTTGGTGCATATGCTTACGGTGAAACTTAAACCAGACAATTTTCTTCTCTGGCGTAAACAAGTTACTGCTCTTCTTGAGAATCAGTTTTTGTATGATATTGTTGACCCTACCGTTGATCCTCCGTCAAAATTTACTCAACAGACATCTGCACAAACTGTTGCTCAACCAGTACATAATGGTGCTCCTTCTCCAAACTCTCTTTATGCTGAGTGGCAGACTCGAGATCGTAATGTCAACAGTCTGCTTCTTTCCTCCCTCACTGAGGAGGCCTTATCTAAGACTCTAAGTACAACCACTACTCATGATGTCTGGGTTGCTTTACACTCTGCTTACGCCTCACGCAGCAAGGCACGCGAACTACGTCTCCGTGATGAACTTCAACTCATGCGTCGTGGTTCTCTATCAGTTTCTGAGTACGGGTGGAAATTTCGCACTATTTGTGATCAGCTGGCTGCTATTGGTGCATCTGTGCCTAATAATGATAAAGTTCACTGGTTCCTTCGTGGTCTTGACCCCTCCTATGCAAATTTTTCCACAGGTCAGCTTGATCAGGTACCCCTACCTTTCTTTGCTGACATTCTTTGTAAGGTCGAGAGTCATGCTATTTTTCAGGCTTTTCTTGAAGAATATGTGACCCCTCCGCCTGCTGCCTTCCATGCGAGCAATAAGCCCCGCTCTTCTGGTACTCCGTCTTCCACTAGTGGCAACCGTGGAAATTCCGGTGGCGGTTCTCGTGGTGGAAATCGTGGAAACTCTAATGGTGCATCTCGCCAGCGTCGCAATAATGGTGATTATGGTCGCCGTGGCTCTTACACTCTACGCTGTCAAATCTGTCGTGAGCAGGGTCACTATGCTGATAAGTGTCCGGTTCGCTGGGATCGTTCATCTGAGTCTACTGATGACCCTATTTTAGTAGTGTTTTTAGGGCCATTTCTTAGTTTGTTTTGAGTCTTTTTTTTGAGTCTCATGTAGTGTTTCATGCATTCTCATGCATTTTTATCTTTATTTGTGTTTTTACTTTGTTTTAGTAATTTTGTAGTTTTAAAGGGACCTTTCTTGCATTTTAAGTAAGTTTAGGACTTGCATCACTTTTCTATGTTAATTGAGGGTTCTCTTTGCTAATTAGCTCTTGGAGCTTCTAGATTTTTCCTTTGCTTTTTGCTGAAGTTACCAGGTCTGAAACTGTTGAATAAGGAAGGTCAAGAAGCTTGGTGAATAGAATGGAGGATTAAAGAGACTTGAAGAGGAGTTAAGAGAAAGTTCTAGAGGTTTTCCAGCGAGTCAGAGCGCCTAGGCGTGCTCCATTGGCGCCTAGGCGCCAATTGCTTTGTTCCAGGATTTTGGAATTGGCGCCTAGGCATGCTTAATTGGCGCCTAGGCGCCAATTGCCTTCCAGAGGCATTGTTTTCAGCTGGAATTGGCGCTCAGGCGTGCTTAATTGGCACCTAAGCGCCCAGACTCGTCTAGTTTGCCTATAAATTGGTTTTTTGACATTTCTCTTGGGACCTTTTGTCATTTTCTCATATTTTAATAAGTTAGAAGAGAGGGTTTGGGTTCTAGAGCTTGAGGATCTTTCTCCAAGTCCTATGATCCAGGTTTTATCTTTCTTTTCTTGTATGGATTTCATAGCCATGCTTGGCTAAAACCCCTTTTGCTTTGGGTTCTTTGTAAGGCTTTGGATGTTTTAGCTTTAATTCTTTTTCTATTCATGTTGTTTTGAGTAAACCCTTGAATCTCACTCCTGTGCTTTATCTTTTAATCTTGAATGCATGCTAGCTTTTTGCTTTTCTATAATCATAACGGAAGTTTGTTATAGAATTGGGACTTGTTGTGGGATTACCTCTTCTATGCTTGCTACTAAGAATAGAGGAAGGGTTGGGGTTTGTTGGCCTGAATTGCATGCTTAGTGCCTTTAACAAATGTTTAGGTTGTCAAGGAATTGTGCCTAACTTTTGACTTGAGAGGATTGTCTATGCGAGGCATCGATTGATGATTGATTAGGCTAGAGCATCAAGGAGAGACTCAGAGTTTTGTGGATAGAATAGGTTGACTAAAACTGAATTAGTTAAGCAAGAACCCAAGGCATGCTCACCATTGTTCTTCACACACTTATATTTCAATTGCTTGTTAATTAATCACCTAAACAATCAACCTTAAAACTGAATTTTACTCGCTTTCCTACCGTGAACTCGAGGCTTAAACTGAATTCGCATACTAATTCCCTGTGGTTTGATAAATTAAAACCGGGTAGATTCTGTACTGTAAGGCCCTAAACTCATTTTGTACTATTCAAGTGGAAAATTGAATAAAAATGAAGGTTTTGACAAGGTTTGAGTTTTGACAGATTCTGACTATCACTTTGTACGAATTTTTAGAGGGTCTTAACGACCTCATTTGGGAAACCTTCCTTCATGAGAGTTGTAGCCCTTTAAGTTAAGAAAATTCTCCAAGTGGTTTTAGGTCATTCCAAACTCGGTAGCTCGCGATATCCAAGTTTTAGTGACAATGGTTATGGCTGTACAGTGCCAGCGGATTAATTGGTTAATTTTTCTTTTAATTCCGATTTTACATTTATTTTTAATGAAAAGGGATTAAGTTTCCATTTAGTTCAGACCTGCTTAAGTGTGTGATTAGTGGGTCTAGGGCTTGCCTTGTTTTGGGCTTAAAAAGAAGAAAAATCAAGACCCTAGCCCATCTACAGTGTAGCCGCAAGTTGATAAAGGGTGAAAGGGGGAAAGAAACCCTTATTTTTTCCTCCTCATGCAGAAATAGAAGTGCATCACTCACGTAAGAAAAAACAGAAGAAAGAAAAGAGAAGAAGAGAGAAAGAAAGAGAGAGGTCGGGAGAGAGGGAAGTGAGAAACGCAAGGGAGAAGAAAAAGGGAGCAGCCGAGAAAGAGGGAAAGGAAAGGGAGAGGAGCCGTGAAGAGAAGGCAGCAGCAGCCCTAGAGTTTAACCTAGAGCCGCCGCTACCTCCTTGCACCCTAGAACCGCCGTCCACCGCACGCACGAGGAAGGGAAGCCGATCGCGAGAGAGAGATCGAGGGAACGAGAGGGAGAGATCGAGTGGAGAAGAAGAAAAGGGACTGGACAACAGCTGTTAGGTTCTTTCTACAGCAAAAAATCCTTCTTTTCATCAAGGTTTTAGCAAGGTAAGGGCTGGTCCTAGGAAGGGTAGATTACCTAGGAATCCTTGCTATGTTTTGCCATGAATCATGTTGTGTTTTTGAAGGTTTTTCATGAGTTCTGGGAATGAGGTGCTTGCTGGAATTTTGCTTGAAAATACCATGCCTTCTAATCTATATTTGTTGCAATTGCCATGGATCTATCATCTCATGTGGAGTTCATATGATAACTTGCTAAATTTGAATTGTTTTCCACTTGTTGCAACATGATTAGTGATGTTTGTTGATGATGGTTCAAATATGGAAATTTTGGGTGTTTGGATTGATGGTTGGGGCTGTACTAAGTCTTATGTGAATGAAGGGAAAGAAAAGAAAAAGTGTTGTAAAACCCTAGAGCCATTTTGATGGTTCGGCCGAACCTAGATTTGAGGTTTCGAGCCATTCTTTTCTTTCGTTTTCTTGCACAAGTTGTTAGACGCCCGATTGATTTATTTGCCATGATTATGTGTTTGAAAGACATGCAAATTATGACTATGGGTATGCATATGCGTTGTATTATGCTTATTAGAGAATTCGTTACAAAGGGTCGCTCACCT
This sequence comes from Lotus japonicus, assembly GCF_012489685.1. NCBI lineage: Eukaryota > Viridiplantae > Streptophyta > Magnoliopsida > Fabales > Fabaceae > Lotus > Lotus japonicus. The sequence goes on along the minus strand of NC_080042.1, from coordinate 31,360,766 downwards.
AGCTGTAATTCCCGATGTGACTGTGATTGTTCTATCGTTATATTTATTCGATGCATGTGTAAGACTCTAGGATAATGTTAGAGCCTTAACCAAGAGAATGAGACTTAAATCGCTTGCAAGTAAAAATGTGATTAATCGGTCATAGGTCTAGTGAAGACTATGGGTCATGAGAACGATGGTGCCGTTAGAGACAAACGGTAGCTTGCACGCAAGGGAGATTTTGTGGATCAGTGGATCCTCGTGATTTGGTTGACTGCGGTCACCGTGAGAATTGTGAATTGTGGATCATTGCGTATCCATGTGATTGTACATCTGCGGATGTATGTGATTGGCCAAGGTGTTTTGGTGGGTTGTGTGATGTGAGGATGCGCTAGTCTAACTGACTAACTGCCATAAAACTTAAATTACATAAACGATTACTGTGCTTTATGATATGAATTATGATTATGTTATTTGCGACCTGACCCTTGCGCTACTTGTTTATTTGTTATTTGTGGGGGGGGGGGTAGATGGTTCTGGCGACGACCACAACGTCGATCCATACCTGGAAACTGTAAGGCCCAAGTTTTTAAACTTATGCCAAGTAAATAGAATCCTATTCACGATTAGGGTTGATGTATCGTGAAGGGAAACCTGAACTAGAGTTTACCAAATGAAATGAATGTATGAAGGAGAAAGTTCAGGAAAAGTCTGAGGATTGTATCGAAGTCGATAAAAGTTATAGCACGATCGTTATACGCTTAAACCTAGGTCAGAAACCCTAGTATATAGCTAGTTTTCACTTTTAGGCACGATGGAAGTTAATTCCAAAAATCTTCAGAGAAATGATAGAACTTCTCTTTTTCCATATATCAAAATCATTTCGAGGCGAAACTCTAGGATCTACGAACGTCCGATTCCAATCATCGGAAGTTTGCCGAAACCGAAACCCTGGTATTTCAAAACCCTAGAATCACTCGACAATGAAGACTTTTTCTATTCAGAGCTTCAAATGAAGATTCTACACGCGTACACCCATTTCTCTTGATGATTTCAATCTTTCTTCAGAAGGAAGTTTTCTATTCCGACATCCGATGCAAAAAGCAACTTATTGGGTAAAATAGTTTTACACCGACTATGCATTAGTTGCCAAAAATACAAGGAGACATCTTTATAGTTTTGGAATTCTTTTGCCAAAACATATCTTAGAATTCATGGAGAATGAAGCCGGAAAAATCAGATTCGCGAAACTTTCATTTTACCGCGTTTTGCCAACCTCTATATATAGCCAAGAAAAGAGAAAATATCACAAAAACTCACCCAAAACCCACCCAAAGGCCGCGAGTTTGAGAGGAGAGGAGGAGAAGAAGATTTTGTTCAATCCTTGCTTGATCGTCGATCAATCAGTTGCTGCTTCAAGGTTTCGAGGTATAGTCGCTAATCCTTACCTCTGATCGCTTTTTCCATAGCTTTTCTATAGAATTTTCTGAGCTGATAGTTTTGAGGTTTTTGCAAAACTATCCTGAATATTTCATTTCTGATTCTAAACCTCTTCCTTATGTGCCCAAGATCACTTCTGCCGGATTAGATTTTCCGTTATGTCGCCGAAATTCCGCCGGAATCAATTTTAGCCTTAAATACCCATTTTTGGAGTAAAGCTTCAACCTTTAGGCTGAAAACTATCGCCTTAGCTTAGTGCTAGTAGGATTAGTTGTCATAAACGTCGTTGGTGACGTCCCTGTCAAATTTGCTTTTTGGGATTTCAGTTTTGAAATTCTAAGTTAAAAATCATGACCAAAATACCCCTGCGACAGTTTTTGATCCGATAATTTTTCCGAGTTCAGAATACTCTTAGTTACGGCTAATGATAGCATAGGAACCAAGTTTGATCGAAGAAAAATCGAGTCCTACAATTACCAAAAGTGGCCGAACCTATAGGGGGGGAGGAGGAAAATTTCCTTTTCCGAAAACTTGTCCTTTCGCGCTAGATTATCGTACCTCGGAGTATGTACTACTTCGGGTAACCTTAGTGAGCATTGATAGCTTAGTTTCCGATAGATTCTGATAGTATTCTGTGGTTTTACTTTAAAGGTGCTTTTGAGGATTTTCCTGAGGAACAACACTTTGATTGTGAGGAAACGTTCGAAGATCATTCTGGAGAACCTACAGGTGAGGGCATCTCACTGAATCTCTAGTTAATGCTTAGGGTCGATGCTTTCGACATTGTTTACTGTTTATGCACTTGTTTGTGTTTGATTGGAAAAATGTTTTCTGAGGCTTCGGCTGACAATGTAGATCATTCATCTACTGAATGTTTTTGGAGAGTGAATTACATGCTAAGTGCTAATTGGGTAATTTAGGATGTGTGATGCATGCCTTATATGCTAAGTGCTACGTGGTTATTGCTTAATATGTTGATATATGACATGTTGGTTGATTGTGCTGAGTTATTATGCTTTTGCAATGAAATCTGAGATTCTGAGTGGTGAGAATAGCGGGCAGGTCATGCCGATTTTATTTTGAGAGTTTTGAGAAAGTTTGACGGGACGAACGGAGTTCGGGCCTTGTTATGGTTTTGATGGATCGAGACATTCTCTGGAGTCATTTGGGGATTAGTAGATCCCGGGAACTTATAAGAATTGCGATAAGACTAAAAGGATATCATTTTGTAAAGAAAATTCATAAGACATTAAACAACCTCTAAGTCTTCAACAATGTTTATAAACTCGAAAGGAAGCTTTGGATGCAAATCTTAGTTGTGGAAAGCGAGAAGTGTCGTCGGATCCCAAGTGTTGAGAAGTGTTGAGTATGTCGATGTTCTTGTGCTGTTGGAGCAGCTGTGTTGAGTATGTTGATGCTCTCGTGCTGTTGGAGCAGCTATGTGTTGTTGGGCTATCCTGGGGATAAGTTCGGGAAACCATTAGTTTCCGAGAGTGTGATACTCTGTGCTCGTTGAGCAGTTGTGACCATCGGATTGAGATGAGTCGGATGATTTGTGTAACGCCCCGATTTCTCGAGTGTTACACAGTAACTAATTAACCAATTTTCGTAAAGAGTTTTCGTCGATTCACTTATTAATCTTCAGTTAATGACAAACCTTTCATTTTACGAAAACTCTTGAAACATAACCTTTCCAAAAACACGCGGAAGTAACCAACATCGTAAAACTTTTTAAATAACCAACTGTAAAGAGTACGAAACAAAGGCCTGAATGAAAATAAAGATTACATCAAAACTTGTTCATTCGAATTTAAGCAATAAAATTGTTCGATACCAACACTTCGGAAACTCTCAACCCCAACAGAAAACAAAAGACTCTCAACCCAAACCCTATTCCTTAGCCTCTTCCTCTTCCTCTAAAGTGTAGTCGTCCTCCAGTATTGGCACGTCACGTAGCATCAACTCCCAAGAATGAGTCATCGCCATTATCTTCACGACCATCTACCCCCCCCAAACAAACACATAGCAAACAAGCAGGGTCAGGTCCAACAAAAGAATGATAATGACAAAATCAACAACAACATATATAATATAAGTACATTATATGTCTTTTATGGGAAAGAGTCAGTTACTAACGGAATCTCACTTCACACAACCCACCAAAACTTCCATGGCCATAATCACGATCATCCGCAGATGAACAAATCTCGGAGGGGACTCACCGTACAACCCTCAATCATGTGGGGGGACTCACCGTCCGCCAGACTCACCGTCCGTCCACAGAATCACAAGGCGACCGCAGTCAGCCAATCACGTGGGGACTCACCGTACAACCCACAAAACACCCTCGCGTGCAAGGTACCATCGTTCTCATGGTCCATAGTCCTCACCAGACCTATGTCCAATTATTCACATTTACTTGCAAGCGAGTTTATTACACTTTTCTCTTTGTTAAGTCTCTAAAATCAATCCTAGAGTCTTATCATACTCTTTATACAACAACCTTCACAACACAACATTCACGGGTTACAAGGGAATTACGGCTAGGTGAGCGACCCTTGAACCATTAACTCAGAAAATAAATATAATCCACGTAAAGGAACGCAAGAACATTCACTCATGCATAATATATCATCGCAACTTCAACATATTGACAGCAGAAACAACTTTCACAAAAATAGAGCCACAGAATGCATCTTTCAACCAAAAATCACATATGATACCTTTCTAGAAAGCTATTTTAAATATATACAACTCTCTAGTTAAAATCATTTTCATTTGAGCCCCAGAATTAGGTGATATTACTCCTTAAAGTTTCTGTCCGACACAGGGAAAAACAGCAAGTATGACAGTTACCCAAAACGACCTACAACACACAATACTAGACCAAAATTTATGATCTTTATATGCCTGGAGAGCTCTTTCGAAGATCTACAATTTGTATTTTAATCATTTCTTTATTTGACGACCAGAAACAAGTGAAAATAGGACCTGAAGTTTACTGTCCAGCACAGAAATCTGACAGAGAATGCATCTGCCATCAATTTCGTTTAAGCCATTCTATTCTAAGGGTTCTAAGTCATCTACCAGCATCAAATATAGTAACATGTTCACAGTGTAACCCAATATGACCTGGAAAAGTCCAGCACACATCGCATATTCAAAACCTCAAGCACATCAATCAAGTTCATACATAAAATCATGTCAAAGCATGGCAAGAATCATAATTTTTCCAAGAAAACTCATGATATAACCCCTATTCTACCCAAAAGATCCTAAGACCAGCCCTTACCTTGTTTGGTGATGGAAAAACAGAAGTTTGGAGATGGAAAGAAGGTTCAAAAGCTGCTGTCCTCGTTCTCTATTTCCTCTCCCTCGCGAATCCCTCTCTACTCGTGTTCTCTCCCTTGCTCGCGTGCGTGACCGGCGACAATGGTGGTGGCTTGGGCGGCGGCTCCCTTCTCTTCTCTCACACGTTCTCTCTTTTCTCCCTTCTGCTCTCTCTTTGTTTTTCACGTGGAGGTGCTGTAGTGTATCTCTGTTTTCTGATTGTGGAAGAATAGGGTTTCCCCCCTTGGCTAAAATCCCATGCAACCCACAAGTGGGCTAGGGTTTTGTTTTCCACAAGCCCGACCCAAGTCCAACCTTAACCCACCAGTCTAATTACCTAATCAGACCTGAAACTTACTAAAACCTAAGCCCTCAAAGGTAAATTCATAATTAAATTCGGACTTAGAAGAAAAACAATGTAATAATCCCGCTGGCACTGTACAGCCGGAACTACGTTCACTAAAACGGGGATATCTGGAGCTACAGATATCGGATCGACACGAAACCACTTGGAGAGTTTTCTAGACTTGAAGGTCTACAACTCTCATGAAGGAAGTTTTCCCAAATGAAGTCGTTAAGACCCTCTAAAAATTCACACAAGTTGACAGTTCTAATTTGCCAGTTATCAAACATTAGCTAAAACTTCAATTTTATTCAAACTTCCATAAAATTGTTCCAAATTGAACTTAGGGCCTTACAATACCACCCCCCTTAAAATAGTTTCGCCCTCGAAACTTAAGGGTTTACAAATAAATCGGGATGTGACTCCCGCATCTTATCCTCTAACTCCCAGGTCGCATCACCGGTTTCTTGGTTCCACACGACCTTCACTAAAGGTACCTCCTTGTTTCTTAAGCGCTTTATACTTCGATCGACGATCTTGATGGGTGGCACCTCCATTGTCAGATCATCTCTCTGCTGTATATCGTCTGGCGTAATCACATGCGAATCATCTGCCATGTACTTCCGCAACTGCGACACATGAAGAACGTCATGGATGTTGGATAGGAACGGTGGTAGGGCGATCCTGTACGCCACCGGTCCAACTCGCTCCGTGATCTGGTATAACCCAATAAACTTCGGAGTAAGCTTCTTGGACTTGATTGCCCTTCCGACACCTGTCATCGGGGTAACCCGCAAGAAGACATGGTCTCCGGCCTGAAATTCCAACTCCTTTCGTCGGTTGTCGGCGTAACTCTTTTGGCGACTCTGCGCGGTCCTCATCTTTTCCTGAATTCTCCTGACTTCCTCGGTGGTCTGTTGCACCGATTCCGGGCCAATCACCAAATTTTCTCCATCTTGATGCCAGCATAAGGTCGTACGACACCTCCGACCGTACAAAGCTTCGTAAGGTGCCATGCCGATGCTCGCATGGAAACTATTGTTGTAAGTGAATTCGATCAATGGCAACATCTCATCCCAACTGCCCTTGTGATCCAACACACAGGCCCGTAGCAAATCTTCCAGCGACTGGATTGTCCTCTCTGTCTGCCCATCGGTTTGTGGATGATAGGCAGAGCTCAATCTCAACGTAGTTCTGAGGGCCTGCTGCAAGGCTCCCCAAAAGTGAGAGGTAAACCTCGGATCTCTGTCTGACACGATGCTGGTCGGTACACCATGTAGACGCACAACCTCAGCCACATAAATGTCCGCCAATTTCTCCACCTTGTACTTCAGGTTGATCGGGATAAAATGAGCGGTCTTTGTCAAACGATCAACAACAACCCAAATTGCATCGAACTTCCTCCGAGTTAAAGGTAAAGCCGTCACGAAGTCCATAGAAATACTGTCCCACTTCCACTCTGGGACATCTAGTGGTTGCAGCTTCCCTGCGGGCTTCTGATGCTCTACCTTCGCCTTCTGACATGTCAGGCAAGTAGAAACATACTCAGCAACCTGCTTCTTCATCCCAGGCCACCAGAAGTGAAGTTTCAAGTCCTGATACATCTTGTTCATTCCGGGATGGATACTCAGTCTACTCTTGTGTCCTTCATCCAGGATCAATCTTCTCATCTCTACATCGTCAGGCACACATATTCGTCCCTTGCATCGCAGAATATTGTCATTCCCAATAGAGAACTCTGGTGCCTTTCCCTGAGTCACACGGTCTCGCCACTCAGCTGTCCCTTCATCAGTCTCTTGTCTAGACTTGATCTCTTCCAAAAGTCCACTTGACACCGTCACCATTCCGAAACTCAGTCTTCCTGGTGCGAGCTTAACGTTCAAGCTCAGATCTCGGAAAGCCTCCAACAGTTCTAACTCCTTGACCATCATTGAGGACACATGTATAGCCTTCCGGCTGAGAGCGTCGGCTACGACATTGCTTTTCCCCGGATGGTACTGTAGAGTGAACTCATAGTCCTGAAGGAATTCCATCCACCTCCGCTGCCTCATGTTCAGATCCTTCTGATCAAATAAGTACTTTAAACTCTTATGATCGCTGTAGATCGTGAACGTACTGTCATAGAGATAGTGTCTCCAAATCTTGAGAGCATAAACTATGGCAGCCAACTCCAAGTCATGTGTGGGGTAGTTCTTCTCATGAGTCTTCAACTGCCTTGAAGCATAGGCAATTGCTTTCTTATCTTGCATCATTACACAACCTAAACCATTGTGTGACGCATCACAGTACACGTCATAAGGTTCTCCTTCCTTAGGTAAAGCTAGTATGGGTGCGGTGGTCATCCGCTTCTTCAAATCCTCGAAACTAGCCTCACACTTCTCCGTCCACGCAAACGGTTGATTCTTCTTTGTCAACTGGGTCAACGGCGAAGTCAACTTTGCATAATCTTTGACGGATCGTCTATAATAGCCAGCAAGCCTGACAAAGCTTCTGATGTCGCTTGCTTTCTTTGGTTGCTCCCATGACAGAATCGTCTCGATCTTGCTAGGGTCAACAGCCACACCCTGACTTGATATGACATGACCTAGGAACTTCACCTCTTCCATCCAAAACTCACACTTTGAGCCGTTCGCATACAGCTGTTTCCCCCGCAACACGCCCAACACCTGGCGCAGATGCTCCTCATGTTCCTCTCTACTCTTCGAGTAGATTAGGATGTCATCGATGAATACTACCACGAACTTGTCCAGGAATGGTCTGAACACTCTGTTCATGTAGTCCATGAACACTGCGGGTGCATTAGTAACCCCAAACGGCATCACAAGATATTCATAATGCCCGTATCGAGTCCTGAATGCGGTCTTCTGGATGTCAGATTCCTTGACTCGGATCTGATGGTATCCTGACTTAAGATCTATCTTCGAGAAGATCACCGCTCCTCTAAGTTGATCCATTAAGTCGTCTATCCGAGGCATCAGATAACGATTCTTCACGATCACTTTGTTGAGTTGTCGGTAGTCCACACATAGTCTGGACCTTCCATCCTTCTGCTTCACCAACAGCACTGGTGCACACAAACGCACACAGGCGTACACCTTGGGCGCAAAAGGGATTCCAAAGCCCACTCTTCCTTCGATTGACATTCCATCAATCGATCTCAGAGTTCAAACATCTTAATATAATCAAACACTTAGTCTCAAGTATCACGGCAATGATACTAACTACAGACAATCTCACAGCCAAGCAAACATCTTAGCAAACAAGTCTACCCAATCTCACCGTGAAGCTTTGAAAACATCTTTATCAAAAACAAAAACACAACGAGTTCGGAAACTCGTAAGCCCAAAACCCTTAGTGCTCTGGTTTCTGAACCGGAGCTCTGATACCACAATGTAACGCCCCGATTTCTCGAGTGTTACACAGTAACTAATTAACCAATTTTCGTAAAGAGTTTTCGTCGATTCACTTATTAATCTTCAGTTAATGACAAACCTTTCATTTTACGAAAACTCTTGAAACATAACCTTTCCAAAAACACGCGGAAGTAACCAACATCGTAAAACTTTTTAAATAACCAACTGTAAAGAGTACGAAACAAAGGCCTGAATGAAAATAAAGATTACATCAAAACTTGTTCATTCGAATTTAAGCAATAAAATTGTTCGATACCAACACTTCGGAAACTCTCAACCCCAACAGAAAACAAAAGACTCTCAACCCAAACCCTATTCCTTAGCCTCTTCCTCTTCCTCTAAAGTGTAGTCGTCCTCCAGTATTGGCACGTCACGTAGCATCAACTCCCAAGAATGAGTCATCGCCATTATCTTCACGACCATCTACCCCCCCCAAACAAACACATAGCAAACAAGCAGGGTCAGGTCCAACAAAAGAATGATAATGACAAAATCAACAACAACATATATAATATAAGTACATTATATGTCTTTTATGGGAAAGAGTCAGTTACTAACGGAATCTCACTTCACACAACCCACCAAAACTTCCATGGCCATAATCACGATCATCCGCAGATGAACAAATCTCGGAGGGGACTCACCGTACAACCCTCAATCATGTGGGGGGACTCACCGTCCGCCAGACTCACCGTCCGTCCACAGGATCACAAGGCGACCGCAGTCAGCCAATCACGTGGGGACTCACCGTACAACCCACAAAACACCCTCGCGTGCAAGGTACCATCGTTCTCATGGTCCATAGTCCTCACCAGACCTATGTCCAATTATTCACATTTACTTGCAAGCGAGTTTATTACACTTTTCTCTTTGTTAAGTCTCTAAAATCAATCCTAGAGTCTTATCATACTCTTTATACAACAACCTTCACAACACAACATTCACGGGTTACAAGGGAATTACGGCTAGGTGAGCGACCCTTGAACCATTAACTCAGAAAATAAATATAATCCACGTAAAGGAACGCAAGAACATTCACTCATGCATAATATATCATCGCAACTTCAACATATTGACAGCAGAAACAACTTTCACAAAAATAGAGCCACAGAATGCATCTTTCAACCAAAAATCACATATGATACCTTTCTAGAAAGCTATTTTAAATATATACAACTCTCTAGTTAAAATCATTTTCATTTGAGCCCCAGAATTAGGTGATATTACTCCTTAAAGTTTCTGTCCGACACAGGGAAAAACAGCAAGTATGACAGTTACCCAAAACGACCTACAACACACAATACTAGACCAAAATTTATGATCTTTATATGCCTGGAGAGCTCTTTCGAAGATCTACAATTTGTATTTTAATCATTTCTTTATTTGACGACCAGAAACAAGTGAAAATAGGACCTGAAGTTTACTGTCCAGCACAGAAATCTGACAGAGAATGCATCTGCCATCAATTTCGTTTAAGCCATTCTATTCTAAGGGTTCTAAGTCATCTACCAGCATCAAATATAGTAACATGTTCACAGTGTAACCCAATATGACCTGGAAAAGTCCAGCACACATCGCATATTCAAAACCTCAAGCACATCAATCAAGTTCATACATAAAATCATGTCAAAGCATGGCAAGAATCATAATTTTTCCAAGAAAACTCATGATATAACCCCTATTCTACCCAAAAGATCCTAAGACCAGCCCTTACCTTGTTTGGTGATGGAAAAACAGAAGTTTGGAGATGGAAAGAAGGTTCAAAAGCTGCTGTCCTCGTTCTCTATTTCCTCTCCCTCGCGAATCCCTCTCTACTCGCGTTCTCTCCCTTGCTCGCGTGCGTGACCGGCGACAATGGTGGTGGCTTGGGCGGCGGCTCCCTTCTCTTCTCTCACACGTTCTCTCTTTTCTCCCTTCTGCTCTCTCTTTGTTTTTCACGTGGAGGTGCTGTAGTGTATCTCTGTTTTCTGATTGTGGAAGAATAGGGTTTCCCCCCTTGGCTAAAATCCCATGCAACCCACAAGTGGGCTAGGGTTTTGTTTTCCACAAGCCCGACCCAAGTCCAACCTTAACCCACCAGTCTAATTACCTAATCAGACCTGAAACTTACTAAAACCTAAGCCCTCAAAGGTAAATTCATAATTAAATTCGGACTTAGAAGAAAAACAATGTAATAATCCCGCTGGCACTGTACAGCCGGAACTACGTTCACTAAAACGGGGATATCTGGAGCTACAGATATGGGATCGACACGAAACCACTTGGAGAATTTTCTAGACTTGAAGGTCTACAACTCTCATGAAGGAAGTTGTCCCAAATGAAGTCGTTAAGACCCTCTAAAAATTCACACAAGTTGACAGTTCTAATCTGCCAGTTATCAAACATTAGCTAAAACTTCAATTTTATTCAAACTTCCATAAAATTGTTCCAAATTGAACTTAGGGCCTTACAATTTGGAGATCATCGTGAGTTATGTGTTGTTGTGAAGAAGTGTCTTTTGTCGCAGAATCGACTTTACCTTAGGGTAAGCTTTTAGAGACTTTAATTTACCTAGAACACGTGGCGACGTGTCGAGTGAGATTCGGAGACGTTGTTTGACTAATCATCCTGCATTCATGCAACATTAATGAGGTATTAACACAGGACGTACTCTGGACCTCGTCGGTTTCCAAAATGGTCATAAGACCCGGAATGCTATGTAAGAGCGTTTGTAGACGTCTCTTGTAGCAGACCGAAATGGCAGACCTACGGGTTTACTGCTGATCTGACTACGTGTGGTTGTTGGAGTAAGAGGTATGCGGGCCGAAATGGTCCCACTGTGGCTGGTGTTAGGGCTGATCCGTTTGATGTCCATCCGTTCCGGAATGCATGTGGTTAACTGGGTTAACCGTCATTTGCATATCATGCAACATGCATACTAATTTAGTTGTTGAGTGTGATTGGTAATTGTTAATCCTATTTGGAACATGCTATCTGTTATTATTGCGTTTATATTATTGTGGAATGTGCAACCCTAGGAATGTTATCTCTAATTATAAGCCTAAGTGGCTATTTATTATCTGTACCTATTGGGTTTAATATCTACATAGTTCTTTGGAGTTGACCCTCGCGTCTTCTGTGTGTGTTTTGGCGGACAACGCCTTTTGTTAGATGTCCATTGCGGATTGGTTCACAATGGTCCACCCTTCGGGGGGGATCAGATATGAGATGATTGACCAGGATGACCCCGGTTCGTGGGTGGTAGACCCCGCTAGCCACCGCGCGACCTATTCCGAGAGGATCATGGAGGATATGGTAGATAGGGGAGGACTCTTGGTAGAGGGAGTATTGAGGAGGTGCTCTGTCAGCTTCAACTTGCCACCGGGTGTGCATTGCGGACCAGGAGCAGGAGGACCACCACCACCACCGTTGTCTTCAGACGAGGAGGATCCCTCAGAGAAGGAGCCAGTGGGAGTGCCTTCGGCAGAGTCTAGTGCACCCTCCGTTGCTGTCATAGATGACCATGGATCGGGCCCTAAGCCCGTGAGTCCAACATCGGAGCGCATTGCGGTTGCGAGGGGAGGACGGATAGGGTTGGTAGACTTAGTTGTTCTGGATTCTGATTCAGACGACGATCATGCTAGCACATAGTTTTGAGTGTTGGTATGAGCTCCTCGAGATAGGATTAGTGTAGGAGTAGAGTCTTAGCTCTGACAGTCATTGCTTCATTTGTTTCTTTGGGGGACAGGGTAGTTCCGCCTATAGCTTTTTGTGTGGTTTCCTTACGGGAATCACAAAGAGTTGGTTGGACTTAGGAGGTCTTATTTTCAGACCATTGGGTCAGCTTATTCTCAGTTTTGAGGGATAGTGTTGCGGACACTTCTCCTTTTCATTTGGTTTGTACATATTGCCTACGGGCGTTACACTTTCTTACCCGTCACTGGAGGTTCACTCGTGACGAGGTTGCTACTTACAGCGGGGGCTGTTATATATATTGTATATTAGTTTTATTGCTTTTCGCATTTGGGTTTTATTTAATTCAGTCTTGTCTTAGTTGTTATCGAAAAAAAAAATATTCACGTTTTTCCGCATTAAGTTTATTTTTGGTTACTAAAGTGACGCCACCGAAATCGGGGTGTTACATTGTGGTATCAGAGCACGGTCGAGTCTTTCGGGAGTTGTTGGGGAATAGGTCTTCTGTGCTAGGTTGTGTGACTTTGCAAAGAGTGAAAATTGATTGTTTGCAAGCGATTCTTCGCTTAAAATTGATTGGAGTTATTGCTTACTCATATTGTATAGTGATGCTAGATGCTATCTTATGATGAGTACTGACTGTTTGCTTCCTTTAACAGAACATGGTGAATACCAATCAGTTAGCTGAGATGATGGCCACTATGGCCCAAGCCGTGACCGCACAAGCGAATGACAATGCTATGAGGCGTGCTGCTGAAGAAGCACGTGAACAGCATCAACGCCAGAGGGAAGTAACTCTGGACCAAAACAAAGGTCTCAATGATTTCAGGAGGCAAAACCCACCAAAGTTCTCTGGTGGTACTGACCCAGACGCAGCGGATCTCTGGATCCAGGAAATCGAGAAGATTTTCGGCATTCTGCAGACAGTTGAGGGTGCCAAGGTGGGCATGGCGACTTATCTTCTGCTAGGAGATGCTGAGTACTGGTGGAAGGGCACCAGGGGAATCATGGAAGCCAACCATGAAGAGATTAACTGGAACTCTTTCCGAACCGCATTCTTGGAGAAGTATTTTCCAACAAGTGCCCGGGATGAGAGGGAGGCGCAGTTTCTGACACTCCGTCAGGGAGGTATGTCTGTACCGGAATTTGCTTCGAAGCTGGAGTCTTTGGCGAAGCATTTTCAATTCTTTAATGATCATGTGGACGAGCGCTACATGTGCAAGCGCTTCGTTAATGGACTGAGGCCGGATATTGAGGACTCAATGAGGCCACTGGGAATCATGCGATTCCAATCTTTGGTTGAGAAGGCCACGGAGGTGGAACTGATGAAGAACCGGAGGCTAAACCGGGTTGGAACTGGAGGGCCGATGAGGTCGGGCTCTCAGAATATTCAGAACAGAGGGAGGTTTCAAAACAGGAGGCCGTATCAGCGTCCTGCTGGTAGAGGGTTTGCGACAGGATCTTACAGACCCATGGTGGGTGCTGCTGGTGGTTATGGAGGTCAGACTCAGAACAGGGAGCTGACTTGCTTCAAGTGTGGGAAGCCGGGGCACTTTGCTCGCGCTTGTCCCGACACGAGACCTCAATGCTTCAATTGTAACAAGTTGGGGCATACTGCTGCTCAGTGCAGGGCACCAAAGGCGGAACCAACCGTCAACACTGCTCAAGGAAAGCGTCCTGCTGCAAAGGCGAGAGTCTACACCATGGATGGTGAAGATGCTGAGGGAGTCGATGGACTGATTAGAGGCGACTGCGAGATTGACGGTAATCTCCTATCCGTACTTTTCGATTCCGGTGCAAGACATTCTTTTATCTCTAGAGAGTGTGCAATCAGATTAAGACTTCCTATTACTGCTTTAAGCTTCGATCTGATAGTTACTACTCCTGCCAAGACTCTACTTGCTAATACTGCATGTATGTACTGTCCGATAACCTATAACAATAGAGTCTACCATGCTAACCTAGTATGCCTAACTCTTAAGAACCTAGATATTATCCTAGGAATGGATTGGTTGTCCCGTTATCATTGTCTTTTGGACTGCAACCGAAAGAGAGTGGTATTTCCTGATTCGGATCTTTCCAAGTATCTATCTGCTAATCACATTAGCGTCTCTTTGAACGAGGGATCTCAAGAGTATTCCGTTCTGCTGAGTTTGGAGAGTAAAGGGAATCCGGAAGTTGATAGTATTCCAGTGGTGAAGGAATTCATGGATGTTTTTCCTGGCGATGTACCTGGATTGCCGCATGTACGCGACATTGAGTTTGCTATAGACATCGTATCGGGAACGGGGCCGATTTCGATTGCACCGTATCGTATGGCACCTGCGGAGCTAGTGGAATTGAAGTCCCAACTAGAAGATCTTTTGTCGAAGGGATTTATTCGACCAAGCGTTTCACCTTGGGGAGCGCCAGTCTTATTGGTGAAGAAGAAGGACGGGAAATCGAGGTTATGTGTCGACTACCGACAATTGAACAAGGTAACCGTCAAGAATAGGTATCCGTTACCTAGGATTGATGATTTGATGGATCAACTGCGAGGAGCTGCAATATTCTCGAAGATCGATCTGAAGTCACCTATCATCAAATCAGGGTCAAGACCGAGGATATCCAGAAGACGGCATTCAGAACCCGTTATGGACACTATGAGTACTTAGTGATGCCATTTGGGGTGACAAATGCACCGGCAATATTCATGGCTTACATGAATATGACTTTCCATACATTCTTGGATCGATTCGTCGTAGTATTTATCGACGATATTCTAATATACTCAAAGAATGCTGAGGACCATGAGGAGCACTTGCGACAAGTTTTACAAGTACTGAGGGAGAAGGAGTTGTACGCCAATCCTTCTAAGTGCGAATTTTGGCTCGAAGAGGTAAAATTCTTAGGCCATGTGATCTCTAAGGAGGGTATAGCTGTGGACCCAGCAAAGGTAGAGACCGTATTATCTTGGGAACGGCCAAAGACAGTGACTGAGATCAGGAGTTTCGTTGGTTTGGCGGGATATTACCGCCGTTTCATCGAGAATTTTGCGAAGATTGTTGGACCGTTGACTCAACTGACGAGGAAGGATCAACCTTTTGCATGGACTGAAGCGTGCGAAACTAGTTTTCAGACGATGAAGGAACGGTTGACGACGTCACCTGTACTCGTTCTACCGCAACCAGAGGAACCTTATGAGGTATACTGTGATGCTTTGCATCAAGGTTTGGGATGTGTACTGATGCAACATCGGAAGGTGGTTGCTTATGCTTCAAGACAACTGAAGGTGCATGAGAAGAATTATCCAACTCATGACTTGGAACTAGCTGCAATCGTATTTGCGCTGAAGATTTGGAGACATCACTTATATGGATGCAATTTCACCATATTTAGTGATCACAAGAGTTTGAAATACTTGTTTGAGCAGAAGGAGCTGAACATGAGACAAAGACGGTGGATGGAATTTCTCAAGGATTACGAGTTCACCCTGCAATATCATCCTGGAAAGGCGAACGTTGTTGCTGATGCCTTGAGCAGGAAGATGCATATCTCGTCGATGATGGTGAAAGAGCTGCAACTGCTGGAACAATTCCGAGATTTGAGCTTAGATGTGAGATTGTCCGAAGGAGAACTGAAGTTCGGAATGATCAGAATTACCAATGGATTGATGGAAGAAATCCGAGACCAACAGTTACAAGATGAGTTTCTGCTCGGGAAAAGGGATTTGGTAAGTCAAGGTAAAGACCCAGAATTCAAGGTAGGAAGTGACAATATCCTACGGTGTAAGGATAGGGTTTGTGTACCTAACAACCCTGACTTGAGAAGATTGATTATGGATGAGGGTCACAAGAGCAAGTTAAGCATTCATCCTGGAATGAAAAAGATGTATCAGGATTTGAAGGTGAATTTTTGGTGGCCAGGAATGAAAAGACAAGTGGCCGAGTATGTAGCTGCATGTTTGACATGTCAGAAGGCAAAGGTGGAGCATCAGAAGTCTTCAGGTATGCTACAAAGCTTGGATGTGCCAGAATGGAAATGGGATAGCATATTGATGGATTTCGTCGTGGCTTTGCCAAGAACTCAGAAAGGATATGATTCTATTTGGGTAATCGTGGATCGATTGACAAAATCGGCTCATTTCGTACCTGTGAGGACTACGTACAACGTGGAGAAACTATCTGAGGTATATATATCAGAGATTGTACGACTTCATGGTGTGCCGACAAGTATTGTTTCCGATCGAGACCCGAAGTTTACATCACATTTTTGGGGAGCTCTACAAGAGGCTTTGGGAACGAGGCTGAGACTAAGTTCTGCTTATCATCCGCAGACTGATGGACAAACTGAGAGAACAATCCAATCGTTGGAGGATTTTCTACGCGCTTGCGTGTTAGACAACAAGGGCAATTGGGATACCTTATTACCATTGATTGAGTTCACATACAACAAAAGTTTCCATACGAGCATTGGGATGGCACCGTATGAGGCTTTGTATGGCCGCAAGTGTAGAACACCTTTGTGTTGGTACCAAAACGGAGAAAATCTGTTAGTAGGACCGGAACTTCTGTAACAGACGACCGAAAAGATCAGGCAGATCAGAGAGAAGATGAAGACTTCTCAGAGTAGACAGAAGAGTTATGCCGATCAAAGGCGCAGAACTCTGGAATTCGAAGAAGGAGACCATGTATTTCTGCGAGTGACTCAGACTACGGGAGTTGGTCGAGCAATCAAGTCGAAGAAGCTTACACCGAAGTTTATTGGACCTTATCAGATCACTCGTCGAATTAGACCAGTTGCATATCAGATTGCACTACCTCCATTTCTATCGAACATTCATGACGTATTCCACGTGTCACAACTGAGGAAATATATCGCGGATCCGAAACATGTTATCGAGCTGGATGACATTGAGTTGAAGGATGATTTGTCTTTCGAGACACCGCCAATTAGCATTGGTGACACCAGGATAAAACAGTTGAGAGGAAAAGAGATCGAGTTAGTGAAAGTCATTTGGAATAAAGACACCGGTGATGCAACGTGGGAGCTGAAGGAGAAGATTCAAGAACAGTACCCAGAACTTTTTACTGACCCTTAAGTTTCGAGGTCGAAACTTTCTTTTTGGAGGGTAGTAATGTAAGGCCCAAGTTTTTAAACTTATGCCAAGTAAATAGAATCCTATTCACGATTAGGGTTGATGTATCGTGAAGGGAAACCTGAACTAGAGTTTACCAAATGAAATAAATGTATGAAGGAGAAAGTTCAGGAAAAGTCTGAGGATTGTATCGAAGTCGATAAAAGTTATAGCACGATCGTTATACGCTTAAACCTAGGTCAGAAACCCTAGTATATAGCTAGTTTTCACTTTTAGGCACGATGGAAGTTAATTTAAAAAATCTTCAGAGAAATGTTAGAACTTCTCTTTTTCCATATATCAAAATCGTTTCGAGGCGAAACTCTAGGATCTATGAACGTCTGATTCCAATCATCGGAAGTTTGCCGAAACCGAAACCTTGGTATTTCAAAACCCTAGAATCACTCGACAATGAAGACTTTTTCTATTCAGAGCTTCAAATGAAGATTCTACACGCGTACACCCATTTCTCTTGATGATTTCAATCTTTCTTCAGAAGGAAGTTTTCTATTCCGACATCCGATGCAAAAAGCAACTTATTGGGTAAAATAGTTTTACACCGACTATGCATTAGTTGCCAAAAATACAAGGAGAAATCTTTATAGTTTTGGAATTCTTTTTCCAAAACATATCTTAGAATTCATGGAAAATGAAGCCGGAAAAATCAGATTCGCGAAACTTTCATTTTACTGCGTTTTGCCAACCTCTATATATAGCCAAGAAAAGAGAAAATATCACAAAAACTCACCCAAAACCCACCCAAAGGCCGCGAGTTTGAGAGGAGAGGAGGAGAAGAAGATTTTGTTCAATCCTTGCTTGATCGTCGATCAATCAGTTGCTGCTTCAAGGTTTCGAGGTATAGTCGCTAATCCTTACCTCTGATCGCTTTTTCCATAGCTTTTCTATAGACTTTTCTGAGCTGATAGTTTTGAGGTTTTTGCAAAACTATCCTGAATATTTCATTTCTGATTCTAAACCTCTTCCTTATGTGCCCAAGATCACTTCTGCCGGATTAGATTTTCCGTTATGTCGCCGAAATTCCGCCGGAATCAATTTTAGCCTTAAATACCCATTTTTGGAGTAAAGCTTCAACCTTTAGGCTGAAAACTATCGCCTTAGCTTAGTGCTAGTAGGATTAGTTGTCATAAACGTCGTTGGTGACGTCCCTGTCAAATTTGCTTTTTGGGATTTCAGTTTTGAAATTCTAAGTTAAAAATCATGAACAAAATACCCCTGCGACAGTTTTTGATCCGATAATTTTTCCGAGTTCAGAATACTCTTAGTTACAGCTAATGATAGCATAGGAACCAAGTTTGATCGAAGAAAAATCGAGTCCTACAATTACCAAAAGTGGCCGAACCTATAGGGGGGGAGGAGGAAAATTTCCTTTTCCGAAAACTTGTCCTTTCGCGCTAGATTATCGTACCTCGGAGTATGTACTACTTCGGGTAACCTTAGTGAGCATTGATAGCTTAGTTTCCGATAGATTCTGATAGTATTCTGTGGTTTTACTTTAAAGGTGCTTTTGAGGATTTTCCTGAGGAACAACACTTTGATTGTGAGGAAACGTTCGAAGATCATTCTGGAGAACCTACAGGTGAGGGCATCTCACTGAATCTCTAGTTAATGCTTAGGGTCGATGCTTTCGACATTGTTTACTGTTTATGCACTTGTTTGTGTTTGATTGGAAAAATGTTTTCTGAGGCTTCGGCTGACAATTTAGATGATTCATCTACTGAATGTTTTTGGAGAGTGAATTACATGCTAAGTGCTAATTGGGTAATTTAGGATGTGTGATGCATGCCTTATATGCTAAGTGCTACGTGGTTATTGCTTAATATGTTGATATATGACATGTTGGTTGATTGTGCTGAGTTATTATGCTTTTGCAATGAAATCTGAGATTCTGAGTGGTGAGAATAGCGGGCAGGTCATGCCGATTTTATTTTGAGAGTTTTGAGAAAGTTTGACGGGACGAACAGAGTTCGGGCCTTGTTATGGTTTTGATGGATCGAGACATTCTCTGGAGTCATTTGGGGATTAGTAGATCCCGGGAACTTATAAGAATTGCGATAAGACTAAAAGGATATTATTTTGTAAAGAAAATTCATAAGACATTAAACAACCTCTAAATCTTCAACAATGTTTATAAACTCGAAAGGAAGCTTTGGATGCAAATCTTAGTTGTGGAAAGCGAGAAGTGTCGTCGGATCCCAAGTGTTGAGAAGTGTTGAGTATGTCGATGTTCTTGTGCTGTTGGAGCAGCTGTGTTGAGTATGTTGATGCTCTCGTGCTGTTGGAGCAGCTATGTGTTGTTGGGCTATCCTGGGGATAAGTTCGGGAAACCGTTAGTTTCCGAGAGTGTGATACTCTGTGCTCGTTGAGCAGTTGTGACCATCGGATTGAGATGAGTCGGATGATTTGGAAATCATCGTGAGTTATGTGTTGTTGTGAAGAAGTGTCTTTTGTCGCAGAATCGACTTTACCTTAGGGTAAGCTTTTAGAGACTTTAATTTACCTAGAACACGTGCCGACGTGCCGAGTGAGATTCGGAGACGTTGTTTGACTAATCATCCTGCATTCATGCAACATTAATGAGGTATTAACACAGGACGTACTCTGGACCTCGTCGGTTTCCAAAATGGTCATAAGACCCGGAATGCCGTGTAAGAGCGTTTGTAGACGTCTCTTGTAGCAGACCGAAATGGCAGACCTACGGGTTTACTGCTGATCTGACTACGTGTGGTTGTTGGAGTAAGAGGCACGCGGGCCGAAATGGTCCCACTGTGGCTGGTGTTAGGGCTGATCCGTTTGATGTCCATCCGTTCCGGAATGCATGTGGTTAACTGGGTTAACCGTCATTTGCATATCATGCAACATGCATACTAATTTAGTTGTTGAGTGTGATTGGTAATTGTTAATTCTATTTGGAACATGCTATCTGTTATTATTGCGTTTATATTATTGTGGAATGTGCAACCCTAGGAATGTTATCTCTAATTATAAGCCTAAGTGACTATTTATTATCTGTACCTATTGGGTTTAATATCTACATAGTTCTTTGGAGTTGACCCTCGCGTCTTCTGTGTGTGTTTTGGCGGACAACGCCTTTTGTCAGATGTCCATTGCGGATTGGTTCACAATGGTCCACCCTTCGGGGGGGATCAGATATGAGATGATTGACCAGGATGACCCCGGTTCGTGGGTGGTAGACCACGCTAGCCACCGCGCGACCTATTCCGGGAGGATCATGGAGGATAGGGTAGATAGGGGAGGACTCTTGGTAGAGGGAGTATTGAGGAGGTGCTCTGTCAGCTTCAACTTGCCACCGGGTGTGCATTGTGGACCAGGAGCAGGAGGACCACCACCACCACCGTTGTCTTCAGACGAGGAGGATCCCTCAGAGGAGGAGCCAGTGGGAGTGCCTTCGGCAGAGTCTAGTGCACCCTCCGTTGCTGTCATAGATGACCATGGATCGGGCCCTAAGCCCGTGAGTCCAGCATTGGAGCGCATTGCGGTTGCGAGGGGAGGACGGATAGGGTTGGTAGACTTAGTTGTTCTGGATTCTGATTCAGATGACGATCATGCTAGCACATAGTTTTGAGTGTTGGTATGAGCTCCTCGAGATAGGATTAGTGTAGGAGTAGAGTCTTAGCTCTGACAGTCATTGCTTCATTTGTTTCTTTGGGGGACAGGGTAGTTCCGCCTATAGCTTTTTGTGTGGTTTCCTTACGGGAATCACAGAGAGTTGGTTGGACTTAGGAGGTCTTATTTTCAGACCATTGGGTCAGCTTATTCTCAGTTTTGAGGGATAGTGTTGCGGACACTTCTCCTTTTCATTTGGTTTGTACATATTGCCTACGGGCGTTACACTTTCTTACCCGTCACTGGAGGTTCACTCGTGACGAGGTTGCTACTTACAGCGGGGGCTGTTATATATATTGTATATTAGTTTTATTGCTTTTCGCATTTGGGTTTTATTTAATTCAGTCTTGTCTTAGTTGTTATCGAAAAAAAAAATATTCACGTTTTTCCGCATTAAGTTTATTTTTGGTTACTAAAGTGACGCCACCGAAATCGGGGTGTTACAGAAACTGACGTTGCATGATGAGGAGAGAGAGTGGGCCTGGGTGACCGACATATCCGGGGTCCGGCGAGTCTATGTCGGCGATGCAAAACTCACAGGTCTGGACGTGCATGGGAATGTTGTGGTGACACAGTGTATGACGGGTGGCATGATCACTATGCCATACACACCTCCTCGATATTCTTTTCCGGAAGATGAAGGCTCTCAAGTTGCATCAGTGGAAAGCGATCCCTCAGAAGTAGCAGAAGCTGAGTCCCGGCGACCGGTCGAGCAAGTCATTGTTCCAACACAGGTTCAAGCTGAGGAGCCCAAGCAAGATGATGATGCTGTGGCGAATGGGCGAGTTCCTGAAATACCGGCGTGGTGGGGAGACATGGAAGCTTACTGTATATTTGGTCAGTTTGAGGCCCCACCACTTGAGTCGCTACCGCCAGTCAAGAAGCGTCGCCTCGATAAGGAGGTCATTGAGGTTTCCACTGAAGACGAGGATAGGGTTTGAGAGTTTTCTAGTTTGGGAACTTGTGAGCGATGCATCGGATTTAATGTTTTACTTATTTTATCAAACTGTTTTTATGGTTTTGATATTTCATTTTAAATGTAATGAGTTTACAGTTTTGGCACTCGGTTAATTTAAATTCACACATGGGTGTGAGGACCATCTTTATCTACATGATTGCAAGTATTTATTCAGTTGATTAATTAAAAGTTTTGTGTTGTCGATTATTTCCGCGAGTTTTTGAAAAGGTTAAGTTTCAAGAGTTTTCGTAAAATGAACCTTTGTCATTTAATTGAAGATTAATAATTGAATCGACGAAAATTCTTTACGAAAATTGGTTACTTGGTTATTGTGTGACACTCGAGAAATCGGGGCGTTACATGTACACTTGCAGATTGACCAACAAGTTTTTGGCGCCGTTGCCGGGGAATTGTTTTGTGATTTTTGGTTTAAGTTTTTAGTTTGTGGTTTTATTTTAGTTTTGAACTTGTCTAGAATTGGTGCTACTAATCTTTCTCTGTTTTAGTGTCATACTTTCAGGTTTCTCTCGAGAGAGACACCGTCATGGGTGGCCATATGATGGAGGAGGAGATGTAAGCCCATATTGAGGCGAGAATCCAAGAGGGTATCACCCTCCGGTTACGTGAACAAGAAGTTGAGAATGCCAACCGGTCTCTACGAACTCACTTCAGCTACTATGAGTTATGACTATCCCGGGAGCATTGTCTTTCCCGAGGAAGTGGGAAACTTTGAGTTGAGACCGACATTCATCAACTTGGTGAGCCAAAGCTTATATGGTGGAGGTGCCCTGGAAGATCCTCACGCTCACATGGAGAGGTTCATCCGGAATTGCAACACTTATCGGGTGAACAATGTTCCGGCGGATGCAATCCGGTTGAGCTTGTTTCCATTTTCTTTGAAGGATGCAGCGGAGGAATGGCTGAATTCACAACCTCAAGGGAGTATCACTACTTGGGAAAACTTAGCAGAAAAATTCACAACAAGGTTCTTCCCAAGAGCTCTTTTGAGGAAGCTGAAAAAAGACATCATGAGTTTTGTGCAAACCGTTGAAGAGAATCTCTATGAAGCTTGGGAGCGCTTCAAGAAGCTCTTGAGGAAATGCCCTCAACACAATCTCACCCAAGCTGAATTGGTTGCAACATTTTATGATGGTCTACAATACTCTTGGAGGTTTGGTTTGGACGCGGCTTCTAATGGAGAGTTCGATGCTCTTCCCCCACAAGCGGGGTATGACTTAATAGAAAACATGGCTGCGAGAGCCATGAACTCTGAAAATGATCGCCAAACCCAAAGGAGTATGTTTGAAGTTGAAGCTTACGACAAGCTCTTGGCCTCCAACAAGCAACTCTCCGAACGAATGGCGGAGATTCGAAATCACATAAAGGCGACCAATTTGGTCGGTGCTATAGTAGCCAAAGTGGAGTGTGTGGCTATTGGAGGGCCTCATGTTAGTGATTTTTGTACCATGCCTAATCAAGGTTTCCGAGGTCAAAGCTCTGGACTTTCTCAACAAGTCCAAGAGCAAGTTGGTGAAAATGATGGTGGCAAGAAGAGCTTAGAGGAGCTATTGGAGAACAGCATCAACCGCATGAAGAACAACTATAAGAACCAAGAGGCGGCTATCAAGAACTTGGAGAACCAACTTGGCCAGCTAGCCAAGCAAATAGCCGAAAAGCCTCAAGGTAAACTTCCTTCCGATACTATTCCCAATCCCGAACAAGAAAATGCTTCTGCTATGACTACTAGAAGTGGTAGAGTGTTGGATGGGTTAGAAAAGAAAGCAGAGGGAGAAAAAAGTGAGAGGATAGTTGAGGAGGAAAGGAGTGTTCCTATTAAAACTACAGTGATGAATGATCCAATTACTGAGCTTAGCAAAGTTCCATTTCATAAAGCATTGGCTAAAAAGAATTTGGATAAAAAGTTTTCAAAATTTATGGATGTTTTTAAGAAACTCCATATCGATATCCCTTTTTCCGATGCTTTGGAACAAATGTCTATATCTATGCTAAGTTCATGAAGGACATTTTAAGTAAAAGAAGGAAGTTGAGTGAGGTTGATGAAACTATCATGATGACCGAGGAGTGTAGTGCCATCTTGCAAAGAAAAATGTCTAAGAAGAGAAGGGATCCTGAGAGTTTTACTATCCCAGTGGAGATTGAGGGGTTGACTGCTGTTGAAGCCTTGTGCGACTTAGGAGCGAGCATCAACTTGATGCCGCTTAGCATGTTTAGGAGGTTGAACTTAGGTGAGGTTACCCCAACTATGATCTCTTTGCAAATGGAGAACCGATCCCTAAAAACACCATATGGGATTGTGGAAAATGTTATGGTGAAGGTGGACAAGTATGTGTTCCCCGTGGACTTTGTGGTGCTGGACATGGAGGAGGATGCAAAGATTCCTCTCATTCTAGGCCGACCCTTCTTAGCCACTGGTAGGGCTAAGATTGATGTTGATAAAGGTTAGCTCATTCTCCGAGTTGGTGAGGACAAGGTAAGATTTTCAGTTTTCAATCATATTTTGCAAACTAACCTTAATGATGATTTTGTTTGTAATGTGGTCAAAAGCTTGTCCAGGTCTTCAAAAGAGACCCCCAAAGTGAAGGAAAAAGATGTTGAGCTCAATCGAGCTCACATCAAGCTTGTTAGTGAAAACAAGTATGGGGGGTCTAAAGATGAGAATTTCCAAGCCCACATGGCCCGATTCATTCAAGCTAGTCACCTTGTAAAGATGGAAGGTGTGACTAGTGATGAGCTCAAGATTAAGCTCTTCCCTCACTCCTTGAAGGGAGGAGTAAGGATTTGGTACGATGGTTTAGATGATACCCTCTCTTGGGAGGAATTGTTCCAAAGGTTTTGTGCAAGGTTCCTACCTTGCACATGTGGAAGAAAGATTGATGGTAAGGAATTTCCTTCCTAACACCAAAGGAAGGAGAGTCCACCTAGGACTACAACTTAGGGCTGCTTGGGAGACAATCGAAGTCTTGTTTTCTTTTGCTTGTTGGTTTGTTGCATTTTGCAGTGAATGAGAGCCTGAATTCTAGAGTAGGAGGTGTATCTAAGGCCTCCATGGTAATTGGTACAAGAAGTCGACTCTTTCCCTTAGTTTACCTCATGCATTTTTGCATATTTTTTATTTGTAGCTTTTATTTTTCTTTTAATCATGCATTGTCTTGTTAGAGCCGTTTTTGGGTCTTTACTTCCCTATACTCACATGTTTTTGCCCTTAGTCATGCTCTCTAGCTTGTGCTGGTTTTGGAGAATGGTTTTGTGAATACTTGTGTTTCTTTTGGGGGTGAGTGATTGCATGCTTTGGGGAAGAGAGGAGGAGACTTCGATCTTCCGAGTGTTTCTTAAGGATAGAGTTGGTGTGAGTCCATAAGGATCAATCTTTGACCCTTCACCATATAATTTCCCTGGAGGATCCTGACTCACTTGTACTTCTTGGTTCTGTATTAATTTCACTCTTTGCATGCTTTGTGATACTTGCACAATTCTTGAGACCTGTAGGTTTTTGAGCTTCAGAGTTTGTTGGCTTGAACATTTGTCCCTAGTTGTCCCTTTTGAGCCTATTGAAGATTTCTTTGTTAGCTAAATGATTGGGATGGATGATAGGTTGGATTTTGGGGAGTGTTGGTCCTTGCATTGTGTTGGAGCTAATAATTAAAGTTGGAAATATCTCTTGCCCCAAGTGTAAAAAAGAAGAAAAAGAAAAAGAAAAGAACTCCTAATCAAAGTTGGAGTGCAAAAAAGAAAAGAAAAGAAAGTTGAGAAAGGGTCCTGGTGCTTGTAAAGTTTGTTGATGAAAGCTCCGGGATTATGTGATTGGACCACACTCAATATGTTTGAAGCCTTAGTCTACTTCAGGACCAACCACCTTGTGTTTTACCTGGCCAACACTACAACCCTTGTGAAGTCTCTTTGAATTTGTGCATGTTTGATCTATGTTGCTCTTGAGTGAATGATATCTAGAACCTATGAACTACTTGTGTGCTCAGTGCACTTAATATATATCTCATCCTAGGAATTTTAGATCTATATGCTTCTCATGATGGACTCTACACTCTCCTTTGTCTAAAAGTTGCATGAAGTGGATTGTTGTGTCTTTCTTTTGGAACCAGCTGTGGTTGCTGAATCCCCCGGTTTTGTGATAAGTATTCGTTGTTGGGCACTTGTTTTGGGAGCATTTCTTGTGCTTGAGGGCAAGCGAGGGTTGTTTACGCTCGAGGGCGAGCTGTCGTTGAGTATAGTGGTGTGATGACCCTATTTTAGTAGTGTTTTTAGGGTCATTTCTTAGTTTGTTTTGAGTCTTTTTGTTGAGTCTCATGTAGTGTTTCATGTATTCTCATGCATTTTTATCTTTATTTGTGTTTTTACTTTTTTTTAGTAATTTTGTAGTTTTATAGGGACCTTTCTTGCATTTTAGGTAAGTTTAGGACTTGCATAACTTTTCTATGTTAATTGAGGGTTCTCTTTGCTAATTAACTCTTGGAGCTTCTAGATTTTTCCTTTGCTTTTTGCTGAAGTTACCCGGTCTGAAACTGTTGAATAAGGAAGGTCAAGAAGCTTGGTGAATTGAAGGGAGGCTTAAAGAGACTTGAAGAGGTGTTGTTTTCAGCTGGAATTGGTGCTCAGGCGTGCTTAATTGCACCTGAGCGCCTAGACTCGTCTAGTTTGCCTATAAATTGGTTTTTGACATTTCTCTTGGGATCTTTTGTCATTTTCTCATATTTTAATAAGTTAAAAGAGAGGGTTTGGGTTCTAGAGCTTGAGGATCTTTCTCCAAGTCCTATGATCCAGGTTTTATCTTTCTTTTCTTGTATGGATTTCATAGCCATGCTTGGCTAAAACCCCTTTTGCTTTGGGTTCTTTGTAAGACTTTGGATGTTTTAGCTTTAATTCTTTTTCTATTCATGTTGTTCTGAGTAAACCCTTGAATCCCACTCCTATGATTTATCTTTTAAGCTTGAATGCATGCTAGCTTTTTGCTTTTCTATAATCATAACGGAAGTTTGTTATAGAATTGAGACTTGTTGTGGGATTACCTCTTCTATGCTTGCTACTAGGAATAGAGGACATGTTAGGGTTTGTTGGCCTGAATTGCATGCTTAGTGCCTTTAGCAAATGTTTAGGTTGTCAAGGAATTGTGCCTAACTTTTGACTTGAGAGGATTGTCTATGCGAGGCATCGATAGATGATTGATTAGGCTAGAGCATCAAGGAGAGACACAGAGTTTTGTGGATAAAATAGGTTGACGAAAACTGAATTAGTTAAGCAAGAACCCAAGGCATGCTCACCACTGTTCTTCACACACTTATATTTGAATTGCTTGTTAATTAATCACCTAAACAATCAACCTTAAAACTTAATTTTACTCGCTTTCCTACCGTGAACTCGAGGCTTAAACTGAATTCGCATACCAATTCCCTGTGGTTCGATAAATTTAAACCGGGTAGATTCTGTACACTTGCAGTTTGACCAACATCTACCAATTTGGCACAATCATTTGCAGCGGGTTGTTCGTTGGACAACTCAAACCGTTCCGACTGGTACATGGATACATGTGCCACTTCTCATATGACTCATTCTCTATCTCAGCTGACGGACTCTCAGGACTACACTGGTAATGATCATGTTCTTGTTGGTAATGAGGCTGGTTTACATATTACTTATATTGGTTCTCGTTCTGTTTCACATTCTGTTCCTTTATCTAATTTTTTGTTTGTGCCTCGGTTAACTAAAAATCTTGTCTCTGTTAGCAAATTGACTCGTAACCATAACACTAAAGCTATTTTTCTGGATGATTCTTTTGTTATTCAGAACCAACAGACATGCACCGTTCTAGGAAGGGGCAGATGTGATAAAGGACTTTATGTGCTTGACCAAGGATCGCAGGCGCTACTTACTACCAGTTCTCCATTACCTCGTGCCTCCTTTGAATTGTGGCACTCACGATTAGGACATGTTAATTTTGAAATTATTCAACAGTTGCATAAACTTGGTTGTTTCAATGTTTCCTCTATTTTGACTAAGCCTATCTGTTGTACTTTTTGTCAGATGGCTAAGAGTAAACGTCTAGTCTTTTATGATAATAATAAAAGAGCATCTGCAGTTTTAGACCTTATCCATTGTGATTTGTGGGGACCATCTCCTGTTGCTTTTGTTGATGATTTTTCGTACTTTGTTATTTTTGTGGATGACTTTTCCCGGTTTACTTGGTTTTATCCATTGAAGCGCAAGTCTGATTTTTATGATGTCCTTGTTCGTTTCAAAGCATTTGTGGAAAACCAATTCTCCCGGTCGATCAAAGTTTTTCAAAGTGATAATGGCACTGAGTTCACTAATAACAAAGTCCAGACTTTATTTGCTTCCTCAGGTGTGCTTCATCGGTTTTCATGCCCTCATACTCAGGCACAGAATGGACGGGTTGAACGGAAACACAGACATGTTCTTGAGCTTGGTCTTGCTATGTTGCATCACTCATATGTCCCTACTAGCTACTGGGTTGATGCCTTCAGTACTGCGGTATATATTTTTAACCGTGTCCCTTCTAAAGTGCTCTCTAATCAAATTCCATTTCAGCTTTAAAACACTCTCTAGCTTGTGCAGATTTTTATGTTTTGTCCTAGCTCATGTTTCACATTTTTCCTGAGTTATGACAGTATGCAGAAAGGAATGTTTTTAATCTATAAAAAACTTCATAGGCACTACTCTTGCTCACATTTGCTCCCTTTCCTCTCATATACTTCAGAAAGAGCTTGAACCTTATAGGCTTTTTGGAGTGAGAGAAATGAATTCAAAATAGCAGAATTATAATTTCCACTCAGAACCGTGGTGGCGATCTTGAACCGCCTGTAATTTCGTGGGCATAAAAAACCAGCGGTCATTTAAATTCTGCCACAAATAAGTAGCGGTGGCGGCGGTTCAGGGACTGTAGTGAAAATATCGTGTGGCGGTTCTAGACAGCCAGAAAACATATATAAACAGCCATGAAAAATCAATTTTTTGTACTGAAAGTTTTGGTGCCATACGTATACTCTAAATCTAAAACATAACTCAACCCTTAAATAAAAGATCTCCTAAGATAGACTCTAGAACTCAAGATAAAAATCATTACAACACAGTAGGTTTCAAAGCCAGATCTGAAATTGATTGTAAAATACGTGTTTGGTAATGTCAATTGTTTTTTCTTCCATGAACTACACCACAACCTCACCCCCCGCTGCATCTGAGAGTTTATTCTCTAGCTTGGGAATGACGTCATCGATTGATCTCATCAAATAATTCCAAATGAAAATGCCTCCATCTCCAAATCTTCGAACATCTGTAGCGAAGAAAATTAAAACGTGTCAAATCCAAGCTACTCTTTAACTGCACCAGTCAAATAACTAGAATGATCAAACTTGCAAATAGTGGTATATTATGAATTTTATTTTTGCATTCTCCTCTCCAGTCTAGCTATGACCTTTCTTTCCTAATAGAAAGGAGCGAGTCATGATAAGTTTTTTGGTTTAAATATGTTGTAGGTCCCTCTATTTTAGAGGTGTTTTGATTTAAGCCCCTAGAAGTTTTTTTGTTTGGAAAAAGTCCTTAAGTGGAAAATAATGGGGTGCTTTTGGTCCCTACCGTTATCTCCGTCACAAACAAACGTTAACTACTGAGTTGGCAATGGAAATTCTTGCTCCTCTCTCTTACATGGCACTCCACCTCATATTCCCTTCTCCCTTCTCTCTGGAATGGATTCTTCGTCCTCATTGCCGATGCCCTCCCTCCTCTTCTTCACCATGGTCAAAATCCCTAAAGCCCCCAACTACACCCTCTCCTCCATCACCTCCCACGGTGACAATTTATGGTTCCCGGTCGACGATTCTGCAATTTAGGGTCGAGATTGAAGAGATCGTAGATTTGGAATGTGAATGGACTGGGCGAGACCCCCGAGGCCCTCGCCCAGGGATGCTTGCCTCAAGGCGATGCGCGAGCCAGAGAATTGGACCTCCCCGAGAGGCTCAACCGGCCCAATAAAGACAGTTAGGAACGCCGGGACCAACCCCTAGCCTATAAATAGGGGCGTTACCAATTGTAAGGGACTCTTAGCTCATTTGATAAATAACAAACTTGAAATTCAGTTACACTCTCTTTCTCTAAGCGGTTACACGCTCTCTCCCTCTCTAAATTCTCTCATTGCAATCCTTTCACTCTAGGTACTATACCTTATTTCTATGTTCTTGGCTGGAACATTTGGCGCCGTCTGTGGGGATCGGTAGATTTTGATTCCCAGACTACGTGGATCGCTGTTTTGGTTGAGAGAAGTTCGGAATTCTGTGCAATTTCCTATGATTTTCGTGTTTTTCAATGGAGACTCGCCATCGTCGACGCAGCGAAACGTTGGAGCAGAGGCGCAGTTCACCACCGCGTCGTGTGAGGGGAAGGCCGCGCCGTAAGGAGATTCGTCGCGAGCAACCTAAGCAACCGACTCCTCCTCCGCCTCTTCCTCCTCCTTCTCCTCCGCCTCCATTACCTTCTCCACCGTCCTCACCGTGACAACAAGGATCTCCAGGACGCTCGCCGGAGGTCTTAGGAGGTGGATCGTCGTTGCCTCAAGCTCCGATCACTCACAGAGATTGGAGACACTTGATCCGCAACGTGGACAACATACAGCAACGGAATGATTACTTACAGGAGCAGTTAGATTATTATCGCCTTGAGCAACACGACGAAGGAGAACGAGAAGCGGAGGCTGTAGCGGAGTTTGAGCCATTCTTAGCGGCGGTAAAGGGAGGTAGCCATACCTGACAACATGAAGAATCTTGTTCTGGAGACGTAAAAGTGGAAAGACTGATCCGAAGGATCATCTGCTTTATTTCAACACAAAAATGGTGATAAGTGCAACTTCTGATGCGGTGAAATGCAGGATGTTCCCATCAACATTCAAAGGCACGACGATGGCTTGGTTCACGACTTTGCCTCGTGGACAACATACAGCAACGGAATGATTACTTGCAGGAGCAGTTAGATTATTATCGCCTTGAGCAACACGACGAAGGAGAACGAGAAGCGGAGGCTGTAGCGGAGTTTGAGCCATTCTCAGCGGCGGTAAAGGGAGGTAGCCATACCTGACAATATGAAGAATCTTGTTCTGGAGACGTAAAAGTGGAAAGACTGATCCGAAGGATCATCTGCTTTATTTCAACACAAAAATGGTGATAAGTGCAACTTCTGATGCGGTGAAATGCAGGATGTTCCCATCAACATTCAAAGGCACGACGATGGCTTGGTTCACGACTTTGCCTCGTGGATCCATTACGAAATTCCGCGATTTCTTGTTGAAATTACTCGTTCAGTTCTCCGCAAGCAAGATCAACAGGTCACAATTGATGATCTGTATAATGTTCGCCAGTTAGAACGAGAAACTTTGAAGCAATACGTGAAGCGGTACAGTGTCGCATCTGTCAAAATCGAGGAGTTGGAGCCGCAAGCCCGTGCGCGCGCCTTCAAGAATGGATTTCTACCGGGGAAGCTAAGCAACAAGCTAAGTCGGAAGCCAGCTCGTTCGATGGCGGAAGTCTGCACTCGGGCGAATACCTACATCCTGGATGAGGAGGACGACGCGTTCAAAAGGAGGCGTGCAAAAGTGGAAAAAGATGGCGGACAAAGGGACGTGTCGCCGGTAGGAAGGAAAGGCCGGGATAAGAGAGAAAGCAGTAAGCGAAGGGATAAGAAAGTCAAGAAACCGGAGAAGTTTACGAAGGAGCAACTCTATCCGAAGAAAGAAAACTTTGAGCGCCGCCGCCCATGGCAACAAACTGACCCTCGTCGGCGTGAGAGGCCAGGCAAATACATGAACGCGGAATTAACAGAACTACTTCGGGAAGTAAAGGCAACACATGAAGTCGAAGGGGCGAGAAGGAAGTTAATCCGCCACGGGAGGAGGTAGACAGAACTAAGTGGTGCGAGTATCATCGCTCGGCAGGCCACGACACCAGTGACTGTTTTACGTTAAAAGGCGAGATCGAGAGGCTGATCAGGGCGGGACTCTCGCAAATGACTGATCGCGGGCCGGGCGAGCGCCAACGGGAAGTCTGGCAGCAGAATGATCGCAGGCGGGATGGCCATCGACGGACACCAACAACGGACAAGAAGGATACATTGGCGACGAGGAAGAAAGGAGTTGAAGAAACCTTCAACAAGGAATTCGAACCGCCGGTTGGGACGATCAATACAATTGCAGGGGATTTCGGCGGAGGCGGCGACACGCCATCAGCGAGACGCAGGCATGTGAGGGCGGTGAGTTCAGTGCGAGAGTTTTCAACTGCATTTGGTTTTCAGAACCCGGACATAGTGATATCGTCGGCAGACTTTGAAGGTATTAAGACACACAAGGACGATCCCGTGGTGGTGATGGTGAGGATCAACAGTTTCAATGTGCGAAGAGTGCTCTTAGATCAGGGTAGTTCTGCAGATATCATCTATGGCGACGCGTTTGACAAGTTGGGGTTAACAGATAAAGACCTGATGCCATACTCCGGGACTTTGGTAGGCTTTTCGGGGGAACATGTCTGGGTGCGTGGCTACTTAGATTTGGACATAGTCTTTGGTGTGGACAAGAACGCAAAGCTCTTGCGCGTAAGATATCTGGTTTTGCAGGTACTGGCGTCGTACAATGTCATCATTGGTCGGAACACGTTGAATCACCTCTGCGTGGTGATATCAACGGCTCACCTGGCGGTAAAGTACCCACTGACCTGCGGAAAAGTAGGAAAGATTGCGGTAGATCAACGGCGGGCGAGGGAATGCTACAATAACTGCTTGAGCTTGTATGGGAAGAAGGGAGCTGGTGCTGGGCATAGATCGAGGTCTTCGAAGGCGGTCAAGGTCAGCAGGGCTTACAGGGCCAGGGTCAAGGCGGCGTGAGAAGACATGGACGGTGGATTAATGAAAGGTACGAAGGGCCAAGAAGGAACCGAAGTCAGGAGAGGCCAGATGAAAGGACAGGGAAAGATGGGCAATTTACCGATGCTCATGCTGAGGAGCGTTGGGAGGACCTGGAAATGAATAAATCTAGTAGGGGCGTGTTGGCGATTGAACCCAGGCTCACAGCTGATTAGGAAAGGCGCTTGGAAAATTTAGTAGGAGATAATTTTGACCTCTTCAATTAGAGCCAAAAAGACGCAGCACTCTGGAGGTTGCCCAAATTCAACAAGCCAACACAGCTGGAGGAAAGCCAGGGTGCGATTCAAAGCGAATTAGGAAGAGTTGATCAATTTCAGGGCGAGCTGAAGACTGAAGAAGAGCGGTGCCAGGCACGTCAAAGCAGAAACAAGGGAAAGAGGAAGGTGGAGTGTTGGAAACCAACGCGGGCTGCGAATTCGAGACCGACAAAGGCGGCCCGGTGCGTCATGCGGGAGAACAGGCTAGGCAAGCCCCCTTTCTACTATAGGGTAGCTGAGCGGGGCGACCAGCCTCCCAAGGGCGAAGAGTGGGTGGTGAGCACATTGGGGCTGAAGGATGAGGTGTTTGGCGTGGTACTCTAACCAGAGGGTGTGACTACCAGGAAAGTAAAACGGGCCTATGACAGGAGCAATAGCGTGGCGTGGAGGAGCAAAAATTAGGACAAAAATAAATATGTACTTTTTTTCTCCATCACGGGAGTTTTTTAATGAGGCATCCCTCAATAAATGTAAAAACCCATTTACAATCAAATACAAAAGGATATTCTCAGCAATACTCCTAACTCACAACTGAATTGTGACGGTCGCCCGGTGGGAAAAATTCCCTGAAGGTGGCGATCCCAACACGACCTTAATGTCTGGGGATCGCTCCGGAAAGTCCGGCGCGACCGTTGCTACCCGTCAGCGACGTGTGCGGATAAGCTTCTTATCCCAAAAACCTCCCCGAAATATGGGCCAACGAAAGCCTCCCCGAAATATGGGCGAGCATTTCTAACTGGCCATTGAGACCCGAGCCACCATAAGTCCACGCCAAATAAGGTTGGCGAGGCCGCACCTGATCTTACGGGAAAAACGTGTGAACAAAGCCTCGGTTCAAAACTGAGCAAAAGTCCTAGTCAAACCTGGCACACTCTCAAAGTCGTTGAATGTAATTCAGACATATACCGAAAAACAAACGCAAAAGCGAAACATGGCGAGACGATAAGCAAAGGGAGAACAAAGGAGCTCAAAACAACTATTCTCATTAAAACAAATATAAACAAAGTTACAGGAGTTAACGGGAATGGACACAATTATTACACAATCATTCTAAGTATTATTAACAGTCTTTTCCTGTTCTATGTCTTCATCATTCAGGAAATGCTCGGCGACAAAGCCCAAAGGATCCTCGGGACCAACCAATCCGGTAGGGGTGACATTCTTGAACGCCCCCATTGGGCTAAGGTCTAACTAGGAATGGAGGTATTGAATTTGGGTTTTGGCAAGAAAGAAGCCGCGATCGCGTTCGAAAACAGCAGCTGCAGCGGCATCTGACCTTAACTTCTTTCCAAAGGCCTCCGCGTCGGATCAGGCTTGGGCCCTGGCTGCAACCAGAGTTTCGTCCTTCTTAACCATTTCTGCACGGAGGGTCTCAAGTTCCGCACCCATGGAAGAAATGGTGATCTTTGGAGGCAAGCAAGTCCTCCTTTATATCAGACTCCAATTGCGCCTCCTGCTTGAACCTCTCAAGCGTGTTCTCCAGTTTTAAGATCTTCTTGTATCGGAACTCCAGGCTGACCTCGGAACGTTTGGCTTGTTCTGCCAACTTTTCGGAGGAGGCAGCTTCTTGGGAGGCTAGCTAAGCCAGGAGCACCTTGTGCTCTTCAGTGAATTTGGAGTTGTAGGCGCGAAGGCGAGTCACCTCTTGCCGCAGAGCTTCAGAATCTCTGGCGCCCCACTTGTAGCGATGGAAAGCGTGGAGCAGT
Source organism: Lotus japonicus (assembly GCF_012489685.1). Classification (NCBI taxonomy): domain Eukaryota; kingdom Viridiplantae; phylum Streptophyta; class Magnoliopsida; order Fabales; family Fabaceae; genus Lotus; species Lotus japonicus. Next base: position 31,325,960 of record NC_080042.1, on the reverse strand, counting down.
GTTGCCAGGGCGCCCTCAGACACTCTATCCAAAAACTTCCTTTGAACCACTTGATCCATCATCTCGGCTTGTGCTAGCGTAAAGGAGAGGGTAACCGGCATCCCAGGATTCTCGGAGACCGGGGATTGAGGTGGCCTGTGATCTGGAAGCGGCGGCTGCGTTGAACCGGTGGGGGGTTTAGAGGTTTGCCCGACGAGCGGCGGGGCAGCAGCTCCACCAGGGGCAGCTTGAAGGAGCGAGGTGGTGGCAGAGTTGACTCCAGGGGGGCTTTGTTGACGAGCTCACCCTGTACGACGGAGGAAGGGACTAGAGTCGTCTTGGGCGGTCCACCGGGCTCACTGGAGGTGGAGGCGGCAACCGAGACGTTCTCCCCGCCAGAAAGAGAAGCGACGACCGAGTTGATTTTCTTCTTGAACGGCGGTTGTGAGACCTCTTCGCCGAGGCTCTAGGGCGCTCGTTTCCTGTCCTCGCCCTCCAAATTGGAAGGGGAGGGTGTTTTGTCGCCCTTCAAGTTGACTTGAGGAGGAAATGAGACATTCTTTTTCTTCTCGAAAGTAGTCAAGAGGTCTGCGCTGGTAAAGTTCATTTTCGCTGGTTCAAAAGACAACAAAGGAAAGTCAGTAAAATACAGGGAGCATGAAATGAGCAAAGGACGAGGAACAAATGAATAGAAGGTCAGGCGACCTAAATACTTGGGAGTTAGCGAATCTTCTTGCTCCCTCGATCACACGAGCGCAGTCTAAGACCGGAAGCTTAGCCAAGAAGCTTATGACAATCTTGTCTTTCTAGGTCAAAGAACTCTCGGGCGGGTCGGCGATCTTGGACGTTTCCTTGGTCCAGTAAAAAGGGAAGCGGGCGGCGTCGTCCCTTGAAGTAAAGACTTCAGGATATTCGTGGGTCACTACAATTTTGAAATATCTCTGGGCGATGTCGTATGTGACAACAATCCAAAGGGGGTTGAAGCGTTTTCGGCTGGGCCTGGCCTCTAGGGAGACCCAGCTGCGCGGTGGAGATGGTTGGGTGGTTACATCATAAAAATAGAAGAAGTGGGAAGGCTTTGGCTCTTGCTGGATTGCATCACAGAGAATTTCGAAGCACTGCAGGATAGCCCAGCTATTGGGGTGGAGTTGAGAAGGGGCGACGTTGATATTGCGCAGCACAGAACGAATGAAGGGAGAAAAGGGGAGCCTAATTTCCAAATCAGTAAACATGTACTCATACATGTAGGAAAAAGGGAAGTTACTTGCATCATTATAGGGGCGACGAAACCAGGGACGCTCAACAGCTGGGCAACCGCCGTAATAGAGGATGTTATCAAGTGGCGTCTCATGGCAAAATCCACCAGATCTTGAGGAAAGATCAGAAATTTATTTCCATTTCTCACAGTAGGATGGTTGGTTGGGGGGTCGTGCCCACCGGAAGGCCCCTAGGAATAGGGGTTGGTAAGGATTCGGAGGATTTAAGTCTGAAAGCGGTGATTTCTTCTGCGTCAAGAGGAACTCCCCCGGGAGGGGGAAGGTTGGCTGGAGGGTTGTACCGCAAGGGAGTGGCGACGGTAACGCCATGAGAAGAACTTTTGGCTCGACGTCTTGATGCCATGAGAAAGGGAAGGTGCGAGACCTTGGGAGAAATGAAAGCAACTTTGAGGTTCTAGAAACTCACCGAAAAATGGGGCAGCGAGAGGAGCGTCGGGAGTGTCGGAGTAGCGGGTTATTGCAGGGATTTTGTGTGCAAAAAGGGTGACTAGGAGTTGGGGTTATAAAAGTAGTGAAGGGTGGGGGAACAACGTCTTTATAGGAAGGGGGTGACTGTCGAGGGGGGACGCGTGTAAGGTTTCTACGGGTAGATGCTGATGAACATGGGAAGAAGGTGGAGAATCGTGCACCATGATGGCAGAAGAAATGATTGCAGTTGAGGGATTTGGGGGAGTGGGAGCGGCACATTAAATGGGAAGTCACAACGGCTGATGCTGATTGGTCTGAATTCAAATTGGCAGGCTTTATCATGATTTGAGGGGACGTTTCGAGGGCACGGTTGAGATTCTGCAGATTCGCTGACTTTTACATTTCTTCAGCATATTACACGAGGCCTACACGCGTCAGGCTACCATGATTCATGGCGGTCACGGCTGCGGCTGGGCGAGCGAGTTAAGCGTTGTCGCCGCCAGCCCACTTGTGGACTCGTGGACTCAGAGGGACCTGTTGAGTAAATCAAAATTTAGCTTTAGCTTTACCTACTATGCTATGTTGGCAACCATTCTTGTTCACTAGGCCTTGACACTAGTTAGCTTTTTCTCGCGCTTGCCGCCCTTGTTTTTAAAGACACTCTTAGCTCTCATGCTTCAAGCTCGGTGTCTTGTGGACTGGGCGAGACCCCCGGGGCCCTCACCCAGGGACGCTTGCCTCAAGGCGACGCGCGAGCCAGAGAATTGGGCCTCCCCCGAGAGGCCCAACCGGCCCACTAAAGACAGTTAGGAACGTTAGGCTCAATCCCTAGCCTATAAATAGGGTGCGGTTACCAATTGTAAGGGACTCTTAGCTCATTTGATAAATAAAAACTTGAAATTCAGTTACACTCTCTCTCTAAGCGGTTACACGCTCTCTCCCTCTCTAGATTCTCTCATTGCAATCCTTTCACTCTAGATACTATACCTTCTTTCTATGTTCTTGGCTGGAACAGTTTTGAATTGCCTCTCCTTCAAGTGCTTCTCCATTTATGGGGGGAAGGGAACTTTTGTTCTAACTTGGGTGTTCTGGTGCTGGTTAGTTTTGGATGAAAGAAGTGAAGGGATTGTGGTGGATTGGATCTCCTTATTGCCTCTGCTTCATGATGCTGGTTTAATTTCTGGACTAATGTTCAAATGGTGATAATGATTGTTGAATTTCTGCATTACACTCGAAAATAGCTTTTGCATACTCTGCTGTGTATGCTAAATCTTGCTCCATAAAGTCTCTTCCAAGAGTTTTCTGCACCACCATTCTACTGCCACCATAAAGCCTAAATATTGAGGAATCTTTATGGTATTCTAAAATGTTCTTCATTGGTGGAACAATAGAATTGTAAGTTATCATATCATTCTTATGTTTATGCACTCATGCCAATTTGTTGGTAATGCTATGAATCATAGCTATCACTTTCATGTAAAGCTTAGAAATCTTATACTTATTTTCTAGTACTTAACGCAACAAGTACTGCTTATGATGCATACCTGCCATTTGATTCAAATGTAATCAAAGATTATTTAAACCTTTGATGAACTTTTGATTGCTTTCGTTTTTGGTCAGAGTATTACTAAAGTTGCATAAAAATATTGAAGTGGGGGTTTGAATCGTGGGGGTATCCAGTTGGCTTTGCAGGATGTTACTTTTATTTGCTACTTCATACTGATGTGAAGTAGGGGCTTGATGTGAAGTAGGGGCTTGGTTAGATCTGGATTCTATACTTAGCTTTTTTGGTTGGGATGATTTTTATGTTGCTGTTGTACCATTTTTCTTTTCCATGGGATGAAGTGGTGTCTCTAAATTCTGATGGATGAATCTGCTGTGTGGCTTTTGTGTTATGAATCTGCTGTGTGGCATGTTTCTTTAGTGTTGGAGTGGAAGAAAAAACTGAGTTTTGGAAGACGATGCTAATTCTTTATGGTTTTAATGTGATTTTGGTGTTCTTGGTGTAATTATGGTGTTATTGAAGTAATTTGGTGTTCTTAGGGTTTTCAATGTAATTTTGGTGTTCTTGGTGTAATTTTGGTTTTCATGATGTTATTCTTGGTTAGCTTCTATGTTAGTTTAGCCGGTTTTATTTTTTTTTTCTAATTTTTCTCAACTTTTGCATCGGCTTTAGAATGCTGCAATTTTATTTTATCTCGCCCAATTTTATGATGAATGGCCATGGAAGCAATGTTGGGGGGACCTTGACCAGAAATGTCTTTGAGGAGCATGTTGTCAAAAGTTCGATTCATAAAATCCAAACCGTTGAAATGAGGATCAGACAAACTCATCAAGGTAGGGAGAGCCTCGCCTCCAACGGCTGAACTAGAGCCAGCATGGGCAAACGGTGTCAGCGGGCGGTTAATCAGCGCATTTGGATCTCCCCGGGGTGGCGGGACATTATCATGTCCCTTCTTTTTCTCTACCGGTTTACCTCTTGAGGCCAAACCGGATTGATTTAGAGTCGTCTGGTGCAAGGGTTTGTCACCAGCAGCTTTTTCAGTGGCGCTTGAAGTTTTCTGGCACTTAGGGTCTCTGATGTTATCTGAGTCTGAGGTACCTTCAAGTTTTTTCTTCTGCTCAGCATCAGCAGCTCTTTTTCTCGCCGCCTCAACAGATTGGGCGAGATACTCTTTCATCTTCAAAGGGCTGGCATCAACCTTACCTTTACCCATCATGGCTGCACAAGAAAGTATCACAGTTAAAAGTCGTGAGTGAATGAAAAAGCAAGTTATATGTAAAGATCATTAACTTACTAAAAAATTGATTTAAGGTGCCAGTTTTTGACGCCTCAATCAACTCATGACCAGAGAATACAGGCAATGACCGAAGATAATCAGCAACCTCTCGCTCGGAATCGTCTAAGGCGTCATAGGAAACAGATATTTTTCGGCGAGGATTTTTTGTCCAGTAAAAGGGGAAGAGAGGGCTATTGTTGGAATCCCGGAACAAGTTCTTTACTTCAGGCGACTCAACAACTTTAAAATACTTTTTCTGCCACACTTTGTAATGACTCTTAAGAGCAGTAAAACGACTCATTTTCTTGCGGGCTAGGAGAGGAACCCACTTCACGGAAGTAGGTTTTTTAGTAACAGATTTATAGAAAAGAAAAAACAAAGGGTAGGTGGGCGTGAAGCTCAGATGCTCACACACGATTACGAAGCAACGGATGAAGCCCTAGTCATTGGGCTGGAGTTGGCAAGGCGCCACATTCAAAAAAGACAAAACATGACATATGAAAGGCGAAAAAGGAAGTTTAATGTTCAAATCAGTGAAAAAATAAACATAGACGTAAAAGAAGTCGGACGACTCATCTGACGAGCCTTTTCGCAAAAGAACACAGTCATCCTCGCCACAGGGAAGAACATTTAGCTGAAGGTCATCGTTACATGAGGTGGCGGGATTTACTTTCGTGAACCCTTGAGCAGATACTCGAAGTGAATTAATACTCCCAATACTACCCCAGATAGAGCGCCACAGACACTTATCTTCAACTAAATGTGCATCTGTTCGCCATTCAGGAGAGGATAAACCTTCATTGGAAGAAAAGACAGAATCAACAGAACCGGCTGGCCCGGAATCCTCGTGAATGAAAGGCGAGGAGTGAATTTCAATAACCGAGGGGGTAGAAATTTCCTCGTCCGTTGAAGGTGAAGAAAGCTCTAAGGAAGAAACGCTAACACTATTCAATGACATACTGCGTAATTTCTTGAAAGGATAAAAGAAGAAGATGAATAGCGTCAAGAAAGAGAAAGAAAATAAAATGAGAAAAAAGGATGTAAAGAACTCACCGGAGGAAGGGATGAGAGATTGGGTAAAGAGAGCGTCGGCTAAAGGAGAACACCGCGCAATGACGACGGCCGGAGTAAGCGAGGATTCACCGTAGTTCAAAGAGGAGAAAGTGAGAAAATTTCTGAAAGTAAAAAAGTGAAGAGAGGTAAAAGAGGTTTTATAGGGGAAAAGAGGAGAGAGAATGAGTGGGGTGAATAGCGAAGCGTCGTGGGATTCGAAATTTTGAATTTTAAATTTTTTGAAAAGGTGTGAAGTGAAAAAGTATCATAACATCCTAGGTTTCCACCAAACGAAGCAACTCCTCGAGACACACAAATGGAAACTGCATTCATTGCAAATGATGACGAATCCCGGGAAACAAGGATTGCGTGTGTCAGTGGAAAAGACTTGATTGACGGTTGAGAAAACAAAACACAAAAAATGGCGACATATCAATAAACACAAATTTGGCGATATATCAACAAACATAAAAAGTGGCGGCATATCAACAAAACATAAAAAGTGGCGACATATCAACAAGTAAGGAAAGTGGCGATATAACAACAAACGAGAAAGGTGCGATATAGAATAACCAATACATTTACAAACGACTTCACCAAAAATCACCCAACGAGTAATGGAGGCAGGCGATGAAACAGCATACTGAAGACATTTCGACTCAATCTACCTGAGCCTCATGTCTTGGGGGCATGTGGACTGGGCGGGACATAAAGACCTCTATGCGCGCCCAAAACAAGCAATCAGTTGGACGAAAGAAGACATGGCGGGAATTGACAAAATACCGAGGAATTCTCGCCCCCTTTAAGTGGACCCGTAAGCCAGCTGGAAGATTCTCTTGGATTTGTCTTATGTGCATAGGGATTTGGGCCCTGGTTGTCAGGCCCAAATGTAGAAAAAGTCCATGTCATGACCATACCCCTCTATAAAAGGGAAGGTCATCACCTTGTACCGGAGACTTTATGACCATTAATGAGAATATTCTCTTTTATTACATCTTTGCTATTTTAGTGCACTGCTAGGGTTTGTTTTTTGTACCTTTCTTACTTAAGCTTACCTTAGAACGCAACAATACCTATACACACACACACACACACAATATACAATATTCGAATCTAAGACATTTCTTAAGGGGAATAAGGCATCCACAAATATATTTTAAATCAATGTTCTATTAAGATATTTATTTACATAAATTATTTTAATATTTTTTATTGTTATATTACTAAAATTGTTCACATGTAAATTATGTGTACTTTTGCCAGTGTAACTTTTTGGTCGATAAATATCAATGTAATTATTTTTATTAGCGTCTTGTTTTACTTCTTTTTAGAGAACAGAGTTATGTCATGGAGCCTTTTGTCATGTTACATTCTATCTTATACAACAAACGTAAAAATTAGTTGGTAGTTGAATAACTTATTGATTTGAAATTTTTATTGATAAGTTTTTAGTTTAATGTATATAATACAAAGGAAATTTTTCTTTTTTTTATGTATTTATAAAAAAAATTCAATTGAGTTTTACATTTTAGTATGTAGTTGAATAACTAATGACTTAGACAATTTTATTCAATTTCAATATTTTAATTTAATTTATTTAATATAAAAGTTCAAAGTGACTTTTACATTTTAGTAGGTAGTGGAATAGATTAAGACTTTGGAAATTTTAATTAGTTTTTTTATTTTATTATTTAAGGTATTAATATACAAAAGAAATGTTTTATCATTTAATGCATTTAATGTAAAGGAGTGCAACTAAACTCAAGTCTCCTTTATATATATATATATATATATATATATATATATATATATATATATATTCTCACATTTTGTTCGCAAGAAATAAGGAGTCCTAAAGAGGGGTTCGGAAGCAGAAGTAGAGAGAAGAGAAGAGGATTAAGAGAAGTAGGACGCCACCTTGCAGGGGCTTAAACAGAGAAATAAAAAGTGCAGTAAGTAAATAAAAGGAGGCTCAGCCTTACATATAACTTGAAGAAGATAAGATTGAAATTACATAAACTATTATAGAACTTTTACAAAAACTGAAACAGATTGAAAGATTGAAAGAAAGAAAAACAGAGAGAAGTAGCTTACAGTCGCTCAGCTCTCAAAGTGTTTCTCTATCTTGGTGTATCTAAACTCTGTTTCAGTTTTTGTAAAAGTTCTATAATAGTTTATGTAATTTCAATCTTTTCTTCTTCAAGTTATATGGAAGGCTGAGCCTCCTTTTATTTACTTACTGCACTTTTTATTTCTCTGTTTAAGCCCCTGCAAGGTGGCGTCCTACTTCTCTTAATCCTCTTCTCTTCTCTCTACTTCTGCTTCCGAACCCCTCTTGGTATCAGAGCCTGATGGGGAAGTAGGAACATGTTAATTAAGTTAGATATAAGTTGTTTATCTGCTTTGTTCTAACATAATTAAGCACTATGGAAACGGATCTAGACTGGTAGTACACTTTGAACTAAACTAAAATGAAAACCTTTCTTGAAGATCTCCTAGGATTATTACTTTTCAGACTTATGATCATATCTGCAGCGGAGGCATTAAGGCAGTAAGTCCCTGTGCGGCAGTAAGTCTATATTTGGGCCATACTACGGATATGATATGTTATTTCTGAATATTTTTAATGTCCTTGTTTAGTTTCTTTTTGTGGTGGCTTAAGTCTGATCCAGATCTATACTGCTCAACTATTAAGAACAACTCAATGCATAACTTATATTTCTAATTTATTTATCTGCTTCTATAGAACCAGGTGATGGCGATGATACTTACGGGTAAGGAAGGTCTGTCTTTCCTGATGCTTCGCTCTTTCTCTTCCAAGCTTTCTTTCAGATCTTCCCAACCCTCTTCTTCTTCCATAGATCATCATCATCAATCCAATCAATTAAAATCAAAAAATGTTTTCAAAGAAGAAATTCATTTTGAAGACATCAATCAAGATCTCGATAACTGGGAAATTCCAAAAATTTCTCATACTGAGATCTTTAAACCAAATGGATCTTTCTTCAAAAGATCCGATTTCATAATCAAAACTGTTGAACAGACCTACAAACTCAGAACAGATGACGAGGAAATTCACCTGCTTTCTGAAAGATCCATCAAAGATCACATCAATAGGAATTTTAACTATCTTCATATTGGTAGTGTTCAAGTAGGTCTGAAACCCATGAATAGGAAGTCTCTTGATATTGCTGTACTTCTTTGTCTTAGGGATGTTAGACATAACCGTTTCCATGATTCCCTCTTAGGCACGGTTGAAACCAGCCTGAGCAATGGACCAATCTTTTTCAATTGTTTCCCTGACCTAACGATTAGTCAGGATGATATGAACATCCTTGACGTTCTCTTCCTAAATATCAAGCTTCACGGCCTTGATATGAAGGATGATTCTGTCCCTATCTCGTTAATCTATAGGGTTCAATACAAGGTAATGAACTCTATCAAATCTTATTTCTTGCGAACTAATTGTGAGAAATCTGGAGAAACAACTCTTTTCCTTACAGATTATGATAAGTCCAATGTTATTGTTCCTAAAACTATCCAATGTAGCGATATCACCCTTCTTGAAAAATGGTCTTTGGAAAAGGCTGCTCCTGCCCAACCTGTTCAAACCCCTGAGTTTCGAGAAATCATTCAACACCAATCTGGTCAAGTTGATCTTATCTTTGATAGAATAAATTCCTTCTCTATCCCTAGATCTGTTAGGACATCCTCAAATGATTTTCAATCAGCCATGTCCAGAAGAAACCAACCCGAGTCAAGTGCTCGTCCTTCAATTTCTCATGATGGATCAACCATCCATCTTGCAGGATATGTCAATTCTACTCCTGTCAAGACCACCTATGACAAAGGTGAAGAAGATCATCAATCCACTTTGTCTCCAACATATTCTTCTCTAGAAACCACTGGAGAAACTTCGGATTTCATTGGAACAATCACTGCTGAACTTGTCATTGACAAAGAAGGCATCCGTAAAGACTTTTACTCTGATCGTTGGACTGAGCAAAGAAAATGGTTCTTTGCAAATTACCAAGGTAAGAGGAGAAAGAAAATCCAAGACCGATTTTATGGGTTCCTTGAACTCGTTCAACAAAATATCTTCTTCTTTGACTGGTTTCATGCGTACACCATTAAGAAGAAAATCCCTTACCCTTATCAAGTCGACGTTATTAGTTGGCAACTTAAGGATGGCAAAGAAACTCTCTCAAACTTACCTCCTAAAACTCCTTTCTTCCTTAAAGGAGCTCAATCTGCACCTGTCTTGGCTTCTCCCTTCAAAACCAGAGAAGGAGAAGGTGATGTCACCAGCAAAGACATCAAAGACCTCATGGAACAAGCCAATTATACCAACAAGTTTCTTCAGACCCTTGGAGAATCCCAAACGAATGATTCCTCTGGAAAAGGGAAAGGAAAGGTCAAGATTGAACCTTCTTCTTCCTCTGCTCCTCCTGATATCCCTAAAGGATGTCAACTGGAAAAGCCTCTATTCAAGCCTTTCCAAATCAGTAGCCGTTCTAGGCACTCGGCTCAATCTCTTCGTGCCAAAAATGAATCTGATAATGAACTTCTTCAAAAGGTTGTTGAGCAACTTAAGCTTCTCAATCAAGTGGTTCCTGAATCTCCTGCTATCACCCCAGTAGCAGCCCCTGCTCCTGTTCCTCCAACAGCAGCTCCTGAACCTGTAATCCGTCGAAGTTCGGCACGCAATACCTCTGCTTCTTTGAATAATATCGAAGAAGGAGAATCTGATGTTCAATCTGTTAAGAGCAGTATTCTTGCTGTTAACCCAGTCATTCACAATTCTAAGAATCAGTGGAGGAAGGAAACCAAACTCTATTACCCTAGAGCCACTGCTCCAGATCTTGGGCAGCCAATCACTTTTAAATTCTCCAAACCTCCCTTTGTTAAGACCCTTAACATTATATCTTACAAGGAGAAGCAAATCAATTTCCTCAAAGAAGAAATCTCTTACAAGAATATTGAGGTTCAATTACAACAACCCTCTGTCAAATCAAGGATTGAAAATATTTTAGATAACATTCAGTCCAGCATTTGTTCTAATCTACCAAATGCTTTTTGGGAAAGGAAGAGCCATATGGTTGAACTTCCTTATGAAAAAGATTTTTCTGACAAACAAATCCCTACTAAAGCTAGGCCAATCCAAATGAATGAAGAACTTATTCATTTTTGCCAAAAAGAAATCAACGACCTTCTGCAGAAAAATCTGATTCGTAGAAGTAAGAGTCCCTGGTCCTGCGCAGCCTTCTATGTCAATAAACAGGCTGAGATAGAATGAGGAACCCCCCATGCTTGTTATCAACTACAAGCCTCTCAATCAAGCTCTTTGTTGGATTATGTATCCTATCCCCAACAAAAATGACAACAATGTTGATGTTGGTGATTTTCTGGAAATCATTAACCATGTCATCATCCAGAAATTTAATATCAACATTAAGATCATTATAGGAGATTTTATTTTAGAAACTCCAGCACTTTTTGACACTGGTGCTGATCTGGTTCAATCAAGTGGTTCCCGAATCTCCTGCTACTACCCCATCATTTTAGTTTAGTTCAAAGTGTACTACCAGTCTAGATCCGTTTCCATAGTGCTTAATTATGTAAGAACAAAGCAGATAAACAACTTATATCTAACTTAATTAACATGTTCCTACTTCCCCCTCAGGCTCTGATACCAAGAGGGGTTCGGAAGCAGAATAGAGAGAAGAGAAGAGGATTAAGAGAAGTAGGATGCCACCTTGCAGGGGCTTAAACAGAGAAATAAAAAGTGCAGTAAGTAAATAAAAGGAGGCTCAGCCTTCCATATAACTTGAAGAATATAAGATTGAAATTACATAAACTATTATAGAACTTTTACAAACACTGAAACAGATTGAAAGATTGAAAGAAAGAAAAACAGAGAGAAGTAGCTTACAGTCGCTCAGCTCTCAAAGTGTTTCTCTATCTTGGTGTATCTAAACTCTGCCTAACAAGGTTCAGAGTAAGCCTATTTAAAGAAAAAATTGAGCTTTGTTTGAATAGTTCCGGTTGAATAGTTCCGGTGGCCGGTACTATTTGACAGGTACTATTTGCTACTGTAAAAAGTCTACTGTTGCTACAGTGAAATATAATAATTGAGATTGAATTATTACAAAACCAAATGATTACAAGACGACGAAACTTAGCAGAGGTCATCATCACTTGGTTCCGGAGTTTCCAGGACAAAATCTGACCCGAAAGAGGATTGTGAAGAGATTTTCTGCTGAGGGACCTTTGAGGATGAGGCCTGCTCCTTCGGCTCTTTCAATAATTGAAGGGCTGTTTGGAGGTTTTTCAGCAAATCTTCTTCTGTTGAAGCTCCTGCAAGGGCCGATGTGATATGGGCCTTCTGATTGAGCAAGAGGCTAGATTGTGGACTGGCGTGCTTGAGACAATTTTGGTTGGACTTAAACCACTGATTAACATTCTCTTTGTAGGCTTTGGAAGCATCAAAAATCCTCCACCATTTGATAAGAGCTTGTTTGAAGAGAATTGGTTGGGTTTTAGTCTTAAGACCATAACGCCAGGAAAATACCCATGAGAGGGAAAAGATTGTATAAAAATTTAAACAATCAGGATAATTGTTTAATTCTTTATTCCAATGTTTTAGGAAATGATTGTAACCCTCAAGAACTTCCGAGGGAAAGATTTCGATTGTTGGTCCAAAGAAATTCCACCAGGAATGAAACCAATTTGGAAAAGAGTATTTGTTGGTCCATTTGAAATAAATGAGCCAAGAATGTTTGAAATTTTTATTCTGCAAACCTAGGATTGTGTTATCCCAAGCTCTAATGTAGTCCCAATAGTTAAAACCTAATGGGTCAAAGTTTTGGGAGAACTTTTTGTAGCTACTTGGATTGGGTCCAAAGTCAGTGGGACGAAGGACACGGAGAATTTGGAGTGTAGAATGAGTAATTAGGGAGTTATCAGATTTATCCCTAAAATGCTTGATTTCTACGCTGTTTGTGTCTACAAGGATGAACTCGTAGAATCTTTGGGTTTTATTTGGGTGAATCGGATCAAGATGGTTAGGGAAGAGTCTAATGCCAATTTTATTGGCAAGGTTAACTCCTCCGGAATTGTCCCACCATTCTGGTTCAATGAGAGTTTGGAATCTGGAGATTGTTTTGGTCAGGTAACCTGAACTCTGGTTAGGCTGACTGGATTGAGCAACAACAGGTTTTTTCCCGTAATGAGTTGCTATGTTTTTGGTTTTATCAATGATAGTTTGGAGAGATTGGAGATCTAGGTCATCATCTTCATCTGCGATGCTGGCCCAGGTCTTTTTTGAGAGTTTGGTAAGGCCTTGAGGTATTTCTTCTAAGCCTGATTGTTTGAGGGCAAGAAGTGTTTGGATAGGTAAAGCATAATCTGCTTTAGTTTTCTTTGGTTGAGAAGATTGGTTTTGAGCAGTAGGCTCAGATTTTTGGACAGTGGGTCCAGATTGATGGGCAGTGGGCCCAGATAAGATTAGGGAATCAGAGATTACAATACCTTTGTTTTTATTTGTACTCCTGCCTCTTCCTCGAGATGAGGAGGAAGAGCCTCTGGAGGCCATCCTAAGATCTTCCCTGCAAATACTCACGAGTAAGAAAATCAGGAAGAGAATTTGTAGATCCTTTTATATATTCTATCTCAAAGTCAAAAACGCTTAAAATAGCTTGCCATCTGACGAAGATATGTTTTGAAGCTAAATTTTTGACATCTTTTTGTAGAATATCTTTAGCAGATTTGCAGTCTACACGGACCAAAATTTTTTGATTGATTAAATCAGATTAGAATTTTGAAATAGATAAAACAATTGCTAAAACTTCTTTTTTAACAGTAGAATAATTCTGCTGAGCAGGGTTCCAATGTTTTGAAGTAAAAGCTATAGTTTTTTCTTTGTCAAAGATTTTTTGTTTCAAAATACCGCCAAAACCAATATCAGAAGCATCAGTTTCAACAATTTTAAAAGCTTGAGGATTTGGGAGATAAAGGCAAGGGAGATTTTTTATTTGCAGTTTGATCTGCTTGACCACGTTGGTATGAATATCAGACCAAGGTGGGGGATCCTTCTTGAGTCTATCATGAAGGGGTTTGATTATAGTACTGAGTTGCAGACAAAAATCAGCAACATAATTGAGACATCCCAAGAACCTTTGTAATTGGGTTTTGTCTATGATTTGATCTGGAAATTTGTCGGCGAACTCAATAGCTCTATTGATGGGGATAATTGTTCCTTGATGGATATTGTGACCAAGGAATCTGATTTTGGTTTGAAACAAACTGACTTTTGTTTTAGACACTGCCAGTCCATTCTTCTTGATGATGGAAATGAATGTATTGAGATGTTTGAAATGTTGATCAATGGATTGAGAAAAGATCAGAACATCATCAATATAAACAATTGTGAATTTAGAATAAGGATTGAAGATTTCATTCATGATCCTCTGAAATTCAGAAGGGGCATTTTTTAGACCAAATGGCATGACATTCCACTCATATTGTCCGAAGGGGACAGTAAAAGCGGTTTTATACCTATCCTTTTCCTGTAATTGGATTTGCCAGAATCCAGACTTCATGTCGAACTTTGAAAAAATCTTAGCGTCATGTAATCTGGCTAGGAGATCTTTTTTGTTGGGGATAGGATACCTAATCCAACAAAGAGCTTGATTGAGAGGCTTGTAGTTGATAACAAGCCTGGGGATTCCTCGTTCTATCTCAGCCTGTTTATTGACATAGAAGGTTGCGCAGGACCAGGGACTCTTACTTCTGCGAATCAAATTTTTCTGCAGAAGATCATTGATTTCTTTTTGGCAGAAATGAAGAAGTTCTTCATTCATTTGGATAGGCCTAGCTTTAGTAGGGATTTGTTTGTCTGAAAAATCTTTTTCATAAGGAAGTTCAACCATATGGCTCTTCCTTTCCCAAAAAGCATTAGGAAGATCAGAACAAATGCTGGACTGAATGTTTTCTAAAATATTTTCAATCCTTGATTTGACAGAGGGTTGTTGTAATTGAACCTCAACATTCTTGTAAGAGATTTCTTCTTTGAGGAAATTGATTTGCTTCTCCTTGTAAGATATAATGTTAAGGGTCTTAACAAAGGGAGGTTTGGAGAATTTAAAATTGATTGGCTGCCCAAGATGCTGGACAGTGATGCCTTTTTCATCAGTATTGTAAGGGAAGAGCTTTTTTATGAAAGGCGTCCCAATGATGACTTTGTGGGTTAGATTCCTAACTAGAAGAAAGGAAGTTTCAATTTCAAGGCTATCATTTTTGACAATAGCCGATGGGATCTTATATTTGATTATAAGTTTAGAACCTTCAGCAGCACTGAGTTTCTCAGTTGTTTTTTCAAAATATCTGGTGGGAATGAGTCCCTCAGAAATACAACTGGAATCAGCACCAGTGTCAAAAAGTGCTGGAGTTTCTGAAATAAAATATCCTATAATGATCTTAATGTTGATATAAAATTTCTGGATGATGACATGGTTAATGATTTCCAGAAAATCACCAACATCAACATTGTTGTTAGGAGCACGATTGGAAGTTGTTGAAGAACTTGAAGAACTATCTCCATCAGAATTTTCTCCAGTCAGTTTTTCTAGGATAAGTTGCTGACTAGTTTGGATTTGTTTGAGGCTTTTAACCTCAGCTTTGAGGGTATGGACTTCAGATTGAAGGTCTTGAACAGTAACAGGTTTGACAGTAGAATTTTCAAGACGCTTGAACGTATCTTTGAGATTGAACTTATTGGTAGTAATAGGACTTTTGGGAGGTCTATCTTCAAGAGTAAACTTGAGACGTTCCAAGTAGATTTTCTTCTCATCAGGATCTGGGATAGAATTGATGGCCCTGAAGAGTAAGTCTTGGTCATTGGTCCAGACATTGATAGAAGATGATGATTGATCATCATCATTCTGGATTTGATTTAGGTCTTCAGAGACCTCAGAGTCCGAAGGGACAGATTCTTCTTTATCAGAAGTCTGAATGAGAAGATTATTGATCTTGTCTTCAATCTCAGGTTCAAGATGAAGCTCAGAGATTCTTCTTTTGAGTCTGCAATACCTACTAATATGGCCTGGCTTGCCACAGTTGTAGCAGGTGACATCTTTTCCTTGAGAGGGTCTATTCTCAGGAGGGGTCTTTGCAGCTTGTGTGGAATGGGGTTTAGATCTAGGTTTGGGCTTCCTATGATCATGATTTCTGCTAGATTTCCTTCTCCACTGTTGTCTTGGAGGAGGATCTTGCTTTCTGGGTTTAGGTTTCTTAGGGCAACCCTGAATCCCAAACTGTTCGCAGAAGGTACCCAAATCCCTGCGATTCTAAGATTTCTCCTCGGTGAGTTGCTGTTGGATCTTGTCATCTTGACAGATTTTGAGAGCAACTCTTTGAATGATAGCTATGAGCTGGCCATAGCTAAGAGTTTGATAAGGGATTTCTCCCCCAGGATTTTGGCTTCTAAGTTTTTCACGAACTTTGTCGCCAAAAGATTTAGGAAGACCTGCCAGGAATTTCTCTTTCCAGAAGGCTTGTTGGCTATCTTCTCGGGTGTAGACTCTGGTCAAGAAGGTATCTTTATACCATCTGAAATCACCTAGAGATTTGCACTTGAGATTAGACAGAAGATCACCAGATCTGTCTTTGATGAGGGAATGATCTCCAACAAAATGTTGGGCTATGGTAAAGATTAAGGAATTGACGGCATCAGAAATGAACTTGCCATCTTCAATAATGGGGTTTCCTTCTTCATCAGTTTTGACAACAGTCAAGATTTGATTCTTCTCTTCTTCAGTGAGATAATTATCCCACCAACCTGTAAGTTGGCCACAGAAACCAGCAACCAAGATTTCAACAATAAGAGATTCAGGACAATTGTTGGAGGTTTCATAAGCAGTGGCAACCATAGTCATATTTTGGAGGATTTTTGTGATGCCATACTCATTTTCACCATCAATGTTCCATTCATAGACATTGTTGGCACTAAAACTTTTGAAATTAGAGGAATCCTTTTCTTCTAAACGAAGATCTGGAGCAGTGGCTCTAGGGTAATAGAGTTTGGTTTCCTTCCTCCACTGATTCTTAGAATTGTGAATGACTGGGTTAACAGCAGGAATACTGCTCTTAACAGATTGAACATCAGATTCTCCTTCTTCGATATTATTCAAAGAAGCAGAGGTATTGCGTGCCGAACTACGACGGATTACAAGTTCTGGAGCTGCTGTTGGAGGAACAGGAGCAGAGACTGCTACTGGGGTAGTAGCAGGAGATTCGGGAACCACTTGATTGAGAAGCTTAAGTTGCTCAACAACCTTTTGAAGGAGTTCATTATCAGATTCATTTTTGGCACGAAGAGTTTGAGCCGAGTGCCTGGAACGGCTACTGATTTGGAAAGGCTTGAATAGAGGCTTTTCCAGTTGACATCCTTTAGGGATATCAGGAGGAGCAGAGGAAGAGGAAGGTTCAATCTTGACCTTTCCTTTTCCTTTAGCAGAATCATTCGCTTGAGATTCCCCAAGGGTCTGAAGATACTTGTTGGTATAATTAGCTTGCTCCATGAGGTCTTTGATGTCTTTGCTGGTGACATCACCTTCTCCTTCTCTGGTTTTGAAGGGAGAAGCCAAGACAGGTGCAGATTGAGCTCCTTTAAGGAAGAAAGGAGTTTTAGGAGGTAAGTTTGAGAGAGTTTCTTTGCCATCCTTAAGCTGCCAACTAATACCGTCGACTTGATAAGGGTAAGGGATTTTCTTCTTAATGGTGTACGCATGAAACCAGTCAAAGAAGAAGATATTTTGTTGAACGAGTTCAAGAAACCCATAAAATAGATCTTGGATTTTCTTTCTCCTCTTACCTTGGTAATTTGCAAAGAACCATTCTCTTTGCTCAGTCCAACGATCAGAGTAAAAATCTTTTCGGATGCCTTCTTTGTCAATGACAAATTCAGCCGTGATTGCTCCAATGAAATCAGAAGTTTCTCCAGAGGTTTCTAGAGAAGAATACGTTGGAGACAAAGTGGATTGATGATCTTCATCCTTGTCATAGGTAGTCTTGACAGGGGTGGAATTGACATATCCTGCAAGATGAATTGTTGATCCATCATGCGAGAGTGAAGGTCGAGCACTAGACTCGGGTTGGTTTCTTCTGATTGAAGTAGTTCTAGACATGGACAAGGATCTTCTGGACATGGCTGATTGGAAATCATTTGAGGATGTCCTAACAGATCTAGGGATAAAGAAAGAATTTCTTCTATCAAAGATAAGATCAACTTGACCAGATTGGTGTTGAATGATTTCGCGAAATTCAGGGGTTTCAACAGGTTGGGCAGGAGTCGCCTTTTCCAAAGACCATTTTTCTGGAAGGGTGATATCGCTCCATTGGATAGTTTTAGGAACAATAACATTGGCCTTATCATAATCTGTAAGGAAAAGAGTTGTTTCTCCAGATTTCTCACAATTAGTTCGCAAGAAATAAGATTTGATAGAGTTCATTACCTTGTATTGAACCCTATAGATTAACGAGATAGGGACAGAATCATCCTTCATATCAAGGCCGTGAAGCTTGATATTTAGGAAGAGAACGTCAAGGATGTTCTTATCATCCAGACTAACCGTTAGGTCAGGGAAACAATTGAAAAAGATTGGTCCATTGCTCAGGCTGGTTTCAACCGTGCCTAAGAGGGAATCATGGAAACGATTATGTCTAACATCCCTAAGACAAAGAAGTACAGCAATATCAAGAGACTTCCTAGTCATGGGTTTCAGACCTACTTGAACACTACCAATATGAAGATAGTTAAAATTCCTATTGATGTGATCTTTGATGGATCTTTCAGAAAGCAGGTGAATTTCCTCGTCATCTGTTCTGAGTTTGTAGGTCTATTCAACAGTTTTGATTATGAAATCGGATCTTTTGAAGAAAGATCCATTTGGTTTATAGATCTCAGTATGAGAAATTTTTGGAATTTCCCAGTTATCGAGATCTAGATTGATGTCTTCAAAATGAATTTCTTCTTTGAAAACATTTTTTGATTTTAATTGATTCGATTGACGATGATGATGATCGATGGAAGAAGAAGAGGGTTGGGAAGATTTAAAAGAAAGCTTGGAAGAAAAAGAACGAAGCATCAGAAAAGTCAAACCTTCCTTACCCGTAAGCATCATCGCCATCACCTGGTTCTATAGAAACAGATAAATAAATTAGAAATATAAGTTATGCTCTGCGTTGTTCTTAATAGTTGAGCAGTATAGATCTGGATCAGACTTAAGCCACCACAAAAAGAAACTAAACAAGGACATTAAAAACATTCCGAAATAACATATCATATCTGTAGTATGGCCCAAATATAGACTTACTGCCACTCTGGGACTTACTGCCTTAACGCCTCCGCTGCAGATATGATCATAAGTCTGAATAGTAATAATCCTAGAAGATTTTCAAGAACGCTTTCATTTTAGTTTAGTTCAAAGCGTACTACCAGTCTAGATCCGTTACCATAGTGCTTAATTATGTAAGGACAAAGCAGATAAACAACTTATATCTAACTTAATTAACATGTTCCTACTTCCCCATCAGGCTCTGATACCAAGAGGGGTTCGGAAGCAGAAGTAGAGAGAAGAGAAGAGGATTAAGAGAAGTAGGACGCCACCTTGCAGGGGCTTAAACAGAGAAATAAAAAGTGCAGTAAGTAAATAAAAGGAGGCTTAGCCTTCCATATAACTTGAAGGAGATAAGATTGAAATTACATAAACTATTATAGAACTTTTACAAAAACTGAAACAGATTGAAACATTGAAAGAAAGAAAAACAGAGAGAAGTAGCTTACAGTCGCTCAGCTCTCAAAGTGTTTCTCTATCTTGGTGTATCTAAACTCTGCCTAACAAGGTTCAGAGTAAGCCTATTTAAAGGAAAAATTGAACACTGTTTAAATAGTTCCGGTTGAATAGTTCCGGTGGCCGGTACTATTTGACGGGTACTATTTGCTACAGTAAAAAGTCTACTGTTGCTACAGTGAATTACAATAATTGAGATTGAATTATTATAAAACCAAATGATTACAAGACGACGAAACTTAGCAGAGGTCATCATCACTTGGTTCTGGAGTCTCCAGGACAAAATCTGACCCGAAAGAGGATTGTGAGGAGATTTTCTGCTGAGGGGCCTTTGAGGATGAGGCCTGCTCCTTTGGCTCTTTCAATAATTGAAGGGCTGTTTGGAGATTTTTCAGCAAATCTTCTTCTGTTGAAGCTCCTGCAAGGGCCGCTGTGATATGGGCCTTCTGATTGAGCAAGAGGTTAGATTGTGGACTGGCGTGCTTGAGACAATTCTGGTTGGACTTAAACCACTGATTAACATTCTCTTTGTAGGCTTTGGAAGCATCAAAAATCCTCCACCATTTGATAAGAGCTTGTTTGAAGAGAATTGGTTGGGTTTTAGTCTTAAGACCATAACGCCAGGAAAATACCCATGAGAGGGAAAAGATTGTATAAAAATTTAAACAATCAGGATAATTGTTTAATTCTTTATTCCAATGTTTTAGGAAATGATTGTAACCCTCAAGAACTTCCGAGGGAAAGATTTCGATTGTTGGTCCAAAGAAATTCCACCAGGAATGAAACCAATTTGGAAAAGAGTATTTGTTGGTCCATTTGAAATAAATGAGCCAAGAATGTTTGAAATTTTTATTCTGCAAACCTAGGATTGTGTTATCCCAAGCTCTAATGTAGTCCCAATAGTTAAAACCTACTGGGTCAAAGTTTTGGGAGAATTTTTTGTAGCTATTTGGATTGGGTCCAAAGTCAGTGGGACGAAGGACACGGAGAATTTGGAGTGTAGAATGAGTAATTAGGGAGTCATCAGATTTATCCCTAAAATGCTTGATTTCTATGTTGTTTGTGTCTACAAGAATGAACTCGTAGAATCTTTGGGTTTTATTTGGGTGAATGGGGTCAAGATGGTTAGGGAAGAGTTTAATGCCAATTCCCACCATTCTGGTTCAATGAGAGTTTGGAATCTGGAGATTGTTTTGGTCAGGTAACCTGAACTCTGGTTAGGTGGTCATCATCTTCATCTGCAATGCTGGCCCAGGTCTTTTTTGGGAGTTTGGTAAGGCCTTGAGGTATTTCATCTAAGCCTGATTGTTTGAGGGCAAGAAGTGTTTGGATAGGTAAAGCATAATCTGCTTTAGTTTGCTTTGGTTGAGAAGATTGGATTTGAGCAGTAGGCTCAGATTTTTGGACAGTGGGTCTAGATTGATGGGCAGTGGGCCCAGATAAGATTAGGGAATCAGAGATTACAATACCTTTGTTTTTATTTGTACTCCTGCGTCTTCCCCGAGATGAGGAGGAAGAGCCTTTGGAGGCCATTCTAGGATCTTCCCTGCAAATACTCACGAGTAAGAAAATCAGGAAGAGAATTTGTAGATCCTTTTATATATTCTATCTCAAAGTAAAAAACGCTTAAAATAGCTTGTCATCTGGCAAAGATATGTTTTGAAGCTAAATTTTTGACATCTTTTTGTAGAATATCTTTAGCAGATTTGCAGTCTACACGGACCAAAACTTTTTTGATTGATTAAATCTGATTGGAATTTTGAAATAGATAAAACAATTGCTAAAACTTCTTTTTTAACAGTAGAATAATTCTGCTGAGCAGGGTTCCAATGTTTTGAAGTAAAAGCTATAGTTTGTTCTTTGTCAAAGATTTTTGTTTCAAAATACCACCGAAACCAATATCAGAAGCATCGGTTTCAACAATTTTAAAAGCTTGAGGATTTGGGAGATAAAGACAAGGGAGATTTTTGATTCGCAGTTTGATCTGCTTGACCACGTTGGTATGAATATCAGACCAAGGTGGGGGATCCTTCTTGAGTCTATCATGAAGGGGTTTGATTATAGTACTGAGTTGCGGACAGAAATCAGCAACATAATTTAGACATCCCAAGAACCTTTGTAATTGGGTTTTGTCTATGATTTGATTTGGAAACTTGTCGGCGAACTCAATAGCTCTATTGATGGGGATAATTGTTCCTTGATGGATATTATGACCAAGGAATCTGATTTTGGTTTGAAACAAACTGACTTTTGTTTTAGATACAGCCAGTCCATTCTTCTTGATGATGGAAATGAAAGTATTGAGATGTTTGAAATGTTGATCAATGGACTGAGAAAAGATCAGAACATCATCAATATAAACAATTGTGAATTTAGAATAAGGATTGAAGATTTCATTCATGATCCTCTGAAATTCAGAAGGGGCATTCTTTAAACCAAATGGCATGACATTCCACTCATATTGTCCGAAGGGGACAGTAAAAGCGGTTTTATACCTATCCTTTTCCTGTAATTGGATTTGCCAGAATCCAGACTTCATGTCGAACTTTGAAAAAATCTTAGCGTCATGTAATCAGGCTAGGAGATCTTTTTTGTTGGGGATAGGATACCTAATCCAACAAAGAGCTTGATTGAGAGGCTTGTAGTTGATAACAAGTATGGGGGTTCCTCGTTCTATCTCAGCCTGTTTATTGACATAGAAGGCTGCGCAGGACCAGGGACTCTTACTTCTACGAATCAGATTTTTCTGCAGAAGGTCGTTGATTTCTTTTTGGCAAAAATGAAGAAGTTCTTCATTCATTTGGATTGGCCTAGCTTTAGTAGGGATTTGTTTGTCAGAAAAATCTTTTTCATAAGGAAGTTCAACCATATGGCTCTTCCTTTCCCAAAAAGCATTAGGTAGATCAGAACAAATGCTGGACTGAATGTTATCTAAAATATTTTCAATCCTTGATTTGACAGAGGGTTGTTGTAATTGAACCTCAATATTCTTGTAAGAGATTTCTTCTTTGAGGAAATTGATTTGCTTCTCCTTGTAAGATATAATGTTAAGGGTCTTAACAAAGGGAGGTTTGGAGAATTTAAAGGTGATTGGCTGCCCAAGATGCTGGACAGTAATGCCTTTTTCATCAGTATTGTAAGGGAAGAGCTTTTTTATGAAAGGCGTCCCAATGATGACTTTGTGGGTTAGATTCCTAACTAGAAGAAAGGAAGTTTCAATTTCAAGGCTATCATTTTTGACAATAGCCGATGGGATCTTATATTTGATTATAAGTTTACAACCTTCAGCAGCACTGAGTTTCTCAGTTGTTTTTTCAAAATATCTGGTGGGAATGAGTCCCTCAGAAATACAACTGGAATCAGCACCAGTGTCAAAAAGTGCAGGAGTTTCTAAAATAAAATCTCTTATAATGATCTTAATGTTGATATAAAATTTCTGGATGATGACATGGTTAATGATTTCCAGAAAATCACCAACAACAACATTGCTGTTAGGAGCACGATTGGAAGTTGTTGAAGAACTTGAAGAACTATCTCCATCAGAATTTTCTCCAGTCAGTTTTTCTAGGATAAGTTGCTGACTAGTTTGGATTTGTTTGAGGCTTTTAACCTCAACTTTGAGGGTATGGACTTCAGATTGAAGGTCTTGAATAGTAACAGGTTTGACAGTAGATTTTTCAAGACGCTTGAAGGTATCTTTGAGATTGAACTTATTGGTAGTAATAGGACTTTTGGGAGGTCTATCTTCAAGAGTAAACTTGAGACGTTCCAAGTAGATTTTCTTCTCATCAGGATCAGGGATAGAATTGATGGCCCTGAAGAGTAAGTCTTGCTCATTGGTCAAGACAATGATAGAAGATGATGATTGATCATCATCATTCTGGATTTGATTTAGGTCTTCAGAGACCTCAGAGTCCGAAGGGACAGATTCTTCTTCATCAGAAGTCTGAATGAGAAGATTATTGATCTTGTCTTCAATCTCAGGTTCAAGATGAAGCTCAGAGATTCTTCTTTTGAGTCTGCAATACTTACTAATATGGCCTGGCTTGCCACAGTTGTAGCAGGTGACATCTTTTCCTTGAGAGGATCTATTCTCAGGAGGGGTCTTTGCAGCTTGTGTGGAATAGGGTTTAGATCTAGGTTTGGGCTTCCTATGATCATGATTTCTGCTAGATTTCCTTCTCCACTGTTGTCTAGGAAGAGGATCTTGCTTTCTGGGTTTAGGTTTCTTAGGGCAACCCTGAATCCCAAACTGTTCGCAGAAGGTACCCAAATCCCTGCGATTCTGAGATTTCTCCTTGGTGAATTGTTGTTGGATCTTGTCTTCTTGACAGATTTTGAGAGCAACTCTTGGAATGATAGCTATGAGCTGGCCATAGCTAAGAGTTTGATAAGGGATTTCTCCCCCAGGATTTTGGCTTCTAAGTTTTTCACGAACTTTGTCACCAAAAGATTTAGGAAGACCTGCCAGGAATTTCTCTTTCCAGAAGGCTTGTTGGCTATCTTCTCGGGGTGTAGACTCTGGTCAAGAAGGTATCTTTATACCATCTGAAATCACCTAGAGATTTGCACTTGAGATTAGACAGAAGATCACCAGATCTGTCTTTGATGAGGGAAGGATCTCCAACAAAATGTTGGGCTATGGTAAAGATTAAGGAATTGACGGCATCAGAAATGAACTTGCCATCTTCAATAATGGGGTTTCCTTCTTCATCAGTTTTGACAACAGTCAAGATTTGATTCTTCTCTTCTTCAGTGAGATAATTATCCCACCAACCTTTAAGTTGGCCACAGAAACCAGCAACCAAGATTTCAACAATAAGAGATTCAGGACATATCTGTAGTCCAAGAGTTGTTTTTATCATATCTATATGGAAGGATAGATATGATCAAAAGAGTTGTTTCTCCAGATTTCTCACAATTTGTTCGCAAGAAATAAGATTTGATAGAGTTCATTACTTTGTATTGAACCCTATAGATTAAAGAGATAGGACAGAATCATCATTCATATCAAGGCCGTGAAGCTTGATATTTAGGAAGAGAACGTCAATGATGTTTTTGTCATCCAGACTAACCGTTAGGTCAGGGAAACAATTGAAAAAGATTTCAACATATAGATTATTGATTCATTTTATGATAGATAAAATTTGAGCTTCAATGACATTCAAAAGTCACAATGGTATTTTGTGCACTAACAATCAAACCCAAATCTAGGCATGCAAGATTCACATAGTCAAATGATAAAAATTAACTAAATATTAACAGCTGCAACGCCCTTGAGAGAAATCAGCATGCTTGAGTCTGACATACCTTTACAAGACTTGAAGTGAGTAAGGTGTGATAGATCCACCCGACATTGGTAGGGAATTGTAGTAATATGCAGGGCCGGTCCCGACATTTTGGAGGCCCTGGGCAAATAATAAAAATAGACCCCTAACAATATTTTTTTGAAGAACATTATCTATTTAAATTGTAAATATCATCAACAACTTAAAAAATGTGACTAACATAAACAAAACGTCATATCCACTTATCTAGTGAATTAGGTAGAAGATCCCAAGGAAACCTTCGCGTTCCAATGTTAATTAAGCACTTAAATATGACCAACAAATATCAAGTTACTTGTATCTGCAATTCTCTCTTATTAATTGTGAACACCTTCAATAGAGAAGTATAGAACTAGTCTTAAATGCAACTACTTTTTTTTTTGGGAAAGCTTAAGTTTTTTTTTTTCTGAAATGTAAAAAAAAAATATTTATTTAGCAAAATGGGGTGGGAAAAAAATTATTTAGCAAAGTGGAGTAGTTTTTGGAGAAAAGGCCACGGGCGCGGTGCCCTAGTCAAAAAACTGTGGCCAGAAGTCTGAAAAGGCAACGGTTCCCTCTTACTGTGGTAGAACCCAGATCTCATAAAAAGCTACGGTTTCTAAACTGTTGCCTAAAGCTTTTAGGCAACAGTTTAGAAACCGTAGCCTTTTAAATTTTTTTTTGGGTCCCCTCTTTTTGGAGGCCCTGGGCTGTGGGCCTGCTTGCACAGGCCCAGGGCCGGCCCCATGTAGTGCAAGTATCATCTGAAACTGATCCAGCATCATGAATGATGAAAGTAAGTAAAAAAAAAACAAAATGGTTACCCTTCAACTTCATATGTTTCTCTATGAAGTATCAACTAAAGTTTTTAATGTTTGTAATTACCTTTTGTAAAAAAAAAAAAAAAAAACTGATACTGTTTTTTTTTCTAGAATTTAAATGAAAAAGAAAAAGAAAAGCCACCTAAGCTCATTAATTGATGTGGCAGCGACACATGGGCATACCGGAGCTCCGGCGTTGACCCAAACGATCGGAGGGACCAATACCACGTTTTGCTCCGGCGAGGGACGAAAGCCATATTTATGGAAAATGTTAGGGACCAAAAACTTTATTAAGCCTAAATTTATTTCATATCTTGAGGTATTATTTTTCTGAATATTTTTCTTGTATAAAAAACATCTTTAATAGTCAAATACAAATAATCAATGTTATCTTTAACAATTGATCTAGGTTTCACAAAAAAACAATTGATCTATTCTTCCAATTAGAACTAGAGTTGTCAAAACAACTCACCCCACCTAGCTCACTTCCAATGAAGAAGTGCTTTATAAACAATACAAGATAGTGCTGGTATGCTTTTCTCAAATTGCTTATCTTCCATGAGACATAACTTTCTTGTTTAGAAGAGATAGCTATATGAAAACTGTAAGGTACCATTTAATTTTAGTGTGCAACTAGCTTCCTCACTTAGTGCGTGCGTCATCAGAACATGACTACTGCTTGACTGTCAGTGATCTTTATTAAAGGAGACAGGTGGTCTAGGTTCCTGAAAACATAATTTTTTCCAAATTAACTTACTTTATCAATTACTTACCCTTGAAATTCTTAAAGAACAAATGTTAGTAAGTTGGAAGTACCTTTCTAACATGCCAATCTTCCTCTATATGATTTCCATTATCCAAGTTCTGCATCATCAAATAAGATAATTGTCACATAATGAAATAATCCTCAGGGAAAGCTCAGTGTAGTCTACCTTGATTTGAGAAGTCATGTTATCTGGACAACAAACGACAACCTGGCTCCTTAGAACTTCATTCTCTGATTCTGGATTAGATGTCTAACCCCTGACGTTAGAGATGACATAAATATTGAAGTACTTTACAGGCGTGTATATGATCAGTGATCATCTCCACAATTCAATAATTTCTCAATCATACCTCTCTCAAAAATTTAGTGGGGAGTTTTATTTTAGGGAGGAGAAATAGGAGCCTAGCGTGCTACTTCCTACTTTATACAATAAATATCCCGGAAAAACGTACTATTATCCTGTATGGTATGATATATTATCTCTCTCTCTCTCATTCAGTTCTCAACTCTATTTTGCCTACTCACTCATAAAACATTCAAAACCTTTTTCCTCAGGGAAAGCAATTAATTAATCAATCACCATTGTCATTTAACTTGGGCTTGGACATTTTTTTCTCAGCTCATAAGTTCCCTAATTTAACATTCGTAGCCAAAGGAATCAAATTTAGGAAGCAGATCAAAGAAAACACAGTTTCAGGCCCCTCTCCCTAATGCTCTACTTACCCATAACAAAACAATGAATCACACTCTTTGACAAAGGAGTACAAATTGATTCAGAACACAAAGACATGCATAAATACAAATACAAATGATATGCTTTTCACCAATGTAACTGTACCTATCTCCAATGTTTAATCAAGAGAGTAGGTCAAGCATATCATATGGGTAAGGCTGGAGAATCCTCCAATGTTTTAAAGCTTGTAAGGCAGAGGGTTTCTTTTGGAAACATGGTAAAGCATAAACCATTTCCCCAACTACAAAGCAAACTCAGACACTAAAATTGCTGGAGAAGGAAAAATATATTCTTTCACTAATTTTCATTACAAAGAAAGGAACCAAAACGAAAGAATTACTTCATAAATGCTGAGAATCACTTGTTTCTTTTAATTTAATATTAAACAGGCTTTATAAATGCCACATGAATTTAATTAAGGATTATCTCATACTTCTTCTTTCCTTGTGAACTCAGATCCCACAAGGTTGTAAATAAGGGTTTACAACTATAATTGTGATTGTATGTTAATGTCTTAAAAGTTTCTATACCAGCATTGTGATTGCAATCACGGCCGCATCAATTGCATATACACACAATTTCAGAAATTCGCAGTTACTGAAATTCAAATTTATAACATGGAGAGGAGCAATTCAACCAGTCAAGAATTGATTGTTCACTGTGAAGAACTGAATGAGGATGATGAGTATTATGATCTTGATGAAGATCATGATGATGACATAGATGAATCATACTACTTCTATGTGATCAATGCAATACTAAGTGGCACTGCTAGGCTCAATGTTCTCTTGCCCACTGTAAGCATCCTCGCCTTCAGCATCTTCGCGCCTCTTTTAACCGATGATGGCGAATGCAACACGCTGAATCGCTGGTTGATGGCCATCTTTCTTGCAATTCTAGCAGTTTCTTGTGTCTTCTTTACCTTAACTGACAGCTTCAGAACAGCCACCGGGAGGTTGTGTTATGGGGTCGCAACATTGAGAGGGATATGGACTTTTAACGGGGGAAGGAAGAAACCGCGTGTGCCGTCGGATTATAGAATGAGATGGGGTGATGTTTTCCATGTTTCACTGTCTTTGGTTTCTTTTCTTGCTTTTGCAGGATTGCACCAGGATGTTGTGAAATGTTACTATCCTGGATTGCCTAGAAAAGTGACCAATACTCTTCCCCTTGTGGTTGGTTTTGTCGTGAGTGTGTTGTTTGTGGTGTTTCCTTCAAAGAGAAGAGGGATTGGATACCCTTTCTTGCTGCAGAGAGATCCTTTTTACTCAAGACGTTGAAACATACATCATACAGAAACCAAAACTGTGCAGATTATAAACGACTCATAAAGTCAGTTGTTTACTAAGAGATTGTGGTTTATTAGCAGTGATCAAAATAATGCTCAAAACCATGTGAATTGTAACTTGGGCCAGAATTCAAGTTCAAGATGAGAACTGAATGCATTAAGTTTTCATAATTTTTATCTTGTTTCTACCTAAATTTAGTCTTAAATTTATTTGAACTAGTTTCATCAATCAGCAAAGTATAAAAGTAAAACAATTGAACGTGAAAGTACATTGGAGCTACCCATTTGCTTCCATGCCATAATGCTAATTGCGTTCAATCACGAACCGGGTCCAGATCCTCTCATGTGGATTTCTCTCAAGTTTTCTACAGTGGACATTTTTTGCGGCTTTAAACTGCCACCAAGTGTTGCTGCAAAAAATTGACAGAATTTGTGGCAGCCTGACAACATTGTTGTGGCGGTTTTAACCGCCAAAAATGTTCACTGTAGAAAAATTGAGAGAATTCCACATGAGAGGATCTCTTCCCATCACGAACCTATCAGAACAAAATAAAATGAGAACCAGGGATAGTTACCAATTTTGGATCTACTAGTACAATGACATCATCGAAGAAAAAAAAAAGAACCACACATTTTTTATCAGAGTTTTGGCAGCAGAGCTACTTTGATACCATATTTTACATTTAAGCAATGACTCTGATTTTAGCCCATAATTATCTCATTGTTATGTCTTGTAACAATTATACATGTCAATTAATTAATCAAATAGATTTATGCTTGTAAATAATTAGAGTATGGAATCACAAGATACACAAGTAAAATATAAGGAATGAAAAGGCTTAATTGCAACTTTGACCCTTGATGTATTATTCCCATTTCTTTGTGTAATACCTTCATGTGCAAAATTGTACTCCTCAGTCAATAGCAACAAGCAAGAGTTTAATTATACTAAACAATGAACGAACAAAGATGGCAGCTAATAAAATCAGACCCCAATCAACAGTTCCCACAGACCCCAATACTACACCAAACAGTATGCTAACAATGCAGAACTCAAAACAGACTCGAATCAGCACACTTCAAAGTAAAAGATTAATCAAAACAGTCCCCTATTAGCCTACTTCTTACTCAAAAACACGTTTGTGCAATTAATGTAAAGAGCAAATGAACACTCAATCTCACAGCAGTCACACAGTGATTAAGCATAGAATTCACATCAGCTTATGATTTCAAGACTTACATCTTCAAATCTAGAGATGACATCTCTTCAATTGGGCTTAGCTTTTACTATGTAGCTCCTGCAAAAAGTAAAGAAACTGTAAATTATATGACTACACAAAGAAAGAGCTTTGCTCTAGTTACTCAAGGAAGATAGTGAAATACACTACTTACATGCATAAAATAAAGAACCCCAGATCAATAACATTCATATAGTTGGAGCTCACAGTATCTCCAATATACAAATCTTAAACTATGATTAAAGGGGTTGTCTAAATCACCCAAGGTAAATGATGGGTAAAGTCACTCTAGTCTTAGGTGGCCTAGTAATATTTTGACATGTGTCATGAGCTAAAATTTTGTAAGACGCATGCCAACATATTATTAGGCTACCTAAGCTAGCATTGTTTTACCCAAGGTAAAATTTGGGTAATTTAGACAACCTCATAAAATAAAAGAAGTTACAGTTAATAGGTACGAAAGTAGTTATTTGAAAATTTCAAACTCTTTAATTTTCTTTGGCATTCATATAAAAATAAGAAATTAGTTGATTGACAAAAATGCTAGCACATTCCGAGATAAATGTCCTATAGCCTATTTTTCATCAGTTTACCAAAACTCTGAGTATTAATTTATTGGATACAACTCATACAAGACTTTTATTGAACATAGTCATATATGTACAACAGATTCTAAAACAAGCTTCATTTAGCTATTTTACAACTAGTTTATGCAAAAAGCTGTTAACCCTACGAATTTTTTTGGAAAAGGCTCATAGTTCATACTTCAAAAAGTTACTAAATAGCAAACGATCTCCTCATCCTAATTCCTGACCAATAATACTATTGTATATCTTATGTACCTTCAAATGACTCTGGTCTAGTGGTCTACATCTAGTCGTCCTGTATTTCTGCATTTCATGGAAATATACCTATCATAAAAAACATGCAATGAAATAAGCATAGGAAGATAAATCAAATAGTACATACCTGTAAGTGGTTTTTAAAATGTTATATAGTTAATCCTTCAATTTTCATGAGCTTCAACACACCCTCAGGGGTAGGCGGGTAGCTACTGTAAAAGTAAATAGACACCACAAAGATTAGCAAGAAATCTTGATCAATTATAAAATCCTGACCTGACAACACTTTGACCAAAAGAAGCCCAATATATCAGCTAAATAAAATTCTTCTCAGGGCTGAGTGAGTGCCTCCAATCCAATGTCTAATTTCATGCAGGAAGGTCAGTGAGAACACAGGCAATTCACTACAAGAATTTTGAAGTATAGCCTCCAAAAAATTAAAGCAAACTCCTAGCAAAACATGTTTGGCTACCAAAAAACTGCAATTTTTCCTTTAAAAAGTTGGTAGCATGATTTGAGTGGCTGATTGGTTTCCAAACTTTTTGCCCACAAATTACCAGCAAAATTTAAAAACTTCCTAGCTACAAAAAGACTAAACTGTAGAAAAATATTGCAATTTTTTTTACTTCCCTAGCATTCTAACAAGATTGATGCTATGTCTTAACTAATTGGTAGGATATGTTAACCTTTGATAGCAATTTTGCAACTAATTTTTGGCTATTAACTATTTTAACAGTCAATTTTTTGTACCAATTTACGGCTTATATTATACAACTTTTTATAATAGTATTTTTCATGTTAATTTCCCACTGGGTTTTTCCTTTGGGGGTTTTAATGAGGCTCTGCTGAAGCTATCTTACTCACCAAAATATGCATTGGTTGGCAAGGTTTTTGCTTTGTCTGCCTGGGCGGGGGATGATTGTATTTTCTTGATCATATTTTCTGTCATCCAATCTACATGAGAGGATTGTTCTTATGATTTATCTTTATTATTAATAAAACCTATTTGTTCTAAAAAAAAAAACATTTGTAATTCATTTATATATTATATAAATAACTACAATTAATATTACTTTTATATTTTTATTTATCCTACAAAATGATCAAAAGTACATATACAAAACTACAAATGATTTTGCATGTTTTACTAACTAATAACCACATACTGTTTAAAATAACATTAAAAGATAAGTACCCAATCCAAGTGTGCTCAAAGCAAGTTGTTAGAACTGGTAATCCTATACTACTGAATTAGGAAGAAAATCACAGAACAATGGAGAGAATCTCCATGAAAACTGAGATGAATTGCATAGAATGGAAGAAAGAGAACGATACAGAGGGAGAGAGAAACCAATTTCTCTCACAGTCTAACTGAATACCAGTATTCAGTTACAAATTCCCAACTAACCAAAAACTAACTCCTAACATAACAGCTTAGCTATTTATAGCTAAGACTTCCTGAAAATACAACTAGTCCTTAGAGACTTTATTATTCTACTTTAGTCCCTAGACTTACTTATTCTGCCTTCTCTGATATACCTTTGTTACAATAGGCTTTCCCCTAATCCTATCACAAGTCTATAGAAAAAAAAATCAAAAGTGCGGTCAATCTAAGTTTGCTCAAAGCAAATCTATATTACAAGAAACAAGAACATAAATAGTTAATTCAAGTGTGCAGCAATGCATTCGGTAAGATTGCCTTATTAGTCCGGCACGAATCAAACTTCTTCATCCACTCCGGCTTCAACCAAATGTCGACCAAACCATCCCATATTTCTGTTTACATTCCTTTAGGACCACGACCCTAAGTGTCAGCCAAGTTTATTCAGTTACCTGTTTTAAGGCCAATTTTTTTGCATTTTTCAAAAAATCAGGATAGCGATCCATGCAAGTTCTGTCCCACACCATCCTTGCCATGTTACGATCATAATCTAATGCAAATCTATATCTATCCTGCATCAATATAATATAATATAAATACATTCAAAGCTTAGTCAGTTATTGCCATCCAAACAGAGCTTAATCAGTTAAGATCATCACTACAGTAGTAAAAAAATCACAACTTCATTAGAGAACAAGCAAAATTCAATGTAACATCAAATCTGGAGCAACTAATGATCAATTAATGAAACAGAGTATAGAAGTTACATTAAGATCCTCAAATTTTGAAGTTTCAGAACAATAATACAGAAACTATCTCCATTAGATTAGATTTATCATTTAGAAAAGCACAGTAGGTTAATAAAATGTGATTTTCCCCATATCTCACAAATTTACAACACCCACTAGGTCTAACATATGCCTATTCAATGGTGCCCACAAGTAAGAAAAATTGAAGTGAAAGCACAATTTTCAAATCACACAAAATTAATCCCAAATACCACACACAAATGAATGATTGCAATCATGTACCAAATGATAATGAATCATGTCTAAAACACCCATCCAAAGCCAAGGGAAGCAATATTGTTCCCTCATTTTTTAACAACGAGGAGAAAAGAGCCCTAAAAGTTAATTAACAATACCCAAAAATTAGATCTACAAAAATCAAACAACTCAATACTTAAACCACTCCAAAGTGAATTGCTTCAGTCCCTAAAGCGCATAAACAAGTACCCAAATTTTCAATCAACAAGAAAAGTAAATCGTTCCTGAAGAGAACGTAATACATGAATCAAAGCAAAAATCCATTTTCAACAGACCAACAAGACCCGAGATCTAAAAATGTCCAAATAAAATTTCCTGTGCCAACTCAATAAACAGAAATCACATACAAAAATAAAATGACGCTAAAAAGTATAAGTACTTACCATGAAATCTTTAAATAGCTCATCCTTCATGGTAACCGGATAATGTTTTCACTTCTCGGTTGGAGTAGGCATCCGTGTGATCACAGTAGAATAGATATGATGTCACGGGTCACAGTTTGGGGAACAAACCTCCTCCTACAATCCGAATATAAACATGTTACTGTTATGTACCAAAAGTAAGATATTTTCATAAATATTACACAAACACAATGTGTAATGGGAATGCAACCAAACAGACCTCCAATGAAACAGGAAACAACTCACCACCCTCGAAGATATTAATAATATTAAACATAAAAACTGATCCAAAATATGCTATGACAAAACTAGTTGGCAGTTTAGTCCTACCTTATCTAGTTAGCATTGAAAATAAAGAAAAAGATGTGCGTCAGTCATATTGTGCAAAAGGAACTGAGCATAAGCAAAAAAAAGCTTAGTTAGAGGATCAAATCAATAATTGTGAAATAGTTCATAATAGCAATTCCCTAAAGACATTCATATTGTATTAAAATGAAGTTAAATATGACTTGCTATTTGCTAATCACTGCAGCAGAGTGGATAGGAAATAACTTTTAATAGTGCATATGACAATAATATACAAAGGAGCCTTTCTATGTCCACTGATGTATTTTTCCTTTTAAACAATACCCAGGACACTCATTAAGTATGTAATACTTAATAGTTCTGCATAAATGTATCATACTAATCTTAAAGCTATTCAAGCACTTTTGAGGAAGAAGGGCAACATAATCTAGAGATTGAGGTACTATCAGCATAAACAAAAATAATATGATCGGCTATATAATAAAAAACACCAGACACCAACCAAGTTTCTCATTTACAAATTATCAATTAAAGTACACCTACTTAAGCTTACTTTCAGATTAACAAATAGTTTAGATGTATAATATGCCTAATGAACCAAATCAATATACTTTGATTTTAGAAATTAAATAACACCAGAAGAAAAAGTACGCTTAAGCCTGTTTTGATAGCAATGAAACTATAACAAGAGCAAAAAGACTTAGATCTATCCGATAAAGAAATGAACTCACAGAACTGTCAAGACAATTCCAAACACCAAATGTCCAAAATCAACAAAATAACATATAATGAAATCCAAAAAGAAAAAGAAAATGATCGAGAACTAGGATGAGAACTCACCTTTTTTAAACCAAATCAAGAATGCGAACCAGAATGAGAAGAACGAGAGAGAAGGCGATCCAGATCGAGAAGAACCAGAGAGATCGAGAACCCTTCAGAGAGAGAGCGAACACGAGAAAGAGAGACAGTGCGTGTAGCATAGAGACTCTGCGGGTTGAAAAATCATTTATGTGTTATCTTAGAAATTTAATTACTTCTAAGTGTAATTTAAAGTGATTTAGAAAATAGTGTTAAAAGAAAGGTTATATAACGAGAATTTTTACCAGGCGTATAAATCCTAGGCTAATGTCCCAAATTCTTGTTGTGCTTGTGTCGCACAAGACCAATTATTTCTACTTCTACTTTGAATTCCCTCTCAGCTTGGCCCCTGAAGACGAGTTAAACATTAAGTCCACACTTCTGACAGAGACAGAAACACAAAATCAAGACCGCAGAACCCTCATCAAGTAGCATAGCAACACTTAGTGATAAATAAAAATGTGACAAAAATATATAACCATCAACCATATATGAGACCACAAAATTCATGACAAGTGACAACATTATTAATTCAATAGCATGAAAACAATGACCTGAAAAGAAAACATTCTCTTCCTTACATAAACGAGTCACTTTACAGAACAACTCCTAACAAAAGAAGATAAGGATAATGATAGGTACCCGTATCTCTTAGTAGTTAGAGGTTAATAATTAGTCAGCTGCTGTGGGAGTTAGTTAGGGAATGAGACTATAAATAAGAGTTAGGGTGAGAGTGAGGCATCTTTAATTATTCATTTGGGTTTGGGGACTAGAGATAACATTGGGTCTCTTTCTTGGTTGAGAGTGATTGGTATCACTCTTGTATTTTCCCCTACTTCCTATCAGATAACACCCAAAAAATGGTTGAAAAGTATCAAAAGTAGCAAAGAGTAGTAAAAAAAAAATTAGCCTGCAATAAAAAAGCCAATTACTGCTCAGGATAAGCAAAAACTTAACTACAATTATTTGAAATCAAATAAAAGAGAACAGATTTGTTTCCTGTACATCCTAGATTAGCATTTATTAGAATTAATGTATTTATTCAAAAAGAAATAATATTCAGATTTTCAAATCCTTTATCTCATGTTCATTGTTGTCCCCTCATGGGAAGAGTATAAATGATAGTAGCAATATTACTCTACTTATTTCAGGAAAAAATAAATAATCCAATGATTAACGAACAGTTAGAACAAATGGTTTGTAAATAGAACACATGATTAACTATTAATCAGTTTGTTTCATACAAAAACAACCACTTTATTGAAATCCTTTCCTAGGTTGTACCTTATCCTTCCTAACTATCTTATCCAAATGTTAAAGAACAAACAAGTTAAACCTGAATGCCATCAACAAAGCTTCGATGCAGAAAGTAAGAAACACATGCAAAACTGTAAATTAAAGATATTAAGCGATAAATTTAAGAGAAGCGCTACATGCTTCAATCAAAATCGGAATCGGTATCCATTAGTGTGAGCTCGAGTCCAAAACTGAGCCCTACCCTGTCAATGGCCTAAAAATTGAACCATTTTTAGCAGCCTCACAATCCAAAACTCATGAAATTAAATATGTTTTACTGTCTTTAATGATGATGAGACGTGATTTTTTTAGAGGGTAAAGCTTTATTTGAATAGAGTATCTTTGTGTGCAATTGTGAAAAAAACAACAAGAAGGCTGAAGATGCAAAACTAATTAAGCAAGATGATAAACAAGAAGAAACCAATACATAATGATTCAGTGTTTTGAACATCAAACTGACCAATCACCCTTTATTCTTGTATTTAACAGTAGGTGCAGGTTTCCATATCTAATCTAAAGTTATTACAGGGAACCTTGCCCTCAAGAAGAAATATGGCGTGCCTTAGAAAACTCAGGTGATTAGCAGGTGTTTTCACATTTACTTGCTGATCATAAGATTAGAAATAAAAAACACAGTCTGCCCAATCCAAATAATTAATTACTGACCTATAGGCTTTACCTTGAAGCATCATAAAAAGAAATGAGGCCTAGAAATGAAATGAAATAATAGAGCTTGCCTTATCCAATTTCTCAAATGAGTCAGCTATGCGAGGTATGCAGCCACAAATGGCTTCCCCTGCAACAGCAGTGATCCAAGAAGGCCAGCCACCTGCAAGAACAAACCACCGTACATTGAAGATGAACCGAATCCACATGTCAAATCATTGAACAGAGGATTAGATAAGGTCAAATAAATAAATTATAGGAAAAACAAATTATAAAATTTATTGAAAAGCTATTTACAAACTTTAACAAGGTAATAAAATAGATGTAACTTGTGAGCAAACCTAGACGATATTGTACAGAGAATTAATAAAGAATGACTGAATGTAGAGTATTTTAACAGATTAGGCAATTCTGTTCAACGAATCTCACACTTAAACTTTAGCAGTCAGTTAGAAATTTTATCAAACAGTATGGATACAAGTATTAAAAAAGAAACCCCTAACAATTTGTAATTTCAATCAATAAATCTGCCATAGGTTAAAGGTTTTAGAATCAAATCATAATAGAAATTAAAAATTCCAAACCGCAGTGCAAGAGGAAATCAAAGAGATAACTTGCATTATGGGAAATGACACTGAGCTCGATTACCTATACAGGGAAAAGAAGAAACCAAGGTGTATTTATGAAAACTTAAATCATTTCGCGATGATTTATTTTAGAAGAATAAGTAATTCATATCAAAGATGAAAAGGAAATCGAAGAAATTGTAACTCACCGATTAGATTGAGATTTTCTGAAAATCATCACTTTTGGATTTTCTAATTTTTTTTTGATAGACCAAATGAATATATTGAAATGAAGTACAAGGGGTACTTCAACCCAATACAAGAGAGAGCGAAGAGAAAGATAAAGAGAAAACAATATAACACAGAAAAAACTACAGGCCAACAACAATGATCCGCCTAAGAACCCACCACCCACCGCCTCCAAGGAGACCGATTAATGAAACTATGCCTCGGGAAAAACCCCCTTGGGAAAACCTGAAGAAGGAAAAAAGAGTACATGATTGCATTAATCAACAGATAATCTCCAAAGAGTACTAAAAATAAGAACCACAAACTAATTTAATTATCCCAGTCCTTTCAGCAGCCAGAGGTACCAAGTATTCATCCTTTGAGTAATGCATTCATCCCACAAAAGCCTTTTCTAATTCACTATATGTGTTTTTCTTTGGTACATGTTTTCAAAGCATCCGAGAGGGAGACTGGATTTCCCACTCCTAGATTTAGATTTGCCACCCCACTTAAAGTGGGGAATTACTAAAATATCCCTCCGTGTTATTTTATGGGAGATAAAGATTCGAAAGGTTTCGGAATTTTAAGTTCCGAAACTAATCGATTTTATAATTCCCAGTTCCAAACCATTCAATTTCATTTCAATTCCAAACCAGTTCCCCCCCATCTCGTCTCCCTCTTCGACATCCTCTCCCTCTTCGACTTTCCGACCTTGAAAGGAGGCGATTCCTGTAACACCCCAATTCTAAACGGCATATGTATTGCAAATATCAGAGTGATAAAAATTTTAACACTCATGAGGCATTACATAATCACTTAAAACATTAACATAATGCTCTTGTAACAGATACATAGCACATAAACTTTAAGATGAACTCATAAATAAACTTAAATGCTCTTGTGACAGTTAATTAGTCTTTGAACTAGTTCACTTTGACAAATAGTTATGCAGCGAATCCAATGTCTTTAAAACTTAAAGAAAACATAGTATCTTGCCCACAACTTAAAACAGAAACAACTACTCAAATAACAACTTAATTCAAATTATAACAGAAGGAAAACAAGCGTCCATTCCCCCCCCCCCCCCGAGTGCTACGTATCAGAGCAAGGACTCCAACTCGAAATAAAGGCTATAGACTACTCCTCCTGATTACCTGCACGTTACCAACAAGGGTAACATTCAAACAGAAGGGGTGAGATATCGAGTATCATAAATATAAGAATGGCAATAAATATGCTAGATTAATGCCACACTACTTCTTTTTATATTCATATAGCTCAGTTACTAAAACAGTCACAAATAACATCATCAACTCGGATACAATTCGAACACAACAATGACTATGCATATGTATGTGGTACCAACAGGGCTTCAGCCCTCATCACTAATTGCCAATTATTGGAGGCACAAGGCATAAGCCTTCATCACAAATCGCCAATACAGGCCATCATAGAGTATGCAGATGCTATGCGACTCAAAAGGACGTATACATCTCATAATCATCACTTCAACATGAGGCATTGCGCCTATATCACTACATCACTAACATCGCTTAAAACAACACAATTCAGCACACATGCATTTTTATCAACTATACAATTACCCTGACATCTTAGGCAATTTTGGCACCAAATCAATGAAACAACTCACTTAAGCATGCAATCATGGAAGAAGCTATCACATATGGTAAATAAATTATGGATTTCATGCTAAAGGTGTTCAGCCACATGCATCATCCTCATAGCTAATACATGGCACATAAAGACCTTAACTTTCCTACAACATGTAAGCTAAATCTA
This sequence comes from Lotus japonicus, assembly GCF_012489685.1. Taxonomy (NCBI): domain Eukaryota; kingdom Viridiplantae; phylum Streptophyta; class Magnoliopsida; order Fabales; family Fabaceae; genus Lotus; species Lotus japonicus. Next base: position 31,287,071 of record NC_080042.1, on the reverse strand, counting down.
ATTATATTTTCAAAACAATCAGAATTTCCGTAATCTGGAAAAACAACAGGAACACCAGCCACTAAAAGCGGTCTCCTGAATTCGTTACTGAACCAAAAATCATGTATTTTATATGCCTAGAAAGCTAACTTAAAGTCCTACAATTTCTTAGTTGATCACATCTTCATTTGAGCACTCTAACTGAGCGAAAACAGGTCTCGAAGTGTACTGTCCAGCCCAGGAAATTTTGGACAGCAGCACAGCATCATCAAATCCGTGCATAAATCATATAGCAGTTCAGGAATTACGCTCACAGCAGAAACATATTTCAGTAGAGATAACCTACAGGATTCGTTACTTGGTCAAAAATTACAAATGACCTCAATTTGAAAAGCTAACAGAAAACTCTACCACTTTCTAGTTCATCAAAGAATTTTCTGGGCACATTAACAAGGTGAAAAATCACGTTGAAGTTCACTGGCAGAGATAGCAGATACAGAGCGCAGAAAAACATGGTTTACTAAACTGAACTTACAGACCTCTTCTCTCAACCAAAAATTATGTACCATATCATTCCAGAAAGCTCTTTCAAAGGCCTACACTTTCTCAGTTCAACGCAACATTATTCGAGCACTCTAAACAGGCTCTAAAATGCTTCGAAAGTCACGGTTCATACCAGGAAAATGACCAGTCCGTTTTATGTTCCAAAATAAGTGATTAAAGTTGTTTCTCATCAAACAAGACACAAAACCTAACAAGCATGCTACCTAACAGTCCTTATGTGCGTGATCATAAAGAAAATCAAAAGGGAACCTCAACCCAAAACTCCTAGCATACTATGGTTCTGCCCTCACCCCGTTCAATCACACAAAAGAAAATCCCAAAATCAATGGATTTCAAATCAGATTTCCAGAACATCATTAACAGAAACAATTCTACATCTCCCAAATCCCTAATATCATTCACCATAATTCCATTAGAAACTCAAAATCCCACCCTTACCTTTGGATGGAGTGCAGCTCCCCGTTCCCGATCGAATTCTCCGAAGCCGATCCGCTCTCCCTCTCTTCCTGCTACTTCACGCACAGCCTTCTTCTTTTTTTTTTTCTTTCACGCGTCCTCTTCTTTCTTATTTTTTTTTTCTTTAGCTGCTTCCCCATCCTTATTAAACCATCTAAACCTAATTCCTCAAGGGCTAAACTAAAAATCCTAAAATCTCTCCTAGTCCTTGTCTCTATTTTTAATCCTAACTTTCACCCCCTAGCTCTCTTCCATTTCATAAAACACACCCAGCATCACAAAAAAAATATTTTATTTCATTAAAGTACTATTATATCACCTATTAAACCACCATACAATATAATCTTAATTAAAATAAAATACCAACATTATTTTAATTAAAAACGGGGTGTTACAATTCCGGCGAATTCCATTCGACCTCTTCAACTTTCATCAACAGCGGGGAGGTTTCTCATCATCGAGCCTCATCATCTTCGTCAGAAATCAAGTGTAGAGGTGAGTTGAACCCTACCTTCATCAAATTTCGTTTGTGCATGGGTTCTTGCATTTTGGGGTTTTCGTAGATTTGGGGTTTTCTATGCTCTGCAATGATGCATCATTTGCCTTGGAGTTCAAATCTAGGGTCTGCTATGCTATGCTATTTACACAGCAATGATACAACATTTACTGTCTGCTATGCTATTTACACACTAATGACACTATCTACTGTCTGCTATGCTATGCTATGATGCATCATTTATTCCAGAATCGACCAATTTCAATTCTAGGGTTCTATTGAATATGCTACAAAACCTGTGTTGATGAGAGATTGAATATGCTACAAAACCTTGTTAAGAGTTCAGAATTGGGTGCTTCTCAAGGTCTTGAGATGGGACTAAAATTATCCAAAGTGCTGATTGTTTTAGCCTTGTTGCATATCCTGTGCTTTTATTTCTTGTTGTTTCTGGAAGCACCTCCTGTCCATGTGAAGATGCAACAAGCGCACTGAATTGGCCTATTATACGGAGCACTAAGTTTTCTTTTGCATCTTCAGCTCCTTGATTGCTTGTTAAAAGACACATAGGATTTTCTTTTACTTTGATTACTGTGTTGATGTTTGTTCATGGTGTTCATAACCTGATATTGTTTTGTTCGTAGTCATGATTTTCCCAAGCTGCATGTGTTAATGTTTACCACTTCCAGCTTGCGGGGGGATATTAGAAATCCATGTGCTATAAATAGCATACTCATTGTATTTTTCCATTATCAATTTTAATAATGAATGAATATTGGAATCAATTTTCCTATTCTCCCTTTTGCTATGTTTGGGATCCCATTGAAGAAATCCATGTGATTTCTAACAGGTTCGTTCAAAATTGATTCAACTGTTCTCAATACAAAGTCTTTTTTAGTTTTTTGCTGTTTTGATGTAGTAGTTTATACAAGCTTTGGAGTTCAAATCCTACTAGTGTAAATGCATAATTGTAAATCTTTCTACAATTGATTCTGAAATCCTAATCAATTTTGGATACAAGTATTGCAGGTCTTTCCCGTGGAGACATTCAGTATGACATCGAGGCCTTGGTTGCTCATTACAGTACTCTGGATGATGCAGGCCAAAGTATGCTGAGGAGGAAGGTTAAAGAGTTGTATTGTCCTCAGAGTAGTTCACTATGTCCTCCTGAAGTGAAGATAAAAACCAAGCAGTCATCCAAAGCCAAGGGGAGTAAGCCACCTACACGTGAACCAATAGGATCCTTGAGGCGGGAGCCTTCACATTGGGAACTTAATGAGAGCAACGCAACACCTACGCTTGCCAAATGTCCTCCACCAACTATACGGTCCAGGAATCGTTCATCACAAGCTAGTAAGTCAAAGAACAAGAATTCTATCGGGAAGTCTCCACCCCCCAGCATCTACTTGGGGTACTTGCCATCTTTTTTCCTACCATATATAGATGAAGTGATAGATGTTGATGGAGATGGTAATTGTGGCTATAGAGCGGTCGCTGCATTGCTGGGACATCCGGAAGGGCAGAATGGTTGGCATTCGATTAGGGAAAAGTTGATGGAAGAACTCGAACGACATCAGTATTTATATAACGCCATGTGGGGTTTTGATATAGTTCAGGCCTTGCACTTTCGTCTCACCCTCCCTCATGATCAGATGGCCACTGACGACAAATGGATGCACTTACCGGAGATGGGGTATCTCATTGCTACAAGGTTTCAAGTGGTATTTATCTCCATTTCGGAAAAATCAAGTTACACTTACCTTCCATTGATAGGCGCCCCACCAGAGGTACACACAGTTATAGTTGTTGGTCATGTGCCCAACCACTTTGTACAGGTATATCTTTTGTTATGTACCCTAATTTATTTTTATTGCTAGATAATTTATGTTAGTTATCTAATTTTATTGTTATACTCTCTCAAATGTAGCTTAAGTTGTTGCATGGACATCCGATTCCGTATATTGCTCCCCAATGGCCATACAACGTCCTACCACCCACGACCGAATGGATTAACCCATATCAAGACCGTATGGCCAGATTTGCGCTTGAACACACTGCTTGGAGGGCTGCTATTGCTGGACCTCTTGTTCCAAATGTGAATGACTACATAGACATCACAAAAGACTAATGATTGATGTTTGTAAATTGGTGTCAATGAATGAGATTTATGTAAATTTTCCTATGTTCAAGACTATGTTTAAGACCTCTAATTATTAATTTAAGGTATTTTGATTCATAATGTGGTTCAATTGCTTTATTTGTGTATCTTCATTGCTTCTTCATTGAGGTGTTTCTGGTTTGTGTTCTGCTACTGTGTGTGCATCTGTTAAGCAGGTTCGGAAGTTTATCTACCGAAACTTATTTTGATTGGTTTCGAATCTTAATGATCCGAATCTTAAAAAACCAACGTTTGCTGTGAATAATAGTTTCGGGAGTTAATCTTCTGAAATAGTGTTGGTTTCGGAACTTTATCTTTTGAACATAACATATTTCGGAAGATTATGTTCCGAAGGGTACTCCTGGCATTTTTTTTAAAATGCTGGGTGGCAAATCTAATACTTGGGGTGGGAAATCCAAATCTCATCCGAGAGTGTCTTCTTTTCCTTATTCCTGTTCTTTATCTTTAGTATAATTTCCTTTCAATTCCTGTTTCTCGGCACGACTAGAAAGACAAGTGAAGCTACTAATACATTAATACAGTTGAATTTCTTATTCTCTGTTGCCTTTCTGTAGCTTATCATAATACAACCTTGAATTTCTTATACTCTGTTGCCTTTCTTTATTTTTTCCTTTTTGAGTTTTTGTTTTACTGTTCTTTAGAAACTTATATTTTTTGGATTTATTTTCCTTAAACAGTTCAAGTTGTTAAGGCAGGAGGTTTATATTACTAGCTTCTCCAATAGTAGAAAGATTGGTTAATTTTTTATGAAAAACGAAAAAAAGAAAGAGTAGATGAGGAAATAAATATCAAAACAAACCTTTCATTTTAATTTCCTTATCCAAGACAGACATTTGAAACTGAATGGTCCAACGCTTCGTCTGAATCATAGTACTCAAGCCCGGATAGCGGCGCATAGCGGCTGACCCCAAAAGTGGGATAGCGGGATAGCGCATAGTGGGATGGCCGCTATTTTGATTTTTCATATATAATTTTATATAATTAATAGTATAATAGTATATAGATATAATAACTAAAAAAATGATAAATATAACTTAAAATCTAGAACAGATGAGATGATAGAGAAGAGAGGAGGAAGAGGATGCCATGCGAGAGAACTCGTAACAAAATGAATTGATTGAGAATAGAAAATTAAGAGGAAAAGAAAGGAAAAAAAAATAGAGCAGAACAGAGGCCCGAGGGTAGTGGTCGTCAGAGATAGGCTGAAAGTCACCTCACAGCGTTCGTCGGAAGTTGGACGGTGCTTGTCGGAGGTCGGCGGTGGCCATGGGTGCTGATCGAAGTTGGCTGAAGAAGATCGCACAGTGGCCATGGGTTCTGGTCACTGAAGAAGAAGATGAATAGTGAGAGATGAAACGCGCGTTTCATTTATTTATGTGCGAAATCCCAAAAGCCCTCAAAGTTTAACCTAATTATAAAGTTTCAAGGGCAATTTAGGTTTTTCCACAACTGTACCTTATGAAGGGATGGCAATTGGTAGGGTTTGGGTAGGGTACTATAGTACCCATCCCCATACCCGCGTTTTAAAAACTTACCCGTACCCGTCCCCATACCCGCGTGGGTAACAACTTCAGTGCCCATCCCCGTACCCTATGGGTACATATATGCCCGTACCCGTACCCAATACCCGCAATTTGCTTAAATAAAATATAATTTTCCGTATTTTCATTTTCAATGAAAAAAATATATGATTGCTATTATAAAATGGAAACACATTAATTAAAAATATAAAACATCATCCAAATACATTAAGTATAAATTCAACACCTTAGTCTCAAAATATAACTTAATAAAACACTAAAGAGTCTTCAAATAGATTTAACTTGTATGGACTGTGCTGCTGCTCTCCAAAACCTGTTAAAAATAATAAATTAAGTCAAATTAGTTTTATATTGCAAAGTCAATATACATGAACAAATTTTAAAAAAAAATTATAACAAAAATTATATCATATTTACCTCATCATCAGAATCAGATTCCCCAAAAGATTGCACTTGCTTATCTTTAAAATCTAAATATTGCTTTGGTCCAGTAATACCAATAGAAACTGCAACATAAGAAAAAGATAAAAATTGTAGTTTTTTTAAGAATCATTTTGAGAATCAAAGAGGATATATTATTATATATTAAAGAGGTCCCAACATAAAACAGATACAGTACTAACGAGAAAAAGAACATAAGTTTATTAAGTTTTCTAGTTTTGCCAAGTAAAACAATATAAAGAAACAGGGTAGTCATACAAAAGGGTACGTGTCCAAGCTCTATTTTAGAAAGTGAAGTGGTGATAACTGATTAAGGGAGAAAAAATAGAAGAAAATAAATAAGAGAGGGAATATTTCTAGCAAGGCAGTATGCGTAAAAAAGTCCCCTTATACGTTAAAATGATAGTATAAGCTTATACAATACATTATGAGTTTATCCATTGTTTGGTGATGACATTGTATTGTATAAGCTTATCTATCAAAGTCCCCTTATACGTTAAAATGACGTATTATTTAATCCATCATGTGAGTGATGGATAAGGCATGATAAGGTTGTGACGTATAAGTCACCATCACCACCACCCTCTATTGCTGCCAACTTACACCACCATTGGCACCACCACCACCACCACCACCATCCGATCACCGCCGCCGCCGCCACCACCGCCCTACCGTCACCACTGGTGTTGCCACCACCACCACCACCGCCGCCCTACCGCCACCACCACCATAATCGCCGCCACCACAACCCTATCGCCACCACCACCATAATCGCCGCCACCACCGACACCACAACCACCCTATCGCCACCACCACCACCACCACCATTGCCTCCACCCTCCACCGTCACCACCACCCTACTAAGCCGCCACCGCCTTACTACCACCACCACACTCTATCGTCGCCAACACCACAACCACCATCGCTGCCACCACCGCCACCACCGATGTTGCCGCCACCACCACCGCCACCGCCCTACCGCCACCACAACCACCACCCTATCGCCACCACCACCATAATTGTCGCCACCACTCTATTGCCACCACCGACACCACAACCACCACCCTATCGCCGCCACCACCACCACCATTGCCTCCACCCTCCACTGTAGCCGCCGCCGCCTTACCACCACCACCACCACCCTATCATCACCACCACCACAACCACCATCGCTGCCACCACCACCACCAACCTATCTCCACTGTCACCACCACCGCCACCAACACCAACCTACCACCATTGCCACCACCACCACCAACCTACCACTACTTCCATCACCACCGCCACCACCGTTATAATCGCCTCCATATTTGATTTTTATTTTATATCATTATTCAATACTTCATTAAACATAAAATTGCATTAATTTAAACGATATGGTAAATTATACAGTGTATGTCCAAACGCTGGATAGTATAAGAAAATTATCAGGGCTTATACTATCAGGCCTAATACTATCAGGCCTTATACTATCAGGCCTTATACTATACGTCGCACCAAACGGGTCCTGAGAAGCAACTGTGGAAATTGGGATGGCTAATATATCCTTTGCAATTTTTAACAAATTTTCAGTTTCAAATAATTTATCTCTTTATAATAAATTTTGAAATGTCAACACTCAACAAATTTTAAAAAAATTTAAAGGTATTGTTTAAATTTAAAGAGAAAATTTTACGGTATACATGTTTTTTTTTTTGACAGTTACGGCATATAGGTTTTATTAATATACATATATATATATATATATATATATATTTTATATATATATAATGTGTGCGGGTATGGGGCGGGGTGGGTACCATAGTACCCATACCCGCACCCGTACCCACTCAATTTTGCGGATAATTACCCATACCCAGCCCTATACTCATATAACGGGTTTTTACCCTACCCATCGTGGGTATTTTTTGCGGGTACCCACTGGGTCTCGGACCCATTGCCATCCTCCTTATCTTCTTCTTGTGGCGCCGCAATCTCGCGCGATAAGGCCGGATCTAGCCGTGATTTGCGGCGCGACGGCGTTCCGCGACGCGATGGCTTCAGAATCGCGACGCGACGGCGCTATCGCGCCGCGATCGATAACTATGGTGTGAATCCTGGGAAGACATTTACACACACATAGAGGACCATATCTTTATAGCTCTATGGCAACTTATATGATTTAGAGATAAGTCACTTGTTACGAATCAAAGTCGATAAGGCCATCAGGGTCAGGTTTAAATTTTCAGGCACTTGGTTTATCTCCCTTCCATTGACCATGTTGTCCCATAGCCGAAATCAATTTATACAGCAATGAATGATTTTTCTAGATAACAGTCATTTTACTTTTCTCTTGAAGATTAACAAAACATGTATCCTGACAACTGTTTGAAGTTGAACCATTTATTTCTATGGAACTTCTACCAGATGGTTTCTGTACATTGCTATCCTCCATTAGTCCTCTCATTTTAATAACATCTTCCCATCTGTTGGACCCCGCATAAGTATTAGAGGAGAGGACATAGTCACAACTATTCGAAGGATCCAGTTTAAGAAGCTTGGTTGTGGCAATCTCAGCCAAGGGTATATTTCCATGAAGTTGACAGGTGCTTAGCCATATCCTCCACACAACAACATCTGGAGGCACATGCATCTTTGTTATGAACTCATATGCCTTTTGTAAATTGCCAGAGCGACTCAAAATGTCCACAATACATCCATAATGTTTCATTTCCGGAGTCAGTCCATAAACCTTTTCCATACTTTAATTTCAAAATATTCCAACCCCTTATCAACCAATCCAGCATGAGCACAAGCCAGCAAAATTCCAACAAAGTCTCCATGAGATGGCCTAACACCTTCCCTCAACATCTGTGAAATATAATCGAGTGCGGAATCTGCAAAACCATTCACAGCAAGGCCTGCAATCACAGAAGTCCATGACACAGAGTGCTTCTTCCTCATCGCTTTAAAGTTTAAACACCTCCAATGCTTTCTCAACCACACCACACTTGCAATACATATCTATCAAGGCATTTCCAACGTAAACATCAGCTTTCACATCATATTTCCTAATATAGTTATGAACAGCCTCCCCAACATCAAGCGAACCAATATGAGCACATGCAGAGAGCACGCTAGCAACGGTTTTTTCATCTGGCTTCACCTTAGCCTTCATCATTTCTTTAAAAAACATCACTGCTGTTAGAAATTGTGGTTCTAAATTCTCCCACTCTCTAAGCATGTTACACCTCATGCTTCTTGATCCACCTCCAGCTTGTGATACATCATGAATTTAGGTGACTAAGCAATTGCTAAATTGCTTCATATCATGCCACATCCAAATCTGCATGACTCACCTTTAATTCAGCAAGCATGAGACAAAGACAATTTTTGTTCTAAACATTACACCTCCTCCTTGCTATATTTCTACGTGGCAATTGCTGCCTCCTTTGCTTCACCCTTAAGGATTGGTTATATGCCTATATATATTGCTGCAAAGACAAGGCTTCAGAAGCATCACACATAGAGTGCATATGTTGGAATCAAGTGTCAGAGTCAAGTCCCACATCAGAGAAGTCAAGATGAGAGAGAGAGTTTATAAGGAGATGGACCCATAAACCTAATGCCTTAAGGTTTTGGGTTAAGATGTGGTGTCCAAGATCTCCTTGGTGTCTCCCCTCAGCCTTGCCCCATGGGTCATCGCCGTGACTCTCCCCAACAAGTGGTATCAGAGCCGATGGTTCGTGGGACTATGACGGCTCCTTGTGTCGAAAGTCTTCCTAGCAGTGTGGCTAGGCGGCGGGTTCCGTTGGCCGCGAACGGCGGTGCAAGGTGGATAGCTTTCGCAGACGGGAGGACCATGGGTGATGTAGTTGAAGGACTCACACTTGAGGGGGAGATTGTTGGAATCAAGTGTCAGAGTCAAGTCCCACATCGGAGAAGTCAAGATGAGAGGGAGAGTTTATAAGGAGATGGACCCATAAACCTAATGCCTTAAGGTTTTGGGTTAAGATGTGGTGTCCAAGATCTCCTTGGTGTCTCCCCTCAGCCTTGCCCCATGGGTCCTCGCCGTGACTCTCCCCAACAGCATATACACGAGAGAGGATTCAAAGAAACATTGGCACACTTGTTTTGTGTCATTTGGTTTTTGGTGAGAATTCTAGTTTCATTTGAGAGAGTTATTTTGTGAGAAAAATATTTCTCTTTGTCCTCATTTCTATAAGAGGATTTGTTGTACTCTCCCTTTTACATAGTGAAACTTTGCTCGTGATCGCCCGTGGTTTTTACCTCTCACATTGGGAGGGTTTTTCCACGTAAATCTTGTGTGTTCTTTTTCTTGCCACTTTACTTTTACTTCTCTTTAATTCTCAATTATCTCGATCCTGTGCTTCCGCATTGCGCTGATACCCTAACAAGTGGTATCAGAGCTCTTATTGAGAATTTCAAAATGTCTCCTAAATTTGACATCGAGAAGTTTGATGGCAAGATTAGCTTTTCTATTTGGCGAGTCCAAATGAAAGCCGTTCTTACTCAGGACGGATTAAAGAAAACCTTAGATGGAAAGGCGAAGAAGCCAGCTTCCATGACTGACGATCAATGGGACGAGTTGGATGACAAGGCGCTTTCAACAATCCAACTTTGCTTATCCAAAGAGGTTCTCCGCGAGGTGGCCAGTGAAGCGACCGCCGCCGCATTATGGCTGAAGTTAGAAGCCTTATATATGACAAAGAGCCTCGCAAACAAGCTTCGTCTCAAAGAACGCTTATACACCATTCGTATGGTTGAAGGTACTCCTATTCAATCTCATCTTGATGAGTTTAACTCTATAATTTTGGATCTGGAAAATATTGATATTAAAATTGATGATGAAGATAAAGTTGTTTTGTTGGTTGTCTCTTTACCTTCTACCTACAAACACTTCAAGGAAATCATGTTGTATGGAAACAATGATACCTTATCCTTTGAGGATGTTAAATCTAATTTGTTGTCCAAAGAAAAGTTTGATCTTGAAGTTCATTATGTGGACAAGGGTGAGGGTTTAAGTGTTCGAGCTAGAATTCCAGAAAAGGGGAGTACCAGTTAAAAAAAGTCCAGATCCAAATCAAGGGGACGCAAATCCAACAAATTCTGTCGCTATTGCAAGAAACATGGGCACGAGATTTCTGATTGCTTTATCTTGAAGAAAAATCAAGAAAAGGGGAAAACTCCACAATCTCCTGAAGCTGCCAATATTGAAGCTAATTCTGACGGTGACATTACTTTATGTGTTGTCTCTTCTAATAAGAGGAGTAAAACAGAATGGGTTCTTGACTCCGGATGTTCTTTTCATATGTGCCCTTATAAGGACTTATTTACCACTTTTGAATCTCTTGATGGTGGTTTTGTCTTAATGGGTGATGACACCCAATTAAAGGTTGCAGGAATAGGAACTATTCGGATCAAGACCCATGTTGGTGTTGTCAGAACCTTTGCTAATGTCCGCTATGTTCCTGATCTGAGGCGGAACTTAATTTCTCTTGGCACTCTTGAGTCTCTCGGGTGCAAGTTTTCATCTGAAGGTGGAGTCCTTGAAGTATATAAAGGTGTTCTTCCTTTATTGAAAGGTAACCGCGTAGGTTGCTTATATATCTTGCAAGGATCTACTGTGACAGGTTCAGCAGCTGTATCATCATCCATGCCTGATAATGATGTCACCAAATTATGGCACATGCGCCTGGGCCATATGAGTGAAAAAGGCATGCATCTTCTGAGCAAACAAGGTCATCTTGGTAAACATGGCATCGGTAAGTTGGAGTTTTGTAAACATTGTGTTTTTGGGAAACAGAAAAAAGGTTAGTTCTCCACTGCAACTCACCGTACCAAAGGTATTCTTGATTATATTCATTCTGACCTTTGGGGGCCTTCTAAATCTCCTTCCTATGGAGGACGCCGCTATATGATGACTATTATTGATGATTTTTCCCGTAAAGTTTGGGTTTATTTTCTGCGGCATAAAAATGAGACTTTTCCTACTTTCAAGAAGTGGAAAACTCTTGTTGAAACTCAGACAGGGAAGAAAGTGAAGAAGCTCAGAACAGATAATGGATTAGAGTTCTGTAGTGGTGACTTTAATGAGTTCTGCGCAAATCATGGTATTGCTAGACACAAAACCATTCCAAGGAATCCCCAGCAAAATGGTGTTGCAGAACGGATGAACAGGACTCTACTTGAGAGAGCTCGTTGCATGCTCTCAAATGCTGGGTTATGGCATCGACGTGATCTTTGGACCGAGGCAGCATCAACTGCATGTTACTTGGTCAACCGCTCTCCACATTCGGCGCTTGACTTCAAAGTTCCAGAAGAAATTTGGTCAGGTAATCCTGTTGATTAATCTAAATTAAGAATTTTCGGATGTCCTGCATATGCACATGCCAATGATGGTAAATTAGCTCCAAGAGCTGTTGAGTGCATATTTCTTGGTTACGCATCTGAATCTAAGGGGTATTGTTTATGGTGCTCTGATTCAAAGTCACAAAAGTTAATTCTTAGCAGAGATGTGACTATTAATGAGGATGCATTATTATCTTCTGGAAAACAGTCTTCTGTGTCTTCTTCTACCAGTACAGATAAACTGCAGGGTACTAGCGAGAAGGTGGAGTTTGTATTAAAGCCTGCAGCTCCTGATGTCGATGTTCCATCTTCCTCTACAAATGAATCAAGCATCGATGATCAACATGTTGATGATGATCGTGATGATAGTACCACTTCTCTTATTCAACAACAAGGAGATGATTATTCTATTGCTCGAGAGAGAACTAGAAGACAAATCAGAAAGCCAGCTAGATACACTAATGATGACAATTTAGTTGCTTATGCATTGTCTATTGCACAAGAGGTAAATGATGGCGTTGAGCCTGCCAGCTACACTGAAGTTGTTTCTTGTGTTGAGTCTTCTCAGTGGCTAGTGGCTATGAATGAAGAAGTTGAGAGTCTTCATAAAAACAGTACTTGGGCTTTGACAGAGCTCCCTAAAGGCAAGCGACCCTTAAGGTGTAAATGGGTCTATAAGAAGAAAGACGACATTCCCGGGGTTGAAGATCCAAGATGCAAAGCACGACTAGTCGTTAAAGGCTTTAATCAAAAGGAAGGTATTGACTTTAATGAGATATTCTCACATGTTGTTCGTCATACTTCCATTCGTGTTTTGCTTGCTTTTGTTGCTTTGTTTGATTTGGAATTGGAGCAACTTGATGTAAAGACATCTTTTCTACATGGAGAGTTGGAAGAAGAAATCTACATGGAGCAACCCGAGGGATTTATTGTTCCTGGTAAGGAGCATCTTGTCTACCGATTGAAGAAATCCTTATATGGCCTTAAGCAAGCTCCCAGACAGTGGTACAAGAGGTTTGATTCTTTCATGATTGGGCAAAGTTATTGCAGGAGTCAATTTGATGACTGTATTTACTTTCAAAATTTTCAAGATGGATCCTTCATATACTTGTTACTTTATGTTGATGATATGTTAATTGCATCACGTGACAAGTCTTTGATCCGGAAATTGAAAACTCAACTAAGTAATGAGTTTGAGATGAAAGAATTAGGTGCAACAAAGAAAATTCTTGGTATGGAGATTCGCAGGGACCGTCAAGCTGGTAAACTGTTCTTAACTCAACAGAAGTATATGGAGAAAGTGCTTGATAGGTTTAATATGAATGATTGCAATCCTGTTTCTACTCCACTTGCTGCACATTTCAAGTTATCTTCAGAATTTTGCCCAGACACAGAGGAAGAAATGAAGCGTATGTCGCTTGTTCCTTATGCTAGTGCAGTTGGCAATCTTATGTATGCCATGGTATGCACTAGGCCAGATTTAGCATATGCTGTTAGCATGGTAAGTCGGTATATGCACAATCCTGGCAAGAATCACTGGAGTGCTGTAAAATGGATCTTACGGTATCTAAAGGGTACTTCTCATCTTGGCTTGGTATTTGACAAAAGCATGGCTACAACCGATAAAGTTGTAGGTTATGTTGACTCAGATTATGGTGGTGATCTTGATCGAAGGAGATCTCTTTCAGGTGACATCTTTACTCTCTGTAATGGTGCTATCAGCTGGAAAGCTACACTTCAATCTATTGCTGCATTGTCTACGACTGAAGCAGAGTATATTTCAGCAACAGAGGGTGTCAAGGAGGCTATTTGGCTTCGAGGTTTGGTCAATGAACTTGGTCTTACACAGGGTGTTCTTACTGTGTTTTGCGATAGCCAGAGTGCTATTCACTTGACCAAGAATAATCGTTATCACGGCAGGATCAAACACATTGATGTAAAGCGCCACTTTATCCGAGATATTGTTGTTGCCGGTGAAATCTTAGTTGAAAAGATTCACACGTCTGAGAATCCAGCAGATATGCTTACCAAGCCACTTTCATATTCCAAGTTCCAGCATTGCCTGGACTTGGTTGGTCTCTTCAGTACTTGAGCATCCTTCGGGGCTTTATTTGGCGACGAGCACTTGTCGAATTCAAACCAAGGTGGAGATTGTTAGAAATTGTGGTTCTAAATTCTCCCACTCTCTAAGCATGTTACACCTCATGCTTCTTGATCCACCTCCAGCTTGTGATACATCATGAATTTAGGTGACTAAGCAATTGCTAAATTGCTTCATATCATGCCACATCCAAATCTGCATGACTCACCTTTAATTCAGCAAGCATGACAAAGACAATTTTTGTTCTAAACATTACACCTCCTCCTTGCTATATTTCTACGTGGCAATTGCTGCCTCCTTTGCTTCACCCTTAAGGATTGGTTATATGCCTATATATATTGCTGCAAAGACAAGGCTTCAGAAGCATCACACATAGAGTGCATATACACGAGAGAGGATTCAAAGAAACATTGGCACACTTGTTCTGTGTCATTTGGTTTTTGGTGAGAATTCTAGTTTCATTTGAGAGAGTTATTTTGTGAGAAAAATATTTCTCTTTGTCCTCATTTCTATAAGAGGATTTGTTGTACTCTCCCTTTTACATAGTGAAACTTTGCTCGTGATCGCCCGTGGTTTTTTACATCTCACATTGGGAGGGTTTTTCCACGTAAATCTTGTGTGTTCTTTTTCTTGCCACTTTACTTTTACTTCTCTATAATTCTCAATTATCTCGATCCTGTGCTTCCGCATTGCGCTGATACCCTAACAAGTGCCTCTGAAAAATGGCCTGCTTGAGAGTAACCTGTGATCATATTAGTCAATGAGATAACATCCCTCTGTGGCAAAAAGAGACACAAGTGTTCATACCATAATCAAATTGAAAAAGTTTCTTTATGATTTGAAGGAAGCATCATTGAGATAAATAGTTAATGATAAAAATGAATGTATTTGATGTGCATTGATATTCATGATGTCATGAAAGTCAAACAGGATAATGAAAAACTCTAAGAAATCATAAGAGTGGGACATATATGACATGTTATGCCAATAAGTAGTACTGCTCAAGGCATTTCATTTAGTTATAAGCTAGAATTATGCGTTAACACAAAAATCTTTCAAATTTCAATTAAGAATAGCTATTCAAGACAATCTAGCAATAAAACTATATAAGCAATTATACCCTAGATGATTAACTCTGTGAAAACCCAAAATGTCAATTACATGATAAACCAATTAAGATCCCCTACCAGTTGCATCAAAACTAACTCATGCTAAAATTGGATCTACAATTTAAGATTATATTTCTTGTGCTGGATTTTGTATAAAGATCTTCTATATCCCCAAAGCCATAAGATACCATGGATATTGCTTCTTCAAAACCATGTACAGATTTTCCCAAAAGAGCTTTTTCCACATCAAAACTTTTTGTTTTGCCTTGGAATAGTCCCTACATAAACAGTTAGTTTTCATTTAGCCAAGTCATAAATACTGGTGTTAATAGATTGAAAGCAAAAATAGGTAGTATGAGAAATCTCGATGCTTTGGTTTAGTTTTATTCCTTCTACATTCCTGCATCATTCCTTACTTATGAAGACTCCCTCTCCAAAATCTCCCTCACTGCTTTTACTTCCCATCTTTTCTTAGTTCTTATGAAATCAGCAAATGATTTAGCTTGCCTATATGTATTGCCAAGGTGAAAATCACGATCCTATTCCTAGCCTAAATTTGAAGCATTCCTTGCCGACAACTCCTGAATCTAATTGCAATTTTACGGGGGTCCAAATTTCTTGTGCCATGAAATAGTTAAATCACTTGCTCATAGAAGTGCATATACACTTTGCTACACTCTGGAAATGAAACAACAAAGCAAAATGATGATATTAGATGATAAAAAGACTAAGATACAGCTATAGAGAATTGTATAAAATGCATACGTAGATAGAGGTCATGCATTAGAAAGTTGTTAAAAGAACTTCTAACCATTCACTTCTCAGCGAAATTAAAATCGCTATATTGTGGTTAATGCATTGCACAGAGAACATATCTACCATCCCTTCAAGTTCCCGCCCCAAGTCAAATTCTGCAAAGGACCAATTTTCCGGATTCCACCTAAATTCTATAAACATTAGGAGGCTTTTTGGCAGAAATGCAGTATTATAACAGTGGAAAAGAAACTTAGAATTTGTTTTCTAATATTCTTGAACAAAAAACTTAGCGTAATCTCAACTTGCTCAGATCCAAAATATTGTTAAGAAGACGGAGCAAGGCGGTTGAGCATTTTCTTATTTGGGTAACTGTTGAATATTGTTCATTTGTGAGACAATCATCAGATATACGGATGTCAAACAACCCAATTACTGCTTCCATAGGTGTCCTTAGTTCATGACTGTAAGTAACACACAA
This sequence comes from Lotus japonicus, assembly GCF_012489685.1. Lineage (NCBI taxonomy): Eukaryota > Viridiplantae > Streptophyta > Magnoliopsida > Fabales > Fabaceae > Lotus > Lotus japonicus. The sequence goes on along the minus strand of NC_080042.1, from coordinate 31,270,623 downwards.
GAAAAAGAAAACCATGAAGCACATTTGTTAAAGCTCAAATGAAATATCATATTAAATGGAAAGATAGAGTAGTTTGTGTCCAGCTTTATGAACAGGCTCTAGTTTCTAGCGAATCAGTCAAGATGTTTCAAACTCAACCAGTTATTTTGAAATCATAACATATGTAAATTTAGTTGCTCAGATTCCTTCAAGGCTCAAGCCATTGATCAGCTGATGGATAAATTTTTCTATGTATCACCAAAACTGAACTTGAAAAACCAACCTCATGTTGGCAAGGAATTGACTTTTGTAGTTGCATGATGCCTCTACCTTCCTTCTTGCTTCCAGTTGTCTGATCAATTCTGCTTAGATTCATTTCCTTTGACACTCCGTTTGTCAATATCAAAATGCAAACACATCCGATGACTAAAATACATAAAGCCGCAGATATCAGAATAACCAACGTTTTGAATGCTCTTTCATCTACCTGCCCCATGATATACTTTCTTGGTAATATAATTACGCCTACCTGCGCAAAGTATAAGTCATAATTTGCAGACACCCAAAAGTACAGCAGGATATCTAGTTACTTAAAAGAGAAATGAATTAGAGGCATTTGTGCTTAACAGAGTTATTGGGAAAAGGAAAAAAGTGACCATATACAATAGTCTAACTTAATTATCATAAAAAAACTTTTTATAAGTTTAAAAAGTAATGCAATACATAAAATCAAATGTAAGGAAAAGGCAATGTATCTTGTAATTTACCAAAGGAAGTCTCTTCAAGTTCAGGAAGAATGAGTCAATGTTTTATTTCTGGTGGCCGAGCCTGGCGTTTTCTACATGAACCTCATGAGCTGAAGGAAAATTTCTCCCATAAGTTCTGTGTAACCACTCAGCTCTCATTCTTATCACATCATCTTCACAGTCAACAGCCATCTTAAGCTGTGGAGGCTTTGTTGATTTTGTCAGTAGAGATGCACTTGTGGAAAATTGAAAGCAAGTAACCCTCTATCACAGAACATTCAAACCAGTACATGTCATGTTAAAAAAAATTGTGACTTGAAAATTCTGCATCTGCAGCCTTAGAATAGATACAAGAAAAATATTTAAGCTGCTAAATCTGGGAGAATTATCTTACTAAGCACTCATCAAGCTATCCATCAATTTTTGACAAAAGACACTGGTCAATCCTAATTCTTTGTATCATTGTAGAATTTGTAGAATAAAAAAATATCCTTAAATTATCTTGATAATCTAGATGGAGAAATGGAAAACTTTACAACAGATATGGGACCTACAAGCTTAAAAGTAAATTTAAAGCCTTCAATCATGCAATCAATTAATATTTTGTTATATTTCTATTCTCCTAGATAGACTTATAACTCATTATTTAGTATATGGTCCCTTTTGTGGTGCCTCCTCCCAATTGCAGGTGTGGTACCTCCGCATAGTTGGACCAGTAAGAATGTGATATGTATTAAATGAGTTGACTTTTCTTTTTTTCTGAAATGAATTAAAATAATAGGAAATGATTTTCAGAAAATATGGTTTTATAAGAATAAAATATTTATTAATTTGCTAACAGGTCCCTCAGTTAATTATTTACCACAGTAAAAGTAATTCCCTCATTTGAATTGATGTGACTATTGATGTTCCCTCTGCTTTGATAACTGATACACTTCATTATTTTCATCATTTCTCAACATCATCTTCATCCTTCCCAAAGCATAACATACCAGAGAAAGAGAAGTGTAAGAGGCTGAGTGGCGGAGACGACGAGAGTGATCGACGTTGGAACGCGACAACGTGAGAGAAGAAGGCGTCGGCGATCTTCGCGATTTCAACATCACGATATGTTCTTCATCTTTTCTTTTCGTAGTTTTGATCTTCGAGTATCCTCTTCTGGGGTTTGGATCTTAATGAAAGAATGGTTTTTTTCTCAGGGTTTGTGTTCTGATATCGTTCTCATATCTTTGTCTGAGTTAAAGTATTGATGTTTTGATGTTTACGGTTATTTTTCATAAGTTATAATCACAATGATTCCGAATAGGCTGTAGATTTGAAAATCAACCTTGTATATCACATGCATGTCGTTCCCCTTTCTTTGTCTACATTAAAGGTTTGATTTTTATGTTATTTATGGTCTGTAGATTTGTTATGGAACCTTGTTTATCACATGAGTGTTCTTTTTTGGTGGGATTGAACCATATTTTTAAGTTGATATTGAATTTTAAATGTCTGTGTTCACATTCTTAATCTGTGCTTTGAACTGATTATTTGTGTTTTTGAAGAGATGAGTCAAACAAGTGCTTATGGCCCTTACACACCTGGTTTCAATACTGTGATAAAGTTAAACCTGGTAATTTTTAGCTCCTTCCATTTGTGTTGGTATAGTTATATGGTTTAAACATCAATTTTAATAAGTTTTATTGGAAAAACATTAGGATGACGTGGAAGTTCCATTAGAGTTTATTGCACAATACAAATCTATGCTAGGAAATCATGTTGTGGTTAGGGATCCTGTAGGGGGGATTTCACCTTTTAGTTGGTTGTGGGTAATAATGGAGGTTTGCTCATTGATGTTGTGGACAAGTTTGTAAAAAGGTATGATTTGAAACGAAATCATTGGGTAGATTTCTCCTATTGTGGAAATAACAAGTTTTCTATCAGGATATTTCAAATAAGCTATGGTGCTGGCCCTTCTGTAAGGCAACCTGATGTTGGGAGTTCAGGTAAGAATGGTGAAGAGGTGGTTGTGTCTGATGTTGGTGATAAGGATGAAGTTGGTGGGGAAGTTCCAGTGGCTGATGTCGGTGGTAAGGTTGAAGTTGGTGGGGAAGTTGCAGTTCCAGTGGCTGATGTTTGTGATAAGGATGAAGATGGTGTGGAAGTTCCAGTTCTAGTGGCTGATGTTGGTGGGGAGATTCCAGTAGCTGATGTTGGTGGGCAGTTTATGGATGTGGATAACATTGAAGAGAATGATGTAATTATGATATCAAGTGATGATGAGGAGGATGATGGAATTGTGCAATTAAGTGATGAGGAGGAGGATGATGGAATTATGCAATTGAGTGATGGTGAGGAGGAGGATGGTGTGGAGAGGTTATTCATAATTTTGATAAGGTCATTAGCAGCTCTGATTCTGGTGGAGGCCAGGCAATGGTAAGTACTTATTTTTAAATTGTAGTGCTACTTGTTTTTAAAATTTCATTTGTTGTATGTGATATCTTACAATCTAATACAATGTTTATTTTTTTTATTTTCAGGCATTGCCTAAGTTGTATGTGGAGAATCATATTAGGGCAAACTGGGAGAATATCGTTCTACAAACCCCTAGGGGTAGAACTTATAGTTGTCTGCTGAAAAGAAGGAATCCAAGGAAGATTGATACTCCAATCCACATTGCAAAGGATTGGTATCAATATGTGAAGGATCATGAGTTGAAGTATAGGGATGTTGTGCAGTTTAGGGCAGTTAGCACTCACAACAATTTGGTTAATGTTAGCATTACCCGTGGGCAGCCGTAGTGAGTTTCATGTTTTGTTGATTTCCTATTAATGTTTTCAGTTTGGACCTTGTATGTTTTGCCTTTGTTTTGTGCAACTTTTGGACTGGCTTGATGCCCCTGGCTTGTTAGACCTTTTTGGATATGTTTTGTGCAACTTGGTGTTTTATGGATCTTAGTTAATCAATGTCTTTATATGTTATTAAGGTTTCAAATATTGACATATTAGTATATTTCTGTAGTGTATAATATATGGTATCTCAATCATTCTCTTCGACACAAAGAAGAAATGAGATTGCTGATGGAAGGCTCTGTACTTGCGGCCTTACCCCAGCCCTAAAGACTTCATGGTCTAGTAGTAATTATGGACGAAGATATTTTCAATGTCCTTTGAAGGTAAATAGGGAGTTTTTGTTATGTATTCAGTTGACAACAAGGAATTTATAACTTATGAACTTAAATATACGCAGGCTTGTGGGTATTATGATTGGCTAGATCCCCCTGGGCATGGGCAAGTTGTTGAAGCCCCCATGGCTGCTGCTCTGACTCCTGGTCAAGTTGATGATTGCTTTGAAGGATTAAAGAGGGCAGAAGCTTTGATCTCTGACTACAAGAGAAGGGAACAAATGTATTTCATCATTGTTGTTGCCTCTGTAGTAGTTGCTGTGCTACTTATTTTGTTTAAGTGATTTACACAAGCTTGGATATGTAAAACCTTTTATGAGAAGTGGTCACATGTATGTGTACTCTTTTTGAATTATTAACTCTTTTATGAGAAGTGCTCACATGAGTACTCTTTTTAAAATATTAACTTATCTAAATTTACATTTTTAGTCCACATAGTAATTTAATGAAACTATGTAAGTAGATGATGAGAAACCTAAAAGTGAACTCCAAAAATTACTATGATAAAACTATGACAAAAGAGCATACAAAAGAACCAAGAACATTTGCTATATTAAGTGAAAAATGGTCCAAATAAAATAGTGAGTAAGTAGTGCTCTTGTCAAACTTGACTATGATTTACTATGACAAAAGATGTTACTATTGCTATGAAACATGTTTTCAACTGTTTTTAAGTGAAAATGGGTCCAAATAAGGTTGCTCTTGTCTAAGTTAGGTTGATCTTTCTATTGCTATGAATCATGTTTCTATTTTCAATAGAAAATGGTCCAAATATAATACTAAGTTTCGCTCTTGTGTTCTTGTTTATGCTATAGCTATTATTGCATTTGAAGAAAACATGATCTAATAAACATGATATAAGACAACCAACGCATAAAAATTTATAAAAGCACAAGGCAATGCCTTGCCCACAAAATTTGGCAAACTAGTGCCTTAACCCGCAAAATTTGGCAAACAAGCGCCTTAACAAGCAAAATTTGGCAACTAGTGCCTTAACCTGATCAACAAAATTTGGCAACTACAAGTGCCCTGAAAAAGGATTCAATGCGTCCACGTTTGCGCATACACAAAGATAAAGCACAGAATAAAAAACATAGATTGTGTCTAACAATAACCAAGATTACAAAATCAGCAAGTTTTTGGCACCCCTTTCTTCTTGTTTCCAGCTTCTGATATCCTGTTGTAGTACACCAATGATTTTGATAGCATAACTCCTTGAAGCAAATTATGTGAATGGAGAACAAGGTCCACAGCAAGTTTCAATCTTGTGAAATTATCAACCTCAATCTTTGAAAAAACATAACTTACCGGTGGAACATAATGAGGGGTAACTATTTTCAGGTTTTTGGGGGATTGAAAGTCATCATTGCTAATTTGGTTTCCTGGATTTGTGTCCTGTGTCGTAACAGGTGGGCTGAAAAGCTTCCTAACAAGTGAACTGTGATTTTCTGTAGATGTTGGTGCGATCTCAATGGTTTCAGTTTGGATTTCAGTATTTGGTGTTGGTAGGTCAGCAATAGGTGTTGGGAGTTCAACCGTTGGTGCAACAAACTTTTGCATGATTTTCTCTATCGCTTCAGGAATTGGTTCAACTGATGAAGATGGATCTAACTGTGTTCCTTCTGTGGGAAGAATCTGGACACATTTGGACTTTATCATTGTCTGTGTCAACCACCCAATACTAGCCATAATAGCTTCCATGTTTGCCTCCAACGTATTAAATTTCTCTTCATTAACCTCTCCCTGCATTGTAAAATATATAAAAAAAAATTAAGCCTTTAGCCAGAATAGGTTTCACAGCTGTAATTTAAGCAGGGATTCAAGGGTTTCCTAATTTGAATCCATTATATCAAGTTTAATTTGGCATACTACTAAGGTAAGCAAGGGAATAAGATACGGAAAATTCAACTGGAGCAATTTAAGCGATTTAAGTGAAAAGTAATTCATTTTACTTCAAAACATACCTTTTTTTTCTTGTCATCTTCTTGATGATCACCATAATATGGAAGATTCATGTTCAGCTGCAGCCCTGAATCTTGATTACTGCAAATAAGATATGAATGTCAAAAACCTACGAAACCTAATAAATAAACACGATAGAAAAGAAACATAGTTTTAGATGAGTAACAATGATTACCTCGAAGATATGAGTACCAAAGAAGGGTTAGCGTTCTGATTTGGGACGGTGAAATCCAAGTTCGGCGAATTGACGGAGATGCAATCCACTTCTCGACGATTTCGCTTCTGGTGGCTTCGTCGAACAACTGGGGCTTCTTTCGTTTTCATGGTAGACATCAATCAGATGATTTTGGACCGTAAATCTTCCACTGCTTGTTAGACTCTGAATCCCATTCATAATTGAAGCAATTTTATAGTACTAGGGGGAATTGATTGAAACCCCAAACCCCTTTACGAGTTTTGAGGCTGGAAGCTCAAACAACAAAGCTGAAATCAATTTTCCTAATTACTCCCCCTCTCATAACCCTATCAAGCATGCGGCCTCTCCATATTCCAATTTTGGAGCCACCGAAAGTGCTTAATTTCACCATCTCCTCACCTTCCATTTTCGAAGCTTTATGGCACAAGGGTTAGGAAGTTAAATTTTTTAAATTTTTTATATTTAACTTATTTTAGAAATAATATTTATAAATAGGTATAAAAATTATTTATTAACATTATTTATTAATAAATACTATATAAATATTATTTAATGGTACAAGCTTAAGTTTGACCTAATATGGAGAGCCGCGGAGCAATAAGAGTCTCGGCAAAGCTTAAGACGGATAAAGACCTAATATGAAGCTTCGGTCTTACTTAAGCTTAAGTTTGACCTAATATGGAGAGAGGCGGAGCAATAAGAGTCTCGCACGAGCTTAAGACGGATGAAGGCCTAATATGAAGCTTCGGTCTTAGTTAAGTTTAAGTTTGACCTAATATGGAGAGCGGCGGAGCAATGAGAGTCTCGGCAAAGCTTAAGACGGATAAAGACCTAATATGAAGCTTCGGTCTTACTTAAGTTTAAGTTTGACCTAATATGGAGAGCGGCAGAGCAATAAGAGTCTCGGCAAAGCTTAAGACGGATAAAGACCTAATATGAAGCTTCGGTCTTACTTAAGTTTAAGTTTGACCTAATATGGAGAGCGGCGGAGCAATAAGAGTCTCGGCAAAGCTTAAAACGGATAAAGGCCTAATATGAAGCTTCGGTCTTACTTAAGTTTAAGTTTGACCTAATATGGAGAGTGGCGGAGCAATAAGAGTCTCGGCAAAGCTTAAAACGGATAAAGGCCTAATAAGAAGCTTCGGTCTTACTTAAGTTTAAGTTTGACCAAATATGGAGAGCGGCGGAGCAATAAGAGTCTCGCCCGAGCTTAAGACGGATAAAGGCCTAATATGAAGCTTCGGTCTTACTTAAGTTTAAGTTTGACCTAATATGGAGAGCGGCGGAGCAATAAGAGTCTCGACAAAGCTTAAAACGGATAAAGGCCTAATATGAAGCTTCGGTAAGTTTAAGTTTGATCTAATATGGAGAGCGGCGGAGCAATAAGAGTCTCGGCAAAGCTTAAGACGGATAAAGACCTAATATGAAGCTTCGGTCTTACTTAAGTTTAAGTTTGAACTAATATGGAGAGCGGCAGAGCAATAAGAGTCTCAGCAAAGCTTAAGACGGATAAAGACCTAATATGAAGCTTCGGTCTTACTTAAGTTTAAGTTTGACCTAATATGGAGAGCGACGGAGCAATAAGAGTCTCGGCAAAGCTTAAAACGGATAAAGGCCTAATATGAAGCTTCGGTCTTACTTAAGTTTAAGTTTGACCTAATATGGAGAGCGGCGGAGCAATAAGAGTCTCGGCAAAGCTTAAAACGGATAAAGGCCTAATATGAAGCTTCGGTCTTACTTAAGTTTAAGTTTGACCTAATATGGAGAGCGGCGGAGCAATAAGAGTCTCGGCAAAGCTTAAGACGAATAAAGACCTAATATGAAGCTTCGGCCTTACTTAAGTTTAAGTTTGACCTAATATGGAGAGCAGCAGAGCAATAAGAGTCTCGGCAAAGCTTAAGACGGATAAAGACCTAATATGAACCTTCGTTCTTACTTAAGTTTAAGTTTGACCTAATATGGAGAGCGGCGGAGCAATAAGAGTCTCGGCAAAGCTTAAAACGGATAAAGGCCTAATATGAAGCTTCGGTCTTACTTAAGTTTAAGTTTGACCTAATATGGAGAGCGGCGGAGCAATAAGAGTCTCAACAAAGCTTAAGACGGATAAAGACCTAATATGAAGCTTCGGTCTTACTTAAGTTTAAGTTTGACCTGATTATGGAGATCGGCGGAGCAATAAGAGTCTCGCACGAGCTTAAGTTTAAGTTTATTAATCTTAACTCAATTAAATACTCGCATTAACTCAATTAAATATATATGTTTACAGTTTCATATCAATAATTACTTCTAGCTCAGTGGTTAATAACATCCTATATTTCCCACATGTCCTAGGTTCGAATCCTCGTATAATCAGTTTTTAATTATTTTTTTATTTGGTTAACCACTGAATAGCAACCAAACCGCATTAACCGTATTAAATATACTATTTAACTTTTGTTAGTAATAATGAGTGGTATCCTAGTGGTAAATAACCTCCTGTTGGTTCTACATGTCCCTGGTTCAAATCTCATGTTCTTCTTTTTTTAACCCATTTTGTACAGATTATTGCGAACAAACTATAAAATTGGTCTTTTTTATACAAGTACTGGATTGCATAAATATGGCACAAAGATGGTACCTGAAATATTTGAAACTAAGCATGGTCCAAATATGAAAGAACTCAAAAACTATGAGTTAATAATTCGGCAATAAAATTCATTGGTCCAACATTCAATCATAATAAGTTCAAGACTTCATAAAAAAAAAAATTCTTCAAAATCAGCCAGGACTTCAATAACATAGCCATATTAGTTCCCAGCAAAAATTACATAAAAAAAAACAGGTCCATTAATGGTTTAAGCAACACAATGCAATAGAAATTCCAAGCAAAATTCAGAGCCACATCCAATATTCAGTCTTCTACTGAGTGCCATAAGGCGATTGCTAGTATGAAGCAAAAGGATGGAAAGATTGTAAAATCTGGCTCGCAGGGAATTGGGGAAACTTATTGAACCCACTAGGGAAACTCATTGGACGGGCTTCAATATCAGCTTGAGGTTGCTCAATAGTTGGTGACACCATAGCTTGGGAACTTCCAGTGTTGCGTTTAACATCCTTTTGGGTTCTTCTATCTCCCACCTAAAATTCACAGCCAAATATAAACCATAAACAACAATTTTACAACAGAACATGCCACTCAAATTTATACAACATAGTAAATATGACATATAACATGCCTTTCTTTTGGCTTTGACTGTACTCATTGAACTGGGCCCTCCATTATCTCCTCCTAATGATGGCACATGCTGTATACAATTTAAAATATTAATGTCATACACATGGTAATTGGCTGCAAAATAATCCAATACAAAAATTATACAAACAACTTACAGTATCAGCAGTGTTATCACCATCAATTTCAACAGATGAATCTTCATCTTCTTCAGCATCTGCAAAACTTTCTCCAACTTCATTACCCTCAAATAATGTAGGACATGTCCTGATTGTGTGGCCACCCTTTCTGCAATTAGAGCATAGCCTTTTCGTCTTCTTATACTTCTTCTTCCGTGGAGCGCCCTTTGTTTTGACAACAGCTGGGTCACCAATGACAAATAAATTGGTTGCAGCAGAATTGGGATGGCGACGTTTCTGAAATTTCATGACAAACTTGTATATGTCCTCGATAACATTTGAGAAATCAGAAGAGTCATTAGCACCATATTCACTCAGAAAGTTGCATGCAGCAGAAATTGCACCTCTACGCAGCGTTTTCATTCTATCAGTATCAACCTCCATAGCAGGGATAGATTGTAATGAATCAGCCTTTGAAGTCTTCAGCCACCTTTTAGAAACAAGACTAGCAGGGAATTCATTCATGTTCTCAGTTCTCATAGCACATATAATGTGAGAACAAGGTATGCCAACATATTCAGAAAACCCACAATCACAATTAAACATGTTCTGATTCTTGTCATAAATGACCAAGAACTGAGTGTTTGGATGACGACAAATGCTAAACTTTATCATCACTGTGGTACCAATCTCTGATCGTTCAACAAGATTAAGGTTAAGTGCTTGTTTAATCATATGTCTCACTTCCCTAAACATATTCAATGTCAACAACTTTGCTGCTCCTTGTTCAATGTGACTCAAAGCAGTAATCAAGACAGGCTCACCATAACTTGACTTGAAATCAGAGGCTAACTCATTATGCCTATACTCCTCCACAGCTCTCTCAAAGTTATAAATGAAATCAAGGATGCTATTTTTGCACTGCACATACCTCTTAATAAATGAGTTAATGCCTTCACATAGGGAGGTAGTCCTGATGAAGGTATGAAAAACGGTAGAAAGGGGGGGTTTGAATAACGTTTTCAGTATAAAACTTCCACCTTTAAGATTTTGACAAATCTTTCGAGAACTTAAGTGCTAAAGATAAGAGATAGAAAAGCACACAAGGATTTTATCCTGGTTCACTTGATAAATCACTCAAGCTACTCCAGTCCACCCGTTAAGGTGATTTCTTCCTTCTTAGAATGAAGGCAATCCACTAATCATGTAAGAGTTACAACTGCACTTGAAACCTACAAGTGACTAACAATTACACTGACTTAGCTCACACTAAGATTCACTCTCTTAGTCTTCTCTAGGATCCGATCAACCTTGATCTCTTAAAGGAACTAAACAAACTGTTTATCAAAGAATTGTTTACAAGAGATTTGCTTCTAAAAAGCTAATAGTAAACTCAATGAATTTCGGATGAAAGAAAACTTAGAAGAATTTAAGATTGTCTTGCGCGTATGTGAATGCTTCTAGCCGTTTCTTTCAGTCTTCAGCCTCTATATATACTCCAAGGATTAGGGTTGAGCGATGCATGGGAAATGCTACCGTTGGAGGGCAGTTCTGAAAAATCCAGCTTCTGTTGTGGCTGACAACGTTAGGTAGGTCGTCAGGGAGGTACAGTTGCTTTTGTACTTGGATAGCGACTTGACCTTTAAACCTAGGAGACTTCTGATCAGGGGAATACTTCATATTGGAACTTGTGAAGCCGGTTGATCAGAGTCAGAGGGAAAGCCCAGATCCTCTGACCATTGTATCTTCTGATTCTGAACTCAAAGGGAAGAACATGGCCTTCAGAGTTTCTTGCTTCTGGACTTCAGAGTTTCCACTATTCAGCTTCTGCAACTTCAGAGTCTTCTACACCATCAGAACATCTGAACCTTCAGTGTTTCTTGGTTATCAGAACTTCTGGATCTTCAGAGCCTTTAGTGACTGAGTCCACATCAGAGTTTGTGTAACTTCAGAACTTCTGAAGCTTTTCCACTGTTCATACTGAACATGGTGAATGCGAAAGCGTTGCTTGGTTCACTCTTTAAGCACAGTGCTTCTGATTTGTGTGAGATTGAGTTGAGGTCAGAGCCTGTAAATAGCACACTCAGAAAAACACGTTAGAGTACCACAATTGTTCATATCAAAGGGTTAACTTGTAATCATCAAAACATAGAGTTGTACTACTAGATCAAAACTTGATCTTACAATCTCCCCCTTTTTGATGATGACAAAACTAAGATTTTTGATGAACAATTCTTAAACATTAAACTGAATTCACTCAGAGTTTAGAGATATAGAATAAGACTTATCCTGATGTGAATAGTTTATCTTGCTCATTCTGAATTCAAGTCACTGCTTGATTCTGAGCTTAGCTCCCCCTGAATCTAATACTTGATGAAAACGTTAGTAAAGTCTAGATTCTGAGCTAAATGATATAAGAGTTCAGAGTGAAAAACTTATGACATAGATGAAAAACGAATAATCAGAGCGCATAAGTAATCAGAGTCACGGACAAGGTATCAGAGTCTTGGGTATCAGAGTCAACTTAGAATCACTTCAGAAGAAGTGAAATGTATTCCTTGTATTTGCCCAGTGACACATCTATGGTCATGAAGGTGGAACTCTTAAATTCTCCAAAAGAAAAATAAATCACACTAACACATCTTACACATCAAAAACTGGGTTTACTCCCCCTTTTTGTCATAAGCAAAAAGCTTGGGGTGTGAAAAACTTAGCTTGAAGTACAAGGTACTCCCCCTTAGAGAAGGTCTAAGTTTAAAGAAAAAGAAAACGATGCAAGAATCAGAGTTAGGCGAAATAAATAGAAGAGTTAATGCAAGAGAAGAACGTTTACCACCGGTCAAGGGAGTAAAAAGAAGGGTCAGTTACCAAGAACTTAACCTTGAGAAACTGTAGGAGCATTAACTTTCAGAGAGAAAGTGAAGCCTATATAAAGCGTTGGAGAGAAAGGTAAGCTTCACACCTCGAACAATTTTCAGTAAGAGAAAAAAAAAATGGCATCATACATCGTAGCACTAGAAGAGCTGAGGAAGAAGGCCTTTGAAGAGGACTTGTTCCTGAACATCAGGCATCCAGAGGGTACAACGACCATCTCGGAGCTAACACGGACACTGCTGGAAGAGGACCTGCGTCCAGAGTTGGAGAGAGACCTGAAGGAATTTTTTGCCTTCGTGGAGGAGGTGCAAGAACTCAGCCGGCTTGAACTCAAGCTGCTGGAAGAAAAAAGGAGTTTGGAAGAGAAGCTCAAGACTTCAGAAGAGATTCTGGAGAGGGACGAGCTAAAGAACAGGCTCAACAACATCCAGCATGTACTGGAGCGTCTAGAGAAGGATAGGTCAGAGCAGCGCCAGGAGTGCAGAAGAATGAGGAGAGATCCTCCATTCTAGACTTTTAGGGAAGGAATGTATGATGTAAACACACAGATATGATTAATAAAAAGATTTTTGCAAACATATGTGACATAAATATATATAGATATGCATATATAATCACAAACGAACAAAGTAGAATAAATAAATAAGAAGAAACAGAGTTTAACAAAAAATAAAACAAAGTTAAAGAAAAGGAAAAACGAAGAGATCCTAAAAACTAAGGTTTATCAGTGCGTCGCAGAAGTTCCATCATCATGTGCTTCATCTCAATCAGCATGGATTCATGAATGTCAAGACGCTGTTCCATGATGTCGAGTCTGGATGAGCTGGACTGAGTAGAACTGGAAGGAACATTCTGAGCAGCTTGAGGATCTGGAATGGAAGCATAAGCATCAGGAGTAAACACTACTGGTGCAAGTGCTTGGCATCTAAGAGCTTCAGCCTCAGCTTCAAGTCGTTCTGCCTCTAGTCTGGCTTGTTCAGCTTGAGCTGCTGCTAGACGTGCAGCTTCTTCTGCTTGAGCCTTCTTTCTCTTGGCTTCTTCAATAGCTTCAAGAAGCTTATTTCTCTGTTCTTGTTCATGAAGAGCCACCCTTCGAGCAAACCTTTGCTTAGCAGCCTCAATGCTCTGACTTCCTTCTACATGCAGGAGCTGCATCATAATTGGAACTTGAGCCACTAGCCAAGTGCCCAGATTGTTCCACTCATCAGCCACACGTTCAGCATTCTCACTGAGGTCAGTCTGACCGTGCACATTGCGGAGCCTCAAAGAGGCTTCATGATAGAAAATATTGATGCACTCAGAGAGAGATGTGGGTTGGAGGTGAGTATAGGGAATTATGGAGAGGTTGGTTTCAGGAGAGGCTGGGTGATTGCTGCTATGAGCTTCAGAGACACCTTGTGGAGAACCAATGTTAATCATTTGAGCATTGGGTTCAGAGGTTCCAAGGTGAGGGTCTGAAATTTCAACCAGAGGATGGGGTGATCTAACCGAGGATTGGTTAGACACTGAATGTTCGGGTTCAGGTTCTGGTTGAATAGGCTCTTGTTGGTCAGGGACAGGGTGAGCTTGTTGAGCCAAAGGGTCTGCCTCTTGTAAAGGATTGGCCAAGATAGGTTCATCTGGGTCAACTAGACGTTCAGGTCTAGGGCCAGGATATCTCCTAGGGCTTGGACAAGTGAGATAATACTCTTCTAGGGTAGACACCTTTTCTTTTCTGACCTCCATGAATTTTCTAATGGATTCAGAGTTATTGGAGGGAGAAGAATCAGCAACATGGGTTGGGAAGGATACAGGTGTATAGGCTGTGGAAGAGTCTGTATCCGTGGTTCTGGCAGCAGGACGTGCTGATGCTCTGGGAACAGAGTGATCAGACGTTCTGGGTTGTGGTTCTGTTTGGTTGGGCTCTGGTTGTTCATGGATGATGGGTTCAGAAGATAATGGGTCGTACGGGATGGTAATGAGAGAGGTTGGTTCTTCTGACCTAGAGGGTTGGTTCTGAAGCAAATTCCAGAGAGGTGCTTCAGTAGGGGAAGGTTGAAAGAAGGAAGATCTTGGGGAAAGTGGTGGAGAGGTGGTTGGAGCAGCCGGTTGGGATTCAGGAATAGGAGTGAGGGGATTTGAGGAGTGTTTGAGCATGGCAGATATAGGGAGTGCATCAAATAAATTCAAATCATCATCAGAAGCAAGTGCAGACTTACTTGAATGTGCTGATGATCTAGTCACTCTGGCAGGAGGTTCAGTTCGTCTGACCACTTCAGCAGCTGGTTCCACCCGAGTAGGCTTCACCACGATTCTAACCTGCTTCTTCTTCTTCTTAGGAGGACCATCCTCATTATCACTATCATCACCATCATCAGGCTTTCTCTTCTTCTTTTTGATCAGAGGGACATCTGATTCCTCAAAGGATTCTTCCAGAACCATCTTCCTCTGAACTTTCTTCTTGGGAGGAGAAGGAAACTCTGGAGCTGGCGGTAGTCTGCTGACGAAATCATCAAGATCAATTTCGAATCCTTGAGCCCTTAGGTCTTCAACATAGCACCTGATGGCGTCAGGATTGTCTGCCTGTGTCCACAGAGGGTAGTCAGTCAGAGGCATCCTTCTGCTTCTGATATCAGAAGATGTGTCTTCATGAGAAGGAGCAATCTTCTTCTGGACCAAACCCATCTTCTTCAGAGAATTTGCAGTGAAGACATCACTGACAATGGTGCTCAGATCCTCTACACATCCAGCATTGACCAGATCTTGCACCAGGTTGCTTTCAATGAGAAAGTCTGAGAGCAGTCTCCCAAAGGGGATATATTTGATTGCTGACTTGATGGAGGCAGTGGTGCGAGACTTCCGGATGCATTCCTTCAAGTAGGAGAACAGGAAGTAAGGAAGGCAGATCTTCTTCTGGTCTTGGATGAAGAACAACATCACCTTCTGGTTGAAGTTGATGTAGTCTGGAGAACTGCCCTTCGGTCTCTGGTTTATGCAGTGGAGCAGGATCTTGTGCCAGATCCTGAGCTTGGGGTGAAGGTCCATCACCTTGTAAGTCGTCTTGCCCGGTTTGTAAGTGGTGTACAGGGCCTGGTTGATTGTATCCTTGGTGCTGGGTTTCAGCTTCGATTCCGTGAGTTGGAAACGATACCCAAAAGCAGTATCTGCACCCAGCAGATTCACGAATGACTTCTCAGTGATGATGATCTTTCTTCCAAGAATGTGAGATACCACCTGAGTATCATCGCAGTCGGCGTGCTTCCAGAATTCCTTTACCAGTTTCTCATACACCGGTCCTCGAAGTCTGTTGAAGTAATTTCCCCAACCTTGAGCTTGGACTTCAGGACGAAGATCATACCCATTTGTAGCCAGGTTGTCGAGGTTGAATCTCCATTCTGCCAGGACTTGGAGTTCCTCAGGAGGATATACGCAGTGAACGGCACAGCCCCGTTCTGCAATTGGAACAATCTGCTCTTGAGCTTGACCTTGATCTTGTGTCGGATTCTCAGGGCCCCTTTGACCCGTTGCTAGACCAACTACCATGTGAGGGAACTGGGGTGCATCTGCAGTAGCTCTTCTGGTTTGTCTCACCATTTTAGAAGTGGTTGAAGGTTTGAGGTAGAAGATAAAGGTTGAAAGATGAAGAGAGATCGAGAGAGAAATCGAGGATAAGCGGTTTCGAAAAAGCAGAGAGAGCGAGAGTAAAAACCGGAAGTGAAAGAGATCGTGTGTGTATAGTGGGTTTTGGCAAATAACCGTTGTTGATTCAAAAAGCACTTTAAGATCAACGGTTGAAAATTAAAGATGGATAGTAACAGTAAAATACACAAATCACACACAGGAGAGAAGCATATCTACACGCAATCATAACAGACTGTCACACGGGCACAAGGAACTATGCATCAGAAATACTGACACACGTGTTGTTGTCTCAGCTTCAGAGTCAGTACCAGTGGGTACACACACTCTGATTGAGTTACCTTCTGGACTAGACATCTTCTGATCAAGAAGTATCATAGTCAGAGGTTCTGATCCATCTTCACTCTGGACAAAAGTCCATGTTCAGATTTTTCAGAATAAAATTAAATCTATCCTCTGCTAAGGGCTTTGTAAAGATATCTGCCCATTGATGGTCAGTATCAACAAACTTCAGAAGAAGTACGCCCTTCTGTACATAATCTCTAATAAAGTGATACTTTACCTCAATGTGCTTTGCCCTTGAATGCAGGATAGGATTCTTACTCAATGAGATTGCAGCAGTGTTATCACAATAGATTGGGATATTGCTCTCAAGGATCTGATAATCCTCCAGCTGATGTTTCATCCAGAGCATCTGAGTGCTGCATATTGCTGCTGAGATATATTCTGCCTCTGCAGTTGATAGTGCAATGGTTGATTGCCTCTTGCTTGCCCATGAGACTAGATTGCTTCCCAGAAATTGACAATTTCCGGAAGTACTTTTTCTCTCTGTTCTATCTCCAGCATAATCAGCATCACAGTAACCTGAAAGCTTATACTCTGATGTTTTCTTATACATCAAGCCAAGGTTAGTGGTGCCTTTCAGATACCTTAGGATCCTCTTAACAGCAGTTAAGTGGGTTTCCCTTGGATCTGATTGGAATCGAGCACATAAATGAACACTAAATAGTATGTCTGGCCTAGATGCAGTTAAGTATAGAAGTGAACCTATCATGCCACGATAGAGCTTCTGACATACTTTACCACTTTTATCTTCTTTCTCCAGAATGCATGTAGGATGCATTGGAGTCTTGGCCACTGTAGATTCCAGCATATTGAACTTCTTCAGAAGTTCTTTAGTGTACTTGCTCTGATGGATATATGTTCCTTCTGGTGTTTGATCAACTTGTATTCCCAGAAAGTACTTTAATTCTCCCATCATACTCATCTCAAATTCAGCCTGCATCATCTCAGAAAATTCTTTGCATAGAGATTGATTAGCAGAACCAAATATAATATCATCAACATAAATTTGCACAATTAAGATATCATCTTTATAAGTCTTGCAAAAAAGAGTTGTATCTACTTTACCCCTTACAAACTCATTCTCCAGAAGGAATGAGCTAAGTCTCTCATACCATGCTCTGGGAGCTTGCTTCAGACCGTAGAGTGATTTCTTCAATTTGAACACATGGTCTGGTTTCTTCTCATCTTCAAAACCTGGGGGTTGATGAACATAGACTTCCTCTGAAATATAACCATTTAGGAAGGCACTCTTCACGTCCATCTGATGTAGAACTATGTTGTGATTTACTGAGAAAGAGATCAACAGTCTGATTGCCTCCAGTCTTGCTACTGGAGCAAATGTTTCAGTGTAGTCTATTCCTTCCTGCTGGCTGTAGCCTTGAGCAACTAGCCTTGCCTTGTTTCTGACTACATCTCCTTTCTCATTCAGCTTGTTTCTGAATACCCATTTCGTTCCAATAACATGGACACTCTCAGGCTTCTTCACTAAGCTCCAAACATCATTCTTGGAGAATTGATTCAATTCTTCTTCCATGGCCAGAATCCAATCCTTGTCCTGAAGAGCTTCATCTATGGACTTGGGTTCAATTAAGGACACCAATCCTTTCAGACTGAGCAAGGTCTCTTCAGAGGGTCTGAAGGCAGATCTGGTTCTGACTGGTTCGTCTTTGTTGCCCAGAATCAATTCCTTAGGGTGAGCTGCAGTGATTCTGCTCTTCTTCAGAGTTTGTGAGTTAGAGGGACCAGCTTCTTCCTCTGGTTCATCTTCCTCTGGCTCAGCTTCCTCTGGAGCTTTGCCTTTGTCAGAAACATTAATGCTTAAATCTGCAAACTTTTCAACTAGCTTTGACTGGTCAGAGTCAAGCTTATCGTCAAATCTAACATGAATAGATTCTTCAATAGTCTTAGCATCAGTATTATAAAATCTAAAACCTTTAGATCTCTCAGAGTAACCGAGTAATAGACACTTAGAAGACTTAGCATCAAATTTATGCAATCTATCCTTAGTATTGAGAACATAACAAACACAGCCAAAAGGATGAAAATAAGAAATGTTGGGTTTTATGTTCTTCCACAATTCATAAGGAGTCTTATTCAGAATTGGTCTCACAGAGATTCTGTTCTGAATGTAACATGCTGTATTTACTGCCTCTGCCCAAAAGTGCTTAGCCATGCCAGTTTCTTGGAGCATGGTTCTAGCCATCTCCTGAAGAGTTCTGTTCTTCCTCTCAACAACACCGTTTTGTTGAGGAGTTCTGGGACAAGAGAAATCATGTGCAATTCCATAGGAATCAAACAGACTCTCAAACTTGTCATTCTCAAACTCTCCACCATGGTCACTTCTGACACGCACAATCCTACAAGCCTTCTCGTTTTGCACTTGAGCAATGAAGGTAGAGAACACAGCATGAGACTCATCCTTGCGGGTTAGAAACTTTACCCATGTCCAGCGGCTATAGTCATCAACGATAACCATCCCATATCTCTTGCCACCTATAGACTCAGTTTTCACTGGTCCAAACAGGTCGATATGCAGAAGTTCTAACGGCCTTGAGGTTGAGACAACATTCTTTGCCTTGAAAGGGACTTTTGTGAATTTGCCTTTCTGACATGCTTCACAAAGAGCGTCTGAAGCGAACTTCAGATTGGGTAAGCCCCTGACAAGGTTTAGCTTGCTCAGCTGAGAAATCTTTCTCATACTGGCATGCCCTAACCGTCTATGCCATACCCACTGCTCTTCATTAACAGACAGAAGGCACTTCACATTCTGAGCCTCCAACTCAGATAATCTGATCTTATGAATGTTGTTCTTCCTCTTGCTGTTAAACAGAACAGAGCCATCGATCTGACTTACAGCCCGGCAGGACTTTTGATTGAATATAACATCATAACCCTTGTCAGCTAATTGACTTATAGACAATAAGTTATGTGTTAAGCCGTCTACCAATAACACATTATCAATGCATGGACTACTATCTACACAAATAGTACCAGTACCAACAATTTTACCCTTTTCATTTCCTCCAAAGCCAACTTCGCCTCCAGGCTTAAGTTTCAGCTCTCGGAACATACGCTTTTCTCCCGTCATGTGACGCGAGCATCCACTGTCCAGATACCATGATTGGTGTTTCAGTGGAGCTATCAAGGATATCTGCAACATAGATAATCTTGTCCTTAGGTACCCACTTTCTGGGTCCTCTTTTGTTAGTTACCCCAGAGGTTCTGATCACCTTGGGTGTCTCAACATGATATTTTAAAGGAATATTTGCATGATATTTAGTCATAGTGAAAGATCCCTTTTTAAGAGGGGTTTTAGCAACTTTAGCAGGTACAGGATCAGGCAATATGGTACCAGAGGGAACAAAGCATTCATATAAAGATTTAGCTTTAGACACAGAGGGCTCATTTCTAATTGGTTTAGAATAGCCAATGCCATGCATTCCATTTCTGCTTACGCCATAGATCATTGAAGCCATTAAGCTTCTATCCACGCTTTTAGCTAGGAATCTTTGAAAAGACTTTTCATACTTAGATTCATTTCTACAATCAGAGGCATCACAGGCAACAATTTCTTCTAACTTAGCAATCTGGTTCTTAAGCACAGAGTTAGAATTGATCAAGGCATGATTATCATTTTTCAAATCAGAAATAATTTTCTCATGTTCAGAAGGAGTCTTAGAGACAGTAGATAAGTTCTTTTTCAGCTTCTTATGCTTAGACAATAAGGAGTTATACTTATCCATAATATCAGACAATGCATGTTTCAGTTCAGAGGTAGAGAAAGAAGCGAATACCTCATTTTCATCGTCTGAGTTAGGATCTCCTTCTGATTCTGAGTCAGAGTCAACAGCTTCCTTTGACTCTGCTTCCTTGTCTTTGACAATAGCCATGAGTCCTTGGACTTCACCATCAGAGTCAACATCCTCTGACTCTGATTCATCAAATGTCACCATCAGACTCTTCTTTGTCTTGAAGTGCTTCTTTGGCTTCTTGTCCTTCTTCAATCTTGGACAGTCACTTTTGTAGTGCCCTGATTCTTTGCACTCAAAGCATGTGACTTCCTTAAGTGAGGACTTCTTCTGACCTGAGGATTCAGACTTTCCTCTTGCCTTTCCAGAGCCTTTGTATTTGCTCTGCCTGTGCTTCCAGATGCGATTGAGTCTCTTGGAGATCAGAGTCAGCTCATCTTCATCAGAATCTTCAGACGCTTCTTCAGATTCCTCTTCTTCAGCTTGAAGAGCTTTTGACTTCTCAACCTTAGCCTTTTCAGATTTGGATTTCAAGGCTATGGACTTTTTCCTCAGATCTTGCATCTCTGAGCGCTTCAGCTCATGGCATTGCAAAATGCTGATGAGTTCTTCTAAACTCATATTCTCAACGTCTCTCGTGAGCTCTATTGAAGTCACCAAAGGCATCCAACTTTCAGGAAGACACCTGATGACCCTTATGACATGATCTTTTGTTGTGTAGCTCTTGTTGAGAGGTCGTATGCCAGCTACAAGCAACTGAAATCTGGAGAACATTTCTTCAATGGACTCATTTGGCTCCATGATGAAGGATTCATACTTTTGGATCAAAGACAATGCCTTTGATTCTTTGACTTTCTTGTTTCCTTCATGAGACATCTTCAGAGATTCAAAAATGCCTTTTGCAAACTCACGATCTGTAATCTTCTGGTACTCTTCATAGGAAATAGCACTTAGAAGAATTGCTCTTGCTTTGTGATGTTGTGAGTACAGCTTCTTTTGATCTGCAATCATCTCTGACCTTGGGATCTTCTTGCCATCTGCATCAACTGGACGCTCGTAGCCATCCAAAATAATATCCCAGAGATCTGCATCGAAACCCAGAAAGAAACTTTCCAGTCTATCTTTCCAATATTCGAACCTTTGACCGTCGAACATAGGAGGCTTTGCATTGTAACCATCTCTTTGAGTTTCACTGGTGGGGGCAGCCATTGTTTTTCACACCGGCCCGGATCACTGAACACTGTTAGGTGTGGTAATCAGAACTTGCGCTCTGATACCAATTGAAGGTATGAAAAACGGTAGAAAGGGGGGGTTTGAATAACGTTTTCAGTATAAAACTTCCACCTTTAAGATTTTGACAAATCTTTCGAGAACTTAAGTGCTAAAGATAAGAGATAGAAAAGCACACAAGGATTTTATCCTGGTTCACTTGATAAATCACTCAAGCTACTCCAGTCCACCCGTTAAGGTGATTTCTTCCTTCTTAGAATGAAGGCAATCCACTAATCAGGTAAGAGTTACAACTGCACTTGAAACCTACAAGTGACTAACAATTACACTGACTTAGCTCACACTAAGATTCACTCTCTTAGTCTTCTCTAGGATCGGATCAACCTTGATCTCCTAAAGGAACTAAACAAACTGTTTATCAAAGAATTGTTTACAAGAGATTTGCTTCTAAAAAGCTAATAGTAAACTCAATGAATTTCGGATGAAAGAAAACTTAGAAGAATTTAAGATTGTCTTGCGCGTATGTGAATGCTTCTAGCCGTTTCTTTCAGTCTTCAGCCTCTATATATACTCCAAGGATTAGGGTTAAGCGATGCATGGGAAATGCTACCGTTGGAGGGCAGTTCTGGAAAATCCAGCTTCTGCTGTGGCTGAGAACGTTAGGTAGGTCGTCAGGGAGGTACAGTTGCTTTTGTACTTGGATAGCGACTTGACCTTTAAACCTAGGAGACTTCTGATCAGGGGAATACTTCATATTGGAACTTGTGAAGCCGGTTGATCAGAGTCAGAGGGAAAGCCCAGATCCTCTGACCATTGTATCTTCTGATTCTGAACTCAGAGGGAAGAACATGGCCTTCAGAGTTTCTTGCTTCTGGACTTCAGAGTTTCCACTATTCAGCTTCTGCAACTTCAGAGTCTTCTACACCATCAGAACATCTGAACCTTCAGTGTTTCTTGGTTATCAGAACTTCTGGATCTTCAGAGCCTTTAGTGACTGAGTCCACATCAGAGTTTGTGTAACTTCAGAACTTCTGAAGCTTTTCCACTGTTCATACTGAACATGGTGAATGCGAAAGCGTTGCTTGGTTCACTCTTTAAGCACAGTGCTTCTGATTTGTGTGAGATTGAGTTGAGGTCAGAGCCTGTAAATAGCACACTCAGAAAAACACGTTTGAGTACCACAATTGTTCATATCAAAGGGTTAACTTGTAATCATCAAAACATAGAGTTGTACTACTAGATCAAAACTTGATCTTACACCTGATACCGGCAAAAAATTTCTCTCGCATAAACGCAGTTGCCCACATCTGCCTAGTTTCATACGTCTGTTTAATCCATTTATCCTCACCAATACCATACTTTTCAATCACTTGCAGCCATTTAGTTTCAAAACGTTCTGGAGTGAAATTCCCATAAATCAAAGTCTTAAATTCATTCAAGAAATCTGGAATCTTAATTTTCTCAAGACAGTTTTGCTGAATATGCCATCCACAAAGCCTATGAGTAGCATTAGGAAACACAACCTTTACTGCTTCATGCATAGATTTGTCTCCATCAGTCACAACAGCTTTGGGTTGCTTTCCAAACATAGCTTCATCCAAGGCTTTCAGGACCCATTTGTAAGTCTCAATGGTCTCATCACAAACCAAGGCACATGCAAAAATTGTAGTCTCCTTGTGATGATTGTAGCCAGAAAAGATAACAACCGGTTTGTTGTACTTGTTCTTCTTGTAGGTGCTGTCAAAAACAATGATGTAAGACCCAAATTTCAGACTTGGATTTAAATAATTATTTTTAATTATTTTTTCAACCCAAGAGTAGAACCAGTTCAACCGCAAAAGGGCCTTGTAGAGGAGAATGCTGTTTCGAACAACTGGATGAAGAATAACGTTCAGGAAATTGCTTGAGGATAGTACTGTGGTCAGTATAAGAGTTAGCACGAGCCATTTCGACACCCGACTAAGGTCGAGAGTGTCCAAAAAAGGCTAATTCCGCTCTTAAAGCATTGTTTAAGAGAAATTCTAAATCCTTGGAAAAATAAGAAGTTCTCTTTATTTTTCCCTCGACCAACGTTTCATTTCGGAACTCTGGACTGTACACTGTAAGACCCAAGTTTTTAAGCTTATGCCAAGTAAATAGAATCCTATTCACGATTAGGGTTGATATATCGTGAAGGGAATCCTAAACTAGAGTTTACCAAATGAAATAAATTTATGAAGGAGGAAGTTCAGGAAAAGTCAAAGGATTGTATCGAAGTCGATTTAAGTTATAGCACGACTAATATTCGCTTTAAAACCTAGGACAAGAATCTTAGGAAATAACACTATGTTCCACCCTTGGAACACTGTAGGATTTTAGTCCAAAAATCTTCAGAGAAATGTTAGAACTTCTCTTTTTCCATATATCAAAATCGTTTCGAGGCGAAACTCTAGGATCTACGAACGTCCGATTCCAATCATCGGAAGGTTGCCGAAACCGAAACCCTGGTATTTCAAAACCCTAGAATCAACCGACAATGAAGACTTTTCCTATTCAGAGCTTCAAATGAATATTCCAAACGCGTACACCCATTTCTCTTGATGATTTCAATCTTTCTTCAGAAGGAAGTTTTCCATTCCGACATTCGATGCAAAAAGCAACTTATCGGGTAAAATAGTTTTACACCGACTATGCATTAGTTGCCAAAAATACAAGGAGACATCTTTTTAGTTTTGGAATTCTTTTGCCAAAACATATCTTAGAATTCACGGAGAATGACGCCGGAAAAATCAGATTCGCGAAACTTTCATTTTCCCGCGAATTTCCATCTTCTATATATAGCAAGCAAGTGAGGAAAAAACACAAAACTCCTCCATTTTTCTCTCCAAGGCCGCGAGCTTCAACAAGGAAGAAGGAAGAAGAGTTTTCTTCATTACTTGCTTGATCGTTGATCCGTTAGTTGCTACTTCAAGGTTTCGAGGTATAGTCGCTAATCCTTACCTCTGATCGCTTTTTCCATAGCTTTTATGTAGACTTTTCTGAGCTGATAGTTTATGGGTTTTTGCAAAACTATCCTGAATATTTCATTTTTGATTCTAAACATCTTCCTTATGTGCCCAAGATCACTTCTGCCGGGTTAGATTTTCCGTTATGTCGCCGGAATTCCGCCGGAATCAATTTTAGCCTTAAATACCCATTTTTGGAGTTTTTGGAGTAAAGCTTCAACCTTTAGGCTGAAAACTATCGCCTTAGCTTAGTGCTAGTAGGATTAGTTGTCATAAACGTCGTTGGTGACGTCCCTGTCAAATTTGATTTTTGGGATTTCAGTTTTGAAAATTCTAAGTTAAAAATCATGACCAAAATACCCCTGCGACAGTTTTTGATCCGATAATTTTTCCGAGTTCAGAATACCCTTAGTTACGGCTAATGATAGCATAGGAACCAAGTTTGATCGAAGAAAAATCGAGTCTCCTAATTGTGAAAAGTGGCCGAACCTATTAAGGAGGAGGAGGAAAATTTCCTTTTCCGAAAACTTGTCCTTTCGCGCTAGATTATCATACCTCGGAGTATGTACTACTTCGTGTAACCTTAGTGATGTATTGATAGCTTAGTTTCCGATAGATTCTGATAGTATTTCTGTGGTTTTGCTCTAAAGGTGATTTTGAGGAATTTCCAGCGGAGCAAGGCTTTGATTGTGAAGGAGCTTTAGGAGATAACTCTGGAGAACCTACAGGTGAGGGCTTCTCACTGAATCTCTAGTTAATGCTTAGGGTCGATGCTTTCGACATTGTTTACTGTTTATGCACTGGATTGTGTGTGATTGGAAAATGTTTTCTGAGGCTTCGGCTGACAATGTAGATGATGAATCTACTGAATACTTTTGAGATTGAATCTTCATGCTAAGTGCTAATTGGGTAATTTAGGATGTGTGGTGCATGCCTTATATGCTAAGTGCTATGTGGTTACTGCTTAATATATTGATATATGACATGTTGATTGGTTGTGCTGAGTTATTTATACTTATGCAATGAGATCTGAGATTCTGAATGGTGAGAATAGCGGGCAGGTCATGCCGATTTTATTTTGAGAGTTTTGAGAAAGTTTGATAGGACGAACGAGGTTCGGGCCTTATTTTTGTTTAGTGGATCGAGACATTCTCTGGAAGCGACTTGGGATTGGGAGATCCTGAAAATGTATAAGACTTGCGATAAGACAAAATGGAATCTATTTTATAAAGAAAACTCATAAGACCTTAAATAACCTCTAAATCTTTAAGTAATGATAACAACCTCGAAGGAAGGCATTGGAAGTCAAATCTTAATTTTGGAAAAACGAGAAGTGTCGTCGGATCCAAGTGTTGAGTATGTCGTTGTTGTGCTGTTGGAGCA
The DNA here is from genome assembly GCF_012489685.1 of Lotus japonicus. Classification (NCBI taxonomy): domain Eukaryota; kingdom Viridiplantae; phylum Streptophyta; class Magnoliopsida; order Fabales; family Fabaceae; genus Lotus; species Lotus japonicus. Next base: position 31,245,061 of record NC_080042.1, on the reverse strand, counting down.
GCGTTTGTTGTTGTGTTGTTGGAGCAGCTATGTTGTTGGGCTATCCTGGGGATAAGTCCGGGAAACCGTTAGTTTCCGAGAGTGTGATACTCTGTGCTCGTTGAGCAGTTGTGACCATCGGATTGAGATGAGTCGGATGATTTGGAGATCATCGTGGGTTATGTGTTGTTGTGAAGAATGTGTCTTTTGTCGCAGAATCGACTTTACCTTAGGGTAAGCTTTTAGAGACATTAATTTAGCTAGAACACGTGGCGACGTGTCGAGTGAGGTCGGAGACGTTGTTTAGCTAATCACTGCATTGCATGCACTCATTATGTGGTTTAAACACGGCGAGATACCGGACCACGGCGGATTCCAAAATTGGTTATAAGACCAGAATTTCCGCGTAAGAGCACTGCTAAGTGACTCTTAGTAGCAGACCGAAATGGCAGACCTACGGGTTATGGCTGATCTGGCTACCTTGGTTTGGTGTAAGAGACACGCGGGCAGAATGGTCCCACCGTTGCTGGTGCTAGGATTGATCCGTTTGATGTCCATCCCAGAGGCATGCGGGCAGAATGGTCCCACCGTTGCTGGTGCTAGGATTGATCCGTTTGATGTCCATACCTTGTTTGGTGTAAGAGGCACGTGGGCAGAATGGTCCCACCGTTGCTGGTGCTAGGATTGATCCGTTTGATGTCCATCCCTTTCCGGAATGCATTTGGTTAACTGGGTTAACCGCCATATCATCTCATGCAACATGCATTCTGACATAGTTGATGAGTGTGTTTGATACTTGTTAGTTCTACTTGATGCATGTTAACTGTGATTTACTGTCGTTATATTCTTTGTGGAATAATGCAACCCTAGGATGTTATCCCTAGTTATAAGCCTAAGTGGCAACTTATTATCTGTACCTATTGGGTTTATTATTTATGTAATTCTTTGGAGTTGACCCTCGCGTCTTCTGTGTGTGCTTTGGCGGACAAACGCCCATTGTCAGATGTCTTTGGCGGGCTGGTTCACGACGGTTCACCCTTCGGGGGGAATTAGGGTGAGATGCTGGAACATGAGCGCATCACGGTCGCGAGAGGAGGACGGATGGTGTATGTAGACTAGGTTGTTCTGGATTTCGAATTCGGACGACGATCATGCTAGCATGTAGGATTGAGTGTTAGTGTGAGCTCCTCGAGATGGGATTAGTGTAGGAGTAGAGTCTTAGCTCTGAACATCATTTGTTTTCTTTGGGAACAGGGTAGTTTCCCACCTATAGCTTTTTGTGTGGTTTCCTTACGGGAATCACAGAGAGTTGGTTGGACTTAGGAGGTCTTATTTTCAGACCATTGGGTCAGCTTATTCTCGGTTTTGAGGGATAGTGTTGCGGGCACTTACCTTTGTATTTGGTTTGTACATATTGCCTACGGGCGCTACTCTTCTATTACCGTCACTGGAGGTTTACTCGTGACGAGGTTGTTACTTATAGCGGGGGCTGTTATATATATTGTATATTAGTTTTACTGCTTCTCGCTTTTGGGTTTTATTTAATTCAGTCCTGTCTTAGTTATTATCAAAAAAAAATATTCACGTTTTTCCGCATTAAGTTTATTTTGGTTACTAAAGTGACGCCACCGAAATCGGGGTGTTACATACACACGATAGGTTTCACTTCTCGGAAGTTCGACGATTCTAAATTCTATTCTCGCAAAACTCTAAATTCAAGCGCTGAATGAAGACTTTTTCTATTCGAAGCTTCTATCGGAGTTTCCATCCGCGTTGCCAGATTTCTTTCGACGTTTCCAATCTTTCTTCAGAACGAAGTTTTGTCGTCTGACCTTCACAGCAAAAAGTAGTTTTTCGGGGCAGATTAACTTACACCGCTTTCGGATCGTTTTTCCCAAATTATAGAGATTTGTTTTGAGTTATGGAATTCTGTCGCCAGAATCTCGCTTAGAATTCACCGATGAACGTGCTGCAAAAATCGGAATCGCGAAATTTTCATTTTCCCGCGATTTCACTCTCCTATAAATAGTAAAAAAATCAAAATATCTCCCACAACTACCATTGGAGGCCGCGGGTTTGAAGGAGAGGAGAGGAAGGAAGAACTTCGTCGTTTCTCGACCGATCTTCGAGCAGTTTGTCTCTACTTCACGGCATCGAGGTAAGTTGCTTGATTCTTACATCTGATCATACTTTTTGTCGCGTTTCTTTAGCTATTTATGAGCTCAAAGTTTCGAGCTTTTCGTAAAACTATCCGATTTTCCCGATTTTTATTTTGGTATACCTTCTATACTTGCCCAACAACCTAGAACACTCGCCGTTGTTCGCCGATTTCAATCGAGTTGTCAAAGATCTGAAAAACTGTATAAAAACCCTTTTGTGCACATATCGAAACTTTAATGTCGAAAATTCATAATCCGACTTAGTGCCTTTAGGATTAGTTGCTACAAATGTTGTTGTGAACGTTCCCATCAATTTTGTTTTCCGAAGTGTTAACTTTGAGTTTTTGAGCTTTAATTTTGGACCAAAATGCCCCTAGCTAGTCGTATTTTGACCCGGTCGTTCTAAAATTTTTCCGACAGTTTCTTTACTCTAGTTTTACCCTAAAACTACCTAGGAATTAATTTAGATTGAAGATAAAGCGCCGGAACCCTTTTCTCCTAAGTGGCCGTGAGCATGTTTAGGGGGGAGGTTTTCGTTTTTGCGATAACTCGTCCTCTCGTGCTCGATTGTTGTACTCTGAAGCTTCGAATGCTTTGTCTATCGTTAATTAGTTGGGTTGTGATCGAGCTAATCGATTTTGTATGGATTTCTGCTTTGTTTTCTCCGAGGTTCAGTTGAAGGAACTTTGGGATTTACGGAGCAACTTTGTGAGGAGAACCTACACCGCGAGACTGGAACAACTCTAGGTTAGGGCAACTTACTTACTAGCTATTGTATTGTAGGCGTCGATAAATTCGACTTGAATATTGCTTGTTGTTGAATATTGCTTGGATATTGTTTATCGCTTTATGGAAAAATGTTTTCTGGAGGCTTCGGCCGAGTGAACTGATATGAGACGTGTGTCTCCGTTTTCTGAGAGGCTTCAGCCGTTTACTGGTTTCTGTCTTATCGCTTTCTAGTGGATATGACAAGGTTATGTTTACAGCACTGCCATATTGATTCATCGCTAGATAGAGCTTGATGTATTTGCGTTTATGATTAAATTGTGCTGACTATATTCGTGCATTTTGATGCCACTTTTGGAGTGTAGAATACACTTACCTTCGTCATGACAATGACGGGTTTGTTTTGGGAATGTTTGTTAGGTCGAACCAAGGTTGGAACCTTTATTGTTTTAGGGGATCTAGTGTTTTCTCGGGGAGTTGTTTGGGTTTGATGGGAACTTTGAACTTATAGAGTTTTGGACCGAAAATAATCATAATCTGTTTTATGTAAATAAATCCATAATATATTTATTAAGAATATAATGCTTTTAATTAATGACGATGATTCAACGGAAAATACTTAGGAATGAAAGTGAGTTTGGAAAACGGGAATGGGTCGGTGATCCTAGCTTTGGGAACTTTATTTTGAAAGGTGTTGGAAATGAAAACTGAACTTTGGAATTAACGACATAATGCACTAACTTACGATGGAACATTTTACCTAATAAGAGAACTATTTTTTAAGGGAACTCATTTTATGAAAAAGAATTTGAAGACGGGCTTTAGCCAAGGGTCTGGGTGTTAGTAAGGTACCTAGTAGAGTACTCTTGGCACAACAGGAAGTGACGGTCAGCCGCGTAGAGTTGTATCGTTCCTGTTGATGTCTGGCGTAGCAAGCAGGATGGTTAAACCCGTAGGGTCACAACCGACTTGACTATAGCCTAGGTTTCTCGTTGTAGAAGCCTTTGGTCAATGAACCAATTTTTACCCGTGGGGACGAATCGTTGTTTTGCTAATCATATTGCGCTCATGCATACATGCGATGAAGTGCCAAGCGGAGTACTTCGGTATAGCAGGAAGCAACGATCAGCCATGTAGAGTTGAATCGGTCCTGACTATACCTGGCACAACAGGAAGTAACGATCATCCGTGTAGAGTTGTATCGCTCCTGTTGATGTCCGGCATAGCAAGCAGAAATGGTCGAACCGTGTAGAGTTGGATCGTCTTGACTATAGCCAAAGGTGATAAGCGACGCCCGAGCAGAAATGGTTAAACACGAGGCCAGTGTTACGATCGTCTCGAGGTGCCCAGCCTTTAAGTGGCAATACCGTTGGTTTGTCCCGTCGCCAAGCAGAGTGACGTTATTCGGATTTGTGTCAGCATATTCTGCATTGGCACACAATGCATCTTATTATGATTGACGTTGCATGACATATCATGCACTCTAACTATAGTTGTTGAGATCTGATGATTTGATGTTGATAAACATCGTTATGTGTTTTGATGATTGAATTGTGTTAGAGATTCGATAACATGCTATGTATATACCTTAGGGTAGGCAATACATAACTTATATGTATATATACAACATATATATATACCCCCTTTATCGCATGTTGATTGTATATCTATTGTATTTTGTAAGTTGACCCTAGCGCCTTGGCTTTGTTTGTATGTTTGTGTTTGGGCGGTCGGCCTGCTGCCAAGCGTTCGTCAGCCGGTTCGTGATGATTCGTTGTGCGGGAAAGACCCGGAGCGAAATGACTATTACTGAAGCTTTCGACGAGGACCCGGACTTCATGCCTGATCGAGGGAGGGTCGATGATAGTAGTGTAGGATATGGGTGGTTAGAGTATTTTGAGTTGGTTGTTACTGTCATAGCTCTGATTCGTCATTCATATTTTGGGGCAGGGTAGGTCCCCGACATGTTACTTTCGTGTGGTTCTCCGTAGTTGGGAATCACATGGAGTAGTCGGTTGTAGAGGTCTAGAGGAGGCCATCTGGGGCTGACTATTCCCTTCTGTCACTTGTATAATATTTCGAACTAATTATGCTTTCTGAAAACTTGTAAACCTTGCCGTCACTTGAGGATACTCGTGACGATGCTTTTAGTTACAGCAGGACTGTAATAGTATTGTATATTAGTTTATGTTTATCGCATTTTGGGCTTGAGTCTTTAGTTTAAAATGTTCTTTATTCTAAAAGAAAACGAAAAAAATATACCTGCATTTTCCGCTTATTTTATTTTCAAGTTACTAAGTGACACCCGGAAATCGGGGTGTTACAAATGACATCTCCAAACGCTTGGTAATCAAGGCGACTTGTTCCATCTCACCAAAACAAGTTTTCAAGATTTTCTTCACCTGATCTTGTGAATTTGAAAAAAAACATGGGATCCTTCTCCCCCTTACGCTGCAAATAACTCAATGCACTGTTTGCATCTCCAGCACCTAAACTTATCCTTTTCTTCTTATCAACATGATTATATAAGTCCTTTTTCAGAAAACCCACCGATTCATGCCCACCTTTCTGACCCATCAAAAGCCCCATTATGTTGCAACTTCTCACCCCATACAACTTTAGACTGTCTACTTGAGCCTTGTCACCATCAGTCAATCCCCTGAATGAGGGCATTAAATGAACGTGGGATGCAGGTGTCAACCCATGATTGTGTTCTGGTTCAAATAGCACAACCTTCCACTTGCTTGAGTCTGCATGAAAACGGACACGGAACTTTGCTGGGCAAGCCACTCTGGTAATAGGCTTTGCTTCTTTAACTCGGCTAACCTTATTCACATGCTTCTCATGTCTCTCACCTTCCCTATTACACACCAGTTGACGACTAATAATATTACCCTTTCGATCACGACGGACATCATCTTTCCTTGCACCAAAACCTTTGAAATGGGCATAGTGTTGGTAAAATTCAATAGCATCCTTCTCAGAACAAAACACCAGCTCCCTTATCTCATCAGCTGTCAAGTTAGGGATTAATTTGCAACGATCTGGATTAGAATTCTCATTATTGCCATCATCAGCCACAGCCTGAGAATCATCATCCTCACTCATACCTCTATCATTAGACAAGTCAATAGAGAAATATTCATTCACATCTGCCATGGCAACAAACCTATGCAACGAAACCAATAAATAAAGACAACACAAAGATTTTAAGTAAACAAAACCTGATTTTCGAAAACAACGAAATCAATTTTGTAAACCTTAAACGAAAAAAATTTCATTCCGATTTTTTAAACCCTAAACCCACCGATTCAAAAGCCTAAACCCAAAAGCACAATACCCAAAATGCGATGTAAACCCTAAACCCAGATTCAAAACCCACAAATATAAGAACCCCTGAATTTGAAATCAAACAACAGCAGCAAATAATAGATTAGGAAAATGCGATTTTAGAACCAAAACACACTAAACCCAAATTAAGAAACGAACCGTGCTATTTGATTGTTGACGGCAAATCGAGATGGAAGATAAAAAAGCTCGAACGACAATGGTCCTCGTGTGCGAAAAACAAACGATGAAGAAGCTGTAAGGTGAAGAAGCTGATAACGACAATGGTCCTCGTGTGCGAAATACGAACGATGAAGAAGCTGGAAGGTGAAGAAGCTGATACTATTTAGGGTTCAAGGAAGAAGAAGAAGAAAATGGGTTGAACTCAGAATACGAATAAGCTTTGTAAAAATTCTCAATGATGGTTAAAAGATAATATACAACTTTCAAACAATTGCTAAAAGGCCCCTCTGAAAAAAATATATAAAACATTTTTGATTTTCTAAAAAACAATTCAAATTTGAACAGAAAAATAAAATTTGAAAATACTAATACACATGGCAGCATATTATTTGCTAAAAGGGTTGGAGGCACCACACCCTTAAAAATAGGGAGGCACCATAGAATTTGCCTTAGTATATTGGCAAACATAAAAAGCAAGAATTTTTTTAAGAAACCAACCTCAAAATCAAGAATCCATTGTCCTATAAAGACAATTGGGCTTCTTCTATGTTGTTGAAACTTAGACTCTTCTCAACTTGCCAATCTTTTATTGGCAGATACTAATACTTTGGTGCAAGGGATTCAAAGTTTCTGATGAAGGAACCACTTCATCTGCGGAACTCAAATAAGTAAAAACATAGTGTAAGTACTATAAGATCAGTAAATTACATGTCAAACACATTAGGAAGAACAAAGATTATGAGGTTGAACTTCATTAACTACTCTTTTTTTTTTGGTCAAAGGGTTGGAGTTTCATTGAATAAAAAGGCCGGTGGCCAACTTACAACCATAAGGAGAGAGGCCTCGGGCCCAAGACTAGCTAGAGATTGGGGACATCGAAATACAAGGTCATAGGAACTTAGACACAAGTTAGACTATCTTTAATGGTGTTGAAAGGGGGGTGTTTAGTGTTGAAAGGGGTAAATAATGGTGTTGAAGTGAAGTGTTGAAAGTTGAAAGGGGGAGAGAGGTGTTGAAAAAATTCAACATTGTTGAAACCTGCGTGTGAGACCCAGTGGAGAGAGAGAGGGGCTGCAGATCAACACGTGGCTCCTTTTGATTGGTCCGGGCGATTTTCGTTTATCCTAATCTTTCCAACTCAATTATTTCATTCAAAAAAAAATTTAAAAAATATAATTTTTTTACCAAAATTCATGATTTTTTTTTCTCTATAAATAGAGACTTGGTTCGTTTGATTTGAACACAGAAAAAAAAAACCAAGTTTTCCATTATCTTATTCATCTTATTATCTTTCTATTATCCCCTATGCTTTGAAATAAAATATATTATTGTGTGCTTAGTTTCTTTTCTTCCATTTGAAGTTAATAAAATAAAATAAATTATTGTGTATATTTTTTTAAAAAAATATTAAATTGTTAAGTGTTTTAATTTAATTTACGTTAAAAAATATTACGTTAATTTAATTTAATTTAAAAAAATAAAAAAAACATTAAATTAAATTAAATTGATAATAGTTTATTTGATTTAATTTTTATCGAAAATTTTAATTTTATGAAATCATAAAAAGAAAAATATAAAATTAAATCAAAATATGAAATAAAAAAAAGTGGTGGGGTAGGGGGTAGGGTGTTGAATGAAAAGCCATTGGAGTGTGTAAAAGTTGAATGAAGTGTTGAACTGGAGAGAGAAGGTGATGTGGAGTGTTGGAAAGAGAAAAAGTGGAGTGTTGAGGGTGTTGAATGTTGAAACCATTGGAGATAGTCTTACAGAACTATATCCTGACAAAGTCTAATCCTAGACAAGGCACTAGCTAGGAAAAAGTAGACAAGACTACTCAGCGTGTTGAGAGGCGAAGGTCTTAGCTGGTTCGAGCTTGACCATTGACGTGACTTGAGGCCTCGCGTACGATGATGGAACGGATGCTGGGGGGGGGGGTTCAAAACCCAGAGGCTTGGGAGTAGACCGTTGAATCTGAGCTGTGCTACTTCATAAGCCAATGCATTAGATTGACGTTGGGCCCACACGAATCTACAGTCCTCGAAGTGACTACTCAGCCTTTTGATATTTGTGATGATGGTCTTTAAGACTCCAATCTACTTCCTCCCATAGCAAGCCTCGATGAGGGGTTTATTATCAGATTCCAAAATGACCTCGGAAGAAGGCAGTCAAGTACGTGTAGGATAGCATACGCAAACGCAGGGTCCCTGAATCGAGGGCGGAGGCTAGCAGCAAGCTATGCAACAGAGATTAGCTCCTCATTTCATCTCAATTACCTGGAATGAATAGCAGTGGAAGGGGCCAACCCAAAATTCTCTCTTCCAAACAAAAAAGTGGCCATGAACAGTTCAATCGGGACTTTTAATTAAAGGATAGAAGATATGTGTTTTTGTTTTGTACTAGGCAATAGGCCCAACATATTTTTTTAGTATGTGAGTGCATTAGTCTGTATTGTCCAAAAAAAAAGTGCATTAGTCTGTGATTCCATGTGTGCGTTTTAGGGTGACGGATTTAGTGTGTAGTCTATTAATGTGTGTGTAGTTTTAATCATTTAAAAATCCAAAAATATTTTTCCGTAAATAAATAAAAAATCAAGGTCAATATCTCTCAAGATAAAAAAAAATCATTTTCTTAATCAATTTAAATCATGTTAGAACTATGTAACATTGATATCTCCGCACAGAGAATACTTAGGCCGGGATTTAATTCCCGACAGGTACTCCATAATAAAAAACCTTAGGATTCCATGTAAATAATCATTTTCTCTCAATTGTAAATATTAAACCATAAGACATAATATTTAAATCTTTTTTTTGAGGTAAAATGAACATTTTTAAAGTTATCAATTTTTGCACAATTAATCAGAGGTAACCGTCTTTTACTGACTTCGCGGGATGCTAATACCTTCCCCATACGTAAATGACTCCCGAACTGAGAACTCTGTCGCAGACCAGCTTTCTTTTATTTTTTTAGGGTTCCAACTGCCCTTAATAAATTGGTGGCCTTCTAATTTCATAACTTTTATACGTCGTCTCGCCACGACCCCGGTGACGACAATAATATATTTAAGTAGCTCATAAATGTAAGACCCAGATTTTAGAACTGGATTAAATAATTATTTTTCAACTCACGCGTAGGATCGGTGTAAGCGTGACAGGAGTTTGTTGTTTGGGAAAGTTTAATGAAGAAGAAAGTTCGGGAATTGGTTGAGGATAGTACCATGGACGTTTTACGAGTTAGCACGAGTCGTCAGCACACCCGCCTTGTGGCGAGAGTGTCCAGAATAGACTAATTCCGCTCTTAAAGCATTGTTTAAGCGAAATTCTAAATCCTTGGAAAAATAAGAAGTTCTCTTTATTTTTCCCTCGACCAGTGTGTCATTTCGGAACTCTGGACTGTACGCACGTTAGGTTTCACTTCTCGGAAGTCCGACGACGCTAAATTCTATTCTCTAAAAACTCTAAATTCAAATGTTGAATGATGATTTTTTCTATTCGGAGCTTCTGACGAAGTTTTCATCCGCGTTGCCAGTTTTCTTTCGACGTTTCCAACCTTTCTTCAAAACAAAGTTTTGTCATACGACTTTCACAGCCAAAAGTAGTTTTTCGGGGCAATTTAACTCACACAGCTTTTGTATCGTTTTCCTCAAATTCAAGACTCTTGTTTTGAGTTATGGAATTCTTTCGTCAGAATCTCGCTTAGAATTCACAGATGAATGTGCTGCAAAAATCGGAATCGCGAAATATTCATTTTCCCGCGATTTCACTCTCCTATAAATAGAAAAAAAAAATCACAAAACTCACCACTTTTCCCCATTGAGGCTGCGAGTGAGAAGAGGAGAGGGAGAGGAGAGATTTTCTTCGTTTCTTGACGGATCTTCGAGCTGTTTGTCTCTACTTTACGGCACAGAGGTAATCTACTTACTTCTTACCTCTTATCATTCTTTTTATCGCGTTTCTTTTTCTCTTTCTGAGCTCAAAGTTTCGAGCTTTTCGTAAAATTGTTCGATTTTCCCGATTTTTCTTTTGAACTACCTTATATAGTTGCCCAACAAGCTAAATCACTCGCCGAAGCGCGTCGATTTCGATCGAGTCGCCAAAGATCTGAAAACTGTATAAAAACCCATTTATGCACATATTGAAACTTTATCTTCGAAAAGCCACAATCCGACTTAGTGCCCTTATGATTAGTTGCTATAAATGTCGTTGTGAACGACCCCATCAAATTTGTTTTCCGAAGTTTCAACTTTGAGTTTTTTAGCTTTAATTTTGGACCAAAGTGCCCCTAACTAGTCGTAATTCGACTCGGTCGTTCTAAAATTTTTCCGACAATTTCTTTGCCCTAGTTTTACCCTAAAACTACCTAGGAATTAAATTAGATCGAAGAAAGAGCACCAGAACCCTTTTTCCCTTGAGTGGCCGAGAGCATGTTCTTGAGGGGGGAGAAATTCGTTTTTCGCGATAACTCGTCCTCTCGTGCTCGATTGTTGTACTCTGAAGTTTCGTAAGCTTTGTCTATCGTTAATTAACTTTGTTGTGATCGAGCTAATTGATTTTGGATTGATTTTCGCTTTGTTTTCTCCAAGGTTCAGTTGAGGGAACTTTGGGTATTACTAAGCTAGATTGTGAGGAAAACCTACACCGCTAGGCTGGAACAACTCGAGGTTAGGGCAACTTACTTACTAGCTATTTGTATTGTAGGCGTCGATAACTTTGACTTGAATATTGCTTGATATTGAAGATTGCATTGAATATTGCCTATCGCTTTGAATTGGAAAATGTTTTCTAGAGGCTTCGGCCGAGTGAACTTATATGAGACGTGTGTCTCCATTTTCTGAGAGGCTTCGGCCGTTTACTGATTTCCGTCTTATGATTTCCGCACTGAATTATTGTTATATTGATATTGTTATTGAACTGTGCGCTTGACGCGACTACGGAGCGTGGAATCATGGAACGTCCTACTTGTATTATTTCGGGTTGAATGAACAACCCTAGGCAAGTCTAAACCCGAGGTTTGAGATTAAGCCTATTGGAACACTTAGACTTTCCCCGGGGGATTACATTTGGGGGGATTTTGGAAAACTTAGAATGGAAAGAAATTGGGACCAGAGACCTTAGGGAACTTAGTTTTTGAGATAGAAACTCATAACTTGACTAACTCAACTTGGAATATTTTTATTAATGAATAAAACCTTAGGGATCTTAAGTGGAGAAATGATTGCGAAAGACGGGGAAATGTCAAGTCTTGAAGCTACTGGGAATTGGTTGAAGCCACGGGGGTGATCCCCTGTGACGAGAGGAGGTCGCCGACATTAATCATTTGGGTTATAAATTTGGGTTTTATAATTAAACACACACGTGCGAGGTCGATTCGATGTTTGGCTAACCATGTCACATCATGCATACATTCGGGGCTTGGGACGGTCGAAAGATCGGGCCTCGGTGAAGTTGGGACGACTTTGGTCGGCTTCACGAAGGTTGGGGCGGTCGCAAGACCGGCCTTCTTCGAAGACACCTAGAGTGCATCTTCGACATTGCGGGCAGAAATGGTTCAACCTAGGGTGGTTAGAATTGACCCGACTATGCATTGGTTTGTAAGTGACGCCCGAGCGGAAAAGGTTACACACTAGGCCAGTGGTAACTGACTCGATGGTGCCCATCCCAATTGACTTCTCTGGATCATTGAATTGCATTTCAAACATACATGCACCCTAACTGCAATCGTGTGTTATTGCTTACTGAATTATTGTTAGAGCCGATAACATGCTAGGATTATATATAAACGTAGATATATATATAAGGAAAAACAAGATATATATTACATAAACATAGATTACAAAACTGAAACTTAAAAACTGAAAAACTGAAACTTAAAAACAGAAAAGATTGAAAGAAAGGAAAACTGAAGGAGAACTTACAGAAGGAATTCTCTCAGTGTTTCTCTCTCTAAACTCTCTATCTAAGCTCTACCAAACTCTGAATAACAAGGTTCAGAATGAGCCTATTTAAAGAAAAAAATTGGACACTGTTTGAATAGTTCCGGTTGACGGTACTATTTGACTGGCACTATTTGCTACAGTAAAAAGTCAATTTTACTATTTGCTACAGTACAAAAATTGAATTATTACAGAATAAAATGATTACAAGACGACAAACTTAGCAGAAGTCATCATCATCTGATTCTGTGGTTTGGACAAAATCTGACGACCCAAGAGAGGATGGCTCGGAGACTTTGTGTTGAGGGGCCTTTGAAGATGAGGCTTGCTTAATTGGTTCCTTCAATAATTGAAGAGCAGATTGAAGATTTCTTAGCAAGTCTTCTTCTGTTGAAGCTCCTGCAAGGGCCGCTGTGATGTGGGCCTTTTGATTTAGCAAGAGGCTGGTTTGCGGACTTACATGCTTGAGATATTTCTGGTTGTTTTTGAACCATTGAATTACTTTATCCTTGTGAGCTTTGGAAGCATCAAAAGCCTTCCACCACTTGATAAGGGCATGTTTGTTGAGAATTGGTTGGGGTTTGGCTTTAAGACCGTACCTCCAAGAGAATACCCAAGAAAGGGAAAAGATTGTATAAAAGTTTAAACAATCAGGATAATTGTTAAACTCTTTGTCCCAATGTTTCAGGAAAAGATTGTATCCCTCCAGAACTTCAGGGGGAAAGATTTCAGTAGTTGGACCAAAGAAGCTCCACCAAGAATGGAACCAAATTGGAAAGGAATATTTGTTGGTCCATTTGAAGTAAATGAGCCAAGAATGCTTGAAATTTTGGTTTTGCAGGCCAAGGATTGTAAATTCCCAAGCTTTGATGTAATCCCAATAATTAAAACCTATAGGGTCAAAATTCTGGGAAAATTTTCTGTAGGTGTTTGGATTGGGTCCAAAGTCAGTGGGACGAAGGACACGGAGAATTTGGAGTGTGGAGTGGGTAATTAGGGAGTTGTCATTTTTATCCCTAAAATGCTTAATATCCACACTGTTTGTATCAACCAAGATAAACTCATAGAATCTCTGGGTTTTGTTTGGGTGGATTGGATCAAGATAACCAGGGAAAAGTTTAGTACCAATTTTATTGGCGAGGTTCCCTCCTGAATGGTCCCACCATTCTGGTTCAATCAAGGTTTGGAATTTGGAGATAGTTTTGGTCAAATATTCCGATTTTGGGTTAGATTGGGTAACTGGGCTAGATTGGGCAACAACAACTGGTTTCTTTCCATCATGAGTTGCTAAGCTTTTTGTTCTTTCAATAAAAGATTGGAGGGATTGGAGATCTAGGTCATCATCTTTATCAGCGATGCTGGCCCAAGATTTATTTGGTAAATTGATGAGTCCCTGAGGAACATTATCCAGGCCTGCTTGTTTGAAGGCAAGGAGAGTTGGAATTGATAAAGCATAATCAGCTTTGGTTTGTTTTGGTTGTGAAGATTGGTTTTGAGCAGTGGGCTCAGATTTTTGGACAGTGGGTCCAGATTGATGGGCAGTGGGCCCAGATAAGATATATATATATATATATATATATATATATATATATATATATATCTACCCCTCATCACATGTTGTTTGTATATTTACTATATTCTGTTAGTTGACCATAGCGCCTTGGCTTGGGTTGTATGTTTGTGTTTGGGCGATCGGTCTGCTGCCAGACGTGCGACAGCTAGTTCGAGATGATTCATCCCTCGGGGAGGACCAGGAGCGTAACGACTACTACTAAACCATTCAGCGAGGACCCGGACGGAATGCATAATCAGATGAGGGTCGATGGTAGAAGTATAGGTTATGGGTGTATAGAGTCTTTCAAGGTTAGATGTTATTGTTATAGCTCTGACTAGTCGAGTCTATATTTGGGGCAGGGTAGGTCCCCGACATTATTAGTTTTTGTGTGGTTCTCTGTCATGGGGATCACAGAGAGTAGTCGGACATTAGGAGGTCTGGAGGAGGCCTTCTTGGGCTGACTCTCTCATGTTTTGGAGGACTGTACTTATAACTTCTCACTTGATTTCTGGACTTGAACTTATTCTGCCTTCGAGCTCACTTTCTGTCACTTGCTGATACTCGTGACACTTTGGGGTTACAGCAGGGCTGTAATAGTATTGTAAATTAGGTTATGTTTATCTTGTCTTGGGTTGTGTCTCTATCTTTAGAGTGTCTTTATTTTAAAAAGGAAACAAACAAAAAAAAATACCTGCTTTTCCACTTAAAGTTTATTTTTGAGTTACTAAAGTGACACCTGGAAATCGGGGTGTTACATTGTGGTATCAGAGCTTAGTCGAGTCTTTTTGGAGTCTTGGGGAATAGGTCTTCTGTGCTAGGTTGTGTGACTCTGCAAAGAGTAAAAATTGATTGTCTGCAGAACGATTTTCGTTCTAATTGGTTGCATTGTTACTTAATCATAAGGAATAGTTTCTAGTGTTATCGTATGGTTAGGACTAACTGTTGGCTTGGGATAACAGACGATGGTGAACATGAATCAGCTAGCTGAGATGATGGCCACTATGGCCCAGGCAATGACTAATCAGGCAAACGACAACGCTTAGAGACGTGCTGCAGAGGAAGCGCGTCATCAACACCAGCGTCAGAGGGAGGTGACTCTGGATCAGAACAAGGGGCTGAATGACTTCAGGAGACAGGATCCACCTAAGTTCTCGGGTGGTACTGACCCGGACAAAGCGGATCTCTCGATCGAGGAAATAGAGAAGATCTTCGGTGTACTGCAGACTGCTAAGGGAGCCAAGATGGGCATGGCAACCTTTCTGTTGTTGGGTGATGCTGAGTACTGGTGGAGGGGCGCCAGAGGGATTATGGAGGCAAACCATGTGGAGGTGAACTGGAATTCATTTCGTGCTGCTTTCCTGGAAAAATATTTTCTAGATAGTGCTCGCGATGAGCTTGAGGCGCAGTTTCTGACTCTTCGTCAGGGGAGCATGTCTATTCCGGAGTATGCTGCTAAGCTGGAATCCTTGGCCAAACACTTCTGATTTTTCCGCAATCAGGTTGACAAACCCTACATGTGCAAGCGCTTTGTGAATGGGCTGAGGGCTGACATTGAGGACTCAGTAAGACCGTTAGGGATTGTGCGGTTCCAGGCACTGGTTGAGAAGGCTACAGAGGTAGAACTGATGAAGATTAAGAGGTTGAACAGAGGTGGAGCTGGGGGACTGATGAGGTCGGGTTCCCAGAGTTTTCAGGGAAGAGGAAGATTTTAGGCGAAGAGACCTTACCAACGTCCTGCAGGGAGAGGGTTTACCTCAGGACCTTACAAACCGATGGCTGCTGCTGCTTCTGGAGGATCGGGCAACCGAGCCCCGAACAAAGATATGACTTGCTTCAGGTGTGGAACTGTTGGACACTATGCAAACACTTGCACAGTGCAACAACCAAGATGCTTCAACTGCAACCGACAGGGGCATCTAGCTGTGGATTGCAAGGCACCCAAGGCTGAACCGTCTGTGAATACTGCTAAGGGAAAGCGCCCAGCTGCTAGGGCGAGGGTTTACACAATGGATGGCGAAGATACTGAAGGAGTGGATGGCTTGATCAGAGAGGAATGTGAAATCAACGGTAACCTCCTAACTGTACTCTTTGATTCTGGTGCAACTCATTCTTTTGTTTCTAAGGATTGCGTATCAAGATTGAATCTGCCTATCACTGCTTTGAGTTTTGATCTTATGGTGACTACACCTGCTAAGACACTACTTGCTAATGTCGCATGCATGCATTGTTCAGTAGTATATAGAGATAGAACTTTTCATGCCAACTTAGTATGTCTACCCCTTAAAAACCTAGATGTAATCCTAGGGATGGATTGGTTATCCCACTACCATTGTCTTTTGGACTGTAGTCGAAAGAAAGTGGTGTTCCCTGACTCGGACCTTTTCGAGTACCTTTCCGCTAACCACATTAGTACATCGCTGAGCGAGGGCGCTTAGAAGTACTCTTCATTGCTAAGTTTGGAGGGTAGGAAGGACTCAGATGTTCATGGTATCCCAGTGGTTCGAGATTTCGCTGATGTCTTTCCTGGAGATGTACCTGGATTACCGCCAGTACGCGACGTGGAGTTTTTGATCGACATTGTACTGGAACTGGACCGATTTCAATCGCACCTTACCGTATGGCACCTGCAGAGCTAGTGGAGTTGAAGTATCAGTTGGAGGATCTTTCGGCGAAAGGATTCATTCGACCAAGTGTCTCACCGTGGGGAGCGCCAGTGCTTTTGGTCAAGAAGAAAGACGGAAAGTCTAGATTGTGTGTGGACTATCAACAGCTCAACAACGCGACAGTCAAGAACAGATACCCGTTGCCAAGGATAGATGATTTGATGGATCAACTTCGAGGGGCTGTCGTGTTCTCCAAGATAGATTTGAAGTCTGGCTATCATCAGATCAGAGTGAAGACCGAGGATATACCGAAGACTGCTTTCAGAACTCGCTACGGACACTACGAGTACCTAGTGATGCCGTTTGGAGTGACGAATGCACCTGCTGTTTTCATGGACTACATGAACCGTACCTTTCATGAGTTCTTGGATCGGTTTGTGGTGGTGTTTATCGACGACATCCTAATCTATTTGAAGGATGCTATGGAGCATGAGGGACATCTATATCAAGTTTTACAAGTGTTGCGGGAGAAAAAGCTGTATGCGAACCCTTCCAAGTGTGAGTTTTGGCTTGAGGAAGTCAAATTCTTAGGCCATGTTATCTCAAAGGAAGGCATAGTTGTTGATCCGGCGAAGGTGGAGACTGTTTTAGCTTGGGAACAACCGAAGACGGTGACAGAAATCAGAAGTTTTGTGGGCTTAGCTCGATATTATAGACGTTTCATTGAGGGTTTTGCCAAGATTGTTGGACCTTTGACTCAACTTACGAGAAAGGATCAACCTTTTACATGGACAGAAGCGTGTGAGACGAGTTTTCAGACCATGAAGGAACATTTGACGACGTCACCTGTGCTTATTTTGCCACAACCGGAGGAACCTTATGAAGTCTACTGTGATGCTTCACATCACGGCTTGGGATGTGTACTGATGCAACATCGGAAGGTGGTGGCTTATGCTTCGAGACAGCTGAAGACTCATGAGAAGAACTACCCGACGCACGATTTGGAGTTAGCTGCTATTGTGTTTTTGCTTAAAATCTGGAGGCATTACCTCTATGGTTGTATGATGACCCGGGTTTATATGATGTTTTTAGGGTTTTTCCTTGTAGGTTTTGAGTCTTTTTCTTGTGTCTCATGTAGTGTTTCATGCATTCTCATGCATTTTTACTTTTTTTTTGGTGCATTTGCATTAGTTTAGTAATTTTGTAGTTTTATAAGGGCTTTAGTTGCATTTGGTTAGAGTTTAAGAGTCATAGGCAATTTCCACTTGTTTTGGAGCCTTTGTGCAAAACTAACCTCTGAATTTCTAGATATTTTCCTAGCTTTGTCATCAAGTTTTCAGGTTGTAACAGCTGAAGATGGAGTGTCTAGAGGTTTGGAGAATTGAAGAGAGGCTTAAAGAGGAGTAAAGAGGAGTTAAAATGAAGATCAAAAGGTTTTCCAACGAGTCAGAGCGCCTAGGCGTGCTCCATTGGCGCCAATTGCTTTTTCCAGGGTTCTGGAATTGGCGCCTAGGCGTGCTTAATTGGCGCCTAGGCGCCAATTACCTTCCAGAGGCACTTTTTCAGCATGGAATTGGCGCTCAGGCGCTCTGAATTGGCGCCTGAGCGCCCGGAACAGCCCAAACTCGGGATTTTTGCCTATAAATAAGATTTTAGTCATTTTCTTTTGTAATCTTTGATACCCATTCCATTTTTACATAAGTTTAGAAGGAGAGGAACATCTAGGAGAGGGAGAGAAGGCTTCCAAGCTTGTAATTCAGGTTCTTAGCTTGCCATGCTTGGCTAATCTCTCTTCTTTTGCTTTGGATTTCCTTGTAAGACTTTTTATATTTGAGTTATAATCTTAAGTTCTTTCCCACATGTTCTTCTTCTTTCCTTGAATCCCATTTTCTGAACATCAATCTAAGCTTGTATGCATGCTTGCTTTTTGCTTTTCTATAATCAGAACGGAAGTTTGTTATAGATTAGGGAATCGATTTGGGATTACCCCTTCTATGCTTGCTACTAGGAATAGAGGAAGGGTTGGGGTTTGATGGCCTGAATTTGCATGATCTAAAACCTCATATAAATGACTAAGTACACAAGGAATTGGACTTAGCTTTTAGTATGAGAGAATTGCTTATGTGAGGAATCAATAAGTGAGTAACTAGGCTATATCATCAAGGAGAGATTCATGAGTTCATGTGCTTAGAATGATGTGCTTAAATTGACTAGTTGAACAAGAACCCAAAGCATGTTATTTTATGAATTGTCTTTTTATTTTCCTTTTTCCTTATTACTACTTCAACATATCTCTTATTCAATAAAACCAACCTTCAAACTCAAAGCTTAAACTGAATTTAGTCACTCACAATCCCTGTGGTTCGATAATTAAAACCGGGTGGATTCGTACACTTGCGGATTTACCAACATTGTACTTTCACGATATTTAGCGATCACAAGAGTCTAAAATACTTGTTTGATCAGAAGGACTGAACATGAGACAACGAAGATGGATGGAGTTCATCAAGGACTACGAGTTTACGTTGCAATATCACCCTGGGAAGGCAAATGTAGTTGCTGATGCTTTGAGTAGGAAGATGCATGTATCGTCAATGATGATCAGAGAACTGGAGTTACTGGAACAATTTCGAGATATGAGTTTGGGTGTGACACCATCTGAGGGAAAGCTGAAGTTCGGCATGATTAGAATCGCCAGTAGATTGATGGAAGAGATTAGAGAGCAACAATTGCAAGATGTGTTTCTGCTAGAGAAGAGAAACTTGGTGACGCAAGGGAAAGACCTGGAGTTCAGGGTAGGAGCACACAACATCCTACGATGCAAAGACAGAGTATGTGTACCCAACAACCCAGAATTAAGAAGGCTAATTATGGATGAAGGACACAAGAGCAAATGGAGCATTCATCCTGGAATAACAAAGATGTACCAAGACTTGAAACTGAATTTCTGGTGGCCGGGAATGAAGGAACAAGTGGCCGAGTATGTAGCTGCATGTTTGACTTGTCAGAAAGCGAAGGTAGAGCATCAGAGGCCTGCTGGTATGCTACAGAGTTTAGACGTGCCAGAATGGAAATGGGATAGTATCTCCATGGATTTCGTGGTGGCTTTGCCGAGGATACAGAAGAGATATGATTCGATTTGGGTAATTGTGGACCGTCTGACCAAGTCTGCACATTTTCTACCAGTGAGAACTACCTATAACGTGGAGAAGTTGGCTGAGATTTATGTGGCCGAGATTGTTCGACTGCACGGAGTGCCGACGAGTATTGTTTCTGACCGAGATCCGAAGTTTACTTCGCACTTTTGGGGAGCTCTTCATGAGGCGTCAGGAACCAAACTGAGATTGAGTTCGGCGTATCATCCACAAACTGACGGGCAGACAGAGAGAACTATTCAGTCGTTAGAGGATCTACTGCGTGCTTGTGTGTTGGAAAACAAAGGAAGCTGGGATGATCTTCTGCCATTGATCGAATTCACCTACAACAACAGTTTTCATGCGCATTGGTATGGCACCGTATGAGGCTTTGTATGGTCGAAAGTGTAGGACACCTTTGTGTTGGTATCAAGATGGAGAGAGCTTATTGATTGGGTCGGAACTTCTGCAACAGACGACTGAGAAGGTTAAACAGATCAGAGAAAAGATGAAAGCTTCGCAGAGCAGACAGAAGAGTTATGCCGATCAGCGGCGTAGGACCCTAGAGTTTGAAGAGGGCGACCATGTGTTTTTACGAGTTACTCAGACTACCGGATTTGGCCGGGCTATTAAGTCGAGGAAGCTCACATCAAAATTCATTGGACCTTACCAGATCACTCGCCGTGTTGGGCCAGTTGCGTATCAGATCGCGCTACCACCGTTTCTTTCCAACATTCATGATGTTTTTCACGTGTCGCAGTTGAGGAAATACATTCCATACCCGACACATGTAATCGAGCCAAACAACATTGAGCTGAAAGATGATTTGACTTTTGAGACACCGCCGGTCAGCATTGGGGATAGAAGAGTGAAACAGCTGAGAGGAAAGCAGATTGCTTTAGTGAAGGTACATGGGAGTTAGAAGACAAGATCAAGGAACAGTACCTCGGACTTTTCACGAAACCCTAAGTTTCGAGGACGAAACTTTCTTTTTGGAGGGGAGTATTGTAAGACCCAGATTTCAGAACTGGATTAAATAATTATTTTCCGACTCACGCGTAGGATCGGTGTAAGCGTGACAGGAGTTTGCTGTTTGGGAAAGTTTAATGAAGAAGAAAGTTCAGGAATTGGTTGAGGATAGTACCATGGACGTTTTAGGAGTAAGTACGAGTCGTCAGCACACCCGCCTTATGGCGAGAGTGTCCATAATAGGCTAATTCCTCTCTTAAAGCATTGTTTAAGCGAAATTCTAAATTCTTGGAAAAATAAGAAGTTCTTTTTATTTTTCCCTCGACCAACGTTTCATTTCGGAACTCTGGACTGTACGCACGATAGGTTTCACTTCTC
Source organism: Lotus japonicus (assembly GCF_012489685.1). Lineage (NCBI taxonomy): Eukaryota > Viridiplantae > Streptophyta > Magnoliopsida > Fabales > Fabaceae > Lotus > Lotus japonicus. The sequence continues at coordinate 31,224,116 of NC_080042.1, read as the reverse complement.
GGAAGTCTGACGACGCTAAATTCTATTCTCTAAAAACTCTAAATTCGAACGCTGAATGAAGAATTTTTCTATTCAGAGCTTCTTACGAAGTTTCCATCCGCGTTGCCAGTTTTTTTTCGACGTTTCCAATCTTTCTTCAGAACGAAGTTTTGTCATCTGACTTTCACAGCAAAAAGTAGTTTTTCGGGGCAATTTAACTCACACCGCTTTTGTATCGTTTTCTTCAAATTCAAGAGACTTGTTTTGAGTTCTGGAATTCTGTCGCCAGAATCTCGCTTAGAATTCACAGATGAACATGCTGCAAAAATCGGAATCGCAAAGTATTCATTTTCCCGCGATTTCACTCTCCTATAAATAGAAAAAAAATCACAAAACTCACCACTTTTCCCCATTGAGGCCGCGAGTGAGAAGAGGAGAGGGAGAGGAGAGATTTTCTTCATTTCTTGACGGATCTTCGAGCTGTTTGTCTCTACTTCACGACACAGAGGTAATCTACTTACTTCTTACCTCTGATCATCTTTTATATCGCGTTTCTTTATCTCTTTCGGAGCTCAAAGTTTCGAGCTTTTCGTAAAATAGTTCGATTTTCCTGATTTTTCCTTTGAACTACCTTCTATAGTTGCCCAACAAGCTAAATCACTCGCCGATGCGCGCCGATTTCGATCGAGTCGCCAAAGATCTGAAAAACTGTATAAAACCCATTTTACGCACATATTGAAACTTTATCTTCAAAAAGCCACAATCCGACTTAGTGCCCTTAGGATTAGTTGCTATAAATGTCGTTGTGAACGACCCCATCAATTTTTTTTTCAAAGTTTTGACTTTGAGTTTTTGAACCTTAATTTTACTAGTCGTAATTCGACCCGGTCGTTCTAAAATTTTTCCGACAATTTCTTTGCCCTAGTTTTACCCTAAAACTACCTAGGAATTAAATTAGATCGAAGAAAAAGCGCCAGAACCCCTTTTTTCAAGGAGTGGCCGAGAGCATGTTTAGGGGGGGGGGGAATTTCGTTTTCGCGATAACTCGTGCTCGATTGTTGTACTCCGAAGCTTCAAACGCTTTGAATTGTTCGAGTTTGAATTGAGTTTTGGCTTGTTTACTCTAAGGTTCAGTTGAGGGAACTTGGGGTGGCACCGAGCTAGATTGTGAGGAAAACCTACACCGCGAGGCTGGAACAACTCGAGGTTAGGGCAACTTACTTACTAGCTATTGTATTGTAGGCGTCGATAAATTCGACTTGAATATTGCTTGATATTGAATATTGCATTAAATATTGTTTATGGCTTTGAAATGGAAAATGTTTTCTGGAGGCTTCGGCCGAGTAAACTTATGTGAGACGTGTGTCTCCGTTTTCTGAGAGGCTTCGGCCGTTTACTGGTTTCCGCCTTATGATTTCCGCACTGAATTATTGTTATATTGATATTGTTATTGAACTGTGCGCTTTGTCGCGACTACGGAGTGTGGAATCATGGAACGTCCTACTTGTATTATTTCGGGTTGAATGAACAACCCTAGGCAAGTCCAAACCCGAGGTTTGAGATTAAGCCTATTGGAACACTTAGACTTTCCCCGGGGGATTACATTTGGGGGATTTTGGAAAACTTAGAATGGAAAGAAATTGGGACTAGAGACCTTAGGGAACTTAGTTTTTGAGAAAGAAACTCATAACTTGACTAACTCAACTTGAAATATTTTTATTAATGAATCAAACCTTAAGGAACTTGTGGAGAAATGATTGCGAAAGACGGGGAAATGTCGACAAGTCTTGAAGTTACTGGGAATTGGTGGAAGCCACGGGGTGATCCACGGTGACGAGAGGAGGTCGCCGAGTACTCTTGTACTCTTTCATTGGGTTTATGTCCCCGGGCCGACATTAATCATTTGGGTTATAAGTTTGGGTTTTATAATTAAACACACACGTGCGAGGTCGATTCGATGTTTGGCTAACCATGTCACATCATGCATACATTCGGGGCTTGGGACGGTCGAAAGATCGGGCCTCGGTGAAGTTGGGACGGCTTCGGTCGGCTTCACGAAGGTTGGGACGGTCGCAAGACCGGCCTTCTTCAAAGACACCTAGAGTGCATCTTCGACATAGCGGGCGGAAATGGTTCAACCTAGGGTGGTTAGAATTGACCCGACTATGCATGGGTTTGTAAGGGACGCCCGAATGGAAAAGGTTACACACTAGGCCAGTGGTAACTGACTCGATGGTGCCCATCCCAATTGACTTATCCGGATCATTGAATTGCATTTCAAACATACATGCACCCTAACTGGAATCGTGTGTTATTGCTTACTGAATTATTGTTAGAGCCGATAACATGCTAGGATTATATATAAATGTATATATATATATATATATATATATATATATATATATATATCTACCCCTCATCACATGTTGTTTGTATATTTACTATATTCCGTAAGTTGACCCTAGCGCCTTGGCTTTGGTTGTATGTTTGTGTTTGGGCGGTCGGCCTGCTGCCAGACATTCGACAGCTAGTTCGAGATGATTCATCCCTCGGGGAGGACCAGGAGCGTAACGACTACTACTAAACCATTCATCGAGGACCCGGACGGAATGCATAATCAGATGAGGGTCGATGGTAGAAGTATAGGGTATGGGTGGATAGAGTCTTTCAAGGTTAGGTGTTATTGTTATAGCTCTGACTAGTCGAGTCTATATTTGGGGCAGGGTAGGTCCCCGACATTATTAGTTTTTGTGTGGTTCTCTGTCATGGGGATCACAGAGAGTAGTCGGACATTAGGAGGTCTGGAGGAGGCCTTCTTGGGCTGACTCTCTCATGTTTTGGAGGACTGTACTTATAACTTCTCACTTGATTTCTGGACTTGAACTTATTCTGCCTTCGAGCTCACTTTCTGTCACTTGCTGATACTCGTGACACTTTGGGGTTATAGCAGGGCTGTAATAGTATTGTAAATTAGGTTATGTTTAATGCGTCTTGGGTTGTGTCTCTATCTTTAGAGTGTCTTTATTTTAAAAAGGAAACAAAAAAAAATACCTACTTTTCCACTTAAAGTTTATTTTTGAGTTACTAAAGTGACACCCGAAAATCGGGGTGTTACAGCAGTAAGTGGTCTGGAGCAAGAAATTTTCTTCAATGGAATTCATGCGGTTTCCCAGAAAGTAGCATATGAGAATGGACTAGAATGCAACATATACATTAATAAGTGAAATTGATGAGGAAGCCTTATATTGTTTCAACATATCAAATTATCAATTGCGAGTCAATATACCTTGTCCAATTTCACAAACATCTTGTCCCATGTTTTTGATGCCCAGATCTAACCTCAGGTAGGTGCATTATTCACTATATTCTTCTCAATTTCTTCATATTTATGACCTGGACGTTGGTTGTATGATATATTATTCTTGTACAGGTCGAGCACTGACCAACAATCACCTGAGAAGAAAAGAATAAAATTTTCTGACCTTCTAATGGAGGTTCTAAAATTGATTTCAAAATTCCAAGGTCTATTTGATTACACCATGTTCCGAGCTATTTCAAACGATTGTCGTTTGGCAGCCTGTAAACTTAAGAGGAAACAAACATTGGGAAAATTGGAACGCACCCCTTTATCTCCATGGCTCTTGTTTCCTAGCTACCCTATGTGTGTTCACAATTTTGTTGATCCAAACCATGTTTATAGGTTTCACATGACATTTCCATAATCATTGGTGCAGACCCAAGTGCGCTTTTCAAAGGATGGTAGGCTGATGATGTCTGATTATGTAAATTGTGTTTCTTTTTATAACCATTTTACCAAGGAAACACTTGACTTGCCAAGTCAAGTTCCTCAGGGATTTAACAAGTCTCTTGTCATGAGTTTCTCATCCTTGCCTACTTCTCCAGGATGTGTAACAATGAGGTTCCACAAAAATGTTAGCCCTGCATTTAGCATTAGAGTTATGCTGGTTGTTACAGGACAGGAGGAACGACGTACCGGTGTGTTGCCTGCTAACTTTGTGATGAAGCTAGGTTGTCTGGTTGTTTGTGATAGAGTTTTCTATTTTTTAGGGGAAGATAGTCTATTTATGTTTAATTATGAAATGGAATGGAACAATTTTGTATGGGGATTTGTTGATACCCCACAACTTGATGAACATTACGAACAAAGTTACATCTTATTATGAGATTGAAATGTTGCATCTGTATTTGTAGGTCATAATGGAAAATGGGTTCGAGTTTTCAAGCTCAATTCAACTACAAGGAGCTAGGAAAGTGTAAAAAGTTTGGGAAATCACTTTTTAATGTTAGTCTATCATCTTTCCTTTCTACCAAAGGAATTCACATGGGTTTGCATAACAAGATTTATTTTCCCAGAATTCAAGGCAACATGATTCTATATTATTCCTTAGAAACAAGAAAGTTCCATTATGATAGGCAGGTAGGGAGCTTGAAAAACTTCCACAACACCAAGGAGCAATTACTCGCAGGTTGGTTTGATTCAAGCAAAAACTAATGCATTTTATCTTCCTAAGAGTAAGAATTCCCCTTTTGTATATGTTGGATATCTTGAACATAAGTAGGATATCTTTTATTTATGATTATTAGATAACATAATCATGTAATTAGGAAATTAATCATGTAAATAAGTAAATAGAATATTCTAGGATATTTTATATTTATTGTGCCTTCATGGTGCCTATTGTAAATAACTAGTATAATGGCCAGTGCGATGCACGTGCGATGCTGCAAATTGTAACTCGATATCAAATTCTAATTGTCAATAAAAAGTAACAAATAGAATAATTGAGAAGCAATCCTTCTGCATTATCATTAGAAACAACATTTGATTTCATCTTTCCTGCTATTGTTGATTGTGATTGTATATCTAAACCGGTTTTCATCCCATAATACAAAGTAAACAAACAGCTCACATAGTATTCTTACGAATATATTTATGCTCAAGTTTTCCCGAAATCTTATGCTCACATTTCAATTGTAGTCCTTGTCCATTACAATTCTTCTCAGCTACGGGGAACATGTACACGTGGGGAGTGAGGCCGAGGAACACCGCTGAAACAAGTCGCGCCGCCCTTGAGAGAAACTCAGAAGAAAACCGATAGAGACCACCGAAAGGAAAAACAAAGGAACAAGAACAGAGGTTGCCGCTGCGCAAGGAGACGGCACGACAGCTACCCGTCCACTCTCAAGCCGCCGATGTAGAAACAAGGGAAGTAAGAGGTACCGACCTTCCCACATCTCAAATGTCAATAGACCTTTGATCCAGTCACACCACCACCAACTGTCCTCGCTGATGATCCTCCATGACAATGACACGACGACGTCGTACCATCCCATGGATGGGCAACCCAACGACGAAAGGGGTCGCGAGAGTAGGGAGATCCGTCGCTGAGAAAGGAAGATCCGACGCCGTACTATCCCATGGATGGGCAACCCAACGTCTCATACTGCTCTAATTTCCAATAAATGGGACCGCCTAAACTCTGATGGCCAAATCCATTTCCCGTTCTCAATGCTGCCCACATTAACCACAAGTAAATTCATGTTCACAGATGAAGCAAAAAGGATGGAAAACACACCTGTAAAGATTCCTCGCCAACCCATATATCATTCCCAAGCTGCACCCTATCCCTGATCCCCACATTGCAAGCCAGGCCAAATCTAAATTCATTTGCAATTGGATATTCCTCTTGCAGAGTGTTGAAAATATCAACAACCATAATTGAGAACGTGCGCCTAGAAATGTCCTCCACCCTAAAAAAACATCTTTTTCATCCTCACCATACTTCACAGACACGACCCTTTACCACAACATCAATTTTTCCCTCCCAAACCTCCAAATCTACTTCAATAACCAGGCTTTATTCTTCAACTCCAATGCCCCTAAATACAAACCTCCAAACCGCATTCCCTTCTATATTTCCTCCCAAGAAACCCATGATATCTTCCTACTACCCTCTTGGCCCCCAAAAGAAACGTCTCATCAGCTTCTCCATGTCTTTGATTACCCCTACCACTACCCGGAAAACAACCTTGTAATATAAAGGAATATAGTTCAAAACATATTTCAAAAGCACCAACCTCCCACTCAACGACAAGAACTTTGAGTTCCATGAACCAAGCTTCTTTTGCATCTTAGCCATGACCGGCTTCCAAAATTCTCTCCTTCTTGGACCACTGCCCAAGGGGAACCCCCAAGTACAATATAGGTAGCAGCCCAATAGAAAAATTTAACAACATATTTACACCTATTAATTCTGAATTTAGAAAATTCAGTTCATGGTTTGACACAAACAAAAACGCCTCAACTGCATCTACTAGCATCTTTACATGTTTGTAATTACTTTCACAAAACAAAAGAACATCATTTGCAAACCGCAAGTGATTCAGGAACATCCCGCCCCTCAAATGAACACCATAACAGTCATTCCCATCAAGAAGCTGATTTAACGTCACAGACATCTCGTTTGCACACAAGTCGAAAAGCAAAGGCGACAAAGGATCCCCTTGTCGCAAACCTTTATGAATCTCAAAAAACTCCGAAGGGGAACCACTCATCAACACTGGTAATGTTTCCGTTGAAACACAATTTTGCATCCACGTAATTCACCTCTCCCTAAACTCCATCTCCCGCATCATATAAAAAAGGAACCCCTAATCAACTTTATCATAAGCTTTGGCAAAATCCATCTTCAACAACAACCCACCCCGTCTCTTTTCTTCAAACAATCCACTATCTCATTTGCAATTAGACAACAATCAGCTATCTAACGTCCTTTAATAAATACAAACTGATTTTCAGATATTAGTCTTGACATCACCAAGCTCAACCTGTTTGCTAACACCTTAGAAACTAATTTATAAATGCTTTTGATGAGGCTAATCGGCCTATAATCTAAAATTAATTCATGATGATTTTCTTTTGAAAGAAATGAGAGCAATAAACGTTGAATTCAATCCTTTACCAGCTTGTCAGTTCGATGGAAATCATTGAAAAAACACATTATATCATATTTAATTACCCTCCCAAAACTATTTGAAAAAAACAATTGCGCAGCCAATTTTTTTAGGCATATTCAGATTCCTTTATTAGTCCTTCAACTCTTATTTAAACAATTTGTGTATTTGATAGCAATTGTGAGCATCTTCGAAAACCTAAGCACATGATGATATCTATAATGGATTTGTTTAATGACCTTTAAAAATGAATAATCATGAAGTTTATCACATAATGCCCAAAGCATGTTGCTTTTCTTATGTTAGACCTTGCATATAAAACCATGAAGTCAAATTCCATGGAGACACCTTAAATAACACTCAATTATAATTGAAAGTCAAATTCTATTAACAATTGATGGAAGATTAACAACAACAATAAAACCTTATCGTAATATTTTATGAAAAAAAGCCTTGTTGTAACTTTTTATAAAAATTCCGATGAAATTCCGATAATTAACTATTTTTAACAGTTCTACACTTCGTTCCTTATTTAAGTAGTTGGTGGTTTGAATTTCAATTCTTGGGAAATGAAGAAACTCATTGGTCAACCCCATATTATTCCATGCGCTAACGGTAAGGCGGGTGATTAACTCACAACTGTATGATGTGAGAATACATTAAAAAAACAAAAAAATTGAAGTCTTTTTGTCAATAATACAACATATCTAGAAATAGGAAGTCTTAAACCAAAAAGGAGGTTAGAAAATAATGCAGGTGAGGAGGAATTGAAAAGCTCTTCGGTTGAGGAAGCTCTTAAAACTTCAAACCGTGAATGACCAGCAGCTACCAGCACTCACTATCAAAGAATCAAACAAACATCGTTGAAGATTCAACTCCATCTATCTCAAGTATTGAAAAAACAAAAACAGAACAAAATACACCAACCCAAAAAACAAGCAAGAGCCAAGTCAAAGTCTTCCCTGTCCACAGCTACTATAAACCAATACACATTACAATACAATACAAACCCCATAAACACCATCATCATCATCATCATCATCATCATCTTCTTCTTCTTCTTCTTCTTCTTCAAACCTTAAAATGCATCAAACAACATCTTCACATTCTCACACATCAAATTAAAACATCAGAAAAAAAACAACATTATGTACCTTAATTTTGAACCTCACTCTCTGTTCCTCACACTTGTTGTGTTTTCCTTTTCAACCATTTTCATCGGCACCACCACCTCCGTCACCCCAGGCTCCACCCTCTCCGCCTCCGACACCAGCCAGGCATGGTCCTCCTCGCCGAGCGCCCCCTTCTCCCTCCGCTTTCTCGCCGTCGAGCCACCCACCTCCCCTCCTTCCTTCACGGCCTCCATCGTCTACACCGGCGGGGCCCCCGTCGTCTGGTCCGCCGCTAACGGCACTGCTGTCGATTCCGGTGGGTCTTTCCAGTTCCTCTCTTCCGGCGCCCTTCGCCTCGTCAACGGCTCCGGCGCTACTGTCTGGGACTCCGGCACCGCAAATCTCGGCGCCACAAACGCCACCGTGGAAGAGAGCGGCAATCTGGTAATTTCTAATGGCTCCTGGAACTTCTGGTCTAGCTTTGACCATCCTGTTGATACTCTTTTGCCTACTCAGAATTTTACTGTTGGTAAGGTTCTGAAATCTGGGCCTTACTCATTTATGCTCACTAGTACTGGGAATTTGACCCTGAAGTGGAATGATAGCATTGAGTTCTGGAATCAGGTTTTGAATTCCTCTGTGAAAGAGAGTTTGAGTTCTCCTTCTTTGGGGTTGCTAACCAGTGGGGTTTTGCAGCTTTCTGATGCCAATTTTAGTACTCCTGTTACTGTTGCTTATAGTAGTGACTATGGGGGGAGTGATAATTTGAGGGTTTTAAAGTTAGATAGTGATGGGAATTTGAGGATTTATAGCACTTCTAGAGGTAGTGGAAACCCTAGTGCTACATGGGCTGCTGTTCAGGATCAGTGTGAGGTTTATGCTTACTGTGGGAATTATGGTATATGCAGTTATAACGATTCCGGCCCGATTTGCGGGTGCCCATCTGAGAATTTTGAGATGGTTGATCCAAATGATAGCAGGCAAGGGTGTACGAGGAAGGTGAGTCTTGACAATTGTCAAGGGAATGTATCTATGTTGAGATTGGACCATACTCAGTTCTTGACTTATTCCCCTGAAACCGGGACACAGTCTTTCTTTGCTGGGACATCAGGGTGTAGTGGAAACTGTCTTTCAGGCTCTGATGCTTGTTATGCTTCTACTAGTTTGTCAGACGGCACGGGGCAATGTCACCAAAAACCATCAGGAAATCTTGTCAGTGGATATCATAATCCTGCGCTGCCTAGCACTTCTTTTGTCAAGGTTTGTCCACCAGTGGCTCAAAATCCGCCACCCTCGTCGGGCGGGACTGTGAAGGAAAAGAGTTCCAAGGTACCTGCTTGGGTGGTCGTGGTTGTTATTCTGGGTACCCTGATAGCTTTGGTTGCGTTTGAAGCTGGCCTGTGGATGTGGTGTTGTCGGAACAACGCGAGGTTCGGTGCTTTGTCTGCTCAGTATGCTCTTCTTGAGTATGCTTCTGGTGCACCAGTCCAGTTCTCGTACAAGGACCTCCAGCGCGCGACAAAGGGGTTCAAGGAGAAGCTTGGAGCCGGAGGATTCGGTGCTGTGTACAGAGGCATTCTTGTTAACAAAACTGTTGTGGCTGTGAAGCAGCTCGAAGGCATAGAGCAAGGTGAGAAGCAGTTCAGGATGGAAGTTGCAACAATAAGTAGCACTCATCATCTGAATTTGGTGAGGCTCATTGGATTTTGCTCAGAAGGGCGCCACAGGCTTCTAGTTTATGAGTTCATGAAAAACGGGTCTCTTGACAATTTGTTGTTCCTCGCACAAGGGAATTCAGGGAAATTGCTGAACTGGGAGTATCGATTCAACATAGCCCTGGGGACTGCAAGAGGCATCACATACCTTCACGAGGAGTGTCGCGACTGCATAGTCCACTGCGATATAAAGCCTGAGAACATTCTCTTGGATGAGAATTATGTTGCTAAAGTCTCTGATTTTGGTCTTGCAAAGCTCGTTAACCCGAAGGACCATAGGCACCGAACCTTGACGAGCGTGAGGGGAACAAGAGGATATTTAGCACCAGAGTGGATTGCGAACCTTCCCATAACATCCAAATCTGATGTTTATAGCTACGGCATGGTTTTGTTGGAGATTGTGAGTGGTAAGAGGAACTTTGAAGTCTCAGAAGAAACAAATAGGAAGAAATTCTCTATTTGGGCTTATGAAGAGTTTGAGAAAGGAAACATCAAGGGAATCTTGGACAAAAGACTAGCTGACCAAGAAATTGATATGGAGCAAGTGATGAGAGCTATTCAGGTAAGCTTTTGGTGCATCCAAGAGCAGCCATCTCAGAGACCAGCAATGAGCAGAATAGTGCAAATGCTAGAAGGGGTGAAGGAGATTGAGAAGCCACCTGCTCCAAAATCATTGACTGAAGCAGCACCTGTTAGTGGAACCAGCACTTACATCAGCAGCAATGTCAGTGCATTCTCAACAGTTAGAGCTTCACCTCCTGGTCCTTCTTCCTCGTCATCATTCCTCAATAGTGTTGCTTCAACTTTAACCCCTGGAAGGAACCCAGATAAGGGAACATCATCCCTTTTACAATCAGAACCATGATAGTAACTTCTAATTTCATGCTTGTATACTCTATATTGTCTTTGTTTCCCCTGTGATTGTATACTACTTTAAAGTAGGAGACTGCAAATTTATAGTTCAAGCAATTATCTGTATTCTATTCCTTGATTCATGGAATAAGATGTATATCTATCAGATGAAGCAATAGTGTTATGTCTGGGCTATTGAAACTCATCATAGAGGTCATCATTTGTCTTTCATTTATTAATTTTTCCACGCTTCCAAACAGTGAGGTCCTCAATTATTTTCATTTATTACTCATCCGTGCATATTTTCATTGGATTCTGCTTTGGTTTACTTACATAAACTTTTTTGCTCTTATATTCAAGTTTAGTATGCTAAATGTTATGATGTATAATAATTAATAAATAATTAGTTTATTGGTAATCTGTGTATAATTATTGCAGCATTGGTGTTTGACACATAATACTGAATACAATATTATAGGGTGGTTCCTATTTGGGAAGTGTTATTCCTTCTTCTATCCCTAATTGAGGAGGGTGGCCTCAAGGTGATACTATTAGCTAATATATTTCATTTTTTCTAAAAAAAAATACTGAATACAATAATAATTCGTTTGACACCTGTTCCACCCGCATGGCCACACCCCATGAGAGAGATAGAGATGGATAAGAGATATGATAGGAAAATAAGAGAGAGATAGAAAGAAAAAGTGGATGGAAGATAAAGTTGGGTGTGAGTATATCAAAAACCCTACTGAATATTGTACCATCAGGTTACTGGGAGCATGTATTGCTGACTGGTGCAAACGAGGTGACAGCAAAACATTTTCCAGAGCCATTCTATTTGCACTGATAAGCAGCAAGAGTTAAATTTTCTTTTTATTTTTGTTCATTGAAGCATGATAGTGGAGAATGTGGATTTAAAGTTTTGAAGGGGAAATCTATCTTGTTAGACCTGCTAATGGGGTGAATGTAGATATGTTACACTTACTAACTAAACCTCTTTGTGTTCGATTCATAAGATATAATATAGTTGAATTAAAAAGCCTTATGTGAACTCGCAGGATATGTTACACTTCCATTTTCAGGTTAGGGTACATAGTACATATAATCATGCACCATTATCCCATCAAGTTAAAACAAAGTTCTCTATTGCCTCAGGTTTAATATGTCTGAATCTTTATTGTGCAACTCGCAGGATATGTTACACTTCCATTTTTCAGGTTAGGGTACATTGTACATATAATCATGCACCATTATCTCATCAAGTTAAAACAAAGTTCTCTGTTGTATACCTCAGGTTTAATGAGTCTGAATCTTTATTGTGCCAGAAACCAGAACTGCTATGCAGTTGTATATAATGGATGATGGATGATGATTTATCAACATCTATAGCTACTTTGATGCAAACTTAATTTTGTGGAATTAAATCGGAGCGTGCTCTTCCAAGAACTCTGGAGGTAAGAACATTCTCTTTTAACTCAAAATAATCATCGTTACTTGCTTTAGTTGCCGAGTTACACAATTTTTTATATTAAATATATATGTTTTCATACCGTGTAAATAATTAAATATACTGCCCTGCATGAAGACCATCAGTGTCAGAATTTGAACATGTGATGAGCAATGTAAACAATAAAAGGGGTCATATTTTGGTCGGATCTTCATTCATTCTTTTCTTTTCTGAGCTAATAATGTATAAAGATAAAGTCCAGTACCTCTTGTTGTTAAGGATTTATGTAAACACAGTCATGTAGCGATAAGACTCCTGGACCAAAAATGTAGGGGTCAATGGTGAGATGACTCGCACAAAGATGGAGAATCAGTTTACAGATCCTGATTCCTTGTCCCTTTTAAAAGAATCTTTATATTTGAAGCAAAATTGTCAAATTGAAGACCTTGTCCTGTTCTCCTGTTTTTTGGAAATTAAAGCTGGTCTAGCTAAGTATCCCTTTGTGAACATATCTTGATAATTCCCTTCACAATTATTTGATTAAAGTCTAACTTGGCACCACTTTCTGTCCTTAAAGGCCTTCCCATTACTTGCTCCATGCTCGCTGTTTTGCTTTGACTGATAAGCATGGCACTGCTTCCATTAGTACCTCTCATAACATTGTCAATGGCTTCCGTGTTTGGCTTAGCAATTTCATTCTCTCAGTCTCACGAAATGTATGCAGTTTGTATTTCTACAAATTGCATGTTGATAATGAAGATTAAAAATATCGTTTGGTTCATGGCTTCCTTAATAATACTGTGGTTTTTATTATCGTCAATGTTTCTCTGTACCCTTTCTCTTGCAGAAAATTCAGACCCTGCCCATCAATCAATCTGGGTTGTGTATCAACTAATCCCAAGTCATCATCGTTTGCATTTCCTTGGCTGATTCCTGAAAGGGAATAAGAATTGGTACCCCCATCTTGGAATTGCTACCCCCCTTATTTTCCAAAAAACCCAAAATTGCCCCCATGTTTTAACATTCTCCCTTTCCCGAGCCTTCACATTCTCTGCACTTTCTCCCGAGCTTTAGGGCTCGGGACTGGAAGTTATTTCCCGAGCTTTAGTGCTCGGGACTGGAAGTTGTTTCCTTACGTTTTCCTTACCGAGGTCTAAGGCTCAGGAAGTGTTCCAATTTCTTCAAGGAACCTTTCCGAGGTTTGGCAACCTCGGGAACACATTTTTCACATTCCGAGCTTGACAAACCTCGGGAAATCCACGTTTATATATTACCGAGGCATAGCCCTCGGAATTATTCCGGGAATTAGACCCTCGGGATGTTTCCGAGGAACAAAGCTCGGGAATTTTCATCAGGAAAATTATAATACTTCTCGAGACTTAAGGCTCGGGAATTATTTAAACAGGGATATTATAGAAATTTCCAGCTTTAAAGGGGGTAGCAAATCCAAGAGTGGGGGTACCAATTCTAACTCCCTTCCTGAAAATTCCTTGGATAACCTCATTCAGGTTAATCCTATTTTTTCACCCAATTTTCATTGTTTATAACTTTCTTAAATGTTTATTTGCAAGTGGTTTATGTCTACCTATGAGGTACACATTCGTCATTTTCTACCTTTTTTATAACTTCTTTTTCCAGAAACTAATTGAAGCAATCCTGAAGACCCTGATAGGAACAGAATATTAAGGAATAATTATACAAATTCTGGATGTTCGAGAGCCAGTCCTCTCCTAGTAATTCTGGAATTCGAGAGCCAGACCTCTCCCACTAAACTCACAACTTCTGAATAATCCCAACCTTCTTACATAACCCCTATTTATAACCACTCCTATATAATTTAAATTCAAACCATAGCAGTTACCTAACTGCTATAGTCATAAAACTACCCAGTACCCACAACTAGTAACTACATAACTTACACAAACTATCCATAACTAACTTAATTTAAATTAAATCAACCCCAGGTACTTTTTGCACGCACTGTTCACACTTCACACAGCCCCTATCAGACACAGAAAAATGTGAAATTCCTACTTGTGGGAGACACCCTGTATGGTAATCAAGGCCCAGTGTTCGAAGTAATATCTTTGTTCAATTTTAATTAGATTTTCAATTTATTGTTGATAGAAGTAATGGAAGTTAGTAATATAATAGAAACTTATAAAGATTCCAATTTAATAATATAAAAATAGAAGACAAAGAACTAAAGAAATCCTGCATTTTTATCAGATTGTACTACTGGAATGAGATGGAAAAACTGTAATATATTTCAAGTCTTAGTTTATTTATTTATTTTAATTAGTTGATCTAAGTCAGTTCTAGAGACATTATTGAAGGGTTAACCAAGGGTTCTAATGCTATGACATAACTTCACTTGTACTATGTTAGACACGCTCAAATAGTGAAGCGGGTTAATTAGTGGGTAGGTTAGTGTGAGGCATTTTGCCTATAAATAGAGAGTTTAGGGTGAGAATTGGTATCTTTTGGATCATTTGGGGTTTGGGACTTAGGGAGACTCACTGAGTCTTTCCAATTACTCAGCAACCATATCCAGTTCCTATCATACTAAAATCAATGTGCAGGCCAATATCTGGAAGTTGAACTTGATGGACGATTTGATAGAGACGTGCTCGAGTTTCTGGTGAAAGGTGAAGTGGTTGCTTACAGGTGACGTTCCACATGTGATAGTTGTCATATTTTAGATTACACGTTTCTAGAAATGTTAACAAGATCACTGCATTTTCCAGGATGAACTCGAGGCTACAAAATCTCAGATCCGCAGTTGTACTTCTTCACTTCAAAATGAGCCTGTTGTACCAGCTGATACTACTCCAGGTTTGTTTGCTCTTTGTTTTTGCTAGTGACATGTACCTGTATTAGCTGCTCAAGAATTAACTCTTTATACAGCTATTTCTGTGTTTGCAATGCAACTTGGGAAATTATTTAATCTTGATTTCTTATCTTCTGGCCTTAACATGCTCTGAAGAGTCTTTGAGAGAGAAGGTTTAGAATCCTTCCTTTCTTTTTCTTCAGACAATGCATGTACTTTCTTAATGAATATGCAGGTATGAACATAGTTTAGGTGTTCATGTTACTTTCTACTGTGGTCATTTATGAATTATTAATAAACATGAATTTCTTAAATTACAGCACTGCATATACTTTTTTTTTTAAAAGCAAAACTTTATTATTGATGAAAATATACAAACAAACACAACCCCCAGGCCACAAAAACGAATCAAACGAGGATGATCCTGTCTTATCTGAGCCTTTAAACCCCTAAGCATCAATTGCTCTAAGCCCCTAGGGCGCAAGCCTAACTCATTACCCACCATCTAGATGCCATGCGCCTTGGTAGATATGGTTACTATTATTGATGAAAATAGAGATATATGTACAAACAAACACAACCCCCAGGCCACAAAAGCGAATCAAACGAGGATGATCCCGTCTTATCTGAGCCTTTAAACCCCTAAGCATCAATTGCTCTTAGCCCCTAGGACGCGAACCTAACTCATTACCCACCATCCAGACGCCACGCGCCTTAGTAGTTATGGTTACAGCCCTGCATATTCTTATTGAAAGCATTTACCAATTCACCAAGCTTCCATCTTTGGCAGCCTGTCTGATGCATTAAATATATGATTGTAAGCTGGATTCTGTAGCTATAACCCTGGTTTTTTTGGTTAATGTGGAGAAGGGACCAGCAAAGGTTTAATGTCTATATTGGTGAACACCACTTCAAGAAAAACGTAATCTCTAGTGTTTAATTTTATTTATTTATTTTGAAAGGCTAGTGTTCAATTTTATTGTATAAAATAATATATATTTTTAAAGTAAAAAATTATACATCATCATAAAATCCGAGGAACCCTTCTCAAGAGAAAAGGAGGGGAGGCAAACTGTTTACGGTGATTTTTAGTAAACAAATATCCTCTTAGTTCGACTAAAGGGAAGTTTAAAATCGGGGCCCTTTTTGGGAAAACGTCTTGCCAAAGTGTTGTGTGTGAGTTGATATTCTTCGACGAAGATGAACGATTCAAAAGGAACTGGACTTTATTAAACACAGGTTAATTACATGAAGATCATAACGTAACACAGTAAAGAGAAATCTACAAGAGAAGTGAATCTCGACAGGGAAACAAACAAGCAAAACAACAGGCTTAAATGCAAGAAAAATAAGCAGTTGGTCCTGCAACGTACCCTCCATCATCACGTCTTGCTCTTTGAGTCTCATTGATGCGGACATGAGAGCCTTTTAGTGAATTTTTCAGAGTTGAGTTGGAACCCCTTTTCTGATGATGCTTCTCCTATTTATAGTGTTCTCTCTTCCTCCACGTTCTTAGCGGTTGTTCTTCAGTGTACGCGGGCTTCGTGGGTTTGAATTTTGGCTCCTTGCCCCACGTTCAGCCGGAGGTTTTGAGCACGTGATTTTAATCGTCTAATTGCAACGTGGGCGGTCTTGAGTCGTGGGTAACCGTCGCCATTCGTGGCATCGTGGGTACACGCACGTGCTGATAACTACCCATCACTCGGTAACTGCTTCCTTCGCTGAGTTTGTCGAATTTTCCCTTACTCCCTTGACTTTGGGGAAGGTTACCTAACGAGTCTCAGGCCTCACCATGGTCCCGTCTGTCGAGAAACCATCTTTCCGGCACCGGTGTCGAGAATCGTAGCGTTAATAATCTTAGTTCAACAGTTGCCCCCCAAAAATGTTGGTTGTCGACTGCTTTAGCTTGAAGATACCAAGCATTTTTTATCGCATCCGTTCAATCTCAACAATTCAAATGCTTTGCACCCTTGGCCGTTCGATCCTTAGGTCCAATCAATAGTCATGACGTCTGATGACTTTCCACTAGCTGACAGTTATAGCCTTTTTAGGGCCATGATTTCATTTCTACCAAAAAGCTGGGCAACGACATGATTTAATTAATAAAATACTCACTTGTATTCCAAATTTTATAAACTGAAGCACAATGCTGCCTTAGTTCCGTCTGCTTATAAATACCCCATTAACGTTCCTCTTCAAGCTTTACTTTCTTCAAAAAGCTTTCAACTTTCTTCTCCAGAGTTCTTACTCCGTCTTCCTCCGTTTTCCTCAGCACACCTATCTTTTTCTTCAATGGCTTCTAACCCTGAGCAGACCATTCCGTTGGCCACCGAGCTTAAGCTGGATGAATCCAAACGCGTGGCAATCCTAGAACCCCCCAACGAAGCGGAGAAGAGAGCTATCTGGAAATCCCAGGTACTCATTCCTTTCTCTGTTAATGGTACTTTACGCGCCATTTTGGGTCCTTTGAAAGTAGTGAAGCATGATAGGCCTAATAGTCTTCCTGAGGAACATGAATCGTTTCACCCTAGTGTTAGAGGAGAAGAGCTTATTTTGGCTTTCCAACCCTCTTATCGCATGCCATTTCTCAATGACCCAAAAAGTGTAACACCCCATTTTCTGTTATTAGGTTATTTGTTATTTTATTTTAATTAGTATTATGGTATATGGTAATTTGATGAATTATGTGATTTTATTAGATAATTAAGTGATTATGTGATATATGGAGTGAGTAAATTATTTAAATTATAAATGAGTGATATTTGTGATATAATTTAAATCTTATGTGATATAGTATAAGATTTAGCTAAATAAGGTTTTAGGGTTTAGTGTGAGTAATTGAGAGTGAGGCCCATTGTATGGCTATTTAAGGGTTAGGAGTGAAATAGAAAGAAAGAAAAGAAAAAAAATAAGGATTAGAAGAGAAGCAGAACAAGAAACACGTGAAAGCAGAGAAGGAGAGGAGAAAAGAGGAGAAAACTTAGAACTGATCTACAAGAGGTAAGGGTTTGGATTCATGTTTTATGGATTGGTATGATAGTGGATAATGATAGAAAGCATGATTTAGGAATCCTAGGTTGCAAAAATTCCCAAATTGAAATAGTTAGGGTTTGGCTTTTAGATGATTTTGGGGGTAGATGATAGGCTTGCATGATGCGCAGAAATTTATGTTCTCTTGTACCCTTTTTCGTGCTATGTTAATGGCCGAATTTGAAGAAGTAGTCTTCATAAAAGTTGTAGGTTTTTCTGTTACGAAACTTTTGCCACTGGTTTCACGTCATTCTGACGTCTGTAGCTCGATTTATGTGTATTTTAGTGAGTATAGGTTAAGCTGTCCAGTTTCTTACGAACTGCGGTTAGTGTACGATTTTTCCTGATTTTTGTACTTTGAATTGTGACTTGAAAATTTATAGAGGTTTACAAAACGTGTATACGGAACCATGATAAAAATATTAGATTTTTCTGAGTATATTTGATAATTTACATCTGTTTAATAGTTCATTAGATGTGTGGTGCGCGCACATGGCGAGTTGCGCAGGAAGATGTCGCAAGATGTCGCGACATGGCGAGTTGCGTAGGGAGATGTCGTGAGATGTCGCGACATGGCGAGTTATTCAGCGACATGGCGAGTTGCGTAGGGAGATGTCGTGAGATGTCGCGACATGGCGAGTTGTGCAGTGAGATGTCGCGAGATGGCGAGCATGAGCATGTCGCGAGTTTTTGGGAAAATTTAGAGAGAAATCCAGTCTTTAGGAAATAGTTGCAGAACCTGTTATATATGAATTATATTTAATTTACATCTATTTTTAATAATCATTATATGATGTTGTTTCTGAATTGATGTTATGTTTGAGATGCTAAGTTGTTGTGATTGCAAGTTGTATAATTGATAACATGTAATATGTGTTTTGTGCAACTGGTGATGAATATGCTAAAATAATTAGGACTTGGAGATGGTCTGAATATGCATATGTTAGTTGAGTTTTGCACAATACACTGCATAGTTGTCAAGAGGCAATGTTTGCTAGTTCTCGTGGAGGCTAGTGACTTGTCCCAAAACTGGAGTGGTTTTGAAGCCTAGAGCGAGGGCTTTATTGGTGGTTATCTGTCTGGAGTGGACGCGGTGATACCGCTAAGGATAACAACTTTGGTACCAAAGACATTTGCACGGGTCTCACTTGAGTCATATGTGTTATGGTGATATTTTTGGAGAGATTTGATGTGGTGGTAATTAGAGACTATTATATATGTTCTAATTGAGCTATAATTTATGGAGTATTTGCCATAACTATGAACTTGATTAATTATGTTAAAATTACATAATTTATTATTTGTTAGTGAATGTGAGTAATTTATGTGGAGCATAGATAAGCTTTTACATTATTTATTATTATGCTTATCCATATGATATGAGTTCTCACCCTTCTGTTGGAATGATGTTCTATGCGACATCGCTCAGGTACCGAAGATAGTGGAGCTTCTCGCGAGGGTTAGTTGGAGGAGCTAGTCTTTCATTTACGGTTTAGTTAGGGGAGTCATGCTCTGTTATGTAACACCGGGAAACGTTTAGTTTTGTACCTTGATGTTAAAAGTTACCTATGAACTCTCTTTATGTTAAATTTTGGAGTTGAAATAAATCCGCTGTGCTATGCATATGATGTTGCGACATTAAAGTTGGAAAATTTATATATTTATTATGAGCATGACAGGTGTTTTGATTTATGTTTCTGGAGAATAAGTGTGACACCCTCTGTGTTATGCATTTTACTCTGATTTATGATATATTATTATGCGGGGTTTAGAGGGTGTTACAAAAAGGGCCTTTCGTTCAGCTCCTCCTAACCCCTCTGCTAACGACAAAGCCTATCTCAAATGGTATCGACAAGAGGCAACACTGGAAAGATGTTGGGATTCTCGACTTGATTCAGCTGTCGAGATCCCAAATCTCGTATAACCCTGCCATGCTGTTGAGTGCGCTTTACTTTTGGGAGAGGTCTACTAATTGCCTTCATGTCCCCTTTGGCATGATTACCCCAACCCTCCTGGATGTTGCTGCTATCACTGGATTATGGCCTATTGGTGATGATTATCACTCCGTGCCTGCAGCTACTAAACCCATCACGATTCCTACTAATAACATCTCATTTGGCCGGTTTATTAAAGACCATTATGTCGAGAATGGTGAGGTGTCTGATGCTGAACATGTTGCGTTCCTGTTGTATTGGCTTTCAGCTTATGTTTTCTGTACCAAGTCCTTGCGTATACCCGCTAAGCTTTTACCTTTAGCCAACTTGATCCATGAGGGTCGACAACTCGATATGGCCAGGCTTGTTCTCGGCAACCTCTATCAAATGCTGAATGAAGCTGTCGAGGACGTTCGGAGTACCAAGACCATTTCTTTGAATGCGGCTGGACCTCTGTGGTTATTTCAACTTTGGTTGAATGCAGTGTTCGAATCTCTCTTGCCGGCGCGAGACAATCCTCCGACTGGTTTTAGCACTAGGATTGATGCTCATAGGCTTGAAACCTTGACCCCGGCTTATGACTCGTCGAGTTTTGAAGCTGACTTCAGGAAATATTTTACCATGTTTCTTGAGCTGAAGCATTATCGATCTAGTTTTTCTCCTTATAGCAAAGCTAGCCGTGGCCCTTTCTGGCTAAAGAACTCTTACCCTAACACATGTGACCCCTCGTCACCCAAGGAACACCACGTTACTCTCTGGAGGACCATCCTTTCGCCTAGGGCTTTGACTGTAGGCTTTGCTAGTAACGACTACACTTTGTGTGGCTATAACCCTCAATTGGTGTCTCGACAATTTGGGCTTAGCCAGGCTTTGCCCAACACCTTGTTCGACAAGAGCCTTGTCCTATATCCTGGGACCATCAAGAAGGCTTCTGCTTTTGACACAACTGTTCACTTCTATAACAATAAGCTTCTCAACCTGAGCCCTTTCAACTATGCTCCTTCGTACTATGCCACTAATGCCTTCAAAACCTGGTGGTCTGAGTATTGGGCCCAGATTTCGAAGCCCCTCGTAGATTGTCTTCAATGCATGACAGATGCTTTTCTTTTGCAGAAGCAGGGCTTCAAGAAGACCAAAGGTATGCACCTGGCAGAAATCTGATCCTTTCAAGAGTTCTTTGGTGTGGTATATTATCCAACTCTTCGCCTTCGAGATACAGTTGCGAAAGAAGCTCAAGTATTAAGGAAAAAATGGGAATCTAAAGCTAAAAAATCCAAGTTAGTCATTCCTCCTGGTGAGGAAGGTCTATCTTTTGTTATTCGAAAAACTGGCTTTAGGTTCCCATCCTTGCCCACGAGTAGGTTTGCATTGGCTTTTCCACCGGTCTTGCCCAAATGGGTTGATCACATAAATATAAACGTGTTAGCCAATCAAGCTCTTCCTCCTCGAAAGCGAGTAACTTGGACTAAATATCACTTATGGGACTTCCCGTATCATGTGCCCGTCGAAATCTTCAACCACATATCGCTGAACATGCGTATTGGTCAAGGTAATATTTCGACTTGGCCTTGACTTTGCCGTTTTGCCTCTTAACTTCTCTCTCCATTTGCAGCTGAAGTCATTACCCAACCGGCTCCTCAAGTTATTTCCCCGATGGCCCACTCCTCTAAGGACAAGCCGGTCGAGATTGAGGATGATGATGATGAGGACGATAATGTCAGCCTTGCTGACAAACTCAAGGTATTTTCCTTTCGGCTTTTCCCTTTCCTTTTAACTTCTTTGAAATATTGACTAATATTTTCTTCTGCAGGGTCGAAAAAGGAAAGCTAAGCCTACTGCTTCAGTTGGCCAGAAGAAGGCCAAGGGGGCCGGTGCTTCCACAACAAGCAAGGCTTCTCCATTGGTGTCTGATGCTCAGCCTGAAATCGATGGCAAGGAAGGTGGTGGCAACGCTGCTATTCAGGTATGTTTCTTATTTTCAAGAATACTTTGCGGCATTTTAGTTTGTGACTTCTCAATCAGATCGAGTTTTGCCTTTTTCTCAGGCTGATGTCCACGAGCATTCCACTTCCAATCTTCCATCCCGTGAAAATTCTCCAGCTCCCAGCCCTGCAAAATCCAAAACTGGGGGCGTCGAGAAGCCCCCTAAGGCTGCGTCTTCAGTCAAAAAGACTTCGACAGCTGAGGGGAGAAAGAAGACTAGGAGAAAATCTGGTCACAAGTCCCCTCACCATTCCAAGAGCTCCACCAACTCCAGCCCTTCCAAAGGGTCTACTCGTCAGGTAATCATTCGTCCCCATAACTTTTCCACGTTCTGGCGGCTCCTTGGATGTGCATCCTATTTTACTAAAGAGGCCACTAAAGAGGCCAAGGCTTACTTTTCTGATTTTCTCTCGTAGGAAACTCAAGGTGCAACTTCTCCTATTCATGAAGAAGAGACTCCTCAGGTCGAGATCCTGTTGCCAGCCGATGATTCGCGTTCGAGAGTGCAACCTGACAAGGATGCTAGCCCCATGCCTCCTCCAAAGTCGACGACTGCTATTGTGCAGCTTTCACCTCAAGCCAAGGGCGGTTCTTCATCTCGTGTGTCTAGCGAGAAGCTTGACACCTTATTTGAGGAAGACCCACTAGTGGCCTTAGATGGCTTTCTCGATGACACTTTGGAATGGGATTCTCCGCCTCGTCAAGCTGATGTTACTGCTAAGACTGCTCAATCCAGTGAAATTGCCAATCTCCAGCAAATTGAGGAGAGCCTGGGTCGGCTGAAGGCTATTGTCTTCGACAGTGGATTCCTCGACCAGATTCGAGCTGATTCTCAAACGAGTCATACTGCTAAGGAATTGCTCGTCTTCCTGCTTGGTCAAAAGCTTGATTCTCGCCAGACCGCTTTGGCCAACCTTCAATCCTTTTTGATGGATGCCTTAGCCACTTTCCATCAAGCCAAGGACATGGGCCAAGCTGTTAGCCTCAAGGAAGCCAAAGTCTCTTCTGGTAAAGCTCAGATTGCAGCGATGAAAGAGGACTTCAAGAGATTCACTGCCAGGAAGGTTTTAATTGCAGATGACATATCTGATGTCGACACTAAACTTGAGGAGCTGCGTCGAGAGATTACAAAGTTGGAGAAGAAACGGCTGATTTGGTCGAGGAAGGCCCTGCTGTGAAGACTCAACTAGATGCGCTCACTAAGGAAACCAAGGCTCTGATCGTCTCGACGAAGGAGGTTATCAAGGACTTAGAGGTTGATCAGGCTGTCAAGAGGGATCTCGAAGCCAAAATTGCCACTTTTGCTGACCGCTTGGATTCTTTCAAATCTCAGCTCTAGGATTCCTCTTTTCATTTATCGGTTTGTAATGATGACATTGTTTTGATCATGGCTTTTGATGCCAAATTTCCTGTACTTATTTCGACAACGCCTTTGGCACTTGACTTTTGGGCTATTTAATCCAACCATTAATTTGCCAAGCATCTTCGTTTTTCTACAATACATTTATGCTTTTACTCCTCAACGACTGCCTATTATTGTTGCACCGTTCAAACTTGAACGCATTATTTATGCCGTCATCGCTTGATTTTTGGGAAATAGGCCAATTTATTGCAGTCTTTTACCACGTTTTCTTGAAAGACCAAAGCTATTTACGATGGTAGTGGTGGCCTACGTGGCCTATAACCATAAGGTGAAGAGTTGGCAACTGATTGCCATTAATTAATGCAACCCTCTGTTACGAGCACTATAAATAGAGCGTTTCTTATTACTTTTCTTCAGTAACTTCTTCAAACTCCTTATCACTGTAACTCTTCCAGGGTTTTCCTAACTCCTTTAATCATGGCCAGTCGTCGTCTTCTCAACCAAATCCGGAGCTTGGCTTTTGATCAAGATTTGTTCTGGGAACTATATTCCTTTCTTCCCCTGGCTGAAGAGCTTGCAGGGCTCATTAACCAACTTCTGCATCGGAACATCATTGTTTCCGTGAGAACTCCTCTTCAGGAGTTCCTGGGGCTCCTGAATGAGGCAATGCCTCTGTATGAAGAGCACCGGGACTTCTCCGCTCAAGTGTTCTTTGCTGAATACCAAATCACTGAGAAAATGGAGGAGTTCGACGAGTTGAGGGCTGCTCTGAATCAAGTGGATCCTGAGGAGAGTGTGGGAGCTCTGAAAGTCTTGGTTGACAAGCTTTCCACCACTGCTCGTGAGGAACTGGAACTTCGACAAGAGAAATCGCGACTGGAAGCCCGGCAAGAAGATGTACTGAGACGCATGGAGCCTCTAAGGGCTAGATATAATAGTTATAGGGACAACCCTCCATTTTAGAGTTTTTTGCCATATTTGTAATGTTTCACTTTAATTAATAAAACACTCGATTTTGGCAATCTCTTTCTCATTTTCCTTATTCGATGTTTATTTCATGCAACATTGGCTTATACGCTTTTAAGTACTTGCCATTTATTGTCATTTGTCGAGTTTTATCCCCTAACTCTCTAATCGAATAAGCGTTGCCGGAAAGCACTGTCTCGATTTTGAAAGGGGCTTCCCAGTTTGGAGCCCATTTTCCATAACGTTTGTCTTTTTTATCAACCGGTAGAATAACCTTCCACACGTAATCGCCGGGCATAAAAGATTTAACTCTAACCTTTTTATTGTAAGCTCTAGCAATGCGGTCCTTTTGCCTGGTTAGGGTATCCAATGCCAATAATCTTTCTTCGTCGAGATTGACCAACCCATCAAGCATCATATTCCAATAGTCTTCACTTGGAATTTCCTCTTGCCTTTGGATTCTACATGACTGCAAATACACTTCTGCTGGTAGCACCGCTTCTTGGCCATACGCTAGTCGAAATGGTGTTGCCCCGATAGCTTCTTTAGGTGAATTCCTGTAAGCCCAAAGCACTTGGCCCAAAGTTTGATGCCAACTCTTAGGTTTTCGACCAACATGTTTCTTAATTAAGGTGATTAGCGTTTTGTTGGCCGCTTCTACCTGGCCATTCGCCTGAGCGTAATAAGGAGTTGAGGTCAGAAGCTTTATACCCCAAGATTCCGCGAATGATGCTACTTTTTGACCTACAAATACTGTGCCTTGGTCTGTAGTGAGTGATTCAGGTAACCCGAAACGGTATACTATGTGATTCTGAATGAAATCGATCACCGTGTCTTGGGTAACGTTTTGTAGAGGAATTGCCTCTACCCACTTGGTAAAGTAGTCTATGGCCACTGTTATATATTTGTGCTGCCTAGACGAAGATGGGTTAATCTCACCAATTAGATCTAATGCCCACCCCCTGAATGGCCAAGGTTTGATGATTGAATGAAGTTCACTTGCTGGCACATGCAGTATCCCTGCATGTCTCTGGCAATCTTGGCATCCCTTTGCATATTCCATGCAATCCCTCATGATAGTAGACCAATACATCCCTTGTCGAAATAGAATCCACTTCATCTTGATTCCTGCCTGATGGGAACCACATAATCCATCGTGAACAGCCGAGGTTGCTATGAACGCTTCATCTTCGCTTAAACACTTCAGTAGTGTTCCGTCGACATTTTTCTTGAATAGCTCATTTCCCATGATGACATAATTCATAGCCCTGTACTTTGTCTTTCTATCAGTGGTGCCCACAGGGTTTTGTAAATACTCAACAATTGGCTTTCTCCAATCACTAGGTGCCATATTGTTAATGACCAAGATGTCGAGGTCAGAGGGATTTAATTTTTCTTTGACTTCAATGAGTTCCTTCGGCCTAAATTTATCAACCATGTACCCTGATGCGATCTGCGCCAATTCATTGGCTTCTTGGTTATCTATTATGGGAACGTGACTTATTCCGGCCTCGTCGAATTTAGCCAACAAACTATTCGCTTTCACGTAATATCTAGCTAAATTCTCACTAACACATTTGTATTCTTTGGTAAGTTGCTTTATCACCAACTCAGAATCTCCTTTTACGACAACGTTCTTTGCCCCAAGGGCTATCAAGATCTCGAGGCCTGATGTCAACGCCTCATACTCAGCCTCATTATTCGAGCAATTACCCTTGATCCTAAATCTGAATTTAGTGGGGATGCCCCCTGGGGACACTATGAACATTCCAATTCTGGTTCCATTTTTATGGCTGGAACCGTCGAAAAATAGCTTCCAAGGCTGGATGCTTACGTAAGTTATGATCTCTTTAGGCAGGGTATGATCCGCCAAGAAATCGGCAACTGCTTGCCCTTTAATTGCTTTCAACGAGGCATAAGTTAGTGAATATTCGGTTAGGGCCAAGGCCCATTTGCCGATTCGACTATGCAAGATCGGTTTGGATAACATGTGCTTTATTATATCATAATGAGAAAAAACCATTACATCAATTGGCTTTATATAATATTTCAACTTTACACAAGAGAAGTACAAGCATAAGCACAATTTCTCGATCATGGTGTATCGAGTTTCTGCATCATTCAACACCCTACTTAAGTAGAATATGGCTCTTTCGTTGCCATCTTCACCTTCTTGAGCCAGCATGCTTCCAATGGTTTCATCTATGGCAGAGACATAAAACTTCATTGGTCTCCCTCCTATGGGTGGTGCCATTACGGGCGGGTTGGACAGGTACTTTTTAAGTTCATCAAAAGCCTTTTGGTGCTCTGTTTCCCATCGGAATACGTCTTCTTTCTTAAGTCGAAGAAGTGAAGAAAATGACTTAGTCTTCTCGCTGAGGTTGGTAATGAATCTCCTCAAGAAGTTAATCTTCCCCAGTAACGATTGCAGTTGCTTCTTGCTGGTTGGTGGACTTGTATCGAGAATGGTTTTGGCTTTGTTTTTGTTGATCTCGATGCCCTTTTTATGCACCACAAAACCTAAAAAATCACCTGCAATGACACCAAAGGCACATTTAAGGGGGTTCATTTTCAAGCCGTATTTTCTCAGATGCAACAAATGGTCATCCCTTGATAGGGATTTCACCACGATATCATCGATGTAAACCTGCATGAAAGTTTCAATAAAATCATGAAAAATGGTATTCATTACCCTTTGGTAGGTCGCGCCAGCGTTTTTCAACCCAAATGGTATGACCACCCACTCATATGTCCCTAAGGCACCAGGATATCGAAAAGCTGTCCTCGATACATCTTCTTCTGCTATGAAGATTTGGTTGTAGCCCGAATAACCATCCAACAAGCTTAAGTATTCGTGACCAGCAGCTGCATCCACCATCATCTCGGCAATGGGCATGTGATATTCATCTTTTGGGGTGGCAGCATTTAGATCTCGAAAGTCAATGCAAACTCTCATCTTCCCATTCTTCTTGATTACTGGGACCACGTTGGCTAACCAATCCACGTATCGAGTTGTTCTGATGAATTTGCACTTAAGAAGCCTTTCGATTTCTCCCTTGATTTTTACCAACACATCTGGATGAAACCTCCTGGGTAATTGCTTGACTGGTTTTTTGTCTTTCTTGATGGGTAACTGCAATTCTACCAGTTCTCGACTAAGTCCTGGCATTTCATCATAATCCCAAGCGAAACAATCTTTAAACTCTTTGAGTAATTTCACCATTCTATCCTTTAGCTCCGGGTCAATAAGAGCGCTGATGTATGTTGGTTTCTTCTCTGAGCCATCACCCAAGTCCACTTCTTCCAAAGGATCCTGTGCTTCCATTTTCTTGGAAACGTCGATCATTGGCTTCTCGAAACCCAATGGGCTACCATCATAGATGCAATCTAGCCTCAAATTGCGGAGATCTTCGAATTCTTCGACGCCCTGCTCGTCTTCTTCCAAGCGTGTGTTATCCCTTTTTGTTGTTGCCTCATCCTGAAGTGTCGTTTCGACGGGCAGAATTGAGACATTAGTAACTTCATCAATAACCATTTCTTTGGCCACTCTTGCGGCCTCTAAGGCCGTTCTTACTCTATTTTCGGCTGCGTAAGCCGAAATTCGAGCTATTCTCGAATTAATCATCTTTACCATTGTTTTGCCACTCAGTAGTGGCATCTTTCTCTTCATCGATGTGCCATCCGCTCATGGCATCAGGTTTGCAGCTTCATTGAGGTTCAGTCCTCGGATGGGATCCAATGTCACTGAGTACTCTGAGTATGGATTGAAATATTGATTGGCTACCGTGTCCAAAGGAGCAATTGTGGCTAAGCTCTTCTCGAAATTCTTCTTGCCAACGTAGCCTGTCTCTGCTAAATAGTAGCTTTGATCCGCTTGTACATTTTCGACGACCCCGTCCGATTTCCAAATGGATATACGTTGGTGCAAAGTTGAGGGTACTGCCCCCACGCCATGAATCCATTCTCTTCCCAACAGAAAGTTGTAATTGGCCTTTGAAGGGACCACAATGAACAACGTGGAGCGGGCCACCGTTCCTACGGTTATATTCAGCATGATTGCCCCAGGGAAGAACCCGTTTTTCCTTCATAATCAGAAAGTATCATATCATGGGGGATTAGGTCCGCTTCAGTTTTGCCCAACTTCTTGAGCATAAACCTAGGCATCAGATTGATCGCAGCTCCTCCGTCGACAAGGACTTTGTTAACTCCTTTCTCCTCGACTTTAGCCCAAACAAATAGTGGTTTCAAATGGCTCTTCATCTGTTCGGTTGGCCTCTGGAAAATAGCTCTCTCATCCTCGACAGACCCTTTTTGCATCACATAATAACACAAAGGGTTACCATTTGGCTCTTCCTCGACATAGTAGTCTTCCTCGCTTTCAGTAACCTCTGAGATTCTATCGAATTCTGCAGGTAAGATAGACACTATGCAAATGATGTTGAGGTCTTCTCCATCACTGTCGTCGAAATCTTCGAGCATGTCTTCATCCTCATCTTCAGCAGCATCTTTCCCCTTTTCCTTGGCTGGGTTTGGTGGCGCGGTTGTTCCCTGTTTAATGGCGTGGTCAAGCTGATTGATAATTGACGCCACGCTAGGTTCATTGCTAGGATTGTTTTCTGGTTTTATGTCCCATAGTGAACGAAACTTGCCACCTCTTTCCCTCTCAGCTTTCCTTTTCCTCAAGAAACGTCTAAACTGAGTTTTGGTCAATTGCTCAGGAGCATAGTAGTTCCCGGAGCCATAGGAGTAGCTTCGCGACACGCGAGAATTGTTGATGTAAGAAGATCCCTGGCCTAAGTCGATTTTCTGCCACTTTTGGTGTTGTTTTGGCTTTGGAGGTGCTGGCCTGAACCATTGATTTTTTGGTAATCCAGCATCAGGGACGTAAGTCTTGTCCTTGCCTGTTAACTTCTGGCCTTTATGGACATCGAGTTCCTGGTCTCTCTCAACCCACTCCTCGTGGGGATACTTCAGCCTCCTAGACACAAGCGCTTTCTTTTGATAGTGTTTTTTCATTTCAGAATCTTGGTAGGCTTTGGCTGCAGACTTGTCGAAGACTGCGCTGCATCGAGGGCACAACATGACTTCTTTCTCACCATCTTTGCTCCGGGATAGAAATTCAACAAGAGTTTCTCCAGCCTTGGGGTAAACTTCATCCAGGCTCATCTCTTTCTCGATCTCTGGTTCTTCGACTGCAGTGTTTTTCTCCTTTGCCTCCCCGAGCGTCAGACCCAGATCTAGCTTTTCAGATATATCGACCATGCAAATATGGAAAGGTTCAACATAGTTGGTCTCAGCCATCTGCAACGGATCAGAATCAATCTTCATTTGGCCTTTAGCTTTCTCATCATACTTGAGTCTCCCTGAATCCAATGCCCCCTGCACAAGATCCCTGAAACGAACACACTGTGAGGTCCAATGACCCAAAAAGTTGTGATACTTACAATATTTCTTCCCCTTCCTTTGTTCAGGAGAAGGAAGCTTTTGGTCTTTTGGGACCACAAGCAAACCATCAGACACAAGTATATCATAAATTGCATCACATTTGGTCACATCAAAAGTATAAGTTTTCACAGCAGGAGTGGTATTCTTGGGGCTTTCTTGCCCAAGTTTGTTTTCATATGGTTTCAATGCTTTACAAACGTAAGGATCGCCTGGCTGGAGCTCAACCAGATTGACATCATTTATGTCAACGTTTGCAGGGACTTCTCGATAAACACACGAATTTTGACACATTGGATCAGTGTCTATGTACGCTACTTTTTCCTTTTTTGGCCACTTAGTGGTCTTGGCCTTTTCTTCAGACTTTTCAGCCTTTAGTAATTCGATGTGCATCACTCTGTCTGCGAGTAGGAACATATCTCGAATATACTGAGTATCAATTTTCTTTCTAATAGAATACTCTAGACCCCCAGCGGCTAAGACAACTAGCTCATGTTCAGGGACATGAGTGAAACATCGAGATTTAAGCATCCTAAACCTGTTTAGATAATCATCAATGGACTCTGCTGTCTTCCTTTTGACACTAGCCAAATCCTTCAAACTTACCTTGCACTCTCCCCTAAAGAATTGTTCATGGAAAATTCTTTCCAATTGGGCCCATGTATGGACTGACCTTGGGGCGAGGGTAGTGAACCAGGTAAACGCATTCTTAGTTAAAGAACTTGGGAAGTACTTCATTTTCAAATTTTCATTGATGGCTAAGTCCCCTGCTTCAATCTGGTACCTGGCTATGTGCTCTACAGTAGACTCTCCTGAGTCCCCAGAGAACTTGGGGACCTTCCAACCTCGAGGAAGTTCAGATTCGAGAACTTCTTCTGTAAAGGCCGATACAAAATGGGGTCTATTTGCGAAACCTACGTTGAAGCCATGTTGGTTCAACAATTGTTCCACTACCGCAGCAACATTTTGTTGCCCCCAGCGTTCTGTTGTCGCATTCTTTCTAGCACACCATCAGCGTGCTCATCCCTGTTCACCATATACACATTTTGCAATGGCGGTCGCACTCCCTCATTTCCCCCAAACAAAGGGTTTGCCCCCAAGTCTTGGTGCTGTGGCGCTTGATAGCGCATAGGGGCTGGGACATGATTAGGCAATGGGATTTGATTAATCCCTGGTGCCGGTTGGATTTCGACTGCTGCCCCCAGAGCTGTAGCCAAACGATCCATCTGATGTGCTAAATGCTGATTATTGGCATTATTATTTTGGAGCACGGGGTTAATTATTTCACCTATCTGTCAAGATAGCATGTTAACCATCTCACGGTTGCTATCATCCACTTGCTGCCTAATGGCTTGAAGTGAACCAGAGTTCATACCTGTGGACAAATAAATTTGCGAACTGGGCCCAGGGGTAGGGCTAGGAGGGCTAACTCGACTTCCTAAGTTCAACATTGTCCCATTTGCCCCAAAAGGGGGTATACTAAATGGGGGAACACTCTTGGAGAATGTCGAATAGGTGCCTTGTACGCCTTGCATCATAGATGCGGGCATACCAAAAGGCATGTCTCTTACGGGCAAAGAAACATTCTGCATAAATGAGGTTGGTGGCATGTTTACCACTCCCCTTGTCACCGCTGGGACAATTTGTGCCTGCACTGATGTAGACACGGGCATTTCTGCAACTGCAGAAATCACCACATTCTGGGTTGGCATAGTGGTGCCAGGCCCCATCCCAGTAGATACTTCTTCATTATTGTTACCGCTACTTCCCCCGGGGCTGCTCTGATTGCCCACGTTAGACTCTTGGGGGGAGGTTCTTCCTCGATTGCTTGCCATACTTACAGTCTTACCACTTCTCAGGTGCATATAAAACGTAAATCACAAGCAAAGCAAGTAACAATTACCAGATAGCATGCAATAAACCGAACACACAAAACGCTTCTGTAAAACTTAGTTTTCACAAAAACGGTCCCACTGGGCGTGCCAATTTGTTTACGGTGATTTTTAGTAAACAAATATCCTCTTAGTTCGACTAAAGGGAAGTTTAAAATCGGGGCCCTTTTTGGGAAAACGTCTTGCCAAAGTGTTGTGTGTGAGTTGATATTCTTCGACGAAGATGAACGATTCAAAAGGAACTGGACTTTATTAAACACAGGTTAATTACATGAAGATCATAACGTAACACAGTAAAGAGAAATCTACAAGAGAAGTGAATCTCGACAGGGAAACAAGCAAGCAAAACAACAGGCTTAAATGCAAGAAAAATAAGCAGTTGGCCCTGCAACGTACTCCTCCATCATCACGTCTTGCTCTTTGAGTCTCATTGATGCGGACATGAGAGCCTTTTAGTGAATTTTTCAGAGTTGAGTTGGAACCCCTTTTCTGATGATGCTTCTCCTATTTATAGTGTTCTCTCTTCCTCCACGTTCTTAGCGGTTGTTCTTCAGTGTACGCGGGCTTCATGGGTTTGAATTTTGGCGCCTTGCCCCACGTTCAGCCGGAGGTTTTGAGCACGTGATTTTAATCGTCTAATTGCAACGTGGGCGGTCTTGAGTCGTGGATTACCGTCGCCATTCATGGCATCGTGGGTACACGCACGTGCTGATAACTACCCATCACTCGGTAACTGCTTCCTTCGCTGAGTTTGTCGAATTTTCCCTTACTCCCTTTACTTTGGGGAATGTTACCTGACGAGTCTCAGGCCTCACCATGGTCCCGTCTGTCGAGAAACCATCTTTCCGGCACCGGTGTCGAGAATCGTAGCGTTAATAATCTTAGTTCAACACAAACCCAACAAAAATAGGGTCACGAAGTCTCCAACTAGTAGAAAACAAAAGCCCACCAAAAATTGCCTACAACCACAAGTCCCAAACAAAAAAATCTATAAAGGCTGGAAAGCTCCAAAAAGCTAGGAAATATGCACCCACATCGACACTGGGACGCTAAGAGGAGAACATCACTCTAAGTTCTCCCTCGAGTAGCCACGTCTTCTTAGTTCTAGTAAAGTACCTGCCAGAATAACCTACATCTGAGGGTAAAGGAGCTAATACCTCTAAAGGTGTAGAAGCGTCATACAGACCATTCACCTCTCTGGCAAAGACAAAAGCTCGGCACCAGCAGAGGAGGCAAAGCTTCAGCTACCTTCTAAGGGGGATCATCCCACCACACATTATAAGGAAATCAAAAGCAATAGAAGCTAAAACATGTGCTACACTATTAGCCTCACGTCTCACATGACAGAACTCCATAGAGGAGATACTAGAAGCAATCCTCCAACAATCTTGCATAATTGTCAGGATTTCCACGGGGCAAGATGACATGTACAATTATTAGAGTTATGTTGAAAACTTAAAAAAAAAATTGGTTACATAAAAAAATGTTATTATTTTTTTGATTAAAATATCTTAGTATATTCTTAATTTAAATTTACTATTTTTTAATTTTGAAATAAATAAAAATTTGTTTATGTTGAGATTTATTTAAAAATTAATAAACATTTGTTTTTTTTTTTGAAAGAAATAAACATTTGTTAAAATTATAATATCTTTGTATTTTTAAAGTAAAAAAAATGTTCTATTGTGATATATTACTTTTGTAACTAAACAGAGTGATATATTACTTTTGTTGTAGATTAAAAAAAAATTGAAAGAAGGATATATTATATTATTGAAGTCCGAAAATCAAGATTGCATTTTAATTTAAATTTAAATGTATTTAAGATACTTTCTACCATTTAATTTTAGTATCAAATTTTATCTTATATCACTTTATTAGTAGATTTTTTTTTTGAAAGAGTAGATTTATAAATATAATACACTCATAGCTTTAAGGTTTGGGATAAAAGATGTACTATTCATGTGGGTCCGTACTGTCACATGTGCTTAAGCAACTTAACCATACATATTACGACTAGTATTGAGTATAAAGTTATTTACAATATACTCCAGTCAATTTTTTTTATTAATGTGTCAAATTTTCAATCCTAACCCCCTTTTTTTGTTTTCTTTGGTTTGATGTGTGCAGGTAGCCCTAACAATTGACCAATTTTGGAAAGATGAATATTTTGCTGAAAAACCTAATGAGCTTTACTATGGTGCCCAAAGCTACCTTCCTACACGAGTAACCCAAACCTACAAAGCGCTAAAATTTGGCAAAGTAAATGAAGCAAAAACGTCGAGTTCGCAGTGGATGAAAGCGAAGAGGTAGTGGACGAATTTGAAGCAACCAAGTTCACTTGGATGGTAGATGTTGCAGGTTCCGAATTTTTTTCTCAAAAGAAGAAGCGTGGTTCGTTGAAATTAACATTCGATAAGAAAGATAGAGAGAAAGAAGCAATGAAGTGGTACATACCACATGTGCTTAAAACATATGAGACCATGAAAGCTGAGCAGAAGACCATTGAGATCCATTCTTGGGACGGTTACCACTGGTCTGGAAGTGAGTTATCACATCCCGCCACATTGGACACGCTTGCTTTGGACCCTGAGACTAAGCACGCCATTGTTGGTGATTTAGACAAGTTCTTAAAGAGCAAAGAGTTCTACAAAAAAGCGGGTAAGCCATGGAAACGTGGTTATTTATTGTATGGTCCTCCTGGAACTGGAAAGTCTAGCCTCATTGCAGCTATTGCCAATTACTTGAGATTTGATGTGTATGATATGATTTTCAACTTAGCTCTATTTTCTCTGACTCTGCTCTTAAGAGAATGATGAAAAGCACACCAAAACGTTCCATTATAGTGATTGAAGACATAGATTGCAACAAAATAGTACATGCTCGATCTTCGTGTTCAGACAGTGATGAGGAGGACGAGGTTCAGGTATTTATGACTTTGATCAAAATTAGTTAATACTATAAGAAAAAGAATGATGCACAAACCGTGCAGAGTTTTTTTATACCGTCAACCAATCAGATTTTAAAGAAAAAACAGATTTTCTCATATCCTATAAATCTGATTGGTTGATTGCTTTACACCGTCGGTGCATATAAATTAAACTCTACTACTATTATTTAGAATTTACTTTGCACTCTCAAAATCAAATTTTAGGTGTTGGATGAGCTGTTTACTTCTATAAATAATAATTCCAGCTCAAAAATTAATTTTGCTAAAGTAATTTGACCTATACTATAACCAATTATGAAAAAGTGCATCTAAACACGCACTAAATCTTTTTTTTTTTGAAATGGGAATTCCACAACAGGCATTGAAGCCAAAATATCCTGGGCAGCACGCACTGAATCTTAATCATCATACTTTGCAGGGTCGCAGCATGTTTACTCTATCGGGTCTGCTTAACAACATAGATGGGTTGTGGTCGAGTAGTGAGGAGAAAATTATAATATTTACGACAAACCACAAAGATAAAATAGACCCTGCATTGCTGCGACCGGGTCGAATGGACATGCACATTAATCTTTCCTACTGTTCTGTCCTAAGATAAGCTTACGTGAAAAGAGGAATGAAGAGCTAACCCTAGCAGAGCACAAAAGTAGTAAAGATGTAATAGAAAGGGAATATTCTCATTAATTGTTCAAAAGTCTGCAGTCCAAGGTGATGACCTTCCCTTTTATAGAGGGTTGGTCATGATGTGGACCTTTCCTACATTTGGGTTTGACAACTAGGGCCCAAATCTCTATGCATATAAGACAAATCCAGAAGAATCTTCCAGCTGGCTTGTGGGTCCGTCTAAAGAGGAGGGCGAGGGTCATCAGTTTTTTACCCGCCAGGTCTTCCTTTGACTGGTTGACTCTTTGTTTGGGCGGGCATGGAAGTCTTTATGCCTCGCCCAGTCCACATGCCCCCAAGACATGAGGCTCAGGTAGGTTGAGTCGAAATGTCTTCAATATGCTATTTGTCGCCTGCCTTAATTATTCACTGAGTGATTTTTGGTGGAGTTGTTTATAAATGTTGGTTGTTCTTTACTCCCCCTTTCGCTTTCGTTTTTATATCGCCATTCTTCGCACTCGTTGACACGTCGCCATGTTTATGTTTTGTTGTTACACCGCCATTTTTATGTTTGTTGTTGCACCGCCATTTTTATGTTTGTTGTTGCACCGCCATTTTTATAACGATATGTCGCCATTATCATAACCGTTCATCACGTCTTTTCAACTGACACACGTCATCCTTGTTTTCCGGGATTTCGTCATCATTTGCTATGAATGCAATTTCCGTTTGTGCGTCTCGAGGAGTTATGCCTTTTCACCTCACCTTTTTGAATTTCAAATCCCACGACTCTTCCTATTCATTCTCTCTGCTCTTTTTCCCCTATAAAAACCTCTTTTATCCTTTCCTTTCTTTACTTTCTGAAATCCTCCTTTTTTACTCTGAAACTTTTCTGAAATTCTCTCACTTTTTCCTCTTCGAACTCCGGTGAGTCCTTCGTTTACGCCGGCCGTAGTCATTGCGCGGTGTTCCCCTTTAGCCGACGTCCTCCTTTCCCAAACTCTCATTTCTTCCTCTGGTGAGTTCTTTACATCCTTTCTTCTCTTTATTTTGTTTTACTTTCTCGACACTGTTCATCTTCTTCCTTTAGTTTTTATGAAACTACCCAGCATGTCGTTGCATAGCGTTAGTGTTTCATCCTTAAAACTTTCATCACCTTCAACGGAGGGGGAAATTTCTGCCCCCTCTGTTATTGAACTCCAATCCTCGCCTTCCATTCACGAGGATTCCGGCCCGGCCGGTTCTGTTGACTCTATCCTTTCCTCCAATGGGAATCTATCTTCGCTCGAATGGCGTACAAACGTACATTTGGTTGAAGATAAATGTCTGTGGCGTTCCATCTGGGGTAGTATTGGAAGTATTAATTCGCTTCGAATATCTGCTCAAGGGTTTACAAAGGTAAATCCCGCCTCTTCTCATAACGAAGATTTTATCCGTTGCTTTGAAATCTTATGTGAACATCTGAGCTTTACGCCCACCTACCCTTTGTTCTTTCTTTTTTATAAGTCTGTTACTAAGAAACCCACTTCCGTGAAGTGGGTCCCTCTTTTAGCCCGCAAGAAAATGAGTCGGTTTACCGCCCTCAAGAGCCATTACAAAGTATGGCAGAAAAAATACTTTAAAATTATTGAATCGCCTGAGATAAAGAATTTGTTCCGAGATTCCAACAATTCTCCCCTCTTTCCCTTTTATTGGACAAAAAACCCTCGCCGAAAAATCTCTGTTTCTTATGACGCCTTAGACGATTCCGAGCGAGGGGTCGCCGACTACCTTCGTTCGTTGCCAGTTGTCTCCGGTCATGAGTTGATTGAGGCGTCGAAAACTGGCACTTTAAATCAATTCTTTAGTAAGTTGTTAATCTTCTCACCTACCTTGTTTTTTTTTATTCATGCCTCACTTCTAACTATGATATTTTCCTGTGCAGCCACAATGGGTAAAGGCAAGGTTGACGCCGGCCCGATGAAAATGATAGAGTACCTCGCCCAATCTGCTGAAGCGGCGAGGAAAAGAGCTGCTGAAGCTGAGCAGAAGAAAAAACTCGAAGGTACTTCGGATTCTGACAATCTCAGGGACCCTAAACGCCAAAAAACTTCAGGCGCCTCTGAAAGAACCGCTGGTGGTAAACCTCTTCACCAGACAACTCTCAATCCAACCGGTTTAACCTCCAAAAGTAAACCGGCAGAGAAAAAGAAGGGACATGACAATTTCCCGCCACCTCGAGAAGATCCAAACATGCTCATTAACCGCCCGCCGACTCCATTTGGCCATGCTGGCTCTAGTTCAGCCATTGGAGGCGAGGCTCCTCCTTCCTTGCTAAACTTGTCCGATCTTCACTTCAACGGTTTGGACTTCATGAATCGAACCTTTAACAACCGGATTCATAAAGACGTTTCTGGTCAAGGCCCCCCCAATATTGCTTCCATGGCCATTCATCATGCTCTTTTTGCCGTCAGCACCGTGGCGGGTATGGCTCACTATGTGAAGCATTTGCATGCGGCCAAGAATCATCTTGAGAAGAAGGCGACTGATTATAAGGCTGCGTATGAGCGAGCGAAAGTCGACGCTGAAACCGCCAACAAGCATCTGAAGTCTGCTGAAGAGAAATGTGCTAAGTTAACTGAAGACTTGGCGACTTCTAACTTGCTCCTTCAAAAAACTAAATCTCTGAAGGAAGCCATCAATGTCAAACACACTACTGTTCAGGCTAAGTGCCAAAAGCTGGAAAAGAAATATGAACGCCTGAATGCCTCCATTCTAGGGCGTGCATCCCTGCAATTTGCTCAAGGTTTTCTGGCGGCCAAAGAGCAAATCAGTGTTGTTGAACCAGGCTTTGACCTTTCCCGTATCGGGTTTTTGAAGGAGATCAAGGATGGTCAGGTGATCGGCGATGATGATGTTGACATTGACCTCCTTCCTCAATTCAACTCTGAAAGTGAGTCTGAGGAAGGAAATGGCGAAGATGGTAATGGTGAGGACAAGAATGAGGATAAAGGGGAGAAGGACCCACATACTGCCGCAAGCCAAGACAACAACGCCAACAACGAGAACCTGGCTTGAATTTGTTTGTTGTTTTATTTTGTTTAAGTCAAAATTTGCTTTGGGCTTTGCCCCTTTGTTTGTTGTTGTTTAAAACATGTATGGGCCTCGCCCTTTTCTTATCTTTTAATGAAGTTCTTTTGAGTTTAACTGTTGTTACCTTGAAGTAGTTGTTTACTGAATTTCGTTAACGTTTAAGTTTATATACCTTAGCCGATTTTTCGACGATGCTTGGTTTCTAGTGGCCACTAGAATTGCCAAGGCTTTTGATATTCGATGGCGATACTTTCTTATTCCGAAAGGATTATTCGCGGTATTTTATACCTTGATACGACTTGCGCCGCATAACTCGTAATATAAATCAAAAAATAAATAATTTCTTGAAATGATTTTTTCATTACTTTCCATACATGGGAGCAATTGCCCCTTCATTCTTTACATATGCCGCCTCATTAAAAACCTTTCCAAAGAAAGGGAAAAAGAGTGAGGCTTCATTCATTTGTGTTGTTCCCCTTAGCTAAAATACTGCTTCAAATGTGAGGCGTTCCACGTTCGTGGAATCTTTTGACCATTAAGTTGTTCCAATTTATAAGCTCCTCCTCCAACATCACCAATTACCCTGTAAGGCCCGCCCCAATTGGGCGAAAGTTTGTTATGCTTGTCGGGTATAGTATTCTTTCGAAGCACTAAGTCTCCTACCCTCATAGTTCTTGGAACCACTTTCGTTGCGAATTTCCTTGCAACCATCACTTCCCCGCCTCATTCCTTAAGTGTGCCTCCCGTTGTTGCTCAGGCAGCATGATTAGATTCACTATCAAATTTCCCCCATTGTCATCCTCATTAAACTGAGTTACTCGCCAACTTTGGTTTTCAATTTCCACATGGAGCATGGCGTCAGTTCCATAAGTTAGACGATATGGGGTTTCTTTCGTGCTTGTCTGTTCAGTCGTGTTATATGCCCATAGGACGCCTGGAAGCTCCTCCGCCCAAAGACCTTTCGTGCTTGTCTGTTCAACCTTGTTGGCTGATTCTACCTGTCCATTAGTCTGCGGATGTTCCACTGATGCAAATCGCATTTCAATTCCCATCTCCGCACAAAATTCCCTGGTGACATTGCTTGTGAATTAAGTCCCATTGTCCATTACCAAAGCCATGGGACCCCAAACCTGCACACAATTCGTCTCCACTAAAAATTTCTGACTTTGGCGGCTGTAATAGTTGCCACTGCTTCCGCTTCTATCCATTTGGTGAAATAATCAACCGCCACAATGATATACTTCATTTGTGCCTTTGCTACTGGGAATGGTCCCAAAATGTTAGTCCCCCACATAGCAAATGGCCAAGGTGCCATCATGGTTGTTAACTCTTCAGGCGGGGCCTTATGTAAGTCAGAAAAAACTTGACATTTTTCGCACTTCTTGACGTATTCCAGACAGTCCTTTTTCATTGTCGGCTAGTAAAATCATGCTCTTAATACCTTTACTGCTAATGATCGCCCCCCCTATGTGACTAGAGCATACTCCTTCGTGAACTTCCTCCATGATTCCCAGGGCTTCTCCTGTGTCAACACACTTGAGCATGAGAGACATAATTCCTCGCCGATATAGCTCACCGTCTACTAGTGTGTAAAAACTTTCCTCCCTACGCTTTTCTTTTGTGTTCAGATCATTATCCTTCAGAGGATTTTTGAGGAAAGCCTTGATTGGCTCCATCCATGAAGGCTCGCCTTCAATCACTGACTTCACTGCTCTTAACTTAACTTCTACCAAGTCAATACTGGGGCGAGGAAGGGTTTCCTGGATGACTGTTTGATAGTTGCCCAATCGCCCTGTACTGGCCAATTTTGCTAGCACATCAGCCCTTTCATTTTGACTTCTTGGAACATGTTCTATCCTGATCTCCTCTATCTCCATCATTAACCTATGTACCACTTCCAGGTACTTAGAAAGTTGTGGGTCCTTCACTTGATATTCGCCCTTTACTTGTTTAACAACCAGCTGTGAGTCGCCTTTAATGAATAATTTCTGGACGCCTAATTCAATGGCAAGCCTCAATCCGGCGATTAGTGTTTCGTATTCTGATTGGTTGTTGCTTGCCTTAAACTCAAATTTCAAAGATTGTTCAATGACCATCCTATCCGGGCTTTCAATAGTTATTCCTGCCCCGCATCCCGTGTCGTTGGAGGATCCATCAATGGACAGGACCCACTCTCCCTTAGTTTTCTCGCCTTCTGTGGGTGTTAATTTCGCCACAAAGTCGGTCAAACTTTGGATTGTAACTTGGCCCCTTGGCTCATACTGTATATCATATTCTGACAACTCGACTGACCAGCTGACCAACCGCCCTGACAAATCGGGTTTCTGGAGTACCTGCCTTAAGGGAACATCGGTTTTAACTCTGATGTGGAAACTTTGGAAGTATGGCCTAAGGCGCCTCGCTGTTTTCAGAATTGCCAAAGCCGCCTTTTCAATTTTTTGGTATCGCAATTCAGCACCTTGCAGAGTATGGCTCACGAAATATATAACCTTCTGCTTTTTCCCTTCTTCCTGAAGCAACACCGTACTCACCGCCTTATCCGTGACTGCCAAATAGAGCGTCAAAGGAACGCCTGGTGTGGGCTTCGATAGTACCGGCAGCGTTGCTAAAGATTCTTTTAATTTGATAAAAGCTTGTTCACATGCCTCGGTCCATTGAAACTTCGAGTTCTTTTTCAAACAAGTGAAGAACGGAGCCGCTTTGTCTCCCGCCATTGGCAAAAAACGTGCTAAGGCGGCCATGCGTCCCGTTAAACGTTGTACTTCTTTGACACTTGTTGGGCTTTTCATTTCCAAGATCTCCTTGCTTTTATCTGGATTTACTTCTATCCCCCTTGAAGTTAACATGAATCCCAGAAACTTTCCCCCTTGAATCCCAAATGAACATTTCTCAGGATTTAACTTCATTTGATATTTTCTTAGTTGGGCAAATGCTTCCTTGAGATCATCGCCATGGTCACCAGCCCTGGCGGACTTAATGATCATGTCATCCACATATACCTCCATATTCCTGCCAACTTGGCTTGAAAATTTTTTATCCATGAGACGTTGGTATGTAGCTCCCGCATTTTTCAAACCAAAAGGCATTGTTTTGTAACAATAATTCGCCTGATTAGTCATGAATACTGTACTTTCCTCGTCTGAAGGATGCATCATGATTTGATTATACCCATAATATGCATCCATGAGACTTAAAAGTTCATTTCCGGAAGCTCCATCCACCAACTTATCAACATTGGGAAGAGGGTACGAATCTTTGGGACACACTTTGTTCAAACTTGTGTAATCTGTGCACATTCGCCATTTCCCATTGGCCTTCTTGACCATCACTACATTGGCGAGCCAAGTTGGGTACTGCACCTCTCGAATGAATCGAGCCTTGATTAATTTCTCAGTTTCTGCTTGCACTGCCTTGTTCTTTTCATCACTCATTCTTCGCCTTGGCTGGATGACTGGTGTCGCCCCTGACCGTATGACCAGTTTATGAGTGATCACATTGGGGTCAATCCCTGGTACATCATTAATTGTCCATGCAAAGAGATCCAAATTGTTGCCCAAAAGGGTGGTCAATCTTTCCTCCTGCTCTTTTGTTAAACTGCTGCCAATCTTTAAAACTGTATCCTTGATTTGCGCCGGTTTGGTTTCTTCCAAAGGTTGTGGGCGGAAATCATCAGCATCGTCCCTTGGGTCTAAACTAAACCCTTCTTGCGGAAAAATTTCTGTGATACGGTGGCTTTCCTTGGCGGCCTTTCGCCCATAGAGCGTCACACTTCTTAGGTAACATTCTCTTGTTGCGTTCTGATCGACGCGTAGGATCCCGACCTTCCCATTGCAGGCTGGATACTTGACAGTTAAATGAGCGGTTGAAATGACAGCGCATAACTTGTTAAGGGTGTCCCGCCCCAAGAGGACATTGTAATTGGCTCTACACGCCAATACCAAATACTTCACTTGAAATTTCTTGACAAACTCTCCTTCACCAAAAGCTGTTGGTATTTCCACGTATCCCCGCACATTGACACGGTCCCCTGTAAATCCCACCAGGGTTCCTTTATATGGTTTCAAGTCTTACTCCTTTAACCCCAGGCGATCAAAGGCATCTCCATAAATGATATCCGCCGAAGATCCCTGATCTAAAAACACTTTTTTCGTCATGTAATTGTTAACCCTGATTGTTACTACAATCGGGTCATTGTCATGAGGAATAACATGTGCAAAATCTTGAGGGGTGAATATAATGGGAAAGTGATTTAACCAACATTCGCCCTCGTATGCCTCATGCACGGAATGTACTGACGCCACATAACGCTTTCTGGCCTTGCTAGAAATCGCGCCCCCTCCAAATCCTCCTGCAATGGATGAGCATTCCCCAACAGGATCGCCCAACTCTTCAACTATCTCCTTCCCTTTTCCTTTGTCCCCTTGAGTTACCTTAGTGGCTTCTGGAGTTGCTGCCTCTTTAACAAAATTTGCCAGATGGCCAGCCTTGATCAGCCGATCAATCTCCCGCCGCAAGTTCCAACAATTATCGGTGGTGTGCCCCAACGTTTTGTGGTACTCACACCATCTGTTTGTATCCACATTGGTTGGTGGTCGCCGAGGCGGCGATGGATATTGCACAACATTTGTCTGTCCAACTGCTTTCAAGATGGTGCTTAGGGGAGCATTCAACTT
This sequence comes from Lotus japonicus, assembly GCF_012489685.1. Classification (NCBI taxonomy): domain Eukaryota; kingdom Viridiplantae; phylum Streptophyta; class Magnoliopsida; order Fabales; family Fabaceae; genus Lotus; species Lotus japonicus. Next base: position 31,181,298 of record NC_080042.1, on the reverse strand, counting down.
AGTGAGTGGGACTAGAGTGGGCGAGGCACCATGTTGACCAGTCGAGGCTGTGGTGGTACCTAGGGGATTTCTGTGCCATGTATTTTGGAAACCGGGTTTGGAATTCTGATATGGTCCAGGTCTTGGCATACGCGGAGTTTGAGCTATCCTTGTTTCCTTTCCAGCCTTGGGTTTCTCCTGCGGAACACCGCCAGGTTGGGCATGTTTTCGCCCCTCCTCCCTCTCTTGCTTTTTCTTATCGTCTTGCTCAATTAAGATGAATTCCTGAACGCGAGCGCGAAGATCCATCATGTCTCTCGCTGGTCGCCTTGTTAAATCTCGGTTCAAATCCCCTGCCCTAAGGCCATTTTTGAAAGACGCCAGGCATACATCCGGGTTATCCTCCTCCAGTTGAACAGCCATCTTACTGAAGCGCGCCATGTAGGTTTTTTGCTTCTCCCCTGGCTACTGATGTATGCTGATGAGATCAAACATGGTTGCTTTTGTAGTTTTGTTGGCGGAGAATTGAGTTAGGAATTTAGTAGACAGATCGGTAAAATTGTCAATGGAGAAGGGCGGTTGTCTAATGAACCACTCCATCGCCATTCCCTTGAATGTTGAAGGCAATAATCTGCACTTCACCGCGTCTGTTGCCCCACCAATCACCATCTTGGTGTTAAAATATCTCAAATGTTCCATGGGATCAGAGTCGCCAGAAAAGGCGTCTAATGCCATCGTTTGCAAGTGCTTTGGTATGTCCACCTTGGTGATGGCTGGAACAAAAGGTTGAAATTCGACGACGTCCTCAACCTCAAGGCGTTGTCCTTGTTTAAAATCTTGCCTCTGAGTTAAATATTCTACCTGGGCTTGCAACTGCTCGTTTTGGGTTTGTACCTTTTGCAAAGTAAGTAAGTTGCCCTCACCTCGAGTTGTTCGAGTCTCGCGGTGTAGGTCTCCCTCACAAGCTTGTTCAATCAATCCCAAAGTTTCCACAATTGAACCTTTGAGCAAACAAAGCAATAATGAATTAACACAAGTCGATACAGTCGAAACAATCCTAACTAATGTTCGACAAAGCTCAAGAAGCTTCAGAGTACAACATTTAGGCACGAATGGAAGGGCTTCCCCCGAATGGATGAGTTTTGACTCGATTCAAGTTTTGTACAAAAACACTTTATTCGCTAAAACGTGCATAACTCGAGCTACAAAACTCGGAATGACACGAAACCGGCGCCAAAATTTCGACAATTGAAAGAGCTACACAATGGCTCAGGTCATAGAGGCCCAAAAATTATTTTTGGACACGGTACCCAAGCAAATAGGTTTCGGCCACTATGGAAAATAGGGTTTTCGAACTTTTTCTTCGATCTAAATCAATTCCTAGGTATTCTTAGGCGATATCTAGGCCAGGGAAACTCTCAGAAAAATTATCGGGTCGAAAACTGTCGCAGGGGTATTTTGGTCAATATTTTTAGCTCAGAAACTCAAAATCAGAATTTCGAAAAACAAATTAGATGGGGTCGATCCTAACGAAATTTATAACAACTAATCCTACTGAAGCTAAGCTCAGTCGAGAGTTTTTGATCAAAAAAGCGGAACCTCAGCATAAAAATGGGTTTTTGAGCAGAATTGAAACTCGGCGGCAATTCGGCGAGATTCAGCAGAAAACAACCGGATATTCATGCTCTAGAGCACGTAGGCAATAAGTTTAGACACTGAAATCAACTTATTTGGACAGTTTTACAAAAAGCTCAAAACTTTGAGCATAGAAAGACATAGAGAAAAGCGACAGAATTTACGATCAGAGGTAGGGAAAAGCATCAGTACCTCGAGGTCTACGCGTAGCAACGAACGGAACGACGATCGGTCAAGAATTGGAAAAATCACTTTTCCTCCTTTTTCCTCTCCAATGCCTCGGCCGTGTGTGTGTGTTGTGAAGCTTTTGTTTTTTTTTTTTCATTTTTCAAAGTATATATAGGAAATTGAAAACGTGAGAAAATGATTATTTCGCGATTCCGATTTTTCCTACTGATTCCTACGTATTTTAGACATGATATTCTTCCCGCTGAATCTTCTAATTCTCCAAAGAAATATCAGTATGATTTTTGGTTTTCGAGGCTTGTTTTTAATGTTTACCGGCTTAAAAATGCACTTTATGCACTTTATGCTTTTGACCTCGGATGCAGAAACTTCCTTCTGAAGAAAGATTCGGAACGTCGATTAGAGTGGGCGTATGCGTATGAAATCTTTATTTGAAGCTCCGAATAGAAAAAGTCTTCATCGTCCGTTGATTTTAGGGTTTCTGAACTATCAGGGTTTCGGTTTCGGCAAACTTCCGAGTGTTGGAAATTGACGTTCGTACATTCCAGGGTTTCGTATCGAAACGCTTGTCATGGAAATGAATAAGAGAAATTCTGACATTCCTCTGAATATTTTTTTTTGGAATTAGTTCCTATAGTGCTTTAAGGGTAAATTAATTGTTTACTAACGTTCTTGACCTAGGTTTAAGCGAATACTAATCGTGTTATAACTTTTATCGACTTTGATACAATCCTTAGCTTTTTCCTGAACTTTCTCCTTCACAAATTTATCCCATTCAATAAGCACTTGTTCAGGTTTTCCTTCACGTTACATCAAATTAATCGTGAAAAGAAATTTCATTCGATTTATTCCAAACTTAAAAACTTGGGTCTCACATTACTACCCTCCAAAAAGAAAGTTTCGTCCTCGAAACTTAAGGTTCAGCAAAAAGTTCCGGATATTATTCCTTGATCTTTTTCCTCTCACTCCCATATAGCATCGTCCGTGTCTTTGTTCCAAATAACTTTCACTACAGCACTCTGCTTTCCTCTCGATTGTTTCACTTTCTAGCCCTAATGTTGTCCAACGGCGTCTCCAAAGACATATCATCTTTCAGCTCTATGTTGTCCAGCGTGACCACTTGCATTTAGTCTACGTTGGAAATAATATTTGTTGGCATTCCGTGCATTCGCACAACCTTAACCACTTACTCCTTTGCTTTTGTTCGTCCAAAATTCTGATTAGAAACTCGGTACATCTCCATGTTCTGGAGTGAATGCTCAACTTGTCCTCGTGATGTTCACTCATGATCCAAAACTCAACTCGATCGCTTGATAACTCCTAGACGAACTATTGCCTTGGAATCTACTAGTCCCTAAACGTCACTTCGAACTTCGTAACTATCCTCATTCGTACCCTGAAATCAATCTTCTACTTAATCACCATTTAAATTAAAACTTGACTTGAGTCTTAACACCTTGTTCATCGCTAGACTTATTCCCTTTAACATCAATTCACAAACAACTGATAAGCTAATCATCATCTTAATATCTAACAATCCTTCATTGTCGTTTCCTTCCTTAAAACTTTCCTCACTCAGACCAATTTACACTTACTGAAATCCCTAACGCTTCGCATAAATCGAGACTTATCCTCTAGAAGATCAAATCATAACTATACCTCAAGGGTCTTAACTAGTCATTTTATCATCCGATCCTTCAACTTTATAAGGTTTAACTACAATCGTAAATGCTAACACCACTAAATCTCTTATTCGTACATGATTTTCAACTCCCGAAGTCAACCTTAACCCTAGGATTCTCATTCAACTTAGCAAAATTCACTTGCTAACTCTAGCATGCATCACCGAAATCCATAACAAAGTTCCATTCACTCTTAAACTCTAAGAAATTTGTCCACATATAACAACCTCAAGTATTCATCTTAATACTAACACTTTATTTCTGTAACTAGATCATCCTCCATTCAATCCAATACTTAGCCTTTCGATCAAAACCTGACAAGACTTCATGTCTCACGCGTTCGTGATCAAATCGATTGGCTTAAAATCTAAACCTTTATCTAGTTTGCATCGGTAATGTCCTTTAACACTTCAACACTTTTCAAGTGAAAATTCATCTCTTAAAACTACAACTCCTTCGCAAGGAAATCAAATACTTAACACAAATTTTTCCCCCAAACCCGACTAATCCTCGATCAATCAAGTTAATCCTACCAGTCCTTCTATCAAAGTCCATTGTCAGCTGTGATCCCGTATATCACCCCCTCAATGGTAAGTTGTTCAGGCCTAATACATCGAAGGTGGAAATTTATAAAAACCCACTGGAACAGTCAATGTGTTCCTATCGTCCAGTAGTCACAAATATCCTGATATTAAGTCCTTAAGGATTCCGCTACGAAACTACACGCCCTCGGCATAACCCATATATTACCCATAAGGAATCTATACGAGGTTCACTCTTAGTTCTAGCTTCCACTTAAACGCATCGGTATAAAACAACTCACTAAGCTTAGCGTGTTATTCCAAACCTCGTGTAACTTCTATAGTTAAAACACGAGCAACAATCAGATAAAGTCCTAATAGGGGTAATAACTATAAAGTCAAAGATCGACAGTAAAGGCAAGTTAGGTGTGTTGTACACACTACGAGAGTAACAAGGTATGTCATACTAGAAATCAGAAAGATTATTTAAAAGGTTACCTTCGTTCTTGCGCTCACCCCCAGCTAACCCCTCAGCTCCTTCACCGTTCATGAGGTAAACTCTCCCCCTTGTAGCTGAACGCTTTCCTTTCACAGCATTAATAGTTGGCTCCACCTTGGGTGCTCTACAATCGACGGCCAAATGCCCTGGCTGGTTGCAATTGAAACATCGAGGCCCTTGGTTCAGACATGCATTAGCGTAGTGTCCATTCTTTCCACACCTGAAACATGTCACCTCTGGGTGTGCTGATTGGCTCCCTGCCCCTGGAGTGGCAGTAGTCAAAGGCTTATAAGATCTTGGGGTAAAACTTCTCCCCTCCGGATGCTGATACGGCCTCCTCTGTTGGAATTTACCTTTTCCTTGGTAGTTCTGAGAACCTGACCTTACCGGTCCTCCAATTCCAGCACGATTCAACCTCTTGTTCTTCATCAGCTCAATCTCTGTGGCCTTCTCAACCAATGATTGGAAACGCATAATTCCCAATGGCCTCACAGAGTCCTCGATATCTGGCCTCAGTCCATTGACGAAACGCTTACACATGTAGCGCTCATCAACATGATCGTTGAAGAATTGGAAATGCTTGGCCAAAGACTCCAGTTTTGAAGCATACTCAGGTATAGACATGCTTCCTTGACGAAGTGTCAGAAATTGTGCCTCTCGCTCATCCCGAGCACTAGTTGGAAAATACTTTTCCAGGAATGCAGTTCGAAAGGAATTCCAGTTAATCTCCTCGTTATTGGCTTCCATAATTCCCCTGGTGCCTCTCCACCAGTACTCAGCATCACCAAGTAGCAGATAAGTAGCCATGCCAACCTTGGCACCTTCAGCAGTCTGCAGTACACCGAAAATCTTCTCAATCTCTTGGATCCAAAGATCCGCTTTATCAGGATCAGTTCCACCCGAGAACTTAGGAGGATCTTGTCTCCTGAAATCATTTAATCCCTTATTCTGATCCAGAGTTATTTCCCTCTGACGCTGATGTTGATCACGTGCTTCCTCAGCCGCACGTCTCAAAGCATTTTCATTTGCTTGGGCAGTCACAACTTGGGCCATAGTGGCCATCATCTCAGCTAGTTGGTTAGTGTTCACCATGTTCTGTTAAGTCAAACAAACAGTTAGTACTCATCATAAGATAGCATCTAACATAACTATACAATATGATTAAGCAATAACTTCAATCAATTCTAAGCGAAAAATCGCTTGCAGACAATCAATTTTTACTCTTTGCAGAGTCACACAACCTAGCACAGAAGACCTATTTCCCAAAGACTCCCGAAAGACTCGACAAGCTCTGATACCACAATGTAACACCCCGATTTCCGAGTGTCACTTTAGTAACTCAAAAATAAAATAAAGCGGAAAAGCAGGTATATTTTTTTTTTCGATATTTGTTTTAAGTAAATAAAAGACTTGACGAATTAAAGACTCAACCCAATCGCGATTAACAGCGACTAATATACAGTATAAGTACAGCCCTCGCTGCAACTAAAAACATCGTCACGATAGTCCTCAAGTGACGGAAAGTAACATCAAATAACTGAAAGTAGTGCCCGCAGGCAAATAAGTGTGACTCATAAATAGAGTCATAAGTTTTATAAATACAGTCCTCCGAAGAGTAAGTCAGCCCAAAACGGCTTCCAAAAGAAAGACTTCTACGTCCGACAAACTCCCTGTGATCCTCATGGAAGAGAACCACACAAAAAGCTAATAGTCGGGGACCTACCCTGCCCCAAAATAAGAAATGACAGTCAGAGCTATGACAACGACACCCGATGTACTACACCCCTAACATCGACCCTCATCTGATCCTGCATGAAGTCCGGGTCCACGTCGAAGGCTCAGTAGTAGTCATTTCGCTCCGGGTCCTCCCCGAACGACGAACCATCTCGAATCGGCTGTTGAACGTCTGGCAGCAGGCCGACCGCCCAAACACAAACATGAACACAAAGCCAAGGCGCGAGGGTCAACTCACAGAATATAATAAATAATACAAGCAACATGTGAAGAATAAGGGGGGTATATATATATATGTTGTATATATACGTATAACTTACGTATTGCCTACCCTAAGGTATATACATAACATTTATCAACATCAAATCATCAAGATATATAACGATGTTTATCATCATCAAATCACAAATAACAATTGGATCTCCAACCCATCAACAAATATAGTTAGGTGCATGGCGTGCCAATGCAATGTCATGCTCAAAATATGATCCGGATAAAATGTCACCATCTCGATGGATGGGACGAGCCAAGCATCTCGCTCCGCTAAAGCATCTCGCTCGTATGAAGCATCTCGCTTCTGTAAAGCATCTCGCTTTTATAAAGCATCTCGCTCCAATGAAGCATCTCGCTCCGATGAAGTTCGATCTGAGATCGTCCTTCGGAAAGCAGCACACTTTCCAAGAAATGTATGCATGAATGCAATATGGTTAGCCAAACAACGAAACGTCCTCACCAAGGTACGCGTGTCTAGCTAGAGTACATTGTCTCTACAATACCCTGAGGTAAACAAAGAAGTGCTAGTCGCACTTGGTAACTTTCCTAGTCACTTTGGCTCACCGTCTCGATGGCCAACCAAACTGCTCCACGAGCAAAAGAATGCATCTCGCACTCAGTGACCTTTCAAGTTACCCTGGCTCACCATCTCGATGGCCAAACAACTGATCAACGATTAGAGAGAATGCTGCTCGCATTCAGTGACCTCTCGTCACAATGGCTCATCTTCTTGATGACCGAACCAAATGCTCAAGGAGCAAGGAGTGTCATCCGCACTCAGTGACTGTCCCAGTCACAACGCTAGGATCGCCGACACTTCCCGTTTTCAAACTTATTTCAGATCCTAAGTCTTTTCCAAGAAATTGTTATTACTATTTGAATATGTTCTATCTTTGGTTAATGCATTATGAATTTCATTTATGAAGTCAAGTTTCGTTTCTCTTTGTTCCAAAACTCTATAAGTAAAAAGATCCCAATAAACCCAAGTAATTTCCCGGGAAGGTCTCGATCCTAAAATGACTATGGCTTAGACCTCCGGTCAAAGCCTGCCTAACATTTCCCAAACCTCGTCATTAGCATGGCATAACATCACGTTTTCCCACACTCCGAAATCATATAATCATGTACTATCTCAAATCAGTACAATTCAATAGAGCATATGCAAAACATCATAAACTCAGCAGAAATAATGGCATATAGCTCAGTTCAATAACAATATCAATATAATATCCAACATTCAAGCAATATTCAAGTCGAATTCATCGACGCCTATAAAGCAATAGCTAGTAAGTAAGTTGCCCTCACCTCGAGTTGTTCCAGTCTCGCGGTGTAGGTCTCCCTCACAAGCTTGTTCAATCAATCCCAAAGTTTCCACAATTGAACCTTTGAGCAAACAAAGCAATAATGAATTAACACAAGTCGATACAGTCGAAACAATCCTAACTAATGTTCGACAAAGCTCAAGAAGCTTCAGAGTACAACATTTAGGCACGAATGGAAGGGCTTCCCCCGAATGGATGAGTTTTGACTCGATTCAAGTTTTGTACAAAAACACTTTATTCGCTAAAACGTGCATAACTCGAGCTACAAAACTCGGAATGACACGAAACCGGCGCCAAAATTTCGACAATTGAAAGAGCTACACAATGGCTCAGGTCATAGAGGCCCAAAAATTATTTTTGGACACGGTACCCAAGCAAATAGGTTTCGGCCACTATGGAAAATAGGGTTTTCGAACTTTTTCTTCGATCTAAATCAATTCCTAGGTATTCTTAGGCGATATCTAGGCCAGGGAAACTCTCAGAAAAATTATCGGGTCGAAAACTGTCGCAGGGGTATTTTGGTCAATATTTTTAGCTCAGAAACTCAAAATCAGAATTTCGAAAAACAAATTAGATGGGGTCGATCCTAACGACATTTATAACAACTAATCCTACTGAAGCTAAGCTCAGTCGAGAGTTTTTGATCAAAAAAGCGGAACCTCAGCATAAAAATGGGTTTTTGAGCAGAATTGAAACTCGGCGGCAATTCGGCGAGATTCAGCAGAAAACAACCGGATATTCATGCTCTAGAGCACGTAGGCAATAAGTTTAGACACTGAAATCAACTTATTTGGACAGTTTTACAAAAAGCTCAAAACTTTGAGCACAGAAAGACATAGAGAAAAGCGACAGAATTTACGATCAGAGGTAGGGAAAAGCATCAGTACCTCGAGGTCTACGCGTAGCAACGAACGGAACGACGATCGGTCAAGAATTGGAAAAATCACTTTTCCTCCTTTTTCCTCTCCAATGCCTCGGCCGTGTGTGTGTGTTGTGAAGCTTTTGTTTTTTTTTTTTTCATTTTTCAAAGTATATATAGGAAATTGAAAACGTGAGAAAATGATTATTTCGCGATTCCGATTTTTCCTACTGATTCCTACGTATTTTAGACATGATATTCTTCCCGCTGAATCTTCTAATTCTCCAAAGAAATATCAGTATGATTTTTGGTTTTCGAGGCTTGTTTTTAATGTTTACCGGCTTAAAAATGCACTTTATGCACTTTCTGCTTTTGACCTCGGATGCAGAAACTTCCTTCTGAAGAAAGATTCGGAACGTCGATTAGAGTGGGTGTACGCGAATGAAATCTTTATTTGAAGCTCCGAATAGAAAAAGTCTTCATCGTCCGTTGATTTTAGGGTTTCTGAACTATCAGGGTTTCGGTTTCGGCAAACTTCCGAGTGTTGGAAATTGACGTTCGTACATTCTAGGGTTTCGTATCGAAACGCTTGTCATGGAAATGAATAAGAGAAATTCTGACATTCCTCTGAATATTTTTTTTTTGGAATTAGTTCCTATAGTGCTTTAAGGGTAAATTAATTGTTTACTAACGTTCTTGACCTAGGTTTAAGCGAATACTAATCGTGTTATAACTTTTATCGACTTTGATACAATCCTTAGCTTTTTCCTGAACTTTCTCCTTCACAAATTTATCCCATTCAATAAGCACTTGTTCAGGTTTTCCTTCACGTTACATCAAATTAATCGTGAAAAGAAATTTCATTCGATTTATTCCAAACTTAAAAACTTGGGTCTCACAACTGCCGCCGCATCCGCCCTGACGACCACCACCTCTCCGGCGATGATCACGGCGGCCCACACCGCTTGAACGGGTCTCCATGAATCGTAACTCTCTCCTTCTACATCACTGGTAGATCTAGGTTAGAGCCACAGACGGCGCCAATGTTCTGTCCTAAGATAAGCTTACGTGAAAAGAGGAATGAAGAGCTAACCCTAGCAGAGCACAAAAGTAGTAAAGATGTAATAGAAAGGGAATATTCTCATTAATTGTTCAAAAGTCTGCAGTACAAGGTGATGACCTTCCCTTTTATAGAGGGTTGGTCATGATGTGGACCTTTCCTACATTTGGGCCTGACAACTAGGGCCCAAATCTCTATGCATATAAGACAAATCCAGAAGAATCTTCCAGCTGGCTTGTGGGTCCGTCTAAAGAGAAGGGCGAGGGTCATCAGTTTTTTACCTGCCAGGTCTTCCTTTGACTGGTTGACTCTTTGTTTGGGCGGGCATGGAAGTCTTTATGCCCCGCCCAGTCCACCTACCTTAAAGCCAAGGCTTTCAGAATCTTAGCCTCCAATTATCTGGACATTCAAGACCATCCACTGTTTGAACAAATTGAAGAGCTATTGGAAAAAATAGATGTAACTCCAGCAGTAGTGGCAGAGAAGATAATAAGAGATAAGAATCCTGATCTTGCTTTGGATGAGCTGTTGAAATTCCTCAAAGAGAAAGAGATGGAAATGGAAAAGGAAGCAGAAAAGCCAGATCTTGACAATTAAGATTGTGGTGGCATGCTATTTTATTTTATTTTGAACTGCAAAAATCATGTGTTTTTTTAAGTGATTCGGGGAATTTTGAAATGGATCCAACCTTTGTGGTAAAAGAATTGATTTTACTTAGAGGTTTTGAGAAAAAAAATTGTCTAATGCTATCATTCTGGCTATGAGTTTCACATTCTTCTCAGGTTTGATGGTGATATTTTCACAAAAAGAAGAAGCTATTGAATTAGAGTTTTTATGGAAAACGAAGTTTCAAAGAACGATAGAAAAAAAAAACACGTGAAAGAAAACTTGTTGGATGATTACCCTAGTTAAATGAGTATTTATAATTTCAAAGTTTGACTTTTTTTTATGTCTATAAAATAGAGACTTGAGTTTTAATGAAAAAATATCAACTTAGTATATATTCTCTAATAGGTTTGAGTTCAATTTGTCGGTTTTGATATCAAAAATAATAAACTAAATAAAAATCACTTTATTGGACATTGATATAAATTAGACATTTAAAAAAAATGGCAGGGGTGAAGCAATCACTACAAAAAAAAACTGTGCAAATTGTGGTGGCTATTATTGCAATTTGCGGCGGTTTCAACCGCTACAATATACATTAATGGCGGTTTTTGTAGACGACGTAATTCTGCTCGCCATTCTTTACATAATGGCGGTTTTGGGAAACCTCCGTTGCATCCGCCATAACTCACTACGTGAACTAGCGGCGGGTGAACGGCCGAAATACGCAGTTTGTAATGTCGGTTTAAACCGCCGAAATTTACAGTTTGTATAAAACGGCGGTTCAACCGCCACAATTTGCACAGTTTTTTTTAATTGAATACACATTGGATAAACTAGATACGTAAGAAGCAAGAATAGGCTTTGTTTAATGGAGGAATTTACGGTGCACAATTGAATGCTTGTGTAAAGTTACACAAGCTACTTTTGACCTGTAATAGCAGGTTTTTCCGGTTTAAAAAAAAAATAAAAAATACAGATTTATTAATTACAATAATTAACCTGTGATAATTTTAATTAAATTAAAAAATAAAATAAAAAACATAATATATCTTAATCATTTTTAATTAATCCTTAATCTTATCATCATCCACCCAAACATTATCTTCATCATTCATTTTCTTCCAAATCTGTCATCTTCATCCATTTTCTTCATCACCATATTAAACCCACTGAACCCAAACTCACCCAGAACCCATTTACCACCACCGCTCCAAAACCCATGATTCTCTTCTTCTTCTTTTTCATCATCATCATCATCAACACTCTTCTTCTCCTTCTTCGACGTGTTCTTCCATGCCCAAACCTTCTCTTCCAGATTTAAACAAACCCAACTCAGATTTAACACCAAATTTAAATCTGGGTTTGTTCGAAGGTTTTAGATCTGGAAGCTTGAAGCTTTTCTTTCAGATCTGAAGAAGAATAAGTAGCCATGTCAATTTTCCCCCTTTCCTCTTTCTCTCTGTCTATAATCATCTCCCTTTACAGTTACAGAAAAAAAAAAAAAAAGTTTTTCCTTCTCCCACTCACTCACCCGTCCAACCCACCTCTACAAAACGCAATAAAACCCATCCCACTCACTCACCCATCTATTTTCAGGAAACATTTTCATAAAGGGTGAGAAGAAAAACACAGAAAACAACAACCCATAAGAAAAACACATAAGGGGTTAGTTCTATGGTTGGCACATATATGAAATTCCACAGTGGTTGTGAGTGAGGGCGGAGATTTTTGATCTATATGCTTCTTCTCAGGGTTGCGATTGGGGGTTGGGTTGGGGATTTTGGTGGTTTGGGGTGATGGGTTATGGGGATGAGGTTCTGGGCGGGGGTGGGTTCGATGGTCTGGGGATGTGGTTCTGGGTGGGTTGGCGGGGTTCGAGTGGGGGTGGGTTGCGATTGGGAGTTGGGTTGGAGATTTTGGTGGTTAGGGGCCATGGGTTCTGGGTGGGGGTGGGTTGATTGGGTTCTGTGTTTCTGGGACGGGTTTCTGGGTGGTGTAGGGGTGGGTTTCTCCGATTGGATCTGCCAGGACGTGCTTCTTCCATGGGTTTTGGGGGTTGTGACAGGGATGAAAGGGAGTGAGTTCTGGGTTTGAAAGTTTTTGGGTTGAGGCTTGGATGAGGGGTGGGTTCTGGGTTTATGGGTGAGGGTGAGGCCTTGGCTTGGTGATTCAATTTTGGAATAATAGCAAATGGGTTCCAGGTTGTTCTAGAATAATGAAGATGATAATCAATAATTTGTTTATTTTCAGTTTTTTCTGTTGTGGGAGAATAAAGATGAAGAAACAGTGATATAATTGATGGTGAATAAATTTAATTAAGGATAATTTTTTTTTGAAATTAATTAAAAATAAATGTTTAATTAAGAAAATATGTTTTTTGATTTTTTTTTAAAACCTGTTATAGTGGGTCAAAAGGCCAATGTGCAACCTTGCACCACTTTTTACTTGTGTAGGTTAAATTTTTCCTTGTTTAATTGTAGATAACTAAAAAATTTCAAATAACTCACCATACAAAGTTTTGTTTATTTCTACCAATAGAAGTCTTAAAGCCACTTAAATGTTTTACATATGATTTGGGGATAAGTCTCACACTCTCACTACACCATACTACCTGGAAATCTAAATTTAACTACAAATTAATTCTCTTAGAGCATCTCCAATATTAGTTCTTAATTCTTAGTTCTTAGCACTATTCATGTGGGCCTGTATTGCCACATGTGCTTAAGCAACTCTCAAGCAATTGTGTTTCAACCATGAGTTCTTAGTTTTTAGTTCTTAGCACTATTCATTTGGTCTCACCAACCATATTATTTATACTTTTTTATTTTCATAAAGTAATAAAACAAAACTCATAAAGTGATAAAGTAATTTGGATGAGAGAAAAAAAATATTTTTTTATGCTAATATCTCAAAAAGTAAAACTCCTTATATAAGAACATAGTTCTTATTTTTAAGAACTAAGAACTCCACGTCATCTCCTCCAATGGTTAAGAACTCAGTTCTTAGTTCTTAGCTAAAACATAAGAACTAAGAACCTTGCATTGTACATGCTCTTACTTACCCTGCAGCAACACAACTACAAGCTGTCAATGAAAGTGAAATTAACCTCTCAAGAAGCATAAATACCAGTGTCTCTTGAATATGAAAGGAGAAGGAGTTGTTTCATAAGAGAATATGCAACTATCATTATTCTCTGCATCACTCATTAGAATGAAAGACAAGATTGGATTTGGAAAATTAAAGAATAGATAACGCTTGAACTAGAACCACTTAGGTTCTTGAAAGCTAAGTGAATCACACTCATACTAACTAACTAAATTTAATAAACCAACAAAGAGTTACTTACATCAATGCTTCGAGAAAGCTGCAATCAAAGGAAGAAATACAAAGTAATTGATCAACTTTAGGTGAAAAACAATATATACCTGCAACATTTTGACTTCTTATGGTCTCTCTAACTGATCTTGAAGGAGCAAACATTACAGGTAGTTCTCGAGAGAGCCAACAAGATGAGTTCTTTGCTATTGCAGCTCGAATCCTTCAACAGGTAGTGTCTCCGTAGTGCGCTTCCCTTCATCATAACAGCTTCTAACACCTACAAACACAACCAGGAACGTGATAAAGCAGAAGCTTCTTTCACTCAAATTACACCAACAAGATTTGAAAGAGGGAAAAAAATACCAATGGGATTAACATTGCCCCAGTAGGTCTCAGCTATGGCAAGTATCTATTCAAACCTACCTATTCATTAACATAAACTAGTTAATGCATAATTTGACAATAACTACAGTTATGGAAAGCCAAGAAGGGAACCCCTCTATGCCAAGCACCTACAATAGTACCTGAACCAAACGATATTAAATAGGCCCAACAATTCGCAACCTTTGAATCTATAAATACAAGAGTAAGCAAAGATCCAATTAAATAGACATTTATGTAATGGCAGATGAAAAACTATTACCTTGTCAAATTAGACATTAACTACAGTTATTCTACTACACATTTGATAGGCATACAAATTTTAAGTAGAAGCCGAACACACGGTCCCCTTGAAAGGTTAGAAAAGTACAAAGAGGCAGTAAGTAAGTTGCAGCTGGTCAAGTTCCACACCTGTCTATTCTTATTTTTCTTCTTCCCCTAGGGAAAATCTTATATATGGACCATTTAACATAAAGAACCAGCATAGACCCCATCAGAACTTTCCCATAATCCAATATACCTGAATCACAGAATGAGCATCCTTAAGAAAAAACATTATGGATTCGTGATTAGAGATTATTGTGGTGTTATCCAGCAATATAGTAATACTTGGCCTTTTCAACTGCATAAGGAAAAAAATGCATAATGAATAAAGTCAGTCCTCTATGATTACTCAGATATGAAGCGGATATATAAATTAAAGAGGGCCTGCATAGGGAGACAACAGTGTACCTAATGCCCAATTTTCTGGTCTCTTCAAATGATCAGACTTGTAATAATTGCAGCTAATAAGTTGGCAACAAGAGACCTATATTTAGATGCAGTCAAATACAAGAAGGCTTCAGACACCGGTTTTGCAACCAAGTAAATACGAAGCTGAAGATGCATTCTTTCTTTCAAACACCATAAAAAATCATTTCAATTATCAAAAACCAAACAACACAAGGAAAGCTCGATCATGCTTACACAAACAACACAAGTTCCGGTAGGTGCAGCGTCATCTTCATATAGCGAACGTTATGGTGATAAATGAGTAAGTGTTAGGAACCCTAACAGTGGACCTTGAAAATAAATGCAAGAAATAAAATGAACAGATTGTTTATTTGATGGGCAAATGGAAATACAGAGAGGGAATGGTATCCCAAATCTGACACAGAGCCTAGCTCCTATAGGAAGCTTAGAGCTTCCTACTCATCTCTACAACTCAATGATCCAAAGATGACCTCTCAACCTCTCCATTCCCTTCTTATATAATGGCCTATTACAATCATATTCCTCTCTCTATTCTGTTAGGTAGTTGCTAGTAATCCCCACTTTGCCCCTTCCAGAATACACTATCCATATTCCTTGGTTGAATGATGGATCAAAGGCTCATAAGTGCCATTTGGGCCTGCTTGGAAATCCCAGGGTCTAACAATACCACCTGCTGAAAGATCAACCTTGTCCTCAAGGTTGAAAACAGGGAATTGGCTTCTGATGTTAAGAGTGTCCTTCCATGTTGGTTCATCCGCAGGTTTGCCTTGCCATTGGATCCAGACCTGAGGAAGTGTAGATTCCTGTCTGGTAGTGAAGCGACTAGTAATTACTGAAAAAGGATGCACACTAGCCACTTCTTCTCCTGTCAAGTGATCTAGAAGTTGTAGTTCCACAGAATTGTTTCCAACTACTTCTTTAAGCAATGAGGCATGGAAAACAGGGTGCACGCGGCCTCCTTCAGGTAATTGTAATCTATAAGCCACCGCGCCAATCCTTTGAATTATAGGATAAGGGCCATAGTAGGGAGCAGTCAGCTGGGGACAATCACGGGTCACAACTGAATTTTCTCTAAGACCCCTGAGCTTGATGAAGACCCATTCAAATCCCTCAAAAACAAAAACAGAATCGAAAGATAGTTGGCACACAACCCTCATTTCAGTCACCTCATCAGAATACCAGCCACTGCAATGAACAATTCTGCCACAAAAACACAAGTGATCAATACAGCTTCTACCCGGATCCCATAGTTGCAACCGGAAAGAGTACCATATGCATAATGTGTTGGGCGAACTTTCTTCATCATGGGGACAAATCCAGTTTATGCAAAGTGGTTGAAGTAGCATTGAACCACCATCTACTGCTTCCATTACGCTCCCCGTGGATGATATCTCAGTTACCTCACAAGGGATTGAATGGTGAGAAACACGAGTATTCCAGAAAAATTCCACATCCTTAAGGGACACACCATCATGCTTTTCCATCTTCAAGGTATCCATTGGAAAAGGCGGAAGAACAATCTCAGTTATATGATCTTCTAAACATATTGTGAAGTAGTCTCCCTTCAATACCAACCCATTATCTATTGGTGAAAAATCAATGACTAGAGTCACAATCTGATATTCTGTGGTTCTTCTTTCCTTACCACAAGGCTGCACCCTCAGCTGTTCTTGACAGAACTCAGTTGCTAAAACTGGTGATGAAAACAAACTAGCGATTGCACAACAAACACTATACACCACCAAATTTTTCATGAAAAATCTTTCTGTCCTTAAAGATAGTTCACCACCAGCCTCCATGACTTGTGTGTCTTTGATAGGAGCACAAGTATGAATCGCGACAAACTCAAGTGGCTGAAGTGCAGAGAATGGAGAAGGGTCCAAGAAGTCCTTGTTGAAAGTGCCAAAGATGAAAGGATCTGTTGCTGGTTTCCCTGGCGGAACATGAAGACGTCGATCGGCGAAGAAAGAGAAATGCAGGTTATCATAGGTCTTCTCATAAACCCTTTCATCTACAGCAATGGAAACAAGGAGATGCGAATGCAACACAAAGTCTGAATCAACAACCTTCACGATAGGTGTTCCCTCCTTGTCGAAATCAGAGAAACCATTGTCGATGGTACCAAAATTGAAAGCCTCAACCTTTGGTTTCCACTCCGGAAATTCGAGTTCTTGGTCAGCAAAGAACGAGAGAGATGAAGCTTGCATCGTGTGTGAATCACAAATTGATGAAAGAGAAGTCGAATCAAGAGTAGCGGCATCAAGGTATGGCGGTGAGGATGAATCTACAGCGACCACGCCTTCAATCTCAACACTTGATTCTTGCACCATATCCATGTCCACCGAATCAGAAATTGGCGAAGAAAAAGATGTATCAGCCTCAAATTCCGTCGGTGAAGATGGTGAAGCCAGTGAAGATGATGAAGGAGTCAAGAATCCTTCATTGAATTCAGCACTTGTTGCTTGAACTTTGAATCCTTCATTGAATTCAGCACTTGTTGCTTGAACTATGGGGAAACCAGAGATTAACGCAGGAGTAAAAGACTCTGTTTTCCCTTCATGGTTATGCCCGTGTGTCTTCATTGCCATTTGGGCCCAATCCTTTGCTTGGCCCACTTCCACCAGTTTGAAAGTTGGGCTTGGCCCATGAGAAAGGTGAGTCCCAGCTTTGATTTGCTCCTGACGTTCCAAACCTCTAGCATTGAAATGTTGTGAGCCTCCAACAGCTGCGTCCTCTCGCGCCTCCGCCGCCGGTGCGCCGTGGGCCTCTAATCTCGCCGCCACATGCGCTGGGTACGCCGCCGTGTGCAGATCTGAATCTGGCGGTTTTTGTGGCGGTCGCATGGTGGCTTCCGGTACTGCCTCATTTGCAATTGCTCCTTCGCTTGGGAAAAGCAAGATCTTGCTTCCCTTCTTCCCCGATTCTGGATTTCTCGAACCTTCGAGCCCTAAATCGACAAATTGGGAACCAATTTCGGCTCCTTTCCCTATTTTCTGTAATTCTTTCCGAAGACCAGTACTCAGCCCCTTCGTTTGCAGCAAAATTCTTCCCTCTGATTCAAAGGTGAGGTTCGGAATCACTTCTTCCATCGCTGAATCTTTCTCCGGCGCAGCTTCCAGCATCGCAGCAATCGTCGCAGGAAGATCCTTGACAGCCAGTGCCACTGCAGCCAGCGATGTGCACATCTCCGCGAGCTCATTCGCCATCGCGCCAACTCTCGCCTCCATCTGGGTCTTGGTTTGCTGGTTCCGGCGAAGATCATCCGGCAAAGCGTATCCGGCAGGTCGGACCATTTTGTTAGGAACCCAGATTCCTAACAGTGGACCTTGAAAATAAATGCAAGAAATAAAATGAACAGATTGTTTATTTGATGGGCAAATGGAAATACAGAGAGGGAATGGTATCCCAAATCTGACACAGAGCCTAGCTCCTATAGGAAGCTTAGAGCTTCCTACTCATCTCTACAACTCAATGATCCAAAGATGACCTCTCAACCTCTCCATTCCCTTCTTATATAATGGCCTATTACAATCATATTCCTCTCTCTATTCTGTTAGGTAGTTGCTAGTAATCCCCACTTTGCCCCTTCCAGAATACACTATCCATATTCCTTGGTTGAATGATGGATCAAAGGCTCATAAGTGCCATTTGAGCCTGCTTGGAAATCCCAGGGTCTAACAGTAAGTTAATTTAAAAAACAGCTAGTAGAGAGAAGCAGAAGACAAGGAAATGAGAAGATGAATCATAAGATCAAACCTACATTTACACCAGAAAGTTCTGAGTTCTTCATCTCTTCACCAAACTTATCACTAAATAACTTCAATTTTTTTAAAAAAAAAATAGTCGTTAAAAACATTTTAACGTTACTTTTAAAACTTCTATGTTTACTATCAAATCATTTGCTGGTCAAAACTTCTATAACGTCACTTTTAATCATTTGCTGGTCAAAACTTCCATGCTAGCTTTCTCTCTTGAACTACTATATGTGCTTGAGCTAGTGATCAAACTCAATGTTCTAGTTCTATAGTACTGTATAAAATTAGGTTTTGCAATCAATTTGGCATGGCTTTTCATATGACATTTGGTTTTGTTTTGCTTTCCAATTTTGATAAAATAGATCGATTATTAATGTTACCTTTGATTATGGTTTAGTAAAAAAAATCAGCAGCACATTCATTCAGTTTCCTTTTGCAATGTAATAGCAGTGACGCATTAGTTTTGTAATGGGTGGTCAAATGTTTTGCCATGGGCAGATATCTCCTTGGTCAGTGGGGGAGGTATAATGAAATAATTAGCCTTTATCCAGTATTGTATTTTGAGTATGATGACCATAAGACTAGATGTAGTTAGGGTTTCCATAACCCAGGCCAGTGCGACGGCGGCTGGCGGAGTAGAGGGACAAGATCCGGCGGCAGGAGATGACGAGGAGGATGGCGACGACGAGGCCTGGGGCACTCCGACGCTGGCTTTGGTTTCAGACGAGCCTAGATCGAAAAAGGGGCCTTCAGAGTCTGATTCGCCGAACTGCACAACCCTCTTTGTTGACGGAATCGAGGAGGCGGTGGGGTATCATCATCTACGGGGGCTCTTCTCCCTCTTTGGCAGGGTCTCGCGCGTCTTCATCCAACGAAATCGCAAGCTTGGAAGGCGATTTCGTTTCGGGTTTGTTTGTTTTCTCTGTAGGAAGCACGCAGCCCATGCTATTTGTGCTCTGAACGGCCTCAAGGCTGGCGGCTCTGGCGGTGGCTCCTGCCATGTTCCCGAAAGCAGTACTGAAATCTTCTGGAACTTCGGCGTCACACTTCAAGGGTTCTCAGGATTTTGTGGCCGACGATTTTGAGATGGTGTTGGAGGTGGACAGGGGGTGCGGCTCCGGAGAGAGGCTTCCAGTGGCTCTTCTTTTCCCTGAAGTTGTCCCCTGTTTTCCCTGCCCCCTCAAGGAGCCTTCTTCAGCCCCTGTTGTCCTCTCCGGCGAGCTTTCGGCGGCACTCCCCCTTCTTCCTTCTTCAGTGAGTGCCAGGTGGGAGAGGCTGCTGTGGTTGACAACCTTGGGGTGGAGTTGACCGACATCTCCTCTGTTTGCAGGGAGGGGGTAGTCGGCGAACCCCCCTCCAGCGTTCTGTCACAACCTCTTTCAACTTCTGTTGTTCCTAGGCCAAGGGGAAGGCCCAAAAGAACAATTTGATTGAGTTCCATAACAATATATTCTTCCTCTAGAGGCATTGGCTACAAATTAATTTGCTATATATTTGTTGAATTATTGTTACCAGTAATTTTTATGGTTTAATTACTTGCAGAAAAGAAAAATATTAGATACTAAAACCATATTTGAAAATTTCAAAATAAAAGCTAAGCCCCTATTTCAATAACTATTGTTTGACCTTCACCATTGAGGTAATTTTCAAATGAAGTTACCAAAACAGCATAACAAAGCCCTCAATCTATACTTGAAAGACATACATGCAAGGGGATCTCAAACCTGAAAAAGAGTAATACAGTAGTGTATACATTGAACAATGCTAAATAATAGTCACGCTTTCTCTAATCTTCACAAAGAATGGACGAGGGAAGAACCCTATCAAGGGTTGAAGCAGAAGATATGGAAAAATGTGGAGCTAGAGGTGGAAGCAATAGAGTCTGCAACCATCAATTAGATTAACTCTGGTCGATAGAATAGTTACAACTTACAAGCAAGTCACTTAATTAAGCATAGGAGCAGTTGAGAGTTGAGAGCATCAAAAAATCAATGCAAGCAGAAATTTTTTGAGCTTGAATAACTAATCTCAAGTGTTGTTAATTGCTCTAAAATTGTCATTATGCTGAGATACATCCACACAGCTGATTCAAAAGTTACTCTACTGAGCTTTTGAAATACTAATAATAGGAAAACAAGTACCGAATGTACCGACAAGGACACAGTTTATGTTCTTCAAAAGCACCGAAACCAGCTGACACATTATATGCTATATAGAACTAAATACAAATGCAGTCATCTAGGAATAATTTCCAACTGCTAACAAGCATATATATCAATTACTTAAATAGAAGTTCACAGGTTGTAGAGCTCCTCGGGCATTTGGTTAATTCTTCTATCATTGCAAGCTTTCTCGGATGAGGTGAGGCAAGCTCACTGCAAATTATCATGGAACGTAAAGATGTGGAGTTTTGCATAATGTACTTTGCAATTCTAATCTGATATTCCTCCCATGTATAATGTGTAAGAACGCACTTCCTGAGGTGTGTTCAGGAACAACAGGTGGGTTAAGCCCAAACTTGTCAGCACGAAATGAGTTTTCAATGATAAAAGTTTGAAGTTGATGGCAATAATTGAGCATATCAAACACAGAATTCCATTCAACATTCAGGCTGCGCCTACGGTGGGATATTTTAAATCTGGTCCACCATGGACCAGTTTCAATGATACAATTGAAGTACGAAAATATCCCTGCCTCAAATTTTTTTTCCATCTTTCTCCTTCTCCTTCCATCATCATCATCTCCTTCCATTATCACCATGGTACAGCACCACCACCTTCTCCGGCCGCCGACACCAGCCGCGCCGCAACCATCCTCCTCCGCCCAGCCACCACAACAACCACCTTCCCTTCCTCAGCCACCACGCTCCCGCTTCCCCACAATACCACTGCAACCCTTGCATCCAAAACCCCCTAACCACCACCACCCACACCCTCGACTTCCTCCCCCACCACCAACCCACACACACAAATCGTCATCCCCAAAACCAAAAACCAGATGAACTCAGATGAACACAGAAGAAGAAGATAAAAAAAAAGGATTCATTATCTCTGCTCCGTTACCATAAGGATTCAAGCTTCTAACAATCGAAAAATACGAAGGCTTCTCAGATCCAGAACCCCAAATCCTCATCTTCCATCATTCTTCTATGGTTCTTCCTCTATCCCTCATCTTCCTTCATTCATCTCCATATTCCTCTGTCAAAACTACCACCAGATCTGAAACGAATTAACCCAAATCTGGTGGTGGTGGTGGTGGTGGTGGTTGTTCCTCTGTCAAAACCATGAAGACATTGAGGGTGTGGTGGACGAGTTCGACGACGACGGAGCCCCAACGGCTGGCGACGAAGGTGGGGGAACGGAGATGAGATCGGTTTATCTATCCTTGTTTGCATTCACTAGTGGTGGTGCCGTGGTGCTGGGTTTGGGGGTTTCGTGGGTGTTGGTGGGGGTTTGGTGGTGGCGGTGGGTTGGGGGTTTAGTGGTGTTGGGTTTCAGATGGGTTAGGAGAAGAGGATGAAACGTTGGGAGGAGTGAGTGGGGTTGGTTCTGGGTTAAGATGGGTGTGGAGGTGGTGGTGGGGTGGTTGAGTGGTGGTGGTGGTGCGGTAGTGAGAAGAAGAGAGCGGCGCTGCCATGGGAGGGAGAGGGAGGTGGTGGCGGCGCTGCCATGAGAGGGAGAGGGGTGGTGGCGGCTATGGATTTTTCAGAGGTAGGAGAGAAGGCTGCTAGGATTAGGGTAGAAAAAGTGAAAAGAGTGTTTTAGTAAAGTGATTTATATTTAATAAATAATTTCTTTTATAATTAATTAATCTGAACCGTTAATATTAAAAAAAAATACATCTAACGGTTAGAATAAAACTGGTCCATGGTGAACCAGTTTTATAACTGGCTCACCGTAAGTGGAACCCAACATTCATTGTCAAGAGGAGCTCCATATGAATTAAATTGGGAAACACTTGAATAGTTTTATCCCCCCGAGACTGCAAGAGTTAGGAAGACAATTTAATAAAGATATGGTAACATTTTCTTAAAAAAAGTATATAACAAATTGAATTCATACAAACCTGGTCAACACGCAGAAATTCTACATTAGAAAGTAGTTTCGGAGGAAGATGAGAATTTCCCATGACATCTGCCCGGAGCAGCTTGGGCAAACTTTTAACCCCCTCCTCAAATTGTTGGGAAAGATGACAAATAATGTAATCTGACAACAATTATGGGAAGCACCGATCGACTTTTCCCCTGCGTGCAATTAAAATAGGCTACAGACAAACAACTCAGGCCACAATTAGTAAGTACAAACAGAACAAATAAAATGTAAGAGACACCAGAATTATTTTAACGTGGGGAAAACCCTCAAAGAGGTAAAAACCCCACGGGACCAAGCCAGTAAAATTCTTCACTAATAAATTAATGGGATACACCACAAGTTTTCATGGAGCCACCAGGGATCAATCAACAGAACAATTACAATCTTCACCAATAAAGTGGATAACAACAGGGGCAGACCCACGTAGGAGTGAGGGGATTCAGTTGAACCCCCCTGAAAAAAAAGAAAATTCTACTTACCCCCCTATATTGATTTTTTTTTTGAACCCCCTGAAAAATTTTATTTGCACCTATGACCCCACTTACACTCTCTCTCTCACACACTCACAGACAGACTCACGCTCCTCTCACCCAGTCTTTCTCTCGAAATTCACAGTCTCATTAGGTCTGGCCGCACTGAAGCAGTCGAGCACGGCGCACCACCGGCCATCAGCCCACCACCACGCCACGCCACACCACCACCATCGCGCGCCTCTCAAACTCTGTATCTCACGAGAGGGTAACTCTTAGTGCTCTGAGTTGCCAGCGTTGGGAATCTGCACTCAAGGAGTCAAGGTTTCTTTCTTTCTTATTTATTTTGGTATGAATGTGAATATGTAATGGTCAGATGGTGGATGTGGAGTTTAATTGAGTTGTTTTGAATTTTGATGTTTTGTAGAGAAATGGGTTTACAGATGTGTTTTTGTGCGGTGCTAGTTTGAATGGTTTAGAAATTAGATTGATAGAAATAGAATGATAGTGTTCAGATTGATTGGTGAGCAACTTTTGGCAGTTTTGGGTAAGAAAGTGAGGGAGGGGGGGGGGGGGGTTCCAGAGAGATTGGAGAAAGGAATAAGATGATGATGGTGTGTTAGAGGGGGGACGGTTCCAGAGAGGGGGAGGGCTAGAGGGGGAAGGGAACACCAAATCTGGTCTTATTCTGGAGTTCCCAGTTCAGGCACAAGGTAAGTTTGAGCTATTGCAGAAATGCAAAGTTTGATGTTGTGAAATTTGAGCTGTTACAGAACTGCAAAATTGGTGCTATAATGGGAGTGTGGACTGAGGTGATTAATTCATACTTTAGCAAGGTCATCAATATATATTTGTTCTCTCTCACTTCCTGGGCTATTGTTAAGAAAATTGATATGCTTTGGTACTATTGGCGTGTGCTTCTTTCTCCCTGGGGCCCGTGAGTTTGTATTCATGTTTTTATCTTCTCTAAGATGTTGCAGCAGCTATCTTGGTGCAGTTTCTCCACTACATCTTTGCTGGTTTCTTGTCAATTTTTATGCTATGCTGGCTTGCTCGCCTTATTGGAGATTGACTTGGTGTTGCTCTTTTCTTTTCTAGTTAGTTGTTGTACTAGATAGATTGGTTCTAGCTTTCTAGTCTTTTTTGTTCTTGTTATGTTTTTTCTGTTTTTGCTTTGTATCTTCCTTTGTTGTTTAACTCACTTGAAAGAGTATGTTCTCAAGATCACTTCCTTTCTAAAATATGTTCATTTTCAAAAAAAAAACAATGTCCAGAATTATGGAACATCTTATCTGCTATACAAATTTTCACAATTATTGTTTTTCTTAACTTCAATGATTTCTTTTGCCGTCTTCTCTGTATACATGGGGTAATCTTCATGCTGTTAGACTTGTGTCTCATCTCATGAATCTGGGGATTGAGATTTGGGTTTCTTCATAATTCTATTATATCCATATCCAAGAGAACCTCCACTTGATTCGAATAGCTCTGAGTTCTTTTTAAAATTAAACGTGAGAGTGATTTTTCAAGTGATTTTTTTGTTAGTGTTTTTGTGCAATGTCCCAAATGTTTTTAAGTTGTTTTTAATTATATTTTTATCGATGTGCTCATTTGAAAATTTTGAACCCTCTGACTCCGGGGTCCTGGATCCGCCACTGGATAATAACATAGTAAATCTTACCCCAAGGGTACACTGAAACAGTACAAAGAGAAGGCAAAACACCACGAGAAAAATACTAATATTACCCGTTCACTGACAGGATTCACACACCGTAATTTTACTCAAAATAGAGCACCTTTGCTGTATCACTCTTCTGCCAATGGACCAGTCTTCTTCTCTCTGTCAACTGCCAAGTCGAACCCTTTCTTACTTTTTTTATCACACGAGGCTCTTTTTCTCTCGTATATATTCTTCTCTCTTGCATACCTGACCTGCAGACTCACAATTCTCTATTTATAGAGAATTCTCATATCCTCTAACGGTACCATTCCAACGGGAAGTCAATTCCTCATATTTCCAAGGAATTATTTCTTCTGCCTCTGGTTCTCGGTTCTGTCACAGTAGCTGGTCAATATCTTCTATTCTCAAGGCAATTCAATTTTCTTTCTCTAATCCCACGTGACATCTGCAGACTAGGATTCACAAGGGTATAAACCCTTTGAATTGCAATACATGGGCTACGGCCCATTCTTTCTTTAATTCTTCTTTTTTTTTTCTTTTAATAATAAGTTGTAGTGGGCTCACTTGTTTGGTGACCCACACAACAATTCTCCCCCTCACCAATCAAGTGAGGTCATAGGCAACCAAACCTGCTTTCTTTCTACAAGTAGAAAACTTCTCCATAGGTAAGGTCTTTGTCATCACTAGGATTGTGACCCGTGCTATGCACGGGGTCTTAATACGTAATTTTTTATGGGTTAAGATCTAATCGAAATGTATAGTATCTGACTGCGGATATGTTCATAAATAAAGAATTCTTGTTTACTTAGCGTTATTAACGACCAAATTAAAAATCTTTACATATCTACCTCAGTATGATGTCTTTCATTAGAATACGCATGATGATCATTCATATATCAAATTCATGTATCACGGTACACAATGTCGGCATAATCAGTGAGGGGAGTGGATTACAACCTTTCAAAAAGGCTTAATGAAAATACACTTAACATAGTCGGTAGTAAGCTATACAATGAGGATTATATAGGATTGCTGCAAAGGATGAACTTGTGTGAAGTTAATCAACAATAAACATTTAACAATCTCAAATCCAAACTATGTGAGAATGAGAGGTGAGAGCAAAGTATATGTAGAAAATAAAATTGCATTAGATAAGCCAATAATGGAAAATTTGAGTATTTATATAAAGGCCAATTCTACCATACCCCCAATGTATGGTACACGACTGACGAGTTATGCCGTGTACCAATGGGGGATCGACACCTGGTACCGTATTTAAATATTTGTTTCAATTTTTAACATTTTCCAAAAATATAAGAAAAAGACATATTTATTATTCATTATTATTATATCCAAGTTGAGTTAAGGTTAGTGAACCCATGTGGGTCCCCCTGTGGTTAACACATTTCGAGGTTTTGAATTTCTGAGAGGGAAATTGAAGTGGGTTGTCACCTTTGGAGGGAGCAGAACAAAGAGTGCACGGCGGTGAAGGCGATTATGGCAGTGAAGGCGACAACACCGGCGAAGGTTCCACTGTAAGCAGCGAAGGCTTGTTGGACAGCTCCTGAAGCTATTTGAAGTGTTTGTTTGTGAGTTTCTTTCGGAATTCGACATTTAGGGTTCTAAGCTCTTGTTTTGTGTTACTGTAAGTCCTTCTCCTCTTTATTTAGTATTTGTGTGTGTTTCTTTCGATTTATGGGTTTTTCAAGTTTAGGCCTTTCTCAAATGGTGAATTTAGGTTGTGTTTGTTGTGTTGATTTAGTATAGCTTCGATTTTTTGGATCTGAAAATATACCATTCTGAAATTGGTTAGGTAATGGAAAGTAATGTACAATCTGGTGAAAATGGAGAGGAAGAAGCCCATGTCAGTTTAGGTAACAATGGGCATGAATTATCTGAGGAAAATGGTGGTTCTACTGGAGTGGAGGATGAGGACGATGATGGTGCTGTGTATGAGAAGAGCATATTAGATTTGACAGAAGATGATATAATGGGTATGGAATTTGATTCTGAAGAGGATGCGATTAAGTTCTATGAAAGATATGGTCAGTGTTATGGTTTTGGTGTAAGGAAAGACAATGTCTATCGTTCTGCTAACGGTTACATTGTTACTCGTCAACTGGTATGCAGCAAAGAGGGGGTGAGGCATAGAAAATACTTGCAGCGGAGGGACCGGGTTAGAGTTTCAAAGGGATTTACCAGGGTGTCATGTCCAGCTCGCTTCCGTGTTCGCTTTGAAAGCAACTCAGGTAAGTGGAAAGTTGCTTACTTTGTCAAGAATCACAACCATGTTCTGGCACCTGTGGATAAAGTCCACTTGATTTCTTCCTTTCGGCACCTCAATGATTCTGACAAGGCTCAGATTAATAGCCTTAAGCTACATGGGGTGAGGACTTGCAACATAATGGGCTTGATGCTGGGGCAGAAAGGTAGTCATGAGGCATTGGGTTTTACGAAGAAGGATCTGTTCAATCACATTGATAAGGAGAAGCAGATAAGGGTAGGAAACGGAGATGCAGTTGCTGCTTTGTCATATTTTCAGGCTAAGGCTGAGGGTGATCCAATGTTTTTCTCCAAGTATACTAAAACTGAAGATGAAAATCTCAAAGACTTATTTTGGAGTGATGGAGTGAGCAGAGTGGATTACCATGCTTTTGGCGATGTAATTGCCTTTGACAGCACCTATAAGAGGAACAAGTATAATAAGCCTCTTGTGATTTTCTGTGGCTACAATCATCATGGGCAGACAACAGTTTTTGCTTGTGCTTTGGTTACGGATGAGTCGATCGAGACTTATAAGTGGGTTTTGGAGACATTTGCTGAGTGTATGTTTCAGAAGCACCCGAAAGGTGTTGTTACAGATGGTGATTTAGCAATGAAAGAAGCAATAAGTTGTGTCTTTCCTAATGCCCGTCACAGGTTGTGTGGTTGGCATATTCAACAAAAAGCGCTACAGAAACTTAAGAATTCAGACTTTTTGGATGATTTTAAAGTTCTAATTTATGACAACTTCAATCCGGATAGATTTGACCATGTTTGGGCTAAGGTTATGGAGAAGTATGGATTTGGTGATGATGAGTGGTTGACAAGAATGTATGGGATGAAAGAAATGTGGGCAACTGCATTTATGAGGGACAAATTCTTTGCAGGCATAAGAACCACGTCAATGTGTGAAGGGATCAATTCATTCATCAAGAGCTATGTTCAATGTAAAAACAGTTTGATTGATTTCATTCATAATTTTGAGAGGGCTGTGAAGGAGTAC
Source organism: Lotus japonicus (assembly GCF_012489685.1). NCBI lineage: Eukaryota > Viridiplantae > Streptophyta > Magnoliopsida > Fabales > Fabaceae > Lotus > Lotus japonicus. The sequence continues at coordinate 31,153,225 of NC_080042.1, read as the reverse complement.
CGACACAATGAGTTAGTTGCTGATTTTAACACAATGTATACAGAACCTTTGCCCACTACTTCCCTTGGTTATATTGAGCGAGGTTTCTCCCAGAAATTGACAAGGAGCATGTTCAATGAAGTTAAAACTCAGATTCAATATGTGGGTGGCTTAAATATTATCCAAAGGACTGAGGTCAATGATGTGGTGATGGTGAAGATGAACAAGGCTTTGTATGAAAGGCGTGAGTATGTGGTGTTATATGACAAGAATTCTTCAAAGTTTGTGTGTGATTGTGGTCACTTTGAGTATTATGGAATTCCTTGTTCTCACATGATATGTGCAATGAGAAATGAGAGACTGGCTGAAGTTCCTGATAGTCTTATATGTAAACGGTGGTCAAGGACGGCTAAGGTGGACTACATGAATCAGATTAATGACACTGTTACTGGCAATGATTCAAAGAAATTGGCGATGTTAAGGAGGGGTGTGCTTTCTGCTGCTTGCAACATACTAAGTGAAATAGCTTGTGAGAATGTGAATGATTTCTCTCAAGTCTTGCAGGACATATATAAGTTGGCTGACAGTGTTCAAAAGCGTAGGGTGGGAAACAAAACCATCCGCACTGGACCATTCTTGATTGGTGATCCCGCTATGGTGATCACAAAGGGGCGCAAGAAGAAAGGTGGGAAGAAGACAAGGTTATGCTCAAGATGCAGAATGCCTGGTCATACAATTCGCACATGCCCGAAAATGCGTGAAGGTCAAGGAGTTGGTTCCCACGACACTGCTATGAGTGATTCATCTGTGGAGCTTGATGATGTTAGTATACATTTGGAGTTCTTAAACTATAATATTTTATTCTACCCTACTTCATTTTAGCAGTGATTTAAATTGATTTGTGTGTGTAGGTTGATGAGGTATTGCCATATAATGTAACAATGCCTGAAGTTGGTGGAAAAGGCAAAGGAAAAGGCAAGGTAATTATCCTTGTGCCATTCCTTTTTGTTCAGTAGATTATATGTTAATAGCATGAGCATTTGAGATGTAACTCTGCTTTACAGGATCAGATTGATAATGAAGCTTGTTCTCAAGATTTGGATTATCCTTTTATGACTCCTATGACTCAGGACTTTTTTCATCCTGGAATGAACAACATGGATGGGTTCACTATGTTCCCTCAATTTCCTCAATGTCAAAATTTGCCATCATACCCTGGGATTCGCATATGTGAACCTGGATCTTCTACCCAAGTCCCAAATGTAAGTGTGAATGTGTTCCTGTAAGGGATTAAATATTGTCCACCAAGATTATGTTTTAAAATTTTGTAACTAAACTATTATTTTGACACAGTTTGTGGGTTACTTAAATGAAGTTGAGCGGAAGGCCAAGGCTGCACGCATTTATGTTAGTGAAAGCAGTGGAGAAGATTGATGTTGTTGGGGATGAAGTTGTGGAGGAGTAGATGGTGAAGACACTTTGATAGACTTTTGTTTAGATTGTGGTAGTTTGTGGATTGATTAACGACAATGTTGTTAGCTAATAGCATCTGGTGTAGACACTTTAATGTGCACTATGTTGTGTTTTTGTTTAGGACAATTATTATTATCTTGATATGTAATTTGCACTATGGTATCTTATTAACAGACCGTGGTTTAGCACTGGGTTATTTACCTCCTTCATATCTAATGTTTTTGTATTTAGCAAACCAATGAAAAAGAAAAAAAAAAGGTTTGAGGTGTTGAACCCAGGACCTCAAAGCATTCAAATGCAAAGTTTATAACCACTGGGCTTAAATCTTTTGTTGCTGATTATTTTAATATGAATATTATAAGTACGTGTCGAAGGAAAAAAAACGGAATTTAGGGGAAAAGTGTCGGATGTGAGATTCGATCCCTGGACATGGGACATAGAAGATGTTGCATCAACCACTGGGGCCAATCACATTTGTTGTTTTCCTAAGCATTTAATATATTATTATTATTAAGTTGGTTATTGAATATAATAAAATAAAATTTGCATAAAGTCCTAAAAAAATACGCAATTACGAGAGTTGAGATTCGATCCCGGGTCATGAGACAAAATTGGGGAAACATCTCCCGCTAGGCCGAACAAATGGAATTGTGAACTTTGCATTTTGTACATTTATATTCAGCAGGCTTTAATTCACATTATACAGAATACGGTTTCCGATGGCACACACATTATTCAAGAGGTTGCAATTCATGTGAGTAAGATAAGTCACGTCTTTAAACATGTAATGATGAATCTGAGGTTAGAAATTAGCTCAGAAGGCCAAGATCTTGCAGAAAAGATTCTCTGTAAAATTATGGGCGTTGTGAATTTTCCGGCGAAGGTCCCGCCGGAGAAGATGACCGGAGGCGGCGAAGGTGCGGGATGGTCGGACTTGGGCACATGGTTGAGATGTCCTCTCTTCCAGAAGGACGTAGGCCTTGTAACCATCTAATTTGAAGGTCGGATTACGGAGGAAAACACGTTTTATTGCATGGATTTTCTGGCCAACTCGCCGGAAAATGCATAGGCATGAACCAGACATGAACACAAACCCAGAAAGTGTCCATTCGACCTCAGAATGATGACAAACTTTCCAGAATCCATTCTTGGACTTCCAGTAAAGTGATTATGAAGTTCTTAGAGAGAATTGGTATGGTTTTGTGATATAAACCAAGAGGGAAAAATTTGGTGAAAGTGCCGAGGGACCCCGAAAGCAAACCTCACCTTACGGTGTGGATCATAAGTGCCGAGGGATCCCGAAAGCAAACCTCACCTTACGGTGTGGATCACAAGTGCCGAGGGATCCCGAAAGCAAACCTCACCTTACGGTGTGGAGCACAAGTGCCGAGGGATCACCTTACGGTGTGGATCACAAGTGCCGAGGGATCCCGAAAGCAAACCTCACCTTACGGTGTGGAGCACAAGTGCCGAGGGATCCCGAAAGCAAACCTCACCTTACGGTGTGGATCACAAGTGCCGAGGGATCCCGAAAGCAAACCTCACCTTACGGTGTGGATCATAGGTGCCGAGGGATCCCGAAAGCAAACCTCACCTTACGGTGTGGATCATAAGTGCCGAGGGATCCCGAAAGCAAACCTCACCTTACGGTGTGGAGCACAAGTGCCGAGGGATCACCTTACGGTGTGGATCACAAGTGCCGTGGGATCCCGAAAGCAAACCTCACCTTACGGTGTGGATCACAAGTGCCGAGGGATCCCGAAAGCAAACCTCACCTTACGGTGTGGAGCACAAGTGCCGAGGGATCCCGAAAGCAAACCTCACCTTACGGTGTGGAGCACAAGTGCCGAGGGATCCCGAAAGCAAACCTCACCTTACGGTGTGGATCACAAGTGCCGAGGGATCCCGAAAGCAAACCCCACCTTACGGGGGATCCCGAAAGCAAACCTCACCTTACGGTGTGGAGCACAAGTGCCGAGGGATCCCGAAAGCAAACCTCACCTTACGGTGTGGATCACAAGTGCCGAGGGATCCCGAAAGCAAACCTCACCTTACATTTTATGATTTAAAATAATTTCAATATTTAGTGCATAAATATATGTTATTTTTTTTTGAAATTAAATATATGTTCTTAAATTTTAATAAAATTGATTTTTTTTTATTCATGATTCAATATTTATTGAATCAATATTCATTGAATCAATATTCATTGAATCAATATTCATTGAATCAATATTCATTGAATTAATATAATATGGCACCATATAATATATGATTTTTCAGTATTTAACCATTAATATTTTTTTATTTCGTTTTCAATATATATGCATCAATCTTTAAAAAAAACAAATTAGTTTTAATTTCCAACACATAGATTTTTTTTATCTAAGTAATTGGGTTTTTAAATGAATTAATGGCGGGTTTAGGTGATTTTCAACGCAATTTTTTGAAAATAAAGGAAAATAAAATATGAAAGGCCATTATGAGCTGTTCAAACATGTACTTGAATTCGCGAGTATGCCCCTATTATTTGACACACTTGGGCGATTTCGCCCCTATTATATCGCCTACTTTAACCATTATGCCCCTATATCCTGACCGGAAATGACAGCTGTGCCCCTACTTTTGTCAATGTCAATGTGTTGGTACGCGGGAAAGTCATGAGTGCTTGCTTCTTGGGATTTGGAATTAGGGTACCATTGAATCAGAAGGGGAAGAGTTTATCTCTATTCCAACAAGTTACAACACCAGTTACAAATGCTTTCTTTAGTGAATTTTAATCAACCAAGCAGTCGTTCGGACTCAACAATGCCAGCTAGCGTGATGGGTCTATATAAAGGTGCTCTAGAATTGTGTCTAGACGTTTTGAAACCCACTTCTCTCCGGAAAACCCACCCCCGAAACCGCCGGAAACGCCATGACTGGAAGAGGAAAGACCCCGAGGAGAATGACGACGAGGAAGAGAAGGACTCGAGATGTTGAGTCCACCACATCCCCCTTCAAGTATCGCACCCACCCTACCCTTTCAATCCATTCAGACAGGCCAGTGAAGAAGCCGTCAATCGTTACCATCTCTTCAAGGTTTGTTAGCAACTGGGTTTCATTTGTTTGTTTAGAAATGGTTTCATCAAACACAGTGGTTTTCTAATTTGTGTTCTTTTTTTTCATTCATGAAATGGTTGCTGAAGCCGGTGTGACATGAAAGCCAATGTTCCCCACGCTGATGCACCCACACAGCCTGTTCCGGAGATCTGTACGGAGAAGGAAAGTCCAAGTGAAAAGGTATGTTAAAGTAGAGATTTTTAAGGAAAATATTTAGGGTTTCTGTTGTATATTTTGTTCCGGTTTAGATTTTGGTCTTAAACCCAAGATATTTTGATTTTTTGCTTTAACTGGAGTTTTTATTTGTGGTTTTAGCATAAACCCAACAAGTGTACCACAAATCTTCCACATCTTTTGATTAACTTATTTTCTTTCACTGAAGTTGGTATTTTATTGTTAAGTCCAACGCGAAGTCAAAAGGGTTTTTTGATGCAAAGGTCAAACGGAGGTTTCATTTAGGGTTTTGATTTAGGGTTTTGATTATTTTATGTCACTGATTCTTTTCTTATGCGCTTTTGTCTGATATATGGCATACTGTGTTGTGTCCAAAAGCAACTTTTAGGGTTTCGGTCATGTGTGTGTGCACTGTCCAACTGTTATTTTATTTTTTTGAAAGACCATTACTCACTCATGGCACCCTGACTTATTTATTCCCTTTATTCTTCATTTTCTTCATTTGTGTATAAAGTCATAAAGATGTGGCTTGTTTGTCATTTACTTATGAAGCAGATTCTTTTCCCTGACTTTTTTGGTCTTCACAGTTTTTGTGCCATTCTGAAATTTTCAAACTTTTGTCATGTGGCACTACCATATGGCTAATTGTTGTCCTATGTGGCACTAATAACTTCATTTTCACAGTACTTTGCTGACAACCTTCATGGCACCAACCTTTATTTGCTGATAATTTTTGTCCTTTGCTGACAACTTCATAAACATCCTTTTGTGAGAACTTAGTGAGTGAGACAAAATGAAAATTTCCTTTTCTGGTTGAGGGTGAGTGGTGGTATTTCTCTCGTATTGATGTCTGACTGTGACTTAATTCACACCTTATTCATTGTTCATTATTTATGGCCACCCTGCAGTAACTTTTTTCATTAATTCTGACAACCATGTGCAGGATGTTCTAAAGACAGTGACTTCATTGAAGGAAGATGTCAACAAGCTCATGCATGTTGTTGGGTTCTTAACAAATGCTTGGTGCAGCCAGAACACCATCAATTCTCATCCAGTCACCCAGGCAAACCGGTCTCACCAGGAACTGAATATGTTATCACCCCAAAGTACTCTCTCAGGACAGCAGCTACTGAAGAAATCCTTCACAAATTCTTCAAGACAAACCCAACAAATGACAAAGCTAAACCCACAGATGTAAGTGGTCTGGTGAAAAAGCTTTTCTCTCCATCTGAGTTTCAAACAATACACCCTGTTCCACTGGGCACCAAGACAGCTACTCCTTCCTTTAAGGCAAATGACATTGATCCCACCAAGACAACAACGCCTTTGTGCACTCCAGTCCCTCCCATTGATCCATTATATATTCCATCTGTAAGTTCTTTATGACCCTCTCGATATATCAATGAATATTATTTAATTTTATCATACCATGACTACTTTATTTGTCTTTGAATCAGTGGCTGCTTAGTCAGTTTGGACCTGCTGTGACAGAGTCCCTGAGCTACATCGAGGCTGCTGTGGCTTGTTATATCTTCAAGAGATGTACTGCTGGAAGTGCAGAGAGGTAGATAGTAGATTACTTTAATAATTTTTCGTTTACAATATATATCTTTTAGTATAAAATTTTTAATATTTATTATTTTCTAACACAGCAAGGAGACACTTATCAAACCAATCCTGAATAATGTCGATGGTACTCGTCGCATTATGCAATTCTTGAAGCCCAGAAGGTGTCTTGATCAAGAGATCCTAAACTTGAGTGCCTGCATGTTAACCTATTCTGAAAGAGCCTTCAACAAGAATCAAACCACTTGGTTCTTGCCTACGTACTTGTCTGTAAGTTTTCCCTCTGCAGTAGAAATGTTAGTTTAGGTTATATTATTCCATGCATTAGCAAACCTAACCTTTTCTAATTGACAGCAATACATCCTTGGCTGGACAACCCATCCCCGAAGCATGATTACCCATCAGCAAAGAACCTTCATGGGAAAGATTGAAATGTTGACAAAAGTTTGTTACCTCACAATAATTCCAATTTAGTTGTTCTATCTATCTATGTTATGCAAATCTATCTATCAAATTGATGTTTTGACATTATGTTAGGTGTTTGTGCCGATGAATGACAACAACGAGCACTGGTACTTGATTGTCTTTGATTTTGAAAAGCAAGAAATAGTCTTGTTAGACTCATTCCCTCAACCTGATAGGCTGGAATATAGGATAACAGATGCTAAGTTAGTTGTAAGTCTTCACATCTAGTTTTTTCCCATTTTACTGATTCATGTACATGTAATTATTATTTAAGCTACACTAATTCAAACTGCATTCATTCAGGCACTCTACATGGAGATCATGCTTAGGGACAGCACATTCTACCAGTTTGAAACAACTCCAAGGCCACGCTGCTCCTTGTTTAGGGTTGTCATACCACCAGGACTGCCAATGCAGAGAGCTAATTCGTAAGTGCATCTGACCTCTAAACCCTTATCATTTTAGACTGTTGGGATTTGATGTGGGATTGTAGGATTTGAGGGGAATTCTCATTATAAGCTCTTTGTTGCTTAATTTTGTATGTAGAAATGATTGTGGCATTTGGGTCGCATGTTGGATGAAGGACAGTATGAGAAGTGGTTACAATCTTCAGGTTACTTTTCTAAAACTTTAACAATTGTGCTATGAAACTTTGAGAAGTGGCTACAGAATTGTGATCAATGTATGTCTTTTTTGCAGGTTAACAATGGAACTCGCTTGACACTGGCATTGCAGCTTGCTCTCCACCCTTTCAACGAGATGCAGGATGTCTTGATAAGGAAGTCCTTTGACAACTATGGGACCCTTGTTAAGTCGGCGTTCACTAGGAAGAATTGACCTGCTTTTGCAAAGCTGTGCATGTTCTGAGGATGGGGAGAAAGCTGCTGTTTAGCTTTGGTGCATGTTTTTTTGAACTCTGTCTATAATGCCTGCCCCCATGATTTTGTGATTGTAATTAAAATTTGCTCTTGGACAACTTTGGCCTGTGTGCCATTATTTTCTCATCTTGCTGGATGTTGGGAACCTTTAACCCTTTAATGTCTGAGGTGCCATTTGGTTTTGGTGGCCTTCAGGTTTTATTTCATGGATGAATTTGGCTCTGTGCATGAATATTCTGCTGCAGTTTTATTTAGCTTAGACTTAAAAAGAAGTCTTATTATTTTAGCATGAATTTGATTTCCATAATTTTATAGCTCCATATGGAAATGGATAACTATTTTGTGTGGATTTGTTGTGTGCATGATATAGGATCGATCATTACATAGAATACATAGATGCATAAATTATAGTTATGGAGCAATGTAGTTCAAGTCTCAATTCAATTTACTTCTAAACTTATTTTATCTCAATTTATATCATGCACTAATCTTTTTAAAGAAATAACAATTAAAAACTACATGACATAATCATGCTTATACATTAGATGTTTGCATACCAAACCTCATGATAGCATAAATTATAGTTATGGAGCAATGTAGTTCAAGTCTTATTGGATTTAAAGACTCAATTCAATTTACTTCTAAACTTATTTTATTATAATTTATATCATGCACTAATCTTTTTTTTAAAGAAATAACAATTAAAAACTACATAATATAATCATGCTTATACATTAGATGTTTCCATACCAAACTTCATGATAGCATAAATTATAGTTATGGACCAATGTAGTGCATTACATAGAAGCTACATAGAAACATGAAACATAAGGTTCAAGTCTTAAATACGTACTACATTTCAGACACTTAAACTTAACCCATTTTGCTTGCAAAACCTATTGCAACAATCACAAGCACAATACAAACTAAAGCAAAGACCCAAGTGCCCCTAATAACCTGCTCATAAGCTTCCTCCCTCCTCTTTGCATCAGCCAGCAAAACTTTCAAAGTGGCTTCCTCAATCTGAGCACTGGTCTCCCTGATACTTTGTGAATTACTCACAGTAGAATGGTTAACTTGAGGTACTTCATCCACAGCTTGAGTAGGAGCTTCAGCCCAATCAAAATAATTGCACCCCTACACATTGAACTTAAACTAAGATCAAGAATTTCAACTAACACAAAGTATAGTCCGGACAAATTAGTTTATTTACCCCAGTAGGGCATTGATAAAATGTGCGCCCATAGTTGAACTTAGTCCATGACGTCTTAAGGGTAGGATAAACACCACACTTGCAACGCCTTCCATCATTCACAAAATTTCCAGATCTAGGGGAAGTAAAGGATTGGGAGGCCATTTCTTTAACTACAAAAAATTGAAATAATAACATAATTAAAATTAACAAAGGCAAAACAAATATTAAAGCATAAGCAGTAAAATATAAAACTTATTTTAAGCAAAGCATGTTCAACCAGTGCTAAACATAAACAGTGCAATAGAAAACATCATTTGTCCTCAACATGAAATCATGGCCACAAAACTACTAATCTAATTGCCATTGGCACCATTGCCATTATGGCGCTCAATCCTAACATGCAGAATGTTATTGGACCCATTAACAGTTCTGAAAACCAGCCGGTCGTGTTCGGCTAAAGAGTTGTCAGTGACAAACTTGTAAAACCCATCTCCAAGATGGCAATCTGTAATTCTTCCATTCCTCTTCCTCCAACAGAGCTTGCAAATGTACCACTCTTCATCCCCTTCATTCTTCAATAAAACAGATTGCCAGTTCTGGCTAAGGTGGCCACGGACATATGACCGTGGCAATGCCTGAAAAAAATAAAGTAAAAAGTCGCATTAGAGAGACATATACATATACTAAAAGCATCTATCTAAAAAATACAAACATCGATGCTTACCACAGTCTGACCACCACCAGCAAGAGAACTAGTCACATTCTTCTCAAAGGTCTGAATTCCATTTTGAGCTTGGCCAGGTGCAGCAACTTCTTCCGCAGCCACAACCTCTTTAGCAGCCACAACCTCTTCCTCAGCCACAGCCACAACCTCTTCCTCATTGTCAGAACTCAAGTATATAACCTCTGGGGTTGGGGGATTTGGAGAAGGGGAAACAGTTGGTGTTTTGTTCTTCCCTTTTTCACTATGATTTGGATACGGGAAATGTTTTCTATTTTCATCATAAATTTCAACTTTGAACCTATTCCCCCCTTGATGTATGAAAACCATATCATGATCTTTTTCAAGACCATAAAATGAAACCAATATAGGAATAGCCTCAAAAAGAATCCCTCCAGACGGCCCCACAACAACTTTCATCTTCAAACAGTTTCCCATAGGATCAGTCAGCTGCACCTCATACTTAATATCATTTTTCTTACTTTCATAAAAAACCTTTGGCAATCTCATGTTAAAATCTCCCAGAATTATAGGGATTGAAAACCTTGGGGCATTTCTACGAGAGGAACAACCACAGGGATAGGGATCCATTGCTTCACAATAAAAAAATTTAGGTAGATTAAATCACCTAAAAGATAACAACAGAATGGACAAAACAAGCCACTTATGAATCAAAAAAAAAATTATCAACAAGCATATGTCATACACATTACCAATCCTGAACATATGTCATATCTGTAAACAACAACATCAACAACAGAGAAAAACCTCAACCAAAAAACAAAAGAGAAAAGTCAAAGAGATTACCAACCACAAACCCTATCCCAGATCAAAATTCCGTTGAATTTTTTTTATTCAATATGCCAACATTAACCCCATATCAACAAAGATTGGATTAAACCTATAATTGAAAAACAAAACCTCAAACACTGAACCCATGGGCAAACACCGCAACAATATCAACATGCAACACAAAATCCCTAAAATCCCTTCACGAACAAGACACGAACACGCACCAAAGCATGTAAACAAAACAAAAACCAAAAGTAAATGGAAACCGACATCAGATACAAAACGGAAAACTTAAACTGAAACTGAAAAACGTAACGATAAAGGAGGAAGAGAGGGGAAAGGGAAAGGGTGAGACGAAGAACTAAGCGGTACCTTGAAAGAGTGAGACGAAGGACCGGCGGAGTTGCACTGAGCTTGGTCTTTGCTTGGAAACAGTAGAGCTTCTCCGGGAAGATAAAGCTTCTCAGCGAAGATGACTTTGAACTTTGAAAATGTTGGGAAGGTGAAAAGTGGAGTAGTCATTCAACTCTGACTACCTGCCACCTTGGGTTAACTTCGGTTAACTAAGGTTAACTTAATTTCTTTTTCCCTTTTTCGGTTATTAAAAAATGAAATAACAAAAAATAAATTCCTTGCCACATGCACCTTTCTAATTGGTCCACGTCATACCCTAACTTATTTCTGTATCATACCTGAGTAAACGTTGCTAGTATGCACATACTCTAGAACAGATGTTGAGGTTGACTTGCCGCTTTTTCTAGTTCATTTTCTCAATCCTTGAATTTTCATTTAACCAACTGAGATTCTTAGCAAGGACAGAGGCATAATACGAAAATATATAAATTCACAGCTTCTATTAACCCGAGTGATGCACGGAGATTAAATCATTGATTTCGTTTTGATTTAATCAAAAATTTCTATCGTATCACACAATATAGTTAAGAGTAATTATGTAGTTAAGATGAGTAGTTAATTAGCCTGACTATTAAGATATTAGGAAGAAACAGTTATTTTACCTTAAGAGAACTAACACCTTACTCATGAAAAATTCTGGCTACACATTGGACATGGATTTAAAGTAATACTGACCTGGTTTGTATCAGAATTCATAACAACAGATCATCCTAGTCACTCATCAAGCATACTACAACAGATGCAAAGGCTAATTAAGTGGTAAGCATCATAAAACATCTAGCAAGCAAAGCGAATCATACTCACAAAAAGTGAAATAATAACTTAAAAAGAAAATATGTATAGATACCAAATGAGATATGTAATATTTTTCTTATCATAATCGTTAAGAAAAAACATCTTGTCCTGTTGCTGTGCGACAGACAACACAAAGATGGAAGAACTTCTCAAGTGAAAATCCACTTGTTTAAAGATTTGAGAAGCCGCCTCTAGTTTGGAGAACGTTGATCAGAGAGACCATCACCTTTTAAACCATTTTCTTTTTAATCAGTATTTTGATAAGCATCATCCTCTTTCTATTAAGTAAGAGGATATACAAAGCAATAAACCATAAAAAGATTCATGACAAATACACAAGTTATATTAAAATACTTTCTATTAAGTAAAAGTAACTTGTATATAAGAACAGAAGAAGTAATTTGTAACAAATCTTGTTCTTAATACATAAACTCTAAACTTGATTTTTATGTTTTCCTCTAACAATAGTTTGAAACAGACTTTGCCAACTCCAGGGTAGTAGTAATCCATATGCTTAAGAGAGCCAGTGAATTAGTTCTTCAAGATGCATGCTTTCAGTTTCTGAACGAATGATATTCATCATTCCCTTGGAAGGAAAAAGAGTACAACAAACTCTAGGGTAACTTTAGTACATAATCAGAAAAACCTCAAAATCAAACATTACACCCAACATAACACACCAGCAACTTAATTCCTAGCAAAAAAAATTCATGTGAAGCCATCATTTACTCCATAAAACAGCACCAGCATACTCCCTTTATCCCAAGTGAGCACACCCTTATTTGAAGATCCATCTTTCCTCACATTTAGCACAAATCAGAACAACACAATGACCCAAAGAAACCACCTCTGATGATGCCTCACAATAGCCCAAGGAGCCAAGGTGCAAGACAGAAAATATGCCCCATCTACACAGTCCCACCGTGCTACACAGCTAAAAAAATTCCTGCATAAACCATACTACACACAAAAGAACATATTGCAAAAAGAGCATTATGCAGAAAAAAGAAAACGAATCTGCAATCCTACCCAAAACATAACATATAATGAAAACCATCCATGAACTAAAAATAGAAATATCTCATCCCTCTAACACACCACTTCATAGAAATAATAACATAAGTACCCACCCTTGGCCTCTGCCTACAACCAAAACCCCCATTAACCATCTCAAACCTCCCAGCCAGAGCATAAAAAACATAGTCCCAACTATGCCAAAACTCACACAAAAACTTGAACTAAACCCATAATTGCACACACACACATGTCAAAACAGCAGTAGAAAACCAGAAAACCATAATTGCACACACTGTTGTTTTTATATTCGGAATCTTTCTTGAACGCAAACCTCTGCTATCTTTAGTTTTCCTCATCTATAATATATTTTATTGCAGATGCTCAGTATGCCTTTGGGACTACCAAGCAGAGGATTAATTTACACAATTCTATCTTGATACATCTATAGGACTTTTTCCAACATTCTTTTCTGACATGTAAACTGATATTAGGATTACATGGTTAATAATTGACTACCTGTGTTAATAGTTAACATTATCATCTCTTTAATTATTATAAGAATGTCAAACTTTACATTGACAATAGCAAATGCCTGAACTTCGATCATCATGATTGAGATGCCATAAGAAAAAACAATCTGTCTAATGCCTACCCAAATATTGTTAGTTAATTGACTACTCGTACAGCTAACATGAAGGAAACAATTAGAAACTAACATATGACTCAAAGGAATAGAAATCATACAGCAAACCTGTGTCCATGTGACAGAACTTAATGGCACAACGACTGCTTGAAAATACCATGTTTATGGTTCGGTAGTGCAGATAAGGATTTTTTCTATTAGATAATCAAGTTATTATCACAACCATTCCTCAGGTCTTTAAAACTCACCAACTAACAATATAGACTTTTTCTACTTGATAGTCAAGTTATTCTTTGGGAAGCATATAAGGAGAGTGATAAGTTTTTCTTTTAGATACTACAGTCAAACAAATAGGGGAATGAAAAAAAGGGAAACATGTAAGCATAACCTTTCTCACTCGCTCTGCAATTAGATTCTCAAAGTCCAGAAACCCAACTTGAAGTTGGAAACCCAGATCAGATTCTCTCTCACATGTGCTAAGGTGGTTACTACTTTTAAGACATGATATCAATCTAAAAACTAAATAGTAAATGTCATGTAAACTCCAAACCTTTCAACTGAATCAAAAAAGGAAAAAATGCAGTTATCAGTACTTAGCCTTCAACTCAACGTAAAGATACTTTACCTCTATGACATGTATAGCATTCCATGCTCCTTCTTCTAGATATCCCCATCAACCTTGATTTGTCTTTGAGCCATCAAAAAAATTGAAAACAGGAAGAGAAAAAGATATCACTTTCCAGAAACATAAATCTGAAAAAAAAGGGAAAAAGTAATAAATGAGATTGGAGTAGCAGTTCAAGTAAACTTTGCATTGGCAATAGCAAATGCAGCTTAACTTCGATCATCATGATTGAGATGCCATAAGAAAAAACAATATGTCTAATGCATACCCAAATATTTTTAGCTGATTAAATACTCATTTAGCTAACATGAAAGAAACAATTAGAAACTAACATATGACTCCAAGGCACATAATCCAACATATGACTGCAACCAATAATGCAGAAATCATACAGCAAACACAATTTGTACAAAACAATAGATTAGCGATCACATGGTTGTAGACAGCAGCAAGACACAACATGTTAGGTGAACACATAACAAATGAAGAAGTAGATAAACACAGCAAGAGAAAATAGTCAAGCTCTGGATCCAACAGAACTCAAATCAAATAAGTAAAATAAAATAAAAAGTCACGATTACAAAGCTTACCATTGATTGCATCCCATCTAATCAGGTCCCAAACCTCTGTCTCTGCACAATCAACTTCCCTTCCTGCAACCAGTCACACATTAAGAGGATCTGCACATTGGACTGCAAATAAATGAGAAAAAGAAGATTTGCAAGGAAGGAAAGGAGAAACGAAATTTACAAAAGCCATCTGACAGTCAAATAGACCAATCTGGAAAACATAAAACATAATAGCATGTAAGAACTACCAATCTCTCTTTCACCACAATCCCACACCAGCCTAAATCCTCAAGATTATTAGCTATAACCTTACATATCAAATTTATACATATTTTCCTTCATGAATATGGAATACATGCACTTCATATAATCTCATTTGCATAACTGAGACTACTAATAACTGTCCATATGCTTGAATATTTTGAGAAACTTGTTTCACATCAGAAAAAATATCAACTGACTTATGTCTATTAGTCCTCTAAGCCTTTTAAGAATATAATCAGGAAAAGAAAAGAAACTATAACCTTAAAATTTTAAAAATCAATGCCTTCCAGAGCAAACACCTTCTGGTAAAGTGACTCCCCCAACTGGTATCGATTTCATATCACCATTTACACCTGAACAACATATATTGCATTAATCCATAGTCAATTTATCTTTAGTAAAATACCAGTTCACCAATCTGATTTTCCCAGCCAACTTCCAATGTTTCAATTCAAAAGTGATGAAGCAAAAGGCAACATAAAAAAACATACAAAAATTAAAAGGTTGTCTTACATGTTGGAATGTGGGCAAAGGGATGAAGTTGCTTACTGAAGACCAAAAATAATGAAGGTGAACATGTTCAATGGTATCATGGGAGCTTCTTCAAGAAATTGCATCGAAGCCGCGACGCAGAACACACCGACACATCCTTTTACTCCCTCATCAAAGCTTCCCTCTTCTTGCAAATCTGCTTGGAAAAGTCTGAATTGCTCACCACTCTTCCACAATGAGAGGAGGTGCAGCGACTTTGCTGTTCCATTAGAACAAAAGAAAATGAAACAATTAGCACTATTATCAGTACATATTTCCATTAGACAAACTCAAGCATGTACCATATTGGCATATTCAATTTCAAATAAGAAACTAATTTGATTTTTATGAATCAATCAGATATGCCAAGAGAATTTTTTTTTTGAAATTAATATGCTAAGAGAACTATTGATTGTGAATGATTGTTTCAGTTCCTTTTATCTCTATTGATGATAATATAATAACTCTTCAATGATGGTGTCATTTTGGTTGTGTTATTTTCCGGTAAAACCATGAAATTTATTGTCATATTATAACATCATGAGTACTCAGATGAAAACACATGATTTTGATATTAGATCAAGAGTTTGCTATTAAATTAGATTAATTAACTCTGGCCCAAACATGTTGCTTCGATACAAATCAATACACACTATAACCAAACTAACACTGAACAAATCAACAAATTAACACTCAATAGATCAACAAAACTGGTTGAAACACTATAACCAAACCTAGATACAGAGATGAAAAAACTACAGAGTGTAAGCAACAACTGAAACACACCCCTATTTATAAGGGGGCTGCGTACAACTGTATAGGAGAATCAGCAATCAACAATCAACAAGTGCACAAAGACGGGCATACAAGCATACTCACTATATGGGTAAATTTATAGGAGGCGAAAATGGCTTACAAGTAAAAGGGTGAGCCTTCGAAATGATATTGAGGTCAAAATGGCTTACACCATGAGGTCAGATGATGAACACCGAAAATCCCTCAAAATTGAACCCTTTCTTCGAGACTCCTGCAGAAGAACGTCACTCTGCACCGTTGGCACATACATCAGGACTGCCATGGCCACTGAACACAACTGTGAGGTAGGAGGACGAACATGATAACGAAGACGAAGACGCAGGAGCAGAAGACGTGAGGCTGTAAGGGTGATGATGTTTTTTAATTTGGGGTAAAACGAATTTGAGACTGATAGCATGGAGAGAAGGAGAAGTTGAGAAGGAGCACAGAAGGCACAACAAACGGCTGCGTGATGACGGTAATGTTGCGATAGTCCTCATGAGGTTGGGCATGATGCAACTGTGTGACAACATGGGCCATCAGCACATGGGCCATTGTGTTGTGTGAGAACAGTGGGAAAAGGAAGTTGTGCCAAAAAAAAAAAAAGGCCCGTGAACAGTAACCAGGATTTAGAAATTAAGGGTAGAAGATATCTGAACCATTCTCGTACGTATGGATTTTCACAACCAACCTTGGCTTGTACCTTGGCTCTGAGCTACCCACTTGCTCTTGAGTGTTTTCTTACCATTAGGTAGCTTCACTAACTCAAATGTGTGGTTCTCATGCAAGGATTTCATCTCTTCTTGCATGGCTTTGGTCCACTTCTTTTTCTCTTCATTTGACATTGCTTCTTCACAGTTTTCTAGTTCTCCCCCGTCAATCAGCATCACATACTCATGTGGAGGATATCTTTGTGAAGGATGGCGATCTCTAATGGATCTTCTCACGGGAGGCTCTGAAGATTGTCGTGGTGGCATTTGCTCAGCTGGTTCATCAATCTGGGGCTCAGGAACATCAACTGCATTGTCCACATCTGCATTCACATCTCCCCCATCATTAGTGACTCTGGAAGGCTCTGACTCAACATCAATGTACCTGTGAACAACTTGTTTCTGCTTCTCATTCTTGTCAATATCATCAATGGTCTGGTCTTCAAGAAAAACAGCATCTCTGCTTCTGATAACTTTCTTGTCAACTGGATCCCAAAACCTGTAACCAAAATCATCACGACCATAACCCAAGAAGATACACTGTTTAGACTTACCATCAAGCTTGGATCTCTCATCTCTGGGAATATGAACAAATGTCTTGCAGCCAAATACTCTCAAATGCTTGTATGAGACATCTTTCCCTCGCCATACCCTCTCAGGAACATCGCCATCAAGAGGAATTGAAGGAGAAAGGTTGATCAAATCTACTGCAGTTCTCAATGCTTCACCCCAGAAGGATTTAGACAACTTTGCATGAGAGAGCATGCACCTGATTCTATCATTGATAGTGCGATTCATTCTCTCTGCAACTCCATTATGCTGTGGAGTCTTCAGAACTGTCTTCTCAAGCTTGATTCCATGTTCCCTGCAATAATTCTCAAATGGCCCCCTGTACTCACCACCATTATCTACTCTGACACATTTCAGCAGTTTACCTGTTTCTCTTTCCACACTTGCATGGAAGTGTTTGAACACATCAAGTACCTGGTCTTTGGATTTCAAAACAAAAGCCCACACTTTTCTAGAGTGATCATCAATAAATGTAACATAATATGAATAACCACTAATGGATTTAGCATCCATATAACAAACATCAGTGTGAACTAAATCCAAGATATGTGACCTCCTGTGAGGAGGGTGAGTGTGGAAAGAAACTCTATGTTGCTTACCAACAATACAATCAGAGCAAGTTTTAACAGATGTACCTTTCACCGGAAGTAGATTTTTCCTTGCAAGAGTAGCAAGTCCCTTCTCACTCAAGTGACCGAGCCGCTTATGCCATAGCTCTATAGAACAATCCTCAATTGCATTCACTTGAGGAGCTGTCATCTTTGTGGAAGTCCAATAAAGAGTATTTCTCTTCACTCCTTTTGCTACCACCAAAGCCCCCTTGGTGCACTTCCATTTACCATCACCAAAGAAATTATGGTAACCTTCTTCATCAAGTACCTGTACCGAAATCAAGTTGAGGCGCATGTCAGGAATATGTCTGACGTTCTTCAAGTGCAACTTGCATCCAATATTAGTTTTTACCCAGATATCTCCAATGCCAGCAACCTTGCTCACCCCTTGATTACCCATCTTCACCTGCCCAAAGTCTCCAGCAGTGTAGGATGTTAAATACTAATGATGAGGAGTAACATGAAATGAGGCAGCATAATCAACAACCCATTCATTATCTTGGCATGTGAGATTAACATAATCATCTTGAAGAACAGCAACAACTTCACCATCGGATACAACTGCAGCAGTCTCTTTATCTTCTTTCTTATCATCGCCTCTTTCCCATGATTTACCTCTTTTATGAAACCTGCATTCTCTTTGCATGTGTCCCATTATATTACAATTGAAGCACTTGATGTCTTTTCTGGTCCTTGAATTTCCTCTTGACTTGCTCCGGTCATATGATTTATGAAAATTTCTATGTTGGCTTCTCCCCCGTGACTCAACAACTAAAGCTTCTGTATGAGCCGATGAACTAGACATTTCGTGTCCCTTCCTCCTGATTTCTTCATTCAAGAGGGCTTCTTTTACAGTGCTAAGACTCATCTTTCCATTAGTGGAGTTACTCAGAGATACCACTAATGTCTCCCAACTGTCTGGCAACGAACTAAGCAACAACAGTGCAAGTAGCTCATCAGATAAGTCAATCTCTATAGTAGTCAACTGATTCACAATATTTTGAAAACTTCTCATATGCTCAGCAACTGAAGAACCATCCTTGTACTTCAGATTAACCAGTCTCCGAAATAATACCTTGTTCTGTGCATTTTTGGACTCAAACATGTCTTCAATTTCTTCCACAAACTGTGGGCATTAGTCTCACTAGCCACATGAAGATAGATACTCTGGTCTATCCATTTCCTGATCATACCAATAGTTTTTCTGTTTGCCTTTGTCTATTCGGCATCAGATTTATCTGCTGGTTTAGTACCATCTCCGTCAATGGGATCATACAAGTCTTTACAAAACAGCAAGTCTTCCATTCGGGATTTCCAGATAGAATAATTGGAAGAATCTAATTTCAGCATAGTACAACATCACCTTCACCCATTTTAAGAGCACCAAACAGAACTCCAACCGGAGCTCTGATACCAGTTGTTGGGAAAGATGACGAATAATGTAATCTGACAACAATTAGCGGAAGCACCTGGATCGACTTTTCCCCTGCGTGCAATTAAAATAGGCTACAGACAAACAACTCAGACCACAATTAGTAAGCACAAACAGAACAAATAAAATGCAAGAGACATTAGAATTATTTTAACGTGGGGAAAACCCTCGAAGAGGTAAAAACCCCACGGGACCAAGCCAGTAAAATTCTCCATTAATAAATTAATGGGATACACCACAAGTCTTCCTGGAGCCACCAGGGATCAACAGAACAATTACAATCTTCACCAATAAGATGGATAACAATAGAGTAAATCTTCCCCCAAGGGTACACTGAAACAGTACAAAGTGAAGGCAAAACACCACGAGAAAAATACTAATATTACCAGTTCACTGACAGGATTCACACACTGTAATTTTACTCAAAACAGAGCACTTTTGCTGTATCACTCTTCTGCCAATGGACCAGTCTTCTTCTCTCTGTCAACTGCCAAGTCGAACCCTTTCTTACTTTTTTTTATCACACGAGGCTCTTTTTCTCTCGTATATATTCTTCTCTCTTGCATACCTGACCTGCAGACTCACAATTCTCTATTTATAGAGAATTCTCATATCCTCTAACGGTACCATTCCAACGGGAAGTCAATTCCTCATATTTCCAAGGAATTATTTCTTCTGCCTCTGGTTCTCGGTTCTGTCACAGTAGCTGGTCAATATCTTCTATTCTCAAGGCAATTCAATTTTCTTTCTCTAATCCCACGTGACATCTGCAGACTAGGATTCACAAGGGTATAAACCCCCCCCCCTTTTTTTTTTTTGTCAAAGAGTGGTTGTTATAATAATAAGTTGTAGTGGGCTCACTTGTTTGGTGACCCACACAACACAAATAAACATCGTGAATAATAAACATGCTTTACTTTGAAATCTTCAAGAATTGGACATCCATAAATAACTTCAATAAAATATTTAAGTGTTGGAAAAGATAAACTCGTCAAATGCAAGGTTTTAAGTGAGGGAAGGTGAACACGAGAATATTCGCGGAAATACACCATTTCC
Organism: Lotus japonicus; assembly: GCF_012489685.1. Taxonomy (NCBI): domain Eukaryota; kingdom Viridiplantae; phylum Streptophyta; class Magnoliopsida; order Fabales; family Fabaceae; genus Lotus; species Lotus japonicus. The sequence goes on along the minus strand of NC_080042.1, from coordinate 31,132,848 downwards.
AACTTAAGAACAACCAGGGTTGTGCAGCTGAAAATGCTGAAGGGAATTTTACATGAAATCATCAATAAATCGAGGTTTTGAACTTGGCCTCGCATTGCTTCTCTTAACCAAATGTTGGCATCATAAGAAAATCTACCAGTGCAATGGAGGCGAAAGTTTTGATGGGTTGGGGAAAACCTCGTTTGAATCCGTTAAGATAAAGGATTTCGTTTACGAATATGACAAAAGAAGAATTATAGACCGATCGAGATCGGCTGTAATAACGTGACTGGTCGATGTTGAGGGTGGGGACTAAAAGCCAAAGTGGCCTCCACCTCTTTGAAAGAACACTGGTAGTAACAACATCCTCGGTTGGAAGAAAAGAAAGAATGTGATAGAGAACATCATTTGACAAATTGCTAATCCTGTAAGTGTCAGCCATTGCTACTACTTTGCACATCCATAACACCGACCATCGATATTTATTCTTTTTTTGGGAAGAATATAAATCTTTATCTTTATTCTAATCTTCTTAAATGGTTTATTCTTTTCTTTTATTTTCTTATTTTATTCCTTTCTTTTTTTACGGGCAATTTTATTCTTTTCTTTTTCTTGCTACATCTGAAAAATATTCCTTTCTTTTTCGACTCATGGGAAAATTATTTTATTCCTTTCTAAATAGTAAAATGTTTTTTTTTTATTTTTAGAAAATAGAACATAGTATTAATGGTTCGATCCTGGTACTCAATTTAAAATTGGTTGGCCCATAGGGAGTGCTGACTAATATTCTGGCCACTTCTGCAGAGGGAAATAACAAAGCCTCTCCATGAGGCTATCATTGAAGATACTCCAAGGCCATTTGTTGGTCCTTTTATTTTGGGCCAGGGTCTGTAATCTTTGGGACGGCCCACCAACGTTGGGACACAAAAATCCTTACAAGGGGTCTTACCTATTGAATCGGGCTGTGGGGCTATTGAGAGGCAGAGTCTGCTTGTGTTCTAGGAGACAACTCACATTCAGCCTTATCTTTTCCAACACTGACTTTGTGGCACAGATCATGCCTGAATGTCATTAGTGTAAGCAAAAGGTCTCCATTCATTATTTTACAGGCTGAACTGGTGAATTGTGAGGGAGCTTTGATCCTGGGAGGAGATTTTAATGCAACTCTCAATGACTTTGAACGAAAGGGGCAAGGCAACAGTAGACTGGATCGACTTACCCATGAGCAAACTGGATCGTTGGCTCCTCAATGACGTAGCTATTCTACGCTTCGATGGTGTAACCCAATCAGCTGAGGACTAGGGCATCTTAAGATAGATATTTAATTATTTTCTGCCACATAAAAAACTATAATTTAATTTAATTAAAATAAATGAAGCATACAAGTATTTATCCCACGTGACATATAATAATTGGATGACATTGTAAAACAATTATACACTAACTTGACTGTGCACATCCAATAAATTCAATATATATAATGTGAACTCATTAATTAGTTCAGCCACGCAATTTTATGTATATAATGTGAACTCAATTATATTTATTTAACTTCTAGATGTTAAATTGAAACACTAAATTCAACATTAATTTCTAAGACATAATCTTCAATTAAAAACGAAAAATTTTATTTCTTTTCTTCATCTTGTCAACTTCGTCCCATTGTCTTCTTCATCATCATGTTGGAACAATCACATTTGGAAAATAATGTTATGTGCAATATGTTTGGTAAACACACCACAGAACATGACCATTAGATCTTGATCCATGTTTTGTGCATGTTAAACATAACAGAACACTACTAGAAAAAATACTTTTCACATCGGTTATTCTGGACTTTTCACATCGGTTTCCGTCCGATGTAAATAAAGGTGATGTGGTATGTCTTCAACTTTTCACATCGGTTACACAACCGATGTAGTAAGTACTTTTTTACATCGGACGTTTGGTATAACCGATGCGAAATATACATGTAAAAAAACAAATGAAAAAAAAAACATTTTACATCGGTTGTTATTGGCAACCGATGTGAATTGGTTTTGTGTGAAACCGATGTAAAAAAGCAAATGAAAAAAAAAAACATTTTACATCGGTTGTTATTGGCAAGTGTACATTTCACATCGGTTATACTAGATGTCCGATGTTTCACATCGGTTATTTTTGAAATCGATGTAAAATGTTTTTTTTTCTCTTTTTGATTTTTTTGGCGCTTTTTTCACACTAATTTGACCTGAAGATACATTTTTTAAAATGAAAATTTATTAGAATAAAAGAGATCTTGAAAACACACTCTCTTAAGTGAGTTAAACATCAAAGGAAAATACATAGCAAAACAACAAAAAAACATAATAGACTAGAAGAACACTAGAACAAATCTAACTACTTTTTTCATAAGTGCTTAACTGAGCATTTAAGAAGCAGTAGATACATAGAGTAATCACAGTTACTATGTTTTTTTTTACAACAAAAGAGATCTTTATTTCATCATAATCAAAGGTTACTGGGAACAATCCCTCCCAGTTGAGACAGAACACAGCAAATAAACTAGAGAAATCTGAAACAAAACAGCTTGAACAACAAGAAGATGGAAAGAAACTAAACAAACGGAAACAGACAAACAATATAGCCAAAGATAAAACTAAAACTAAGACTAGAAGAAAATCTAAATAACAAGAAGATAGAAGGAAGCATCTACAATCCGAACAAGGTAATGCATCAGAGCATCATATCATGTGGCAATTTTAAGTGCAGAAACATCATCATACGCATTTCTCATGCTTCCAAAAAAGACCAGATAATGAGTCCTTGGAGACTCAATCCTCTTAATCCAGTAAATTCCAGAAACATGCTGCTTCTATCTGCAATTATGCAGCAAAAATATACCAATCACGCTGCATTCCTCACATAATTAACAGCAAGTTGTAAGTATGGGATTTTTCCATAGCCTAGAAACACATCACTGTTACTATCTTATGGTTCAAGCTACATCAATTAAATACATAGGAAACATTTGACTTTTCTAAATAATTTAATTTTCCCTGCTTTTTATTCCTTCTATTTTGTACTGTTACAACTTACAAGTCTGAACTGGAAGCATAGGTAAGACATTTTCCAAACAAGAGAACTGTACAAGTTATAGAAACCTTACAGGGAAATATATGTGAGTTGTTGGACCCTAATACTTGAGTGCAGCTAAGTCATAAGCCCTTGCTAATAACGAGAACACATGCATTCAAGTAAACTGGACAATGACCTCAGAGTTCTACAAGACCAAACACCTAATTCCAACAAAATCATACCAAAACTCACAGGTTTCATTAGAAAAACACTTACTTACACTAAGTGGAATAGTCTCAAGTTTCAACAATTCAAATTTGATCCAAATTTATAATTATAATCAAATGGCATATATGGCTAAATTATGTTGTGTCATGGGTCTCATGTTTTGATAAAAAATGGTATAATAGTCTCAAGAGCACATAAGAACCTGGGCTAGTACTGATAACATAATTTCTATACAAAGAATGCTAAAATTCATGTATCAACTCTCAATTACCAGTGTCTTTGTGAGCTTGATTACGAGAAAAAGCTTGAGCATCTCTCTGGCTTCCTATAATCTCCACATCAATGGGTTCTCCAAAGGCTTCTTTTTAAGCCAACGGGTGAGTATATCACATAAACGCTCGGGCATCTTTCAGGCTTCCTAACAGGCAAGCACAACATACACATTACTCTTCTTAATTTTATCAACAAGTATCAAGTACTATATAGAATCAAATATACAAATACATGTCTCAGAAAAGCATAGGGATGCCTTTACACAAGCCTACCCTTCCAGCAACAAATCCAGAATTTGTTTAGATCAAACACATCATTTTCCAGCTAAATGAAACTAGCCATGATTCTTAACAGTTCTAGAAATAACTCTCACACACAACTCTCTTCAAATAACCACCACTTTTATCTCTCTTCAAAAAATCATTCTCTAAAAAACATTTCCAAGCAAACAAAAAAACCTATTTCCAGAACAATTATACACTGACTGTGCACATCCAATAAATTCAATATATATAATGTGAACTCATTAATTAGTTGAACCACGCAATATTATGTATATAATGTGAACTCATTTATATTTATTTAACTTCTAGATGTTAAATTGAAACACTAAATTCAACATTAGTTTCTAAAACATAATCTTCAATTAAAAACGAAAAAAATTAATTTTTTTCTTCATCTTGTCAACTTCGTCCCATTGTCTTCTTCATCATGTTGGAACAATCACAATTGGAAAATACTATTCTTCTATAACTTTGATAATGTTTGGTAGCTGAACGGAAAACGATAGAACTGGATGGAACAAGATAATAATATTATGTGCAATGTGTTTGGTAAACACACTATAGAACATGACCATTAGATCTTGTTCCATGTTTTGTGCATGTTAAACATAACAGACGAATCATAAGGTTAATTACATACATACACCTATCATATCTAATGTTTGATTAAGCATAAAAGAATAACTAAATAAAATATATTTTCATATATATTATTTTAAATATCATATATAATTTAAGAAATCATTATAAAAAATCATTTTATTCTAAAATAATAATACATGTAAAAATAAACTTATAAATTATAATGATTGTGCTTTATTTTTCTGGAAAGAACCATAAAAAATTTCACAATTGTTATCTCTTTGGTTTGAGTCTTGGTTGGGTGATTAATATGGAGGTCATATCTAGAACAAGCTTTTCTCACGGGTTTTGGGACGAAGAATTGCTCTCTGTGTGTGATGCTTTGACTATTGCGTTAAGGGATAAGCCAAAATAAAAGACCACAAAATTTGAGGGAGCTTGAAGGAAATATTTTTAGTTGAAATGTGTATACCAGGTACACGCAGTTGTAGAAAGGAGAAGAAAAAAGTAGGGTTTGCGTTTGAGAATGAGAGGTGTAAGACCCAAGTTTTAAACTTATGCCAAGTAAATAAAATCCTATTCACGATTAGGGTTGATGTATCGTGAAGGGAAACCTGAACAAGAGTTTACCAAATGAAATAAATTTATGAAGGAGAAAGTTCAGGAAAAGTCTAAGGATTGTACCAGAATCGATAAAAGGTATAGCACGATCGATTCGCTTAAACCTAGGACAAGAACCTTAGGAAAAGACTAAGTTCCACCCTTGGAACACTATAGGAATAATTCAGAAAATCTTCAAAAGGAATATAGGGATTTCTCTTATTCCTTTCCATGACAAGCGTTTCAAGGCGAAACTTTAGAATCTACGAACGTCCGATTCCAATCCTCGGAAGTTTGCCGAAACTAAAACCCTGATAGTTCAAGAACCCTAGAATCAACCAACGATGATGACTTTTTCTATTCGGAGCTTCTAATGAAGATTCCACACGTGTACACCCATTTCTCTTGATGATTTCATTCTTTCTTCAGAAGGAAGTTTTCTATTCCGACATCCGATGCAAAAAGCAACTTATCGGGTAAAATAATTTTACACCGACTTTGCATTAGTCACCTAAAATACAAGGAAACCTCTTTTGAGTTTTGGATTTGTGTCGCCAAAACCTATCTTAGGATTCACAGAGAATGAAGCCGGAAAAATCTGAATCGCGAAACTTTCATTTTCCCGCGTTTTTCCATCCTCTATATATAACAAGAAAGATGAGAAAATCACAAAATCTTACCCATTTTCTCTCTTGAACCCGCGAGCTTTGGAGGAGGAGGAGAAGAGATTTTCTTCATTTCTTGCTTGATCGTTGATTCAACAGTTGCTACTTCAAGGTATCGAGGTATAGTCGCTAATCCTTACCTCTGATCGTCGTTTCCGTAACTTTTCACTATGTCTTTCTGTGCTCATAGTTTTGAGGTTTTTGCAAAACTATCATGATAATTCCATTTTTCTATCTAAACATCTTCCCTACGTACCCAAGAGCATGTTTAGCTAATAATACTCCGCCGATTCTCGAAAAACTACCGTCGAGTTTCAATTCTGCTTCAAATACCCATTTTGGGACAAAGTTTCGTCCTTTGGGCTGAAAACTATCGCCTTAGCTTAGTGCTGGTAGGATATGTTGTCATAAACGTCGTTGGTGACGTCCCCATCCAATTTGCTTTTCGAAATTTCAGTTTTGAATTTCTGAGCTAAAAATAATGACCAAAATACCCCTGCGACAGTTTTTGATCCGATAATTTTTCCGAGGTTAGAATACCCTTAGTTACGACTAATGATAACCTAGGAACCAAGTTTGATCGAAGAAAAATCGACCCACCTAATTACCAATAGTGGCCGAGAGCTATAGAGGAGGAGGAGGAAAATTCCTTTTTCGAAAACTTGTCCTTTCGCGCTAGATTATCGTACCTCGGAGTATATACTACTTCGTGTAACCTTAGTGAGTATTGTTTGCTGAGTTTCTGACTCATTGTGATTGATTTCTGTGGTTTTGCTCTAAAGGTGCTTTTGAGGAATTTCCTGAAGAGCAAGGCATCGATTGTGAAGGAACGCTAGACGGGAACCCTGGAGAATCTTCAGGTGAGGGCTACTCACTGAATCCTTAGTTAATGCTTAGGTGTCGATGCTTTCGACTTGATTTACTGTTTATGCACTTGTTTGTGTTTGATTGGAAAAATGTTTTCTGAGGCTTCGGCTGAAAATGTAGATGATTCATCTACTAATTGCTTTTGAGATTGAATTACATGGTACGTGCTAAGTGGGTAATCTAGGATGTGTGATGTATGCTTTAAATTCTAAGTGCTAAGTGGTTATGTTAGGATGTGTTGATATATATGACATGTTGGGTGATTGTGCTGAATTAACTATGCCTTTTCATATATACTGAGGTTCTGAAGAGTGAGAATAACGGGCAGGTCATGTCGATTTTATTTTGAGAGTTTTGAGGAAGTTGATAGGACGAACGAGGATTCGGGCCTTGTATGGTTTTTCATGGATCGAGACATTCTCTGGAGTCATTTGGGATTAGGAGATCCCGAGAACTTATAAGATTTGCGATAAGACAAAAGTGGAAACTATTTTGTAAGGAAAACTCATAAGACATTAAACAACCTTTAAACCTTTTAATAATGATAATAATCTCGAAGGAAAGCTTAGGAGTCAAATCTTAGTTTTGGAAAACGAGAAGTGTCGTCGGATCTAAGTGTTGAGATATTGAGAAGTTTTGAGTATGTTGATACTCTTGTGCTCTGGGAGCAGTTGTGTTGTTGGGCTATCCGAGAGATAAGCCGGGAAACGGGTAGTTTCCGAGTATGTTGATACTCTTTGCTCGTTGAGCAGTCTTGACCATCGGATGGAGATGAGTCGGATGATTTGAAGATCATCATGAGAGAATGTGTGTTGTGGAAAGAAGTGTCTTTTGTCGCAGAATCGACTTTACCTTAGGGTAGGCTTTTAGAGACATTAATTTACCAAGAACACGTGGCGACGTGTCGAGTGAGGTCGGAGACGTTGTTTGGCTAATCATTTCGCATTCATGCCCCATTAATGAGGTATTAACACGAGACGGACTTCGGACCTCGGTGGATTCCAAAATGGTCATAAGACCCGGATTTCCGCGTAAGAGCGCTAGTAGGCGACTCTTAGTAGCAGACCGAAATGGCAGACCTTCGGGTTTACTGCTGATCTGACTACCGTTGTTGTTGGAGTAAGAGGCACGCGGGCCGAAATGGTCCCACCGTGGCTGGTGTTAGGGCTGATCCGTTGATGTCCATCTTTCAGGAATGCATATTGGTTAACTGGGTTAACCGTCATTTGCATTTCATGCAACATGCATACTGACTTAGTTGTTGAGTGTGTTTTGTTATTTGTTAATCCCATTTGATGCATGCTATCTGCCGTTACTGCCGTTTATATTCATTGTGGAATATGAAACCCTAGGATGCTATCTCTAGCTATAAGCCTAAGTGGCTAATCTCTTATTTGTATCTATTGGTGGTATTATTTACATAATTCTTTGGAGTTGACCCTCGCGTCTTCTGTGTGTGTTTTGGCGGACAACGCCCTTTGTCAGATGTCTATCGCGGACTGGTTCACAATGGTCCACCCTTCGGGGGGGATTAAATACGAGATGATAGACCAGGATGACCCCGGTTCGTGGGTGGTTGACCCCGCTAGCCATCGAGCGACGTACTCGGGGCGTTACATTGTGGTATCAGAGCTTGTCGAGTCTTTCGAGAGTCTTTGGGGAATAGGTCTTCTGTGCTAGGTTCTGTGACTCTGCAAAGAGTGAAAATTGATTGTCTGCAAGCGATTTTTCGCTTAGAATTGATTGAAGTTATTGCTTAATCATATTGTATAGTTATGCTAGATACTATCTTATGATGAGTACTAACTGTTTTTTTCGCTTTACAGAACATGGTGAATACTAACTAGTTAGCTGAGATGATGGCCACTATGGCCCAAGCTGTGAATACTAACTGTTTTTTTCGCTTTACAGAACATGGTGAATACTAACTAGTTAGCTGAGATGATGGCCACTATGGCCCAAGCTGTGACAGCGCAAGCAAACGATAATGCTATGAGGCGTGCTGCTGAAGAAGCACGTGATCAGCATCAGCGCCAGAGGGAAGTAACTCTGGACCAGAACAAAGGCCTGAATGACTTCAGGAGGCAGAATCCACCAAAGTTTTTGGGTGGTACTGACCCAGACAAAGCGGATCTCTGGATCCAGGAGGTTGAGAAGATAGTTGGTGTTTTGCAGACTGTTGAGGGTGCCAAGGTGGGCATGGCAACTTATCTACTGCTCGGTGATGCTGAGTACTGGTGGAAGGGCACCAGGGGGATCATGGAAGCCAACCATGAAGAGATCAACTGGAACTCTTTCCGGACCGCGTTCTTGGAGAAGTATTTTCCAACAAGTGCTCGGGATGAGAGGGAGGCACAGTTTCTGACACTCCGTCAAGGAGGTATGTCTGTACCAGAATTTGCTTCGAAGCTGGAGTCTTTGGCGAAGCATTTTCAATTCTTTAATGATCATGTTGATGAGCGCTACATGTGCAAGCGTTTTGTTAATGGACTAAGGCCTGATATTGAGGACTCAGTGAGGCCGCTAGGAATCATGCGTTTCCAGTCCTTGGTTGAGAAAGCCACGGAAGTGGTACTGATGAAGAACCGGAGGATGAACCGTGCTGGAACTGGAGGGCCGATGAGGTCGGGCTCTCAAAACTTTCAAGGCAGAGGGAAAATTCAGAACAGGAGGCCGTACCAACGTTCTGGTGGGAGAGGGTTTGCTTCAGGATCTTACAGACCCATGACGGGTGCTGCTGGTGGTTCTGGAGATCAGACTCAGAACAGGGAGTTGACTTGCTTCAAGTGTGGGAAGCCGGGGCATTTTGCTCGTGCTTGTCCCGACACGAGACCTCAATGCTTCAACTGTAACAAATTGGGGCATACTGCTGCTCAGTGCAGGGCACCCAAGGCGGAACCAACCGTCAACACTGCTCGTGGGAAGCGTCCTACAGCTAAAGCGAGAGTCTACACCATGGATGGTGAGGATACTGAAGGGGTCGATGGGCTGATCAGGGGAGACTGCGAGATTGACGGTAATCTCCTATCTGTACTTTTCGATTCCGGTGCAACGCATTCATTTATCTCTAGAGAATGTGCGATCAGATTAAGACTTCCTATTACTGCTTTGAGCTTCGATCTTATAGTTACCACTCCTGCCAAAACTCTACTTGCTAATACTGCATGCATGTATTGTCCGGTAACATATAAGGATAGAATCTACCATGCTAACCTAGTATGCCTAACTCTTAAGAACCTAGACGTTATCCTAGGAATGGATTGGTTGTCCCACTATCATTGTCCTTTGGACTGCAACCGAAAGAGAGTGGTATTTCCTGATTCGGATCTTTCCAAGTATTTATCTGCCAATCACATTAGTGTCTCTTTGAACGAGGGATCTCAAGAGTATTCCGTTTTGCTAGGCTTGGAGAGTAAAGGGAATCCGGAAGTTGGTAATATTCCAGTGGTGAAAGACTTTCCAGATGTTTTTCCTGGCGATGTACCTGGATTGCCGCCTGTACGCGACATTGAGTTTGCTATTGACATCGTACCGGGAACAGGGCCGATTTCGATTGCACCATATCGTATGGCACCTGCAGAGCTAGTGGAATTGAAGTCCCAACTAGAGGATCTTCTGTCGAAGGGATTTATCCGACCAAGCGTTTCACCTTGGGAGCGCCAGTCTTATTAGTGAAGAAGAAGGACGGGAAATCTAAATTGTGTGTCGACTACCGGCAATTGAACAAGGTAACCGTCAAAAATAGGTATCCGTTACCTAGAATTGATGATTTGATGGATCAACTGCGAGGAGCTGCGATATTCTCAAAGATCGATCTGAAGTCGGGTTATCATCAAATCAGAGTCAAAACGGAGGATATTCAGAAGACGGCATTCAGAACTCGTTATGGACACTATGAGTACTTAGTGATGCCATTTGGGGTGACAAACGCACCTGCCATATTCATGGACTACATGAATAGGACTTTCCATACATTCTTGGATCGATTCGTCGTGGTGTTTATCGACGATATTCTGATCTACTCAAAGAATGCTGAGGATCATGAGGGGCACTTGCGACAAGTTTTACAGGTGCTGAGGGAGAAGGAGTTGTACGCCAATCCTTCTAAGTGCGAATTTTGGCTCGAAGAGGTAAAATTCTTAGGCCATGTGATCTCTAAGGAGGGGATAGCTGTGGACCCAGCAAAGGTAGAGACTGTATTGTCATGGGAACGGTCGAGAACAGTGACTGAGATCAGGAGTTTCGTTGGTTTGGCGGGATATTATCGTCGCTTCATCGAAAATTTCGCCAAGATTGTTGGACCTTTGACTCAACTCACGAGGAAGGATCAACCTTTTGCGTGGACCGAAGCGTGCGAAACTAGTTTTCAGACGATGAAGGAACGTTTGACGACGTCACCTGTACTCGTTCTACCGCAACCAGAGGAACCGTATGAGGTGTATTGTGACGCTTCGCATCAAGGTTTGGGATGTGTGCTGATGCAACATCGGAAGGTAGTGGCTTATGCTTCACGACAACTGAAGGTTCATGAGAAGAATTATCCAACTCATGACTTGGAGCTAGCTACAATCGTATTTGCGCTGAAGATTTAGAGACATCACTTATATGGATGCAATTTCACCATATTCAGTGATCATAAGAGCTTGAAGTACTTGTTTGAGCAGAAGGAGCTGAACATGAGACAACGTCGGTGGATGGAATTTCTCAAAGATTACGAGTTTACTCTGCAATATCATCCTGGAAAGGAGAATGTTGTTGCTAATGCTTTGAGCAGGAAGATGCATATCTCGTCGATGATGGTTAAGGAGCTTCAACTGCTGGAACAATTTAGAGATTTGAGCTTGGATTGATGGAAGAAATCCGAGACCAATAGTTACAAGATGAGTTTCTGCTCGGGAAAAGGAATTTGGTAAGTCAAGGTAAAGACCCGGAATTCGAGGTAGGAAGTGACAATATCCTACGGTGTAAGGATAGGGTTTGCGTACCTAACAACCCTGACTTGAGAAGGTTGATTATGGATAAGGGTCACAAGAGCAAGTTGAGCATTCATCCAGGAATGAAAAAGATGTATCAAGACTTGAAGGTAAATTTTTGGTGGCCAGGAATGAAAAGACAAGTGGCTGAGTATGTAGCTGCATGTTTGACATGTCAAAAGGCAAAGGTGGAACATCAGAAATCTTCAGGTATGCTACAAAGCTTAGATGTACCAGAATGGAAATGGGATAGCATATCAATGGATTTCGTAGTGGCATTGCCAAGAACTCAGAAGGGATATGATTCTATTTGGGTAATAGTGGATCGATTGACTAAGTCGGCTCATTTCGTACCCGTGAGAACTACGTACAACGTGGAGAAACTATCATAGATATACATAGCGGAGATTGTACGACTTCATGGGATACCGACAAGTATTGTTTCCGATCGAGACCCAAAGTTTACTTCACATTTTTGGGGAGCTCTTTAGGAGGCTTTGGGAACGAGGCTGAGACTAAGTTCTGCTTATCATCCGCAGACTGATGGACAGACTGAGAGGACAATCCATTCATTGGAGGATTTGCTACGAGCTTGCGTGTTAGACAACAAGGGCAGTTGGGATAACCTATTTCCATTGATTGAGTTCACATACAACAACAGTTTTCATACGAGCATAGGTATGGCACCGTATGAGGCTTTGTATGGCCGCAAGTGTAGAACACCGTTGTGTTGGTATCAAAACGGAGAAAATCTGTTAGTAGGACCGGAACTTCTGCAACAGACAACCGAGAAAATCAAGCAGATCAGAGAAAAGATGAAGACTTCTCAGAGTAGACAGAAGAGTTATGCAGATCAAAGGCGCAAAACTCTGGAATTCGAAGAAGGAGATCATGTATTTCTACGAGTTACTCAGACTACGGGAGTTGGTCGAGCAATCAAGTCAAAGAAGCTTACGCCGAAGTTTATTGGACCTTATCAAATTACTCGTCGAATTGGACCAGTCGCTTATCAGATTGCACTACCTCCATTTCTATCGAACATTCATGACGTATTCCACGTGTCACAACTGAGGAAATATATTGCGGATCCGACACATGTTATCGAGCTGGATGACATAGAGTTGAAGGATGACCTGTCTTTCGAGACACCGCCAATTAGCATTGGTGACACCAGGATAAAACAGTTGAGGGGAAAAGAGATCGAGTTAGTGAAACTCATTTGGAACAAAGACACCGGTGATGCGACATGGGAGCTGAAGGAGAAGATCCAAGAACAGTATCCAGAACTTTTTACTGACCCTTAAGTTTCGAGGTCGAAACTTTCTTTTTGGAGGGTAGTAATGTAAGACCCAAGTTTTAAACTTATGCCAAGTAAATAAAATCCTATTCACGATTAGGGTTGATGTATCGTGAAGGGAAATCTGAACAAGAGTTTACCAAATGAAATAAATTTATGAAGGAGAAAGTTCAGGAAAAGTCTAAGGATTGTACCAGAATCGATAAAAGGTATAGCACGATCGATTCGCTTAAACCTAGGACAAGAACCTTAGGAAAAGACTAAGTTCCACCCTTGGAACACTTTAGGAATAATTCCGAAAATCTTCAAAAGGAATATAGGGATTTCTCTTATTCCTTTCCATGACAAGCGTTTCAAGGCGAAACTTTAGAATCTACGAACGTCCGATTCCAATCCTCGGAAGTTTGCCGAAACTAAAACCCTGATAGTTCAAGAACCCTAACCGACGATGAGGACTTTTTCTATTCGGAGCTTCTAATGAAGATTCCACACGCGTACACCCATTTCTCTTGATGATTTCAATCTTTCTTCAGAAGGAAGTTTTCTATTCCGACATCCGATGCAAAAAGCAACTTATCGGGTAAAATAGTTTTACACCGACTTTGCATTAGTCACCTAAAATACAAGGAAACCTCTTTTGAGTTTTGGATTTGTGTCGCCAAAACCTATCTTAGGATTCACGGGTTTACTGCTGATCTGACTACCGTTGTTGTTGGAGTAAGAGGCATGCGGGCCGAAATGGTCCCACCGTGGCTGGTGTTAGGGCTGATCCGTTGATGTCCATCTTTCCGGAATGCATATTGGTTAACTGGGTTAACCGTCATTTGCATTTCATGCAACATGCATACTGACTTAGTTGTTGAGTGTGTTTTGTTATTTGTTAATCCCATTTGATGCATGCTATCTGCCGTTACTGCCGTTTATATTCATTGTGGAATATGCAACCCTAGGATGCTATCTCTAGCTATAAGCCTAAGTGGCTAATCTCTTATTTGTATCTATTGGTGGTATTATTTACATAATTCTTTGGAGTAAACCCTCGCGTCTTCTGTGTGTGTTTTGGCGGACAACGCCCTTTGTCAGATGTCTATCGCGGACTGGTTCACAATGGTCCACCCTTCGGGGGGGGATTAGATACGAGATGATAGACCAGGATGACCCCGGTTCGTGGGTGGTTGACCCCGCTAGCCATCGAGCGACGTACTCGGAGCGTTACAAGAGGAGAGAAACGTGAATTAGAGAATATATAAATTATAAATTATACTAGTAGACCTAGTTTTGCACAAAAAAAAATTGCATTTAACCCCCTATATAATTTTTTTGAACCCCTTGAAAATTTTAAATTATGCTAGTAGACCTAGTTTTGCACCAAAGACCCACACTCACTTACTTCTCTCACTCAATCACTATGTCTCTCTTCCTCTCGCGTACGACGTACCCTAAGTCCCTCCCAGGCTCCCACCCAACTACCCAAGCAGCCACCAAGCCACCAAACCACCAAACCAGTCCACCGCGCCTCCCTCCTCATCCTCGCCCGTCACGCCGTGCCTCCCACCCTCCTCGCCCGTCGATCTTCATGGGTTGATGTGCACTGTATGTATAATCTGCCCCAATTTTCCATACCAACACCTCTTTGACTTGTTTTTCCCTTTTCCACTCTCAAAATCGGGTTTTTTTTCTCCTTCACGGTTTTCCTCTTTTTGGGTTTTGATCTGAATATTGATTGAATTAAAACTATGGAAGCTGTAAAATTAATTGAGTTCTTAATTAATTGGAACAAAGGCAACCTCCAAAGCTACATTTATGTTGGAACAAAGGCAACCTCCAGTTACTCAAGAGTGGTAGATCAGTTGACATTGCAGAGTGAGTGTGTGGGAAGAGCTCTTGGGTTCAATCCTCACACAATACACTCTAGGGGAGGGATGATGAGCCTTTGAAGTTTATCAGAATTGCACAAGAAATGAGGGTTTGAATTGTGCCATAAAAAATCTTTGATTTCCAAACGATTGAAAGATTCATCATCTTTGTTGAAATTGTTTAGTGCAGCGGAAATGAGTAGCAAGGAAAGTAGACAATGCACACCAGCATTTTATCCAGGTTCACACCTAGAACGATAGGGCTACATCAAGTCCTTGGCATCGCCAAGATTTACTATCAAGTATCAATGACTTCTGAAGGTATGAAAAACGGTAGAAAGGGGGGGGGGGGTTTGAATAACGTTTTCAAGATAAAACTTCCACCTTGAAGATTTAAACAAATCTTTTCGAGAACTAAGTGCTAAAGATAAGAGATAGAAAAGCACACAAGGATTTTTATCCTGGTTCACTTGATAAATCCCTCAAGCTAATCCAGTCCACCCGTTAAGGTGATTTCTTCCTTCTTAGAATGAAGGCAATCCACTAATCAGGTAAAGTGTTACAACTGCACTTGAAACCTACAAGTGACTAACAATTACACTGACTTACCTCACACTAAGATTCACTCTCTTAGTCTTCTCTAGGATCCGATCAACCTTGATCTCCTAAAGGTAACTAAACAACTGTTTAAGAAAGAATGTTTACAAGAGATTTGCTTCTGAAAAGCTAATAGTAAACACAATGAATTTCAGATGAAAGAATGCTTAGAAGTTTTTCAGTATAGCTTGCGCGTGTGTAATTCTTCTAACCGCATCTTTCAATATTCAGCCTCTATTTATACTCCAAGGATTAGGGTTTGAACGCTGCATGGAAATGCTACCGTTGGAGGGCAGTTCTGGAAATTCCAGCTTCTACTGTGGCTGAGAACGTTAGGTAGGTCGTCAGAACAGTACATTTGCTTTTGTACTTGGATAGTGACTTGACCTTTAAACCTAGCAGACTTCTGATCAGGGGAATGCTTCTTGTTGGAACTTGTGAAGCCGGTTGATCAGAGTCAGAGGGAAAGCACAGATCCTCTGACCGTTGTATCTTCTGATTCTGAACTCAGAGGGAAGTACATGGTCTTCAGAGTTTCTCGCTTCTGGACATCAGAGTTTCCACTATTCAGCTTCTGGATCTTCAGAGTCTTCTACACCATCAGAACATCTGAACCTTCAGAGTTTCTTGGTTGTCAGAACTTCTGGATCTTCAGAACTTCTAGTGACTGAGTCCTTATAAGAGCTTGTATAACTTCAGATCTTCTGTAGCATTTCTACTGTTCAGAGTGAACATAGATGTTGCGAAAGCGTTGCTTGGGTCACTCTTTATGCACAGTGCTTCTGATTTGTGTGAGATTGAATTAAGGTCAGAGCCTGTAAATAGCACACTCAGAAAAACACGTTAGAGTACCACAATTGTTCATATAAAAAGGTTAACTTGTAATCATCAAAACATAGAGTTGTACTACTAGATCAAAACTTGATCTTACAATCTCCCCCTTTTTGATGATGACAAAACTAAGATTTTTGATGAACAATTCTTAAACAATAAACTGAATTCACTCAGAGTTTAGGGATATAGAATAAGACTTATCCTGATGTGAATAGTTTATCTTGCTCATTCTGAATTCAAGTCACTGCTTGATTCTGAGCTTAGCTCCCCCTGAATCTAATACTTGATGAAAACGTTAGAAAAGTCTAGATTCTGAGCTAAATAATATAAGAGTTCAGAGTGAAAAACTTATGACATAGATGAAAATAGAATAATCAGAGCGCATAAGTAATCAGAGTCAACGATAAGTGGTATCAGAGTCAAATGTCATCAGAGCCAAATATAATCACTTCAGAAGAAGTGAAATGTATTCCTTGTATTTGCCCAGTGACACATCTATGGTCATAAAGGTGGAACTCTTAAATTCTCCAAAAGAAAAATAAATCACACTAACACAGCTTACACATCAAAAACTGGGTGTACTCCCCCTTTTTGTCATAAGCAAAAAGCATGGGGTGTGAAAAAAAAAACTTAGCTTGAAGTACAAGGTACTCCCCCTTAGAGAAGGTCTAAGTTTAAGAAAATGGAGAAAATAAACGATGCATGAATGAGAGTTAAGCGAGTTAAAGAAGGGAGTTAATGCAAAAGACGAAACGTTTACCACCGGCCACGGGAGTAAAGAGAACTGCAGTTACCAAGGACTTAACCTCGAGAAACTGTAGGAGCAATAACTTCCAAGAAGAGAATGAAGCTATATAAAGCGAGGTAGATGAGGGTAAGCTTCACAACTCGATCAATTCATCAAAAGAAAAAGAATGGCATCATACATGATTGCATTGGAAGAGCTCAGAAGGAAGGCCTTCGAAGAGGATATGTTTCTTAACATAAGGCATCCAGAGGGTACAAAGACCATTCCAGAGCTGACGAGGACACTGCTTGAGGATGACCTTTGTCCAGAGCTGAAGAATGACTTGAAGGAATTCCTTGCCTTCGTGGAGGAAGTGCAGGAACTCAACCAGCTTGAACTGAAGCTGCTGGAAGAAAAGGAAATGATAGCAAAGAAGCTCAAGACAACAGAAGAGATTCTGGAGAGGAATGAGCTAAACGTCAGTCTCAACAACATCCAGTATTCACTGGATCGTGTGGAGAAAGAGAGGTCAGGGCAGCGCCAAGAGTGCAGAAGAATGAGGAGAGATCCTCCATTCTAGACTTTAGGAAAGAAGAAATGTATGATGTTAAAAGCATAAATATTATGAATAAAGAAAATATTGTCAAACACATGTGACAAATATATATATATATATATATATGTATGTGCAAAGATAAATAACAACTAACAAAGGAGAAAAACTAAGGAAACTTAAGGAAAAAATAAACAGAAGTTAAAATAAAACGAAGTTAGGAGGGAAAACGAAGATTCCTAAGCTAGGGTTTATCAGAGCGTCGCAGAAGTTCCTGAAGAATTTGCTTCATGTCCGTCAACAGAGTCTCATGAGTATCGAGACGTTGTTCCACGACAGCGAGTCTGGAAGAGCTTGACTGGGTGGAGCTTGAAGGAAAATTCTGAGCAGATTGATGAATTGGAATGAAAGCAGAAGCATCATGTGTAAAGACCACTGGTGCAAGTGCTTGGCATCTAAGGGCTTCAGCTTCAGCTTCAAGTCGCTCTGCCTCTAACCTTGCTTGTTCAGCTTGAGCGGCTGCATGACGCGCAGCTTCTTCTGCTTGCTCTTGCTTTCTTCGGGCCTCTTCAACAACTTCAAGAAGCTTATGTCTTTGTTGTTGTTCATGAAGGGCCACCCTTCTTGCAAACCTCTGCTTTGCAGCCTCGATCCTCTGATCCCTTTTTGCAGTCAGATGTTGCATCATGATAGGAACCTGAGCTACTAGCCAAGTACTCAGACTATTCCACTCGTCAGCAACAGATTCATCATTCTCACTCTGGTCAGTGTGACCTTGCACGTTGCGTAGCATCAAAGAAGCTTCATGATTAAAGACATTGATGCACTCAGAGAGAGAGGTTGGTCTGAGGTAAGTGTAGGGAACTATGGAGAGGTTGGTTTCTGGAGAGGTTGGGTGATTGCTACTGTTTGCCTCAGAAACCCTTAAGGAGAGCCAATGTTAAAGGTTTGGACATTTGGTTCAGAGGCTCCAAGGTTTGGTTCAGAGGTTTCAACCTGAGGTTATGGTGATCTAACCGAAGAGTGGTTAGACACAGAGTGTTCTGGTTCTGATTGAACTGGCTCTTGATGGACAGGGTCAGGTTGAGCTTGTTGAGCCAAAGGGTCTGCCTCATGTAAAGGAGCAGCCAGGATAGGTTCATCTGGGTCAACTAGACGTTCAGGTCTAGGTCCAGGATATTGCCTAGGGCTGGGACATGTGAGGTAATACTGTGGGATGGCAGACACTTTTTCTTTTCTGACCTCCATAAACTTACGAAGTGACTCAGAGTTATTTGAAGGTGAGGAGTCAGCAACATTGATTGGGAATGATACAGGTGTATAGGCAGTTGAAGAATCTGTATCTGTGGTTCTGGCAACCAGACGTTCTGATGCTCTAGGGACAGAGTGATCAGACGTTCTGGATTCAGGTTCTGGTTCATCAAGAACTGGTTGTTCAGGAATTATGGGTTCAGAAGTCAATGGGTTGTATTGGATGGTAATGGGAGAGGTTGGTTCATCTTGTCTAGAAGGTTGGTTCTGAAGCATGTTCCAGAGAGGTGCTTCATTTGGAGAAGGTTGGAAAAATGAAGACCTTGGTGAATGGGGTGGAGAAATGGTTTGTGCAGCTGGTTGGGACTCAGGAATAGTAGTGAGTGAGTTTGAAGATTGTTTGAGCATAGCAGAGATGGGGAGTGCATCAAATGAATTCAAATCATCATCAGATTCAATGATAGCAGACTTACTTGTACGCACGGCAGAGCGAGTCACTCTGGCAGAAGTCTCCATCCTGATGACTGTAGCAGCATGCTCCACACGTGTAGGTTTCACCATGATTCTGACTTGTTTCTTCTTCTTCTTGGGAGGAGAAGGACCATCTTCATGATTACCATCATCACCATCATCTGGCTTGGTGGTTTCATCATGTTTCCTCTTAGGCTGGTCAGCCTTCTTCTTCTTAGTCAGAGGGACATCAGATTCCTCAGAGGATTCTTCTAAGACCATCTTCCTCTGAACTTTCCTCTTGGGAGGAGAGTCAAACTCTTGAGCTAGGGGCAATCTTCTGAAGAATTCATCTACATCAATCTCAAAGCCTTGTGCGTTAAGATCTTCTACATAGCACCTGATGGCTTCTGGATTGTCTGCCTGGGTCCACAAAGGATAGTCGTTCAGAGGCACCCTTCTCTGTCTGATTTCAGAAGATGTATCTTCATGAGCTGGGGCAATTTTCTTCTGGACCAAACCCATCTTCTTCAGAGAATTGGCAGTGAAGATATCACTGACGATTGTGGTCAGATCCTCTATGCATCCAGCATTGATCAGATCTTGCACGAGGTTGCTCTCAATGAAGAGATCTGATAGCATTCTCCCAAAGGGAATATACCTGATGGCGGACTTGATGGAGGCAGTAGTTCTGGACTTCTTGATACACTACTTCAAGTAAGAGAACAGGAAGAAGGGGAGGCAGATCTTCTTCTTGTCTTGGATGAAGAATAACATCGCCTTCTGGCAGAAGTTGATGTAATCTGGGGAACTGCCCTTTGGCCTCTGGTTGATACAGTGTAGCAGAATCTTGTGCCAGATTCTGAGCTTGGGATGAAGATCCACCACCTTGTAATCAGTCTTGCCCGGTTTGTATGTGGTGTACAGGGCCTTGTTGATTGTATCCTTGGTTTTGGGTTTCAGCTTCGATTCTGTCAGTTGAAATCGATACCCATTTGCAGTTTCTGCACTCAGCAGATTCACGAATGACTTCTCAGTAATTATGATTCTCCTTCCAGCAATGTGGGAGACCACCTGAGTGTCATCGCAGTCGGCATGCTTCCAGAATTCCTTGACCAATTTGTCATACACGGGTCCTCGAAGCCTGTTGAAGTAATTTTCCCAGCCTTGAACACGGACTTCAGGACGAAGATCATACCCATTTGCAGCAAGATTGTCGAGGTCGAATCTCCATTCTGCCAGTACTTGAAGTTCTTCAGGAGCGTACACGCAGTGAACGGCACAGCCCCGTTCTGCAATCGGAATTATCTGCCCTTGAGCTTGACCTTGATCAGGAGCTTCAGGACCCAATTGGCCTGTAGCTTGACCCACTACCATGTGAGGGAACCTAGTTGAATCCGCGGCTTCAGTTCTGGTTTGTCTCACCATTGATGGAGCGGTTGAAGGTTTTGGGGTTGAAGATCAAGTTGAAAGATGAATAGAGAGCGAGAGAGAAATCGTGGGTAAGAGGTTTTGTAAAACTGAAGAGAGAGAGTGTAAAACCTTAAGTGTAGGAGAACGTGTGTGTATAGTGGGTTTTTTAAAAGTAACCGTTGTTGATCAAAAAGCAAGTTAAAATCAACGGTTAAAAATTAAAGACATCATAGTAACAGTAAATACACATATCACACGCAGGAGAGAAGCACATCTACACGTATTATGACAGACTGTCACACGGGCACAAGGAACTATGTATCAGAGATACTGACACACGTTTACTGTCTCAGCTTCAGAGTCAGTACCAATGGGTACATACACTCTGATAGAGTTACCTTCTGGACTAGACATCTTCTGATAAGGAAGTATCATAGTCAGAGGTTCTGATCCATCTTCATGCTGGACAAAAGTCCATATTCAGATTTTTGAGAATGAAATTAAATCTATCCTCTGCTAAGGGCTTTGTAAAGATATCTGCCCATTGATGGTCAGTATCAACAAACTTCAGAAGAAGTACGCCCTTCTGTACATAATCTCTAATGAAATGATACTTTACCTCAATGTGCTTTGCCCTTGAGTGTAGAATAGGGTTCTTACTCAATGAAATTGCAGCAGTGTTGTCGCAATAGATTGGGATATTGCTCTCAAGGATTTGATAATCCTCCAGCTGATGTTTCATCCAGAGCATCTGAGTGCTGCATATTGCTGCTGAAATATATTATGCCTCTGCAGTTGATAGTGCAATGGTTGATTGCCTCTTGCTTGCCCATGAGACTAAGTTGCTTCCCAGAAATTGGCAATTTCCAGAAGTGCTTTTTCTCTCAGTTCTATCTCCAGCATAATCAGCATCACAATAACCTGAAAGCTTATACTCTGATGTTTTCTTATACATCAAGCCAAGGTTAGTGGTACCTTTCAGATACCTTAGGATCTTCTTAACAGCAGTTAAGTGGGTTTCCCTTGGATCTGATTGGAAACGAGCACATAAGTGAACACTAAACAATATATCTGGCCTAGATGCAGTTAAGTATAGAAGTGATCCTATCATACCACGATAGAGCTTCTGACAAACTTTACCACTTGCATCTTCTTTCTCCAGAATGCATGTACGATGCATTGGAGTCTTGGCCACTGTAGATTCCAGCATATTGAACTTCTTCAGAAGTTCTTTAGTGTACTTGCTGTGATGGATATATGTTCCTTCTGGTGTTTGATTAACTTGTATTCCCAGAAAGTACTTGAGTTCTCCCATCATACTCATCTCAAATTCAGCCTGCATCATCTCAGAAAATTCTTTGCATAGAGATTGATTAGCAGAACCAAATATAATATCATCAACATAAATTTGCACAATTAAAATATCATCTTTATAAGTTTTGCAAAAGAGAGTTGTATCTACTTTACCCCTTACAAACTCATTCTCCAGAAGGAATGAGCTGAGTCTCTCATACCATGCTCTGGGAGCTTGCTTCAGACCATAGAGTGATTTCTTCAATTTGAACACATGGTCTGGATTCTTCTCATCCTCAAAACCTGGGGGTTGATGAACGTAGACTTCCTCTGATATATATCCATTTAGGAAGGCACTCTTGACATCCATCTGATGTAGGATTATGTTGTGATTCACAGAGAAAGAGATCAACAGTCTGATTGCTTCTAGTCTTGCTACTGGAGCAAATGTTTCTGTGTAGTCTATTCCTTCCTGCTGGCTGTAGCCTTGAGCAACTAGTCTTGCCTTGTTTCTGACTACATCTCCTTTCTCATTCAGCTTGTTTTTGAACACCCATTTTGTTCCAATTACATGGACACTTTCAGGCTTCTTCACTAAGCTCCAAACATCATTCTTGGAGAATTGATTCAATTCTTCTTCCATGGCCAGAATCCAGTCCTTGTCTTGAAGAGCTTCATCAATTGACTTGGGTTCAATTAAGGACACCAATCCTTTCAGACTAAGCAGGGTCTCTTCAGAGGGTCTGAAGGCTGATCTGGTTCTGACTGGTTCGTCTTTGTTGCCCAGAATCAATTCCTTAGGATGAGCTGCAGTGATTCTGCTCTTCTTTAGAGTTTGTGAATCAGAGGGACCAGCTTCTTCTTCTGGTTCATCTTCCTCTGGCTCAGCTTCCTCTGGAGCTTTGCCTTTGTCAAAAACATTTATACTTAAATCTGCAAATTTCTCAACTAGCTTTGACTGGTCAGAGTCAAGCTTATCGTCAAATCTAACATGAATAGATTCTTCAATAGTTTTAGCATCAGAATTATAGAATCTAAAACCTTTAGATCTCTCAGAGTAACCAAGTAATAGACATTTAGAAGACTTAGCATCAAATTTATGCAATCTATCCTTAGTATTAAGAACATAACAAACACAACCAAAGGATGAAAGTAAGAAATGTTGGGTTTTATGTTCTTCCACAATTCATAGGGAGTCTTGTTCAGAATTGGTCTCACAGAGATTCTGTTCTGAATGTAACACGCTATGTTTACTGCCTCTGCCCAAAAGTGCTTAGCCATGCCAGTTTCTTGGAGCATGGTTCTAACCATCTCCTGAAGAGTTCTGTTCTTCCTCTCAACAACACCATTTTGTTGAGGAGTTCTGGGACAAGAGAAATCATGTGCAATTCCATAGGAATCAAACAGACTCTCAAACTTGTCATTCTCAAACTCTCCACCATGGTCACTTCTGACACGCACAATCCTACAAGCCTTCTCGTTTTGCACTTGGGCTATGAAGGTAGAGAACACAGCATGAGACTCATCCTTGCGGGTTAGAAACTTTACCCATGTCCAGCGGCTATAGTCGTCAACGATGACCATCCCATATCTCTTGCCACCTATAGACTCAGTTTTCACTGGTCCAAAAAGGTCGATATGCAGAAGTTCCAACGGCCTTGAGGTTGAGACAACATTCTTTGCCTTGAAAGGGACTTTTGTGAATTTGCCTTTCTGACATGCTTCACAAAGAGCATCTGAAGCGAACTTCAGAGTGGGCAAGCCCCTGACAAGGTTTAGCTTGCTCAGCTGAGAAATCTTTCTCATACTGGCATGCCCTAACCGTCTATGCCATACCCATTGCTCTTCATTAACAGACAGAAGGCACTTCACATTCTGAGCCTCCAACTCAGATAATCTGATCTTATAAATGTTGTTCTTCCTCTTGCTGTTAAACAGAACAGAGCCATCGATCTGACTTATAGCCCGGCAGGACTTTTGATTAAAGATAACATCATAACCCTTGTCAGCTAATTGACTTATAGACAATAAGTTATGAGTTAAGCCGTCTACCAATAAAACATTGTCAATGCATGGACTACTATCTACACAAATAGTACCAGTACCGACAATTTTACCCTTTTCATTGCCACCAAAGCCAACTTCGCCTCCAGGCTTAAGTTTTAGCTCTTGGAACATACGCCTTTCTCCCGTCATGTGACGCGAGCATCCACTGTCTAGATACCATGATTGGTGTTTCAGTGGAGCTATCAAGGATATCTGCAACATAGATAATCTTATCCTTAGGTACCCACTTTCTGGGTCCTCTTTTGTTAGTTACCCCAGAGGTTCTGATCACCTTGGGTTTCTCAACATGATAATGTAATGGAATTTTTGCATGATATTTAGACATGGAGAAAGATCCCTTTTTAGGAGGGGGTTTAGCAACTTCAGCAGGTAAAGGATCAGGCAATATGGTACCAGAGGGAACAAAGCATTCATACAAAGATTTAGCTTTAGGCATAGAAGGCTCATTTCTAATTGGTTTAGAATAGCCAATGCCATGCATTCCATTTCTGCTCACGCCATAGATCAATGAAGCCATCAGAGTTCTATCTACGCTTTTAGCAAGGAATCTTTGAAAAGATTTTTCATACTTAGATTCATGCTTACTATCAGAGGCATCGCAGGCAATAACTTCTTCTAACTTAGCAATTTGATTCTTAAGCACAGAGTTAGAATTTACTAAAGCATGGTTATCATTTTTCAAATCAGAAATGATTTTCTCGTGTTCAGAAGGAGTCTTAGAAACAGCAGATAAGTTCCTTTTCAGCTTCTTATGCTTAGACAATAAAGAGTTATACTTATCCATGATATCAGACAAAGCATGTTTCAGTTCAGAGGTTGAGAAAGAAGCGAATACCTCATTTTCATCGTCTGAGTTAGGATCTCCTTCTGATTCTGAGTCAGAGTCAATGACATCCTTTGACTCTGCTCCTTTGTCTTTGACAATAGCCATGAGTCCTTGGACTTCACCATCAGAGTCAACATCCTCTGACTCTGATTCATCAAAAGTCACCATCAGACTTTTCTTGGTCTTGAAGTGCTTCTTTGGCCTTTTGTCCTTCTTCAACTTTGGACAGTCACTT
This sequence comes from Lotus japonicus, assembly GCF_012489685.1. Taxonomy (NCBI): domain Eukaryota; kingdom Viridiplantae; phylum Streptophyta; class Magnoliopsida; order Fabales; family Fabaceae; genus Lotus; species Lotus japonicus. Next base: position 31,107,941 of record NC_080042.1, on the reverse strand, counting down.
TTGTAGTGCCCTGATTCTTTGCACTCAAAGCATGTGACTTCCTTAATTGAGGACTTCTTCTGACCTGAGGATTCAGACTTTCCTTTGGCCTTTCCAGAGCATTTGTACTTGCTCTGCCTGTGCTTCCAGATTCGGTTGAGTCTTTTAGAGATCAGAGTCAGCTCATCTTCATCAGAATCTTCTGATGCTTCTTCAGATTCTTCTTCTTCAGCTTGAAGAGCTTTTGACTTTTCTGCTTTAGCCTTCTCAGATTTGGATTTCAAGGCTATTGATTTTTTCCTCAGATCTTGCATCTCTGAGCGCTTCAACTCATGGCACTTCAGTATGCTGATGAGTTCTTCTAAACTCATACGCTCAACATCTCTTGTGAGCTCTATTGAAGTCACCAAGGGCATCCAGCTTTCAGGAAGACATCTGATAACCCTTATGACAAGATCTTTTGTTGTGTAGCTCTTGTTGAGAGGTCGTATTCCAGCTACTAGCAACTGAAATCTGGAAAACATTTCTTCAATGGACTTGTTTGGCTCCATGACGAAGGATTCATACTTTTGAATCAAAGACAGAGCCTTTGATTCTTTGACTTTCTTGTTTCCTTCATGAGACATCTTCAGGGATTCAAAGATGCCTTTTGCATACTCACGATCTGTAATCTTCTGGTACTCTTCATAAGAAATAGCACTTAGAAGAATTGCTCTAGCTTTGTGATGTTGTGAGTAAAGCTTCTTTTGATCTGCAGTCATCTCTGACCTTGAGATCTTCTTGCCTTCTTCATCAGTTGGACGCTCATAGCCATCCACAATAATATCCCAGAGATCTGCATCAAAACCCAGAAAGAAACTTTCCAGTCTATCTTTCCAATATTCGAACCTTTGACCGTCGAACATGGGAGGCTTTGCATTGTAACCATCTCTTTGAGTTTCACTGGTGGTAGCCATTGTTTTTCACACCGGCCCGGATCACTGAACACTGTTAGGTGTGGTAATCAGAACTTGCGCTCTGATACCAATTGAAGGTATGAAAAACGGTAGAAAGGGGGGGTTTGAATAACGTTTTCAAGATAAAACTTCCACCTTGAAGATTTAAACAAATCTTTTCGAGAACTAAGTGCTAAAGATAAGAGATAGAAAAGCACACAAGGATTTTTATCCTGGTTCACTTGATAAATCCCTCAAGCTAATCCAGTCCACCCGTTAAGGTGATTTCTTCCTTCTTAGAATGAAGGCAATCCACTAATCAGGTAAAGTGTTACAACTGCACTTGAAACCTACAAGTGACTAACAATTACACTGACTTAGCTCACACTAAGATTCACTCTCTTAGTCTTCTCTAGGATCCGATCAACCTTGATCTCCTAAAGGTAACTAAACAACTTTTTAAGAAAGAATGTTTACAAGAGATTTGCTTCTGAAAAGCTAATAGTAAACACAATGAATTTCAGATGAAAGAATGCTTAGAAGTTTTTCAGTATAGCTTGCGTGTGTGTAATTCTTCTAACCGCATCTTTCAATATTCAGCCTCTATTTATACTCCAAGGATTAGGGTTTGAACGCTGCATGGAAATGCTACCATTGGAGGGCAGTTCTGGAAATTCCATCTTCTGCTGTGGCTGAGAACGTTAGGTAGGTCGTTAGAACAGTACATTTGCTTTTGTACTTGGATAGTGACTTGACCTTTAAACCTAGCAGACTTCTGATCAGGGGATTGCTTCTTGTTGGAACTTGTGAAGCCGGTTGATCAGAGTCAGAGGGAAAGCACAGATCCTCTGACCGTTGTATCTTCTGATTCTGAGCTCAGAGGGAAGTACATGGTCTTCAGAGTTTCTCGCTTTTGGACATCAGAGTTTCCACTATTCAGCTTCTGGATCTTCAGAGTCTTCTACACCATCAGAACATCTGAACCTTCAGAGTTTCTTGGTTGTCAGAACTTCTGGATCTTCAGAACTTCTAGTGACTGAGTCCTTATCAAAGCTTGTATAACTTCAGATCTTCTGAAGCATTTCTACTGTTCAGAGTGAACATAGATGTTGCGAAAGCGTTGCTTGGGTCACTCTTTATGCACAGTGCTTCTGATTTGTGTGAGATTGAATTAAGGTCAGAGCCTGTAAATAGCACACTCAGAAAAACACGTTAGAGTACCACAATTGTTCATATCAAAAGGTTAACTTGTAATCATCAAAACATAGAGTTGTACTACTAGATCAAAACTTGATCTTACAACTTCTCCATGCAAGGATTATCTAACCTCTGCCTCTTCAGGCAAAACAAGTATTCTTTTTCCAACATTAAGCGTTGGAAAATGAACACTCGTCAAATGCAGGTTTTTGAGCGAGGGAAGGTGAACATGAGAAAAATCGAGGAAATACACATTGTCCATCTTGAGAACAACCAGGGTTGTGTAGCTGAAAATGCTGAAGGGAAGTTGACATGAAATCAATATTTTGAGGTTCTGAACTTGGCCTCGCATTGCTTTTCTTAATCAAATGTTGGCATCATAAGAATATGAAAATTGCAATGGAGGCGAAAGATTTTGATGGGTTGGGGAAAACCTCGTCTGAATTAGTGTTCGTGTTACTTCTGTTTTATCAATTAAGAGGTAAACCCACACTGCACGCGAGCATTATAATCATCAACAATAGTAAGCAAATATGAAGCACCACAAGAAGAATGAGTTCTATACACTCCCCACAAATCACAATGAATCAAATCAAATGTATTAGAAGCATGATGTTCGCTCAAGGAAAAACTTTCCCTAGTTTTCTTAGCTTTTTGTCATGCCTCACAAACTTTATTTTTTAAATCACTAAATTGACTACTAGATCCATTAGACACCAACTTAATATTTTTCCAAGACGGATGTCCCAACTGCTTGTGTCATACTTCTAGCTGATTCAATCTTTCAACTTTGCAAGCCTGCTTCTTGGGAGCTTCCCGAAAGTAGTAGAGCCCTTGGTTCACCCACTCCAATCAACATCTTCGAAGTGCGGTCCTGTATTGTACACAATTTACCAATTAAGTAAACATCACAATTTGATTTGCTTAAAAATTGTGATATAGAAAGAAAATTAGAATCCAAATCAGGAACATAAAGCACAATTTAAATCTTTAAATTATCAGAGAGTTTTATTATTCATTCCTTGGCAGACATTGCAGTTTGCCGTTAGGAAGTCTAACTGGCCCCCCTTGCACTTTCCTCAAATCGTATAGATGTTGCAAGGTTTTGTTCACATGATTAGATGTCCCGCTATCGATTATCCAGGAATTTAAATTGAGCTTACCAGTCATGCTTTCGTTTGGAGTGACTTTTGTGTTATTAAGCATTTCTAGCAGAGTTTTCCATTGCTCCTGGCTCAATTTTTTCATGGCTATGTTTGTTGTTTCTTCACCAACGGTTGAACCTGAGCTTTGCACAACATGAGCACGCGTCGGTCCCCTTCCATGACCACCGCTTGATCTTGTGCCTCCGCCGCGGTTCTGACCTTTTCCTTGTCCGCTGGATTTTTCATTGTTCCTCAAACGTTCACCCCACCATTCGGGATAACCGCTGAGCTCAAATCAGCCAGCCTCATCATGTCCCTTTCAATTGCAGTTTGAGAAGATTGAATCATTCTTGTTTTCACGTCCTCTTCCCTTTGTGCTTGCTTGAGCAGCCAAGGCCATGACTTCGGGTCGCTCCTCTCTGGTTTGCGGCTAGTTTCGCACACTTTCATCTTGCACCAGGATTGAGTACATAATATTTAAAGACGGCAAAGGATCAGTGGCCAACGACAACAAGTTAGAACGAACCGTTCCGTAGAATCTATCGTCAAGACCCATCAGAAACATATATCCTAGCTCTTCTTCTTTGCGTTTTTCATTTTTTGCTGCTAGTCCGCACGTGCATCCTTTGTAGGTACATATTAGCGCTGGTTCATGATTGGCTAATTCGTGCCACAGTGCTTATAGCTTTCCGTAATAAGCCACTATGGATAAACCGCCTTGTTTGCACTGTGCCAGTTCTGATTTCAGTTGTTGTATTCTAGGACTGTTCACAACTGAGAATCGCTTCTTTATGTCATCCCATATCTCCTAGACAGTTTCAAGATACGAGATGTGTAACATCCAATTTTTCCCTCCACTAATTTACTAAGTTATTATTATTATTATTATTATTATTATTATTATGTGTTGTTGATGTGTTGAATATAAAATTTAAAAGAAGAAGAGAATATGTTTGTAAGGTAAATAATTATTTCCACGATCAATATTTTGAACATAAAAAGTCTTATTATGAATTTGTTAGAAATTAAATTAAGGAAAAAATCTAATAAAATATAATAGTTTGACAAAGTGATTAAAACTCAAACCTCATTCACATACACCTTGACTAATTCATGGATTGGACTAATTAAGCTTCAATCAGAAGTCTTAAGTGAGGATTAGTGCATGGGCTGAACACTTGGCTTCAAGAGGAAAGGACACCTCCATAACCACTTGCCCTTATTCATGAACTTTCTAGGCCATTTGTCTTTCAATTGCTTCACCTCTTGGCCTATAAATTTGAACCTTCAGCACCTCTGATGATCAAGCCACGCCCCAGACCTGACCTGAGACTCAGAGCTAGTAAGAGAAGCTCCCATTTATCTCTCAAAGTCCTCAACTTAGCCTTTCATTACTCTTCTTTGTTCTTCACTAAAACCACTTCAAATCTCTCCAAAAACCCTTCAATTTTGCTTCTGGGTGAGTGATTAGTAAATCTGGAAGTTTTAGGAGGTTTCTGGGCACGAAATCATCAATTCTGGGTTGATATTCATCGTCTCCACCGGAAAATCAACACCATTAAACACATTTTTCTCTCTAGTCCAGAATCACAACGCGACACTACGACCACCACTGTTCTTCTGGAAACAAGAAGAAGCCACCTCCGCTCTCATCGCAGCTCCGTCTACGATCGCCGCCGCACTCGTCGTCGCTGGTTCGTCTTCTCCGGCGAGAAGCTCGCCGGAGTACCCAGGAAATTCCGAGAAACTCATTTCCTGGTTCTCTTTTTGTTTCTAAACTCATTTATTACCTTACTTTCACGAATTGGGACATGAAAAACATAGTTTCCATGTGTGGGTATGAGAATTTCGAATTAAACAAGATATGAACATGTTTTGGACACTTTTGGGTACCTAGGGCTATTCTGGTGCGTTTGAATCCTGTTGAAATCATTTTTATGATTCTGGAATGGTGAGGAACAGGTCTGGAGAAGAAGGACAGAGCCAGAGCAAAGGGAACATTGTTCCATCTTCATGGCCACCATGGCCAAAACCTTTGAAAATGTGAAGGAACCTTGCTCTCTGAGCCCTGAGCTCTGTTTGGGTGATGCTATATTATGATTTTAGAATGAAATTGATTGGATAATAAGAACACGACAAGCTATGATCATGACTAGAACTATTCTTTTATTTTGATTCCTTAAATTGGATAGGTTTTTGAATTGAATCAAACTGAAGAAGGATGTGTTAAGCTTTGATAATCTTGATTAATTGGATTATTAGTAATTAATTTGCCTAATAAATTAATAATTTCTAACAAAATTTAATAGTAAAATGCGAATCTAAGTTCATATGAAGTTGATGGTGTAATGTTTAGGCTGAAGCAAATAAAGTAAAGAATTAACCCAAGTATGTTAGATCTAATTAATTATTTGAAGAACTTGTTAGCTTTTTTTAATCTTGATTAATTGTGCGATTAATAATTAACATAACTAATTAAATGGATGATTTTTAATCATGAGATGGTAATCTAAGTTAATATCAAACTGTTTGTGCAATGAATAAGGACTGAAGTGAAGAAATAACTAAGTATATGAGAAGTAATTGGATAAGAGAAATTAAGAAATGACTAAGTTAACCTAATCAAACAAATTAAGGGTTTATAAACTAAAATCCTCGTGCATTATAAGGCTGTGAGTTTCACAAAGATGAAGAGGTTAATTAATAAAAATATATGACAAGTAAATCATGTTTTTATAGTTATAGACTAAATGAATCGTAACTATAACTATATGCAGAGGAAACTCACGAGGATTGACAGAGACGGTAATCATCAAATACTAAGGTAAGGGGGGGAGGGGGGTAACCAACCATGATGGGGGAACAATACGAATAAATGGGGGACCCTCCTTAGGTCCCTTGCTTGTTGTTTGATTCTTATCGTGAATTTTCCTTAACTTATATGCTATATGTTGTTGTTTGGTCGTATAGTTATGAAGATTGAATTGATACTCATCTCATGATTATTTATGTGATTCGTTGGATAGAATCATAACCCTGAATATATTGATGGATTGGCTTTGGCTCCGTGTGGGCATGCTTATGTGACCTTTTGGCTTCGTGGGCAGAGGTGTGATTGATGATTGTTCCTTGGCTTCGTGAACAAGGATGTGCACACATGATTTCTCTTGGCTCTGTGAGCAAGAATGATCCTAAGGGATTTCCTTGGTCCCGTGGACAAGGTTTGCTTGGCTCCGTGAGCAAGAACGATGTCTTGGTCCCGTGGACAAGATTTGCTTTGAATCCATGAGCAAAGCTACGTTTGATTATTGTTGCTACCTTAATGGAATCCATTAATATGTGTATATATATATATATATATATATATATATATATATATTTATGTTTGGCTCATTTATGTTAAGTTATTCCCTGATGGAATTGAGTTGGAATGTTTCTCACCCCTATTTTGAATGTTGTGTTTCTTTTTCTTCTATACTTTAGCAACAGATGATGAAGCATTGAAGACGGAGCACTGAAGATCGCATTAGGAAGATAGACGAGCTGAGTAACTATTAGCAGAAGCAGCTTATGTGAAATATATCTAGAGATGTGTAGTACTTATAGCTGATGGCTAGTAGCCTGTAATATAAATAAAGGGAAAAAACCCTTTATCAGCTCGGTGTGGCCGACTTGTGGGATCTGGTTTATTCTTTTTCCTTTTGGTGTGTTTATGTGATGTTAAATATGACTGAGATGCATGAGGTATATGATACCTGATGCATATGTTTAATAGTCATGTGATGTTTGTGTGAAAGTATTTAGTATGTTCTCACTATTCGGTAGTTTATCTTATAATATGATAATAACTTGATAATAAAGATGTAACTGGGAAGGGAATGAGTCGGGTCGCCACAAGATGTTCGTTCGTAGAGTTGACTCTACTGTGTTCAAGATCCATGACACCAACATGACTTGAACTGTCCACTAATCCTCCATATCTGAGGATCCTTCTTTGGGTTGCGCGATGGTTCCGTCAACGAATCCCCACTTCCTTCGTGCTCATATAGATATCTTCATAGCTCTGGCCCATTCATCATAGTTCTCACCTTTCAGCTGCACTTGTGCGATCACACTTCTAGGATCATCATTGGAATTGAGATCATAAGGTGACAACTTCTTTTTCTCAACATTTTCTTTCACAGAAGGCGTCTCTGGATCTGGTTCTCCCATAACAACTGTAAGGTTTACTTCTTAGGGTTGCAGTCCTTAGATACCATGTAAATCATTTTTATTCATTGTAAAATCGTGAGATATGCTAATCATACTTTTATAATGCTTTGATTTTGAATTGGCCTCAAGCTATGTGGGTTAAAGTTTGGGTATTTTAGTGGCATGTTTGACCCTCAATGATTTCCCCTTTCTATTGCTAGTTCATGTACTCACAATTTTACCTAAGGACATGTTTTAGATAATCATATTACTGATCTTATTTTCAGAAACATTGTTAATCACTTATTCTTTATAAATACCACCTAATTCATTAAAAACTTATTTTTAACCTATGAAGCACTGATTCCGACACGACACGACATCATCACCCTAACACGAATAATCTTCAAAAAGTAGAACATTGGGACACCGCCTATATACATAAATGTGTGTGTGCATTGGAAACCAGTGGACCTTGGTTGATCCCTTTGGAAAGATGCATGTGGTGTCATATGAAAAAAATGCTGAACAACCTTATGTCTTCAAAGGCTTGCTAGATATCCGCAAGTATTATTCATTGGAGGGGCTCAACTGGTGTCTTCTCAAATACAAGGGTTTTTCAAACTTTGATATGTTCATTTATACTGAGGGCGTTGAAGAGGTATGTTACCTTCCTCCACCAGCACCTCCAACTATAACACCCCCTGCTCCTGTTGTGATGGCTGATATTCTGAGGCATGTCGAGTGCACAACACAGAAAATGCCCCTTCCAAGTAACTGGATATGTTATCCATGTTTTTGTACTTGCAAACTCTCACCAAATCAAGCTTCGGGTAGTCAGTTGGTAAGGGTTAAGAACTCAAGTGAGAAGTCATTGGTTATTTATTTATCTAATCCAATTAGTTTATTTACTGCAGAATTTGCCCCTGCATGTCTATGAGTATCTGCATAGCGGGAAAGTATTCAAATGGGTGCTTAGGGGACCATCCGGGTCGAAAGTGGATTGTTCAATTCTTGGTGTTCCTTATCGCAAGTACGCTAAGCTTGGTAGGGGCTGGAAGGCATTCTGCGCGGCCCATGAGTTGAAGGCAGGGGATGTACTGAGCTTATTTTTTACCTGTGAAATATTTGCTGTTATTGATGTTATAATTCATCCTAAGGCCTAATTCAGTAAACCTGTTATGTTCATCCTCTGCATTAGTATGCATTTCGTTTGTGTAGTAAGAATTTTATGGGTTGTAATAATTAGTGGACAAGTATTTCTGTTAAGTTTTCTTTTCAATTTCATGTGTTGAATCATTACTTCTATCAACTGATTGTGTGCACTGAATTCATAATTATCATTACATGTCAACCTATTTGTTGTGGAAATTATGATCATAATACATTGTATAGATGCACTGTATAGTGACAATCTAACCGTGAGCACGGGCATATACACTAGTTTTTCTACAATCAGGTTCCGTTCTCTCAATTAAAGCCAAAAACAAATCTCTTTCTCCTGCCACGTGTCAACAAGTGGTTGGGCCAAACATTTAAGTGTGAAATCCAGTGGAACACAACGCACGGTCTTATGGTAGACCTCTCTCCAGATCATGCCACAAGTCAGAAAACAAAGCAGCAACCTTTTGATCTCATGCGGGTGCATGGCAGCTCCTGTGGACCATCAGCACCAGATCAGCTCCCTTTTCCTGATTTTCTCTTTTCTTTTTATTCCGAAAATCCTAAATAAAAGAACAAGATAAATCAAAATCAAATACTAAAAAGATAATAATCCAAAAATAAACAACTTAAATCCAAACTAAATCTATCATTTAAAAAGTACTAATTAATAATAAGATAAAAACTACTAAAATCCAACAAATCAAAATAAAAACTCCTAAAATACTAAATTAATTAAAAATACGAAAATCATATAAAAATACTATAAAAACTAATTAAAACTCATAAAATAAATTTAAAATAAAATAAAAGACCCACAAAAATACCCTTATATCCCCGGGTCAACAGACCTCAAGCCTCATGTTGTCTTGCATTTTGTCAAAACAACCGATTGTCGAAGCAGATGTCATGGCATCTGATTCAGTGAAGCTAGGGCATCAGTCCTCAGCTTGAGTTTCTGTTGTGGGCCATTTGAAGATATATTTTCCGTGTTACTTGAGGAACAAGTAGCTATTCCAGAAGGGTTTTATTTATGGGTTGTTATTTGTTGAAACAATCTTTGTTAAAAGATTGGTTTCTATCTTTACTTGTGCAATAAGTAACTAGATCTATCAAGATTGCGTTTTGAATTGCTGTTGCTGCAATCTGTTACTTTAGCCCATGCTAACCCTAGAGCCCATGCTGCCGCTGCTGAAGTTTATAAAAGGATGAAGACCTAAAACTTGAAGACCACCGAAGCTATTGAGAGAGATAAAGTGTTTTAGGATTTGTGATTGTGCTTTGTCCTTTGTTAGTTGTGAATCATCTTTGCTCACTGATTCTATAAAGCAAAGAAGGGTTCTGTGTGTTTGATTGCCTTCAAACTCTGATTGTTGATTGTGTTCACCAATCACTGTGCCAGTGATTGAGAGAAAGTGAGAGGGACTCTCATACTTAGGTTGAGATACTAAGAAGAAATAAACTGGGTAGATTAGGAAGTGAGCTATGAACTGTTGTGTTCATGAGTGTCTGTAATTCCTGAATCTTGAGATAGTGGATTTCCTTTCTTTGGGTGCAAACCCTCCAGACGTAGGTGAAAGTTTTTCACTGAACTGGGTTAACAATTCATGTGTTTTGTTTTTCTGTTTTAAGTTCTGTTTTACTGTTAAGCGATTGTCGAATCTATTGTCTCAGCATCGTGCAGGACATTCATACTATAGGGAACCTGAATTACAATTGAAATCAGAGCAGGCACCCTGTTCTGGTTGGGTGAGCTCCAAGGAGTTTGATTCAAGTTCTAATGGATAACAAGGAGGGAGGATCAGTCAATAGGCCACCCATTCTGGATGGTACTAACTATGACTGCTGGAAGGTTCGCATGACAGCCTTTTTCAAGTCAATTCACAACAAGACTTGGAAAGCTATTGTCAAGGGTTGGAAGCACCCCTCTAAGCCTCAGGTTGAAGGCATCTCTACCACTGTTGTGGAGAAACCTGAAGAGGAATAGGCCAGTGCTAAAGATGAAGCTGCTCTTGGAAACTCAAAGGCTCTAAATGCTATCTTTAATGGAGTTGACAAGAATATGTTTAGGCTGATCAATACGTGTACTGTGGCAAAATATGCTTGGGAAATTCTGAAGACTGCACATGAAGGAACTACTCGAGTAAGGATGTCAAGACTTCAGATGCTTACTACTTAATTTGAAAATTTGATGATGACTGAAGAAGAGACTATCTCAGAATTCCACATGTGTGTCCGTGACTTGTCTAATGCTTCATTTGCTTTGGGAGAACCTATGTCAGATGAGAAGCTTGTAAGGAAGATCTTGAGATCTCTTCCCCAGAAATTTGCTATGAAAGTCACTGCAATTGAGGAGGCTCAAGACATTGAGAACATGAAGGTTGATGAACTTATTGGCTCTTTGCAGACATTTGAGTTGAAACTGAGTGGAAAGTTTGAAAAGAAGAATAAGAGTATTGCTTTTGTGTCTAACACTGATTAAGGTGATGATGAAGACTGTGAGGGTAAAAACCTTTCTGAGGCTCTGGCTATGCTAGCAAAAAAATTCAACAGAGCATTGAGAAAGATTGACAAAAGAACCATGCCTAAGGTCCAAGACATGAAGTTCGAAAACAAACCCAAGTTTTCTAATTCATAGAGGAAGACCAAGGAAGAAGAAAGGTCTGGTCAGAACAAAGGAGTGCAGTGTCATGAATGTGAAGGATATGGTCACATCAGTTCTGAATGTGCCACCTATCTAAAGAAGCAAAAGAAAGGTATGATGGTAACCTGGTCAAATGAAGACTCTGAAGATGAGGAGGAAATATCTGCAAACAAAGTCAATGCTTTCTCTGGAACCATCTATGAGTCTGAGACAAGTGATGAGGACATCTCAGATGAGGAACTGGCTGAGACTTACAAGCTGTTACATAACAACTGGGAAGAAGCATGTAAACTTGTGAGAGAAAAGCAAAGTGAGATAGAACAACTTGTTTCTCAGAATGAAAGGCTGAAAGAGCTCAGCACAAAGCTGAAGGAAGATCTGGAGGAATGGCAAAGTAAGTTTAATAATGCTGACGTTATGGAAAAGGCTAACCTAATGTTGATTAATGCAGGACTTCAAAAGGAAGTGGCAACTCTGACAAGAAAGCTTGAAGCAACTCACAAATCTGTTAGAATGTTGAACAGTGGTTCTGATATGCTTGATGAAATTCTGAAAGAAACTAGCAAGCAAGGAGGGAGTTTGAAGGGAATTGGTTTTGACTACAGGACATCAAACAAAGAAGATCAGAAAGGATCAAAGATATTTGTTTCTGCTACAAAACAAACTGAATTCAAGAAGCCCAGGAATTATCAGTTGTCAGATCCATTGCCCCGACATGTGCCTCAGCATGTGAACCCCCAGCTTAAGTTTGGCAAAACTGTGCCTTGGAAGTGTCACTACTGTGGTAGGAATGGTCATATAAAACCCTACTGTTTCAAGTTATATGGTTATCCTCAGATGCACAATAATATCAAGTCTTCAAAGCCTATTCTGATGAGGAAGCAATGGAAGCCCAAGGGTGAAGTCAGATGTCAGGTAGCTTACACATCTTTTAGAGCATCATCAAAGAAAGACTGGTATTTTGATAGTGGCTGCTCAAAGCACATGACAGGGAACAAGAGCTTCTTACAAGACATTAGAAGTCACTCCACCAGCTATGTTACCTTTGGAGATGGAGCTAAAGGAAAGATCAAGGGAGTAGGAAAGCTTGTTAGCACAGAATCTCCTAACTTGAATAATGTGTTACTTGTCAATGGTTTAACTGCAAATCTGAACAGCATAAGCCAACTTTGTGACCAAGGGTTTGATGTGAAGTTCAATAAAATAGAATGTGTTGTGACCACTGATGATGACAAAATTGTGATGAGAGGAGTCAGATCAAAAGACAATTGTTATATGTGGACATCAGAGGAAAAAAACTCATGTTTCTAGATGTTTGATAACCAAGGAAGATGAGGTGAATGTATGACATCAAAGACAAGGACATCTCAACTATAGGAGCATGCAAAAGGTTATTGCTGATGAAGCAATAAGAGGCTTGCCCAAATTGAGCTTGGGAGAAGGAAAGCTTTGTGGAGAATGTCAGATTGGAAAACAAACCAAAGTGTCACACAAGATGCTCAAGAATCAGACCACGACAAAGGTTCTGGAATTGCTTCAGATGGATCTTATAGGTCCCATGCAGGTTGAAAGCTTGGGAGGAAAAAGGTATGTGTTTGTCTGTGTAGATGACTTTTCAAGGTATACATGGGTTGAATTTTTGAGAGAAAAATCAGGGACTTTTGAAATATTCAAGAACCTATGTTTGAGACTTCAGAATGAGAAGAACTGTGTGATTGGGAGAATTAGAAGTGATCATGGAAGGGAGTTTGAGAACTCAAAATTTTTGGAGTTATGTGGAACAGAAGGTATCAGTCATGAGTTTTCTGCCCCCATCACTCCACAGCATAATGGAATTGTTGAAAGAAAAAGTAGAACTCTCCAGGAATCAGCAAGAGTAATGTTACATGCTAAGAAGATTCCACACCAGTTCTGGGCTGAAGCTATGAGTACTGCCTGTTACATACATAATAGGGTCACCATTAGGGCAGGGACATCCTCTACTCAGTATGAGCTATGGAAAGGTAGAAAGCCTTCAGTAAAATACTTTCACATATTTGGAAGTAAATGCTATATTCTTGCTGATCGTGATCCTAGGAGGAAGCTTAATCCAAGGAGTGATGAAGGGATTTTCATGGGGTATTCTATGAACAGCAAAGCTTATAGAGTTTTTAATTCTCGCACAAGGACCATGATGGAATCTGTAAATGTGACTGTGGATGATGAACCAAGTAAGAAGGAAGAAACAAATTTGAATGAAGATGATGATGGTGCAGATGTTCCAGCTGATGCTCCAACAACCGTCCTCGACAATGATTCTGAGACAAGTGCAGATGAACAAGAAGACAAAGAGATCCCATCAAACAAAGCTCCATCAATCAGGGTTCAGAAGAATCATCCTCAAGAAAACATCATTGGTAATCTTCAAGAAGGGGTGACTACCAGATCTAGAAGTCTTATTCCTCATCGTTGTTTCATCTCTAAGATAGAACCCAAGAATGTCAATGAAGCTCTCACTGATGAATACTGGATAAATGCTATGCAAGAAGAGCTAGAGCAGCTCAGTAGAAATGAAGTATGGGATTTAGTGCCTAGACCTGAAGAAGTAAACATCATTGGCACCAAGTGGATCTTCAAGAACAAATCAGATGAAACTGGAACAGTCACAAGGAACAAAGCAAGGCTAGTTGCTCAAGGATATACTCAGATAGAAGAGGTTGATTTTGATGAGACCTTTGCTCCAGTAGCTAGACTGGAATCTATAAGACTCTTGTTAGGTGTTGCTTGTCTTTTGAAGTTCAGACTCTATCAGATAGATGTGAAGAGTGCTTTTCTGAATGGATATTTGAGTGAAGAAGTTTATGTGGAGCAACCTAAAGGATTCATATATCCATATCATCTAGACCATGTGTATAAACTGAGGAAAGCCTTGTATGGATTGAAGCAAGCACCTAGGGCTTGGTATGAAAGGTTGACTGAGTTTCTTGTAAGCAATGGTTACTGTAAGGGTGGAATTGATAAGACTTTGTTTGTGAAGAATGACAAAGGTAAGCTCATGATAGCACAGATTTATGTGGATGACATTGTTTTTGGAGGAATGTCGAACTCGATGGTGGAGCATTTCGTCCGACAAATGAAATCTGAATTTGAGATGAGCTTAGTTGGTGAATTGAATTATTTCCTAGGGCTACAGGTCAAACAAATGGAGGATTCTATCTTCATAGCTTAGAGTAAGTATGTTAAAGGCTTAGTGAAGAAGTTTGGCCTTGAAAAGGCTGGTCACAAGAGAACTCCTGCTGCTACACACATCAAATTGTCCAAGGATGATTAAGGTGAAGATGTTAATCAAAGTCTCTATAGAAGCATGATTGGAAGCTTGTTGTACCTTACTGCTAGCAGACCAGATATCACCTTTGTTGTTGGTGTGTGTGTAAGATATCAAGCAGCTCCTAAGGCAAGCATCTGCTACAAGTCAAGAGAATTATCAAGTACATCAGTGGCACAAGTGACTATGGTATTCTCTATACTCATGATACAAATTCCTCTTTAGTTGGATTCTGTGATGCAGATTGGGCAGGTAGTGCAGATGATAGAAAAAACACATCTGGTGGGTTTTCTTCTTAGGGAATAACTTGATTTCATGGTTTAGCAAGAAGCAGAACAGTGTTTCGTTGTCTACAGCTAAAGCAGAGTATATTGCAATAGGAAGTAGTTGTACTCAACTCATGTGGATGAAGCAAATGCTGAAGGAGTATGATGTTGAACAGGGTGTCATGACATTGTACTGCGACAATCTCAGTGCAATCAATATTTCCAAGAATCCCATATGATGACCCGGGATTTAAGGTTATTTTCCTAGTTTATTTGCATACATTTTAATATATTTTTTTAGGATATTTCAGTCATTTTAGGACACTTTAGGATTATTTCATGCATTTTATTATTTTTGTTTGGTTTTAGTGTTTTTCCACTTTTTATATTATTTTCTAATTATTATTAGGATTTACTTACTTTAATTTAGGATTAGATAAGTTATTTTAAGGTGTTATCTTATTTTTATATCTTATCTATTTTTATATGCTTTATTTTAGGAGAAGATATGGAGAAAAAAGAAGATATAATGGAAAAAACGGAAATATTAAAGAATTTTGGACGCTGGAATCCTGCGTAGCGCGGGTGCACGAACTTACCATGCACCTGCGCTGAGATCGCGACACGTGTCAGGGGCTGGAAGAAGCTGCACGAGATCCATGAAGCTCCACTACGGTGTGTCGCGGTACACCGCTAATCATGCACAAGACACGCCAGATTTTCCATATTCGCATCCAACATTCCAGGCTCGCGAGGGTGCACAGCTTTAGCATGAACCTGACTGCACAGGATCATTTTCTGCGCCAGAAAAGACAAAATAGAGATTACGAAAATCACTATAAAATCAGTTTTAAACCTATTTTTTGGGATCTCTTTCATCTTTCTTTTCTCCTAAACCAAATAAAAAACCTTTGGGAGACTTGGAGGCAATTTCTTGGTGGAGAGGAAGGCTAGGCCCTTGAGGGCCGGTGTCAGGGTAGGCCCTTGAGGGCCGGTGTCAGGGTAGGCCCTTGAGGGCCGGTGTCATGGCCATGGAGGAGGTGACAGGTTCTCCGGATGTCTATGACTCCGGTCTATTTTGGGTTTTGCTTTTCTCTTTACCTGTTTTTTATGTTGTGACTCTCTTTTAGTATTTGGGATGACTTAATTTGGTTTTCTCTCTTATTCAGTCTACTTTTATGCCATTATAATTATGAATTTTCATTATTTGGTGTTTCTCTCTATGTTTAATGCTTCAATTGGTTAATTGGTAATTTAAAGAGTTTATATTAATTCATAAATAGATTGAGAAATTGATATGAGTTAATGTAGCTTAGTTCATAAAAAGGGGAAAAATTCCTATGTCTTAGGTTATTGATTCTCTTTGCACGTTCATGTATCTTTTGCCAATATGATGATTTTTAGGATTTGCATGACAATTGAGAAGTTGGTGTGAATTTAGTTAATGAGAGAAACCACCCTTGCATCAGTCATCTTAAGAAAGACATGTCTTAGGTAGGGTTGAGGTTTTCTAGGTGACAATAGGAGACATTAACCCTTAGGTATGAATATCATGAGTTGGAAAAGAGGTCTAAACCGAGTGACTAGTCGGGATACTCACCTCTCTAGGACAATTATCTAGTAGGAACTATTAGGATTTCTTGAGTGACAGTCAGAGATTCTATCCACTAGGACATGAACTTCTTGGGTTAGGAACAGAGCTTGGGAATGTCTTATCGAGTAGGTATGTGTATAATTCTCCTTTTATGATCACTAGGGCTTAAGAGATTAAGGCTAGGTTCTTAATGGGTAGATTCGCTTAGCTAAGAAATTAGTGGGTGAATAGCTCTTATCGGCATCTTAAATGTCAATTTCATCTTATAAGAGTATATTGGTTGAGAATAAGTTGTAAATCAAATGAACTCATTTTCCAAATACATTTTCTTCTTTGTTTGCCTCCGTGAAACTTCTTTTATCGCTTTAATTATAGTTTTTCCTTTATTTAAATAAACCCACATTTTACTATTTAAGCCATTCATCCAACATCTAGCTAGTAAGATTAATACGTGGCAACACAATCCTTGTGGAGACGACAAAACCCGATACTATACTACGATTGAGTCTTGAAAGGAATTTGATAGTAGTTAGTGGAGGAAAACCTCTTCATTAAATATCCTTTCATCACCATACAGCATAGCAGGACCAAGCATATTGATATTAGACATCATTTTATTAGAGACTTGGTGGAGGATAAAATTGTCAATTTGGAGCATGTTACAACTGACAAGCAATTGACTGATATTTTCACAAAACCCCTTGATGCAATCACTTTTGAAAAATTAAGAGGAAATCTAGGGATTTTCCTTTTTGAGGCATAGCAATTAGCGTGCTACATTGCGTTAACGACTAGTTTATCCTTGATCATCATTAACTGTCGTTGTTACATCAGCAGAGAGAAGGTTACTTTATGGTTCACTCATCCTATAACTACCTCCAACGGGCAAATTATGTTTCCTCAATCGCTTGTGCATCTATCTTCTTCTAGTCTCATTGCCTCTCATTTTCAATTCTCCTTCATCGTTCTGTGCTCTGTTTGTGTTTGCTCTCGTTTCATCATGTCTCAAAGTTCAGGAAAGAATGATTCTGTCAAGGCAAAGATTGAAAGAACTGCTAAAGGAGTTAAATGCATGGGTTTGAAGAGTGGTTCTTCTCAACCATCTTCTGTGTCAAAGAAAGCTCCTGGGAAGACGAAGACAAGAAACCCAGCAAGAAAGACCTACATGTCCAAGGTTCAGAACAAAGAACCCACAAATGTTCCTCACTATGAGTGTAACGCCCCGATTTCGGTGGCGTCACTTTAGTAACCAAAAATAAACTTAATGCGGAAAAACGTGTATATTTTTTTTTTTCGATAATAACTAAGACAAGACTGAATTAAATAAAACCCAAATGCGAAAAGCAATAAAACTAATATGCAATATATATAACAGCCCCCGCTGTAAGTAACAACCTCGTCACGAGTAAACCTCCAGTGACGGTAATAGAAGAGTAGCGCCCGTAGGCAATATGTACAAACCGAATATAAAGGTAAGTGTCCGCAACACTATGATATGTAAATAAGTAACACAAGAAAGGGGGGGTTTGAATTGTGTTCTTAAAAATTACTTGTTAAAACTTTAGTTTATGAAAAGAAGATAAGTTCTTAAGAAAATTGTTCTGGTGACTTTTCAAAAACTGTTTAGTGCAGCGGAAGTAAGTAAATAAAGCAGAACGATCAGCACACAGGAATTTATACTGGTTCACCCTAAACGATTGGGCTACGTCCAGTACTTGGCCACCACCAAGATTTTCACTAGCAAGTATCAAGGACTTCTCCAATACAAGTATTAGACAGGACTTCTCCAAGTATTATCACGGACTTCTCCAAGTATTGTACAGGACTCCTCCTAGTATTATCACGGACTTCTCCAAGTATTGTACAGGACTCCTCCTAGTATTATCACGGACTTCTCCAAGTATTGTACAGGACTCGTCCTACAATCAACAAGATTGTTTGGCTCTACAAGAAATCTCTTCTCAAAAGAGTTGGTGTAGACAATTTATGGCACTGGAACTCTCAAGTGTTTTGGGTTCTGAAAAGACGTTGGAACACACAGGAGTTCAGAATCTAAGAGAGAAGTAAGAGAAGAGGTTTGACTCTTTTAAGGTTTGGTATTCTCTCTTGATTTAGCAGAGGTATGAGATCGGATTTGACTCTTAGGAAATCTGCTGTGAGCTTTTAATGCTTTGAAGAATGTTTTGATTAACTGCTCTGAGTTCTTTCTTTTCTCACAATAAATTTTTTTCTTTTTATCTTCAATCTTCAGATATGTCCTTTATATATGATCTTGCTAGTTGTGTAGCCGTTGAGACACAAAATCTGGCCGTTGTTCGTAGCTGTTGTGAGTGTCATCTAACCATTGATTCAAATCTCCGGTTGGTAGCTTCATTAAATGCATGCTGCTGTTCAAAACTATCCTTTAGCCAAAAAGGTGTACTTTGTCAGCTAGTAGGTGGTGATAGCTTTGGGCTACTTTGCAGAAGAGAGACATTTTGGAAAAGTGATGTTGACGTGTTGTCCTTTTTCCTCTTCATTGGTCATCGAGACTTCTCTCTTCAAAGATAAATCAGTTTGCACGTGACCAGATTAGTTTCCTTCTGACTAAAGCATGGGGCAAATAGTTGAGAAACAATTTTGACTTTCCCGCTCAAAGACTTCTTCTGAAATTCTGAGGTATGACGTGGCATAGAACGATACAGAATAAGTGTCTTCCGTGTTTACTGGACGATGCGATCATTTCTTGTGTAAACTTCTTTTTCCTTATAAGGCTTAGGCATATTCGTTGAAGCATGCGACCTTATAAAATATATTTCCTGAAAAATGTCATTAACATCTGGAATTAGATTTTAGTATCGAAAGGTATTTATAAAAATTGTTAGGATCAAAATAAGATTGAAACACGTTGTAACACGTTTGAACTTAACACACTATCCCTCAAAACTGAGAATAAGCTGACCCAATGGCCTGAAAATAAGACCTCCTAAGTCCAACCAACTCTCTGTGATTCCCATAAGGAAACCACACAAAAAGCTATAGGCGGAACTACCCTGTCCCCTAAAGAAGCAAATGAAGCAATACTGTCAGAGCTAAAACTCTACTCCTACACTAATCCTAACTCGAGGAGCTCATACCAATACTCAAAACTATGTGCTAGCATGATCGTCGTCGCAACCGCAGTGCGCTCCAATGCTGGACTCACGGGCTTAGGGCCCGAACCCTGATCATCTATGACCGCAACGCTGGGTGCAGTAGACTCTGCCGAAGGCACTCCCACTGGCTCCTCCTCTGAGGGATCCTCCTCGTCTGAAGACAACGGTGGTGGTGGTGGTCCTCCAAGTCCTGGTCCACAGTGAACGCCCGGTGGCAAGTTGAAGCTGACAGAGCATCTCCTCAACACTCCTGACCTCAGGAGTCCTCCACTATCTACGTGGTCCTCCATGATACGCCCCGAATACGTCGCTCGATGGCTCGCGGGGTCAACCACCCACGACCCGGGGTCGTCCTGATCGATCATCTCGTACCTAATCCCCCCCGAAGGGTGGACCATTGTGAACCAGTCCGCAATGGACATCTGACAAAAGGCGTTGTCCGCCAAAACACACACAGAAGACGCGAGGGTCAACTCCAAGGAACTATGTAAATATTAAACCCAATAGGTACAGATAATAAATAGCCGCTTAAGCTTATAGCTAGGGATAACATCCTAGGGTTGCATAATCCACAATAACATAAACGACAACAATAACATTTAACATGTTCCAAGTAAGATTATCAAATATCAAACACACTCATCACTAAGTCAGTATGCATGTTACATGAAATGATATGCAGGTTAACCCAGTCAACCAATATGCAATCCGGAACGGATGGACATCAACGGATCAGCCCTAGCACCAGCCACGGTGGGACCATTTCGGCCCGCGTGCCTCTTACTCCAACAACAACGGTAGTCAGATCAGCCGTAACCCGTAGGTCTGCCATTTCGGTCTGCTACAAGAGACGTCTACAAACGCTCTTACACGGCATTCCGGGTCTTATGACCATTTTGGAAACCGACGAGGTCCAGAGTACGTCCTGTGTTAATACCTCATTAATGTTGCATGAATGCAGGATGATTAGACAAACAACGTCTCCGAATCTCACTCGACATTTCGCCACGTGTTCTAGGTAAATTAAAGTCTCTAAAAGCTTACCCTTAGGTAAAGTCGATTCTGCGACAAAAGACACTTCTTCACAACAACACATAATCCACGATGATCTCCAAATCATCCGACTCATCTCCATCCGATGGTCACATCTGCTCAACGAGCACAGAGCATCACACTCTCGGAAACTAACGGTTTCCCGGACTTATCCCCAGGATAGCCCAACAACATAGCTGCTCCAACAGCACAACAACAAACGCTGCTCCAACAGCACAACAACAACGTACTCAACACAACTGCTCCAACAGCACAAGGACATACACATGCCCAACACTTTGATCCGACGACACTTCTCGTTTTCCAAAACTAATATTTGCATCCGAAGTTTCCTTTCGAGTTCATTATCCTTATTTGAAGATTTAGAGGTTGTTTAATGTCTTATGAGTTTTTCTTTTCAAAATAATATCCTTTTAATCTTATCGCGAATCTTATAAGTTTCCGGGATCTCCAAATCCCAAATCACTTCCAGAGAATGTCTCGATCCACTAAATCAAAGCAAGGCCCGAACCTCGTTCGTCCTATCAAAACTTTCTTAAAACTCTCAAAATAAAATCGGCATGACCTGCCCGCTATTCTCACCCTTCAGAAACTCGGATTTCTTTGCAAAGCATATTTAAATCATCACAATCAACAACATGTCATATATCAATAAATCTCATCATAAACACTTAGCACTTAGCATATAAAGCATCCACCACACATCCTAGATTACCCACATAGCACATAGCATGTAAGTCAATCTCAAAAACATTCAGTAGATGAATCATCTACATTGTCAGCCGAAGCCTCAGAAAACATTTTCCAATCACACACAATCCAGTGCATAAACAGTAAACAATGTCGAAAACCTCGTCCCTAAGCATTAACTAGAGATTCAGTGAGAAGCCCTCACCTGTAGGTTCTCCAGAGTTATCTCCTAAAGCTCCTTCACAATCAAAGCCTTGCTCCGCTGGAAATTCCTCAAAATCACCTTTAGAGCAAAACCACAGAAATACTATCAGAATCTATCGAAAACTAAGCTATCGATACTTACTAAGGTTACTCGAAGTAATCTATACTCTAAGGTACGATAAACTAGCGCGAAAGACAAGTTTTCGGAAAAGGAAATTTTCCTCCTCCTCCCCCTATAGGCTCGGCCACTTTAGGTAATTAGGGGACTCGATTTTTCTTCGATCAAACTTGGTTCCTATGCTATCATTAGCCGTAACTAAGGTTATTCTGAACTCGGAAAAATTATCGGATCAAAAACTGTCGCAGGGGTATTTTGGTCATGATTTTTAACTTAGAATTTTCAAAACTGAAATCCCAAAAACCAAATTTGACAGGGACGTTACTAACGACGTTTATGACAACTAATCCTACTAGCACTAAGCTAAGGCGATAGTTTTCAGCCTAAAGGTTGAAGCTTTACTCCAAAAACTCCAAAAATGGGTATTTAAGGCTAAAATTGATTCCGGCGGAAATCCGGCGGCATAACGGAAAATCTAATCCGGCAGAAGTGATCTTGGGCACATAAGGAAGAGGTTTAGAATCAGAAATGAAATATTCAGGGTAGTTTTGCAAAAACCTCAAAACTATCAGCTCAGAAAAGTCTACAGAAAAGCTATGGAAAAAGCGATCAGAGATAAGGATTAGCGACTATACCTCGAAACCTTGAAGTAGCAACTAACGGATCAACGATCAAGCAAGTAATGAAGAAAACTCTTCTTCCTTCTTCCTTGTTGAAGCTCGCGGCCTTGGAGAGAAAAATGGAGGAGTTTTGTGTTTTTTTCTCACTTTGCTTGCTATATATAGAAGATGGAAATTCGCGGGAAAATGAAAGTTTCGCGAATCTGATTTTTCCGGCGTCATTCTCTGTGAATTCTAAGATATGTTTTGGCAAAAGAATTCCAAAACTAAAAAGATGTCTCCATGTATTTTTGGCAACTAATGCATAGTCGGTGTAAAACTATTTTACCCGATAAGTTGCTTTTTGCATCGAATGTCGGAATGGAAAACTTCCTTCTGAAGAAAGATTGAAATCATCAAGAGAAATGGGTGTACGCGTGTAGAATCTTCATTTGAAGCTCTGAATAGAAATAGCCCTCATAGTCGGGTGATTCTAGGGTTTTGAAATACCAGGGATTCGGTTTCGGCAAACTTCCGATGATTGGAATCGGACGTTCGTAGATCCTAGAGTTTCGCCTCGAAACGATTGTTATATATGGAAAAAGAGAAGTTCTAACATTTCTCTGAAGATTTTTGGAATTAACTTCCATAGTGACTTTTCATGAAAACTAGCTATTTACTAGGGTTTCTGACCTAGGTTTAAGCATATAACGATCGTGCTATAACTTTTATCGACTTCGGTACGATCCTCAGACTTTTCCTGAACTTTCTCCTTCATATATTTACTTCATTTGGTAAACTCTAGTTCAGGTTTCCCTTCACGATACATCAACCCTAATCGTGAATAGGATTCTATTTACTTGACACAAGCTTAAAAACTTGGGTCTTACAATGAAGATGTTCCTGATGAAGAGGAAATCAATGATGAAGATTCTCCTGTGAAATCGCCTCCTGATGTCGTGCCCGATGTTGAGACATCTGTGTCTAAGGAAATTTCTGATCAAGAAAATCCTGGAAATGATTCCACTTCTCATGAAGATTCAGGCGATGCCACCCAGCCTGATATTTCTGTATCATCCTCTTCGAAGGATGCTGATCCAAAGAATAACAATTCTGAGGATATTAATTCTGAAGAGCCAATCCAGGCTCCAGCCCCTGTTCAGGACATCTCTGATGATGATACTGATGATGTTCCTCTGACTGAGTCTTTTCCTGATAGTGTTGCTGCGAGGATGAAAAGAAAAAGAAGGGTCTCTACTCCTGAAACCACTCCTTCTCCTCCAAAGAGATCCAAATCCTCTCCTGTGACTTACAAGTCTAGACAAGCGACTGTGAAAGGTAAGGGAAAGCAAAAGGTTGTCAAGACTCTCAGTGAGAATAAGAAAAGAAAGATTCAAGTTGATGTTGAAGACTCTGAGTCAGATGCTGAAGCTGATGTCTAGGACATTCGACCCTCTGAGAAAAGGAAGTTTTATGGTAAGCGTATTCCTCAAAATGTTTCTGCTGTTCCTATTGATAGAGTGTCTTTTCATTTAGAAGAAAGTGTTCTGAAGTGGAAGTTTGTGTGCAAGAGGAGAATGGCCAAGGAAAGGGAAGTTGGCCCTGATGTTCTTGAGTGTAAAGATGTTATTGCTCTTATTGAGAAAGCAGGTCTGATGAAGACAATTCAGAATGTTGGAAGGTGCTATGAGAAGCTTGTGACAGAATTCTTGGTGAATCTCTCTGTTGATGTTGGACTTCCTGAAAGTGATGAATTCAAGAAAGTATTTGTGAGGGCTGAATGTGTTGTGTTCTCACTTGTTGTAATCAATCAAGCACTTGGAAGAAGTGCTATTGAATTTGGTGATGAAGAAGTGTCCATGGATGATGTTGCCAAGGAACTTACTGCTGGTCATGTGAAGAAGTGGCCCAACAAGAAATTGTTGTCCACAAGAAATCTCAGTGTGAAGTATGCAATCCTTAACAGGATTGGTGCTGTGAATTGGGTTCCTACTCAGCATACCTCTGGTGTTTCTGCTACCCTTTCCAAATTGATCTATAGGATTGGCAAGTCCATTGCATTTGATTTTGGAGCTTTTGTTTTTTAGCAGACATTGAAGCATGCTGATACTTGTGTTGTGAAGCTGCCTGTTTCATTTCCCTCACTTCTTACTGAGATAATTCTCAAGCAGCATCCTTAGATACTCAGGGCTGATGAAGTGGCTATGTCTCGTGGAGTTCCAATCACCTTGGATCAACGCTTGTTTATGGAGCCACATGTCCTAGACATTGCCATGCCAACCAGCAGGACATCTGCCCCTCCTGTGACTGAATCTGGCACTCAGACCATCATTGTTGAATTACAGGAAGTCTCCAAGGCTTTGCAGGAGACAATTAGGGTGAGCACTGCCAGGAAGCTCAAGGTTGATGCTTTGCTTCTCAAGCTGCAAGAAGAAGAACACCAAGGAGGTGAGCAAAGTGTTGCTGCTACTGCTGCTCAGGATGGGAGCAATGAAGAGGAGGAAGGGTCTGATGAGAGTGAAGAGGAAAGTGCAGATGAGTCTGGAGAGGAAACCAGTTCTGAAGACTAGATTGTTATGTTATTCTGCTACTTTCTTTTGTTTTTGGATGTATTTGTGCACCCTTTGCCAAATTTGTGCTAAAAAGGGGGAGTAGTTTAAAGTTTGAAGATTCTATCTGCTATGGTTTGTAATAATTTGTGTTGCTACTGTGAAGCTCTATGTTGCTACTGTGAAGACTATGTGTTTTGCTAGTGTTAGCTTTGGTCTGTTTAATTTGAAGACAAGTTCAAGACAATGGTTATGTTTTGTTTCAAGTCTTCTGCTTTTTATGTGGATAGCTTATGTGCAAGTAGCTTCTGATAGTATTTCTGGTACGTTGATGTTCAAGCTAATCTACTGTGAAGTCATCATATGCTAAGGTCTGATAGTAATTCTGTTTGTGTGTTTTTGCTGCTAAGTGTTATGTTCCAACTATGCTAGTTGTTGGTATGGATGCATCATTTGAGGGGAAGCTATGCTTAAGGGGGAGAATTTATTCTCTATTTTTATCCTCTCATGTTTGTGCGTTGTTTTAGACAAAATTTGACAAAAGGGGAGATTGTTGGTACATGTTGTCTTGCATTTTGTCAAAACAATCGATTGTCGAAGCAGATGTCGTGGCATCTGATTCTGCGAAGCTAGGGCATCAGTCCTCAACTTGAGTTTCTGTTGTGGGCCCTTTGAAGATTAATTGAAGATATGTTTTCCGTGTTACTTGAGGAACAAGTAGCTATTCCAGAAGGGTTTTATTTATGGGATGTTATTTGTTGAAACAATCTTTGTTAAAAGATTGATTTCTATCTTTACTTGTGCAATAGGTAACTAGATCTATCAAGATTGCGTTTTGAATTGTTGTTGCTGCTATCTGTTACTTCAGCCCATGCTAACCCTAGAGCCCATGCTGCCGCTACTGAAGTCTATAAAAGGATGAAGACCACCGAAGCTATTGAGAGAGATCAAGTGTTTTATGATTTGTGATTGTGCTTTGTCCTTTGTTAGTTGTGAATCCTCTTTGCTCACTGATTCTATAAAGCAAAGAAGGGTTCTATGTGTTTGATTTTCTTCAAACTCTGATTGTTGATTGTGTTCACCAATAACTGTGGCAGTGATTGAGAGAAAGTGAGAGGGGCTCTCATACTTAGGTTGAGATACTAAGTAGAAATACACTGGGTAGATTAGGAAGTGAGCTATGAACTGTTGTGTTCATGAGTGTCTGTAATTCCTGAATCTTGAGATAGTGGATTTCCTTTTTTTGGGTGCAAACCCTCCAGACGTAGGTGAAAGTTTTTCACTGAACTGGGTTAACAATTCCTGTGTTTTGTTTTTCTGTTTTAAGTTCTGTTTTACTGTTAAGCGATTGTCGAATCTATTGTCCCAGCATCGTGCAGGACATTCGTACTACAGGGAACCTGAATTACACTTCACTCCTAGCCCTCTACAGTAAGGGTTTAGAGTCAGCAATGGGATTGTTGAGGTGATTTGCATCTTCTCCCGAGCTGGCGCTGCCCGTATTGAAGCGCTCGGTAGTTGGTACATTGTCTGATTGGACTAGTGTGATCGTTTTGCGTGGTAACTCGGAAGTATGAGTCAACCGGTCAGGGGTCTCTTACAGATCCCTAGAACTCTAAGGAACATATATGGCAAACCACTTACTAGATTATACACAGCTTTATTTGGTCAAAGCCAATTTTTAAATGAGACTTTAGAAAGAGCCATCTACTGTAAAACAATTAACCAAAAAATGAGTTTTATTTAAGGCTTAAATAAGTTTTTGGTCCCTAACCTTTACCAAATGCTTGGTTTTCGTCCCTCGCCGGAGCCAAGGTGGGTTTTAGTCCCTAACCTTTGCCAAAAGGTTTGGTTTTCATCCCTCCGGAGCTTTTGGTCAACGCCGGAGCTCCGGTGGCCCACGTGGCAATGCCACGTCAACTAATGTGCCTAGCTGGTTTTTTTTTTCATTTAAAAAAATAAAATTTTAATAAATCCTAAGTAACTAATTTTTTTTTTTAATTCATGATGTTCATCTTCCAATTCCAGAAAACCTAGTAATAATGAATGTTCATCTTCTTCATAGAAGATTCATCATCATCTTCATCATCTTTCTCACAAAACCCAGTAATCATCAACCCAACCCCACCCCCACCCCAAACTCATGAACCCCAACCCCCTCTCCCCCTTTGTTGTTATTCTCAATACAGGAAAAAAAAAGAAACAAAATAAAGATTTCCAGAATGCAAGAGAGCTAGAACCGCCAACCATCGTGAACCGCTGTGACCTCTGCCGCTCGCGGTCACCATCAACGGCCATCGACCTTCTAAATTAGCAACCACACATGCCAGAAACTCCAACCTCCTCTCTTTCTCTCAAAACATAACCTCGCAAACCTCCAGATCTCAACCCCGAAAAGTCAAACCATCAAAATCATCGCCGGTGGAAATCTGGATCTTTGCCGTTGGATCCGGGGGTTTCGAGGGTCGGATGCGTGGAGTTTCGAATGGATCTTCTCCCAAATTTCTTTGGATTTTGTTTCAGGGTATTCTCAGGCTTTCAAGGATTCGACCAATTTCGATTCTGTCTCTGTAATTTGCCTCAGCGGTACTACTCCGCGCCAGCGTCAATGGCGGCTTGTGGTTCTACTGGAACTCGTTCCAGTCTCGCCGCTTCTGCGACTCGTAATGGCTCGGCGCCGGTGATGATCCCTCCGGTGGTGGTGGTGTCGTGGCTGTCGGTATAGCAGAAGCTCCATGATGCTGATGTTGATTCCATGATTGATTGAGAAGCTTCTAGAACCTACCAGAGTAGGTTCAATTTGGGGATTTTTTTGTTTGTTCAATTACACTATCTGTTGTTCGGTTGCTACGATGGAGGTGGGGTTGGTTGGTCCAGCCCATTATGTGCATTGGCAGTACGTGTTAATTCCATAGCTTTTCACCTGGTGGATCACAATGTGCTGCGCAAAAGTTTGACCTGCTGCTGCTTGCTACACTCTTTTTGCCTTTTGATCTGTAGTATTATCACGTTCTTTTCTTTTATTCCCTTCTTTTCTCCCCTGTTTCGTGTTTCCCCTGTTCTCCTTGTAACCGTTTCCCTGCTTTTCTCTTATTCTTATCTTGTTACTAAATCTGTTCTTGTAATTATTTGGCACTCCTTGTGCTTCTTCTATTTATGTATAAATTGGCTTATCAAAAAAAAAAAGGTGGGGGTTGTTGGGTTTGCTGGATTATTTTTAGGTTAATTGAGGTTTTTAATTAGTGAGTAAAGAGTTTTTAATTACTGAGTTAATTTTCTATTTTTTTAAAAAATAAATAAATAAATAACATGTGGCAATGCCACATGGGCCACCGGAGCTCCGGCGTTGACCAAAAGCTCCGGAGGGATGAAAGCCAAACATTTTGGCAAAGGTTAGGGACTAAAACCCACATTTGCTCCGGCGAAGGATGAAAACCAAGTATTTGGTAAAGGTTAGGGACCAAAAACTTATTTAAGCCTTTATTTAACAACCCTTTTGAATAGAAAGGTTAATTCTACAGTTTAAAGAACTCTGATCAATAAAGATAAGAAACCATAGAAGAAACAAGAAAACATATGCTGGTCCTTTCATTTCACTATTTTTAGTAAATTAATCAATGTGGTATTCGGTTTTGTTCTTATTCTAGCATGAACAACATTTGTCTGTTCCTTGCTTTAATTTACATGCATGTGGACATCAATAATAACAAGATTAAGATTCTTCTAATCTTAATCACGATCTCGACAATGAGGATAAAGCTTCCTCCTTTTGCTCTTTCGGGGTACTTAATTCCAAATCCACTTTGCTCACAATAGCTCTTTTGGATGATTTAGCATAAGTTCCACATATTTTCTTCCTAACTGGCTGTCATGTTTAATTAAAAAGTAAACACACGGACCGATGGTGTTGAAATTTCATAAGTAAAGCGAAATGATGCTTTGGTTACTATTGCTTTGAAATCCTTCAAGTTAAATATATGGCTAAAGAAAAAGCTCGATGATTATTATTATCATTTTATAGAAGCATGGTTGACTTAGTGGGCATATCACTTGTTGCCTCTATTAATTATATTGTTTGAAAAGTGTGATGTTACTTGATTTGATTCTTACAATACAACTTAGGACGTACGTGGAGCTTCACTTGTTATTTTAGAAAAAGGAAAAGGAAACACACTTCAAAATCTATTGAGTAAAATAAAACTCACAAATGCACCCTATTAGTGGTACCTATTCTAAGATGGTAAGCTTCCTTGATCTTGGATCTCACGGAACAGACGAATCCACCGGGAGGTAGTGGATGTTTAGACGGAGCGGAAATATTGGGGCATCACAGTAGTGGTGGTGTGGCAGCTAGGCATCCCATGACGGTGCGATGACGGTGTGGCAGTGCGACAATGGAATCAAGTGGTAGAGGGAGGGCAAATATGGACGACGAGGGAGGGTGAGGGTGATGCTGGCAAAGGAAAAGGGAGGGAGCGGATCAGGCGGCGTCGCCAGAGGGAGGACGAATAGGCCGAGGGAAAGGTGAGGGTGAGGGTGGAGGAGGAGAAGGAAGAGAGGCAGATATGGGAGGGAGAGCCCGAAGGATAGGGTTAGGGTGCTGGTGGCGAAGACGACAATGGTGGAGGGAGGGAGATAGTAGTGTGAGGGTTTGTGGGAGTGAGGGAGATAAATGGCTTATAACTCTATAAGGAAGATGAGACGGAAAAATCAGTCCAACATGCAGGCCGCGAAATGAGTGGGACCTAATTGACATTAGTGTTTGTTACAACCAACACTAAGTTTGTCGGTGTAACATTCGCAAAATGAGTGGGACCCACTTGATATTAGTGTTTGTTACAATTGACACTAAGTTTGTTGGTGAATGTAGCATTAAAACCAAAACACCACTAATTATTTTTTGGCGAATGTTGCGTGGGTGTGATTTTCAGTAAGTAAGCTCTAAGTGACATCGGTTAGGCCAATATTGAAATTGAGTTTTCTATTCTTTGTTGGTTGAGCTGACGATAATTTTCACTCTAAAATGATATTTTCTTATATTGATTGGGGTGACGCAGAGGTAGGTTTTTCTTTCCCACTACCGCTCTTGCTAACAGTGGGGCAGGTAAGCTGCCATGTTTTAGCTAATTTCATCCCTGTCAAATTTCGGGAAACTTACAGAGAACTATAAGTCTTCACTATTTTTAAATATTTTTATTTAATCTTATTAACTTAATTATATTTTTAAATATATCATGTGACAATCAAATTTTAATTAAATAATTTATAAGAATACACGTTAAGAATATTAAATTATATATTTCTAGCAAAATATATCGGTTAAGAATTTTTATTTAACTATTTCTTAATTATTACATTGAAGCTAAATTGAATTTGGGGCGGGTATATATTTACATTTCCAAACTCATTTCCTTCCTTGTCGCTTTTTTTTTTTTACATCGGATAGATAATTGTACCATTCAGGGATCGATTTTTTGACATTTCTCTCCCCAACCCATATGTCCCCTCAGCTCTTACCACCTGAGCTATCATTTAGGAACGTCACTCAGTGTCTAGTGTCAAGTTCAGTTTTTTTTCTTTTTCAAAACTCAATCAAAACTGGTTTTCGTATTGAAGTCGGGGTTAGAATTGAGAGTACCCATAAGTTCGGATTAAATTGTCATGCACAACACCTTATGAATGTTCTTAACATTTGGAAGATCACTAAAAAGAGACTTGAAAGACTCACAATCTCTATGGCGAAACTTTGAGCTCACTATCAAAAGAACTTGAGGACCGACTTTTAGATTGTTTTTAGGCTTAAATATGTTTTTGATCCCTGAGATTGTAAAAGGAATCAAATTGAATCCATAAATTAAGTTATTTTTCTCAATTTTGACCGGTGAACGGTCCAGTGGCAAGCCTAGTCAACAAATAATATCTATGTCGAATTTTTTGCATCAATTTTAGTCCCTGTAGAATTTTTAAATCATATTTTCAGTCATTCTTTTGCACCACCACACTACTCTACCTTCTTCACCAACCTCCTTCATCCTCTATCAAGAATTTTTCTAGACCACAACCCTCAGCCTAGAAATTTTTTACCCACACTCCTCATTGCCTTCCTCTTCCTCTTCTTCCTCAGCCCATAACCAAGAAATTTTATCCTTTTTATGGGGTATTACATTCGTAGTCCATGTATGATTACATTAATCATATAATTTTTTTCTAAGTCCATGGAAATTACATTCCATCATACTACATCACTTCATTTCTCAATCTTGCTCTCATCATAATCTCCTATTTCTTGAGCCTTCTCTCTTCCTTTCACCACCATCGATTGTTCTTCTTTCCTCACAAAATACCAGAATCAGCCTTCATCTTCTTTTCTCTATTGGTTTCGAATATGAGCTCCATGAGCAGAGCCTTAAGCAACATTGTGTAGAAGGCAAGGAGGGCGCAAGCTCATATTTTTTTCCCCAGTTTTCCAGCGATCTTCGAATCTAGCCACCACCTCTATTATTAAGCTAAACAGTCTAAAAAAAATCAATCTAGACTCTTCGATGAAGAATAAGTGTGCAGGAACCCTCTGAGATGAGCTCTGCCGCGAGAGTGATTTTCCGACAAGTCACCTCCGCACCTTCAAGTGGATTTTTGGCTAGATCTAACATCGTCTCAGCACAAGACTACCACCAGCATGATTTCCGTCGTGGGGAGAAGAGGTTATAGTACCAAATTCCAACTCTGTTGAGTCCGACTTCCCGAACCGCCATCTTCTTCAGAGATCCATAGTCGAAAAGTTATCGAAATCTGAATGTCGTGAGTTACAAACCTTCTAAACTCATTTCCTACGTCTGATCATGCATCTGATAATGAAAAATATCACCTTTCCTACCCAAAAAACGTTCTTGGGCTTTTGAAGAAAATCACTTCATGGATTCTCATGCCTTTTCACCGATTAAAATTTTGTTCTAACTTTTGAACCCTTGTAGGAAATCTTCAGGTAGCAAGGATGAGCTCTGATGGGGGAGTGAAGCTTTGAGGAGGAAAACGGGAAGCTTTGAGAAACATGAAATTAAGAAAGTTTTTTTTACAGCATTTTACATGATTACTGCAAACATGCATGGAAGCAATTCTCATCCGCAAGTTAAAATTTGGTGATTATATTCTTTTTTTTTTGAAAGATAAAGGATAATATTAATCACAAAAAACCTTGACGACAAAACCCCCAAGGCTGGAAGAAGAGCGGGGAAAAACCAACAAAACGAGGTAAAGAACACACAGCTCAAAAGAAAAGCCCCAAAAAGAAAGAACGACCCCAAAAGAGAACCCAAAAAAACCTCCTAAGGATAACAACAAAGCTATACACATCAAGGATCAAAGGATAAGAAAAAGCCCAAAAGGTTGGACACAAAACCAGCCGCAGAGAACAGAATCAAGACACAAAATGTTCCTCAAAAACCGTTTCAAGACCTCGTATCGCATTTACGTCGTTCCCTTCAAACACTAAACCCAGAACCTTGCCAAGTAACCACGCCTTCTTAGATCGTGTGAAGAAATGCCCCCCCAGCTGGCGGTGACAGAGAAGCCACAAGTGTTACCAAGAAGGTTCCTCAAACACTACCAAAGGACCCTCTAACTCCCCAGCTGCACCTGGTCCTAGATCAGATGAAGAAGACCCCCCAATCTTCAAAACCGTATCCTTGACCTTGCCTTTCCTAGGCCTCCCACGAGTTTTAACCTTCTTTGGACGACCAGGGAAGAAGAGGATGAAGATGAAGCATGCAAGTGCCCTGAAGATTTAAGGAAAGAAAGAAAATGAAAAAGATGGTGGTGGAAGAAGAGGGACTGAAAATATGATTTAAAAAATTTGCAGGGACTCAAATTGATGCGAAAAAATTCACGCGGACACCGTTTGCAGGCTAGGCTCGCCACTGGACCGTTGACCGGTCAAAATTGTGAAAAAAACTTAATTTGGCTAAAAAATATTTCAAAGATCACATTTCGAATTTATTTTTTTAGGAACTTAATTTAATTCTCTTTACAATCTGAGGAAAGAAAAAAAAACATATTTAAGTCTTGTTTTTATAACAAATGTGTGCATAAACATGATGAGGAATCAGTTTTTAAAAACACCAAACCTTTTTACGAAAAAGGAGGTCTAGACGGCCCACTATGTTAAAATCACTTTTAGCAATAACATGTATGGTTGCTCTACATATCTTTGCTTGAAATGCTACGAAAACTTCACGTATCAGCTCTATATGTTCTTTAATTAGGCAGAATGAGCTGCTTCTCAAGAGATTAGAAAATCTACTTTTGATAATGGTCACTAAAGTAAATGAATTAATAACAAAACTTTGAATTATATTCGTGTGGAAAATTTTTCGGAAGTCGTAAATAGTATAAATAGCATGGTTCTTAAAACCGGACCGAACCGGCTGGTTGAACCGGTAAGACCGGGAACCGGACCATTGACCGGTCCGAAATCACCCAAAAACCGGACTTACAAAGAACCGGTCAACAACCCTGAAAACCGGTAAAAAACCGTGAAAACCGGTGTGAACCGGCGGTTTTACGATTTGGACCGGTTCACAATTTTGCTTCAGAAAACATCTGGTTCTGCAGAGAAGAATGTAGGTTAAGAAAAAAAATGAGGTTCAGCAACGTGAATCATCACACAATTGGGAGATCTCATTGACGTTGCTCTCAAATATTTGAAGATTAATCACGTTCTTCCTTCAGATAGATTGCTATTTTTTCTTCCTCATTCCTCAATGTCTTCATACCTGTTGGAGCTCCCTTCAAAAAGCTATCTTTGTGCGGCTGCTCCCTGCAAAGAGAAAGGAAATTAAAGGGAAGGTTGGGTGTTAGGGTTTCTTGTGGGCTTTAGTGTTTAACTTTGGGCTTTGGTTTCTATTATTATACTTTCAAGCCACTTTTGTACCTTTTGTTTATATATTTTTTTATCATGGTACTTTATTGATTGGGCCACGTTCGTTATGCTAAATTTTTTTCAAAGTTGTTATATAAATTACAATAGTAATATGTTATTATTATTTACTATTTTAGATGTACCTAAGTTAATTATATATATATATATATATATATATGTCTAATATTTTATGTATATATCTAGAATTTTAATATACATGAAGTCAAGCAGTATGATTAGTGACACACTTGTCCGAGTAGTGACTTGTTGATTTAGTACCCCGATTAATTGATGGTGAAGAGTTTTACAACATTGATTGCTATACTGTATAATTCTCATTTATAGTTATGAACATTGTCTTTTTTACTCAATATTATTACCTTATATATTATATATTTAATTTAAAATGATATTATTTAATTTATAGCGGTAAAACCGGTTGGACCAGGGTTCAACTACGGTTGAATCAATGAACCTTGAACCAGTGCCCTCACCGGTTTGATCACCGGTTCGGTTTTAATAACCTTGATAAATAGAGAATAAAATAACTCCCGCACCTACGACTTATTAAAGAAATCCGCCGCACCATTGGCTCCCATATGAATGAAAGTATATAAAATCAACAACGTCAAAATTATAAAAAGTTCATCATGATCTTTAAAATCTTTAAAAGAGTAGTGCCTAAATAAGAAGAATCCTAAGAGTCACTCCTCTAAAGCTTAAAGAGGTGTAGCAATGTGCCTCAAAATAAACGTTACGAAAACAAAGATCTAAAGTCGTAAGAAACATCCATCGAAAAGCAAGAACTTCAACCACCACAGAGATGTAACATTAATTAAACAGGAACAATAGATGCAGTAGCTAGAACGGAGCCATCATGGTGACGAGCAACAAGGCCAAATCATGCCAAGCTTATCCACCGAAGCGCATCAAAGTTTATCTTAACTAACTTGTCTCTAGCCGAGACCAAGTCACTAAAAAAGGAGCAGTGTGCGATGCTGCAGCATCGCTTCAGCTTTTACCACTTTAGCATTTCTATGGAGTCATTTTTTTTTTTTGAAAATACTTCATATATCCCTTATTATAAGACCCCCTATTGGAAGGGAGTAGTATATTTGATTGCTTTGTGCTTTATATATCCTACACTGGTAGGAAATAGGGGTTTTGTATAGCCAATGTTATACACTTATACTCAATTTTTAACAGTGTTATGTACAGAATAATATTAAGATTCAATACATTGAACCAAAGACATGTATGTGCTCATAATACAAAAAGATTGTTGGTTATCATTAAAGGATTCTCAATATGGGGTTAGAGAATTAGGATTTTATTGTTTTTTTTTTATAAGCAAAAATGATATAAAAGGGAGTACAAAGGGTACTCCAACCAATTACAAAGAGAGAAGTTAGCAAAGATGCCAACAACTAAAGGTACCAGTACTAGAAAAGAGACAGAGCTCACGTAGGAGCTTTCTTTCCACTAGCAGAAACTTGTCTGTGGCCATTACATAAAAAAGAAACCAATGCCTTGTAGGTAAACCAGCTAAGGTTACCAGAAGGTGATCATAAAGCATAAATAAGGAGAGAAGGTTGAGTCTGCCACTCATATAAAGTACAATTGAAGTCTCTTTTCCTACCCTTAAGCCAGGTCCAAGCTCGAAATTGTATCCCATCCATCACCTTCTCGAAGTCTAGCTGATCATTCCTGAATATGCAGCCGTTCCTAAGGTTCCAAATTGCCCAGGTTATCGCTATCCAAACAACCCATGCTCCTTGTTTCTGCGACTTCGATCTCCATAAGTAACTATGCTGCTTGAAGTGTTCTCTTCCATCCCTAGGGAGGACGGTGGAGAGGCCTAGCCACCTATAGCAAGCCATCCAAATATTCCAGGATACATGGCAAGTAAAGAGAAGATGGGAGGAGGTTTCTTCTTGTGTCTTACAAAGTGGGCATCTTACATCTGATTGAATTGGGATTGCTTGGCGCTTTCTGAGATTGTCTCGAGTAGGTAATCGGTCATGGAGCCCGTAACTAGTAAGCTGGCATAGGTGGAGTGGACCGTGTAAGTTCCCTCTGGATTAGGAAGCCAAATCCACTTGTCCGGGCCACTCATTGAAGGTGAAAATGCTTGCAACATGTTCAGCAACTGGTTGAGGAGACCACTCTCGATATCTCTAAGGTCCCTTCTCCAAGTGAGATGCCATTCCCAGATTCCGTTTAGCCAAGAGCCCATCACCTTGATGTGGAGATCCTGCTGATTTGATAAGGAGTAAAGCCTTGGGAATCTGTCACGGAGCCTCAGGTTATTTATCCATACATCAGACCAAAATAAAGTTTCATTGCCATCTCCAACTATCCTACTCAGGGAATTTTCAAACCAAGATTCATTCCCTTGCGGGAAACACATATTCTTCAGGTCTTGCCACCATTGAGAAGCTTTAGAAGTATTCGGGCCCTCATATTTTGCACAGAGAACTTTGTGCCATATGCTATCTTTCTCATTCAAGAACCGCCATCTCCATTTTCCTACAAGCGCTTTATTGAACTTCCCCAACTCCTTGATACCTAGGCCTCCATCTTCCTTTGACTTGCAAATCCTTTCCCTACTAATCCAAGCAATTTTATTGTTGTTGTTACCAGCCCCTCCCCACAGAAATCTTCTCATGATTTTGTGGCAAGTATCAATCACCGTCACCGGAGCCTTAAAAAAGGAAAAAAAGAAGAGTGGGGTGGAGGAGAGAACGCTCTTGATCAAGAAAATCCGGCCTCCAAAGGATAGTATCTTGTTCTTCCAAGAGGCTAATATCTTCTTTATCCTTGACACCACCGGCTCCCAAAAAGCCACCCTTCTTGGATTTCCCCCGACCGGAAGACCGAGATACTTAAAAGGGGTGCCTTCAATTCTACAATGAAGTGTCGTAGCAAAACCTCTTAAAATTTGATACTCAATAGCTATCCCAATCAACACGCTCTTAGAGAAGTTGACCTTTAAGCCGGAGGCCAATTCGAAGCATCTTAATACACATTTCAGCGTTAGCACATTTTGTGATGTCGCATCACCAATAAAGAGTGTATCGTCTGCAAACTGTACCATTGAGATCTCAACTTCTGAGTTCAAACCCAATCTGAAACCAGTGGATTTGTCTAGGTGGACCGCTTTCTTAAGGAGGCTATTTAAACCTTCTGCTATCACCAAGAAAAGAAATGGTGTCAAAGGATCTCCTTGCCGCAACCCTTTCCACATTTTAAATTCTGGGCTCGGGCTTCCATTAACTAAGACAGATACAGAATTGGACTCCAAACACCCTCTTATCCACATGATCCACCGGTTGCTGAAATTCATCCTTTGTAACATGTAAAAGAGAAAACCCCACCTCACTGAGTCGTAGGCCTTCTCATAATCCACCTTGAAGATAATCGTCGGCTTTCATTTCTTTTTTGCATCATCTACAACTTCATTGACAATTAAAACACTATCCAACATGTTCCGTCCTCCAAGGAAAGCAAATTGATTCGAATCAATCAACTTTGGCAGCACTAGTTTCAATCTTTTGGAGAGAATCTTTGAGACAATTTTATAGATGCTTCCCACAAGAGAGATAGGTCTAAATTCATTGAGGCTTGCTGGGGAATCAGTTTTGGGGATTAAAGCGATGAAGGAAGCATTGGTCCCCCTTGGCCAAGCACCTCTTAAGTGAAAATCATCAAGTACCTTCTTCAGGTCCAAGTGCAAGAGGTGCCAAAAGTACTTAATGAACATGAAATTGTAACCATCCGGGCCGGGGCTTTTATCACCATCACAATCCCATACCGCTTCCTTAATTTCCGCCAAATCAAATGGTGCCGTGAGGAGTTCATTATCCACTTGAGAGACTCGATTAAAGCCTACACCATCAAGCTTCGGTGCCCTCTCGTAATCGTTGGCAAACTTCCTCTCAAAATATTCTTTCACTTTGAGTTTTACCGCTACTGGTTCATCTTGCCAAGTACCTTCAACAATAAGTCCGACAATAGCATTTTTCCTCCTTTTCCACCTTATGAGAGAGTGAAAATATTTAGAGTTGGAATCTCCCTCCTTTATCCACCTTGTTCTTGCTTTTTGGTAGAGTAGTGACTCATTGAGTCTAGCAACCTTCCAGAATTCAGATTGTGCAGCCTTCCTTTCAATTATCTCATCCTCTGATAGTTCCTCTCCATCCGCAATTCTATGAAAATTCTCAAGTTTGCGGGCAAGGTTGTTTCTTCGAGAGGTTATATCACCAAAAACTTCGGTGTTCCAAGTCTTCAAGCGAGCTTTAAGGGCCTTTAATTTTTCCTTGAGAAAAAATGCACCCCAACCTTGAAAGTGTAACTCATTCCATTCCTTTTCAACATAGGTTTTGAATCTTGGATCTTGTAGCCAACCATTAAGCGTTCGAAAGGGTTTGGGCCCCCAATCGTGGCAAGAAAGTTTAAGTATCAAGGGGAAATGATCGGAAGTATCTCTATTCATGGATTGCAAAAAATAGTGTGGCCAAGTCTCCAACCATTCAGCCGACACAAGTGCTCTATCCAGCCTACTCATCGCACGTCCGTTCGGCTGATACCAAGTGAATTTTCTTCCAATCAACGGTAAATCCAACAGTTCCATATTATCAATGAAATTGTTGAATTGTTCAGTGTCTCTACGAAATGGGTTTGAGCCTGCTGTGCTACCCCTCCTCTCCTCAGATGAGCGAACAGAATTAAAATCACCCAATATGCACCACCGATGCACAGGAAAGCTAGTCCTTAAGGCAATAAGTTCTTCCCATTGTTGTGCCTTTTCTTGCAGCGTACAAGAGCCATAGAAATTGACAAAGATGCAAGGCACACTATCTTCCCCCCATTCCCCTCGGAGGAAAATGAAACCCCTCCCCATATGCTCTTGAATCAGCTTGAAAGTTCTTTCATCCCACAAACACAGTAAGCCGCCCCCTCTATTAATTGTTGGCAGGAAAGTCCAAGTTACTGAATCATAACCCCAAATAGCATTGCACAATCTCACGTCTACAGTTTCCAGTTTAGTTTCTTGGAAGCAGGCAAAATTCACCTCTTCCTTGATGATCATCTCACAGATAATACGCCACTTGATTTTGTTCCTCAACCCTCTTATGTTATTGGTAAGTATCCTCATGGGTTACCTGCTTCATCCTTCCTTTGACTTGCATTAGCTGCCAGAGTATCCACATCCCTTTGCTCATATCCTGAATTCTATTAATCAGGGTTTCCTCATTCCCTTGGTATGTGATGCCAAGTTCCTTCCCCAGTCCCCAAATAGTTCTAGACTCAAACTCCAAATGCTTATCCCAGAACAATTTATTACAATTCAGAATATCAGAGTCAGAGAGGGAGTTGCAAATAGAAAACATGTGTTGCCTAACCTCCTTTCGGTGCTTCCTTTCCAATTTGCCTATGGCTGCTGGCTGAAGCTCCACTTGAATCCTCACCAACATCCTTCCAAGTGTGAGACTCCCCTCTTCGAAGTAGCTTTGGCACACCACTTCTAGACTGTGAATCCACGATACAAATTGTGTCTACAACTGGGTTTTGTGGTTCTTGTTGTTCCACCTCTTGTTCTGCAATAAAAGGGGTTTTCTCCCTAACCCCCGACAGTACCTCATGTTCAATACAATCAGACCAGTTTTCAATTGGGTCAGACAAGTCCATAACCCGTCCTGTTTCCTCAAGGCACACCAAATGGGCTTCAGTTTCATCGTTTCTTCGCCCGCAGATTTTATTGTGAAACCCACACCTTGGTGTTCTTTGTGATTCATGTGTGCATCTATTGATTGTTACTCAAATTTCCTAGCTTGACTCTTTGCATGAACTATTTTGTGAAGCCCAATGTGTCTTATGTTGTGAATATGTGTGCTTGCATCGAACCTAGATAGATTATTTTATGTTTCAGGACAAGCTCTCTTTCTTTTGCACTTGAGGACAAGTTGTCGTTGAGCATAGGGGTGTATGGACCTGGGTTTTAGGGTTTTTTTTGTCATTTTAGGACACTTTAGCCTTAATTCATGCAATTTTGGTATTTTAAGTTCATCTTAGAATTATTTTACTTTATATTACGTAGTTTTATGTGTTTTTTGTGGTTTTTAGATTTAACTTAAGCGATGTTTCTGCATTTTGCATGGGCTGGCTCTCATGGCACAAATATTTGCATGACAATTCGGCCGGTCATATTGAAAGTCAATGTGTTGACAATAATAAATCAAAATTTCATCCTGATCCAACGGTTAATGAGTCTACACCAATCATTTTACGAAAAGACGTTGGAGCTGCCAGCATAGTGGTGCGGCCTTTTCCTTGTCTCGGTGCGGCTGCGTTCTTTTATGGATTTTTCTGTGCGAGAAGTGGGGCAGTCGCGCTAGATATAAGTTATAACATGCTCTTTTGCGATTTTTGACCTAACTTTTGCATTCATAAGTCATTTTTTGAACTTTTTTTCTCTAGTGATCAAAGGATATCAAGGGGAAGACTTCTAGGGCTTGCTCTGGAGCTCTTAGGTTCAGTTCTTTCTTTCTAGTAATCATCTTATTCATGCTTGGCTAATCTCCTTATGGTACTTGGGGTAGATGATTCTTTTTTCTAGTTCTGCTTTAATATTCTTAGTTTATGTATTTATTTGAGTTTTTATTTATGAATTCCCATCAAATTCCCTTAGGAAAAGGGCAACCAAGACTAAGAATCTCCAAATAGAAGAGAGCCAATGGGAGGTTGCGCTGACGCAAGACGCAAGGTGTCACTCGATTGCGTGAATTGGACAAACTCTACTATGAGAACACCAATTTCAGTCCTCGTAGAGATATGTATCCAGTGGCCGCCCTATGTAAGGCCCAAATATTTTGTATGATTGATTAATTAGTTGTATTATCTCTTTAAGAGTGATACACGGTATAGGATGTAAGTTGACGTGGCAGTTCTGCTTTGTGTGTTAAAATATAAGAATACATGTTCATGAATCATGTTAAATGACTTTATCTTAACCGTGGTGTGTTTGCAACGTCATCGTTAGATTCATTTGCTTTTCTGAAAAGTTCAAAAACAACGCTTCACTGTTAGAGCAGGGATTTGATACTATACGTGTCTTTATGACGTTGTATGTTTGATTTGGTGAAGAATGACTGTAATACTTTCATGCTTTCATTTCGAAACTCAGGAAAGTTTCCGACACGCTGGTTAAGTTTGTGAGAAAAACCCCGACATGGGGAATTAGGGCTAACTGAAACCTTGTTAGAGAATCTATACGATTCAGAACGCCATATAATGTCGAGAGGAATCCATTCTTATGTTTAAAGTATTTTGGAAAAAATTGTTTTCGGGTCGAGTACGAGTCGGACCTCTATGAAAATGTTAAAGTTATCTTCACGACCAAGACTCGAGATGAGAGAGTGACCGATGTGATCCGCAAAAAGTTGTTGAGAAATTTGATATGACTTCAAGTCACTTTATGTCATATGTCGCCATCAAGTCACTTTATGGGTTTTGTCGATCCAAAGGGGTTTGTCGTAACGCCACGAATTTTAAGGGTCACTACTGTAACTTTTACTTAAATGAAATATGTTGATTGGACTTTCATAGGCAAGAAAATGCAATTATATATTTTTTTCCAAAACATGCCCTGACAAATGCATAATAACTACCCAATAATAAATAACTTTATATCCATAAATACAAACACAAACATAGACTCCAAAAAGAAATATCAAAAGACCTCTTACGCTCGACAAGCTCCCCTTAATTTGCATGTGGGGTAGACCACACAACAGCTAAATATCGGAACATACCCTACAAGATAAACAAACTCATAAGTTCATCCTACATGCTTCAACCAACAATCGTAAGCTCTCACCCCAAAAGGTTCTAGCCTTACACAATACTTCACTCCTCCTCCTAGAACTTTCTTCGTTGGTCGAAACAAACATCGATCTCCGGTAAGTCCCGCAAAAGGGGGCTATGAATCCAGTAGACATGTAGTTAATCCCACGAACAGACCTCACGGTACGTACTTCACCAGTATCAACAGATAGATTTGTTGGTTCTATCAACGCAACTGTTGATGTAGTCTCTAGCTTCGTGATCACTAGTAGAGGCTCCGACACTGACTCCAAAGTAGTAAACGAAGTAACCACAACCTCTTAATGGTATTTCTCTGGGGTA
The DNA here is from genome assembly GCF_012489685.1 of Lotus japonicus. Taxonomy (NCBI): domain Eukaryota; kingdom Viridiplantae; phylum Streptophyta; class Magnoliopsida; order Fabales; family Fabaceae; genus Lotus; species Lotus japonicus. The sequence continues at coordinate 31,066,077 of NC_080042.1, read as the reverse complement.
AGGGGCCACGTTATTCCCAACACATCCTTTTGAACCCCCAATCAACCGACATGTATACTTAAACACCATCTACGACAGTCTATTGACCACATTGATGGATCCTCCTCATCGAGAAGCACCACCGAGACGTCCCCAAAAGTATAGTAGTCCAGACATCATCCATCGCCTAGCGGTCGCCGACCGCCCAAATAAAAACATACAAACATGGCGTGTGAGAGTCATCTTTTAGAATATAGGTATATAGGCAATATATGTTATACTTACACATTCATAATTAAAGTTATATATATATATATATATATATGGCTTAAATACTCTAGGGGTCCCTGAAATTGTACCCCGTATCAAAATAAGTCCCTGAAATTTTTTTTTCCGATTCCGAATCCCTGGAATTGTTTTTTTAATCAGAATAAGTCCCTACGCCGGAGAAGACGGTGGTTGACGACGGCGGTCATGGCGGCGCTACGACCAGGGTGTTGGGCCGGCTTCGTCTCGTCCTCAGGAACTCAGTGGTGGTGGTCTCGTGGGCTGGGTCGTCACAGTTGAAGAGAAAAGGCCAGTCGCAAGTTGATTTCTTCTCGCCGGAATTTATGGAGCTTCTCGGTTTCTTCGTTTTAGCTTTATTTCTTGCGATTTCTTCGCCCAGATCAGATATATGAAGGTCTAGGAGTGTTTTAAACATGTTATTTCATGGTTTGTGGAAACAATGAGGAGGCAACCATTGTCTTCTCCGGCGTAGGGACTTATTTTGATCAAACAAATTTTTCTAGGGACCCGGAATCGGAAAAAAAAATTTCAGGGACTTATTTTGATACGGGGTACAATTTCAGGGACCTACAGAGTATTTAAGCCTATATATATATATCATGAGATACGATATATTCTTAAGTCATTCTTATTCACGCTTACCCACGTCAATCCATCGATCATGTGGCTTATATCACAACACAAGAGATGTCCATGAGAAACCTCCTAAACACACATAACAATCAAACCAATCCACATAAGGCAATATCTCAATGACGTAAGGTACAAGGTCTCAAGTCACACAAACATATATCACAGGATAGTAATTCATAAATCATAGGTCACACAATCAGAATCATAGGTTACACATTCATGTATCACAAATCACATAATCAAGTATTTCAAACTACAACCTGTTAAGTTCAAACACATCATATTGTTTTAAAATCTAATTTTGATGAATAACAATTTTTATCAAGAAGCACTTTAATATAAAACTAAGCTTCTCATTTAATTTGAATTCCAGGGTATACACATTTGAACAAAGTACTCCAACGTCAAATCATTCCTAAAGGAAAAAAATTTAGAATTCGCAAGACCGTCTGGCACATTTACAACTCAAGTCAAGGCATATTCGCTCAAGACCGTCCAATGCCACCTCATCAATCAGAAAGGTTGAAGACAAAATTCTAGGTGCCAAAGACTTAGTCAGAACTCAACCATTTATTAATGATTCAAAAAGAGATCACGTGAAGATTTTCTCTTTCCTTAAAGTGCGCTGACCAACGAAAGAAAAGGACAACGCGTCAACATCAGACTTCCATTTTGTCTCATTTCTGAAGAGTAGCCCAAGTCTATTTCCACCTACTAGCTAACAAACCTCACCTTTTAAACTAAAGGATAGGCTTGAACAGTAGCATGCATTTAATGCATCTACCAACCGAAGCCATTTGAATCAACGAACAGATCTCATCCTTCAACGGCTAGATCAACGGTTGGATTTATCTCACAACGACTACAACCCTAGCAAGCGAGTATATAAGGAAAACGTGAAGAATGAAGCCGCAAGAGAATCAACTTTGAAAGAACAAGAGCTCAAAGCATTCAATACTACATTCTTCAAACCATTCTAAGCTTCTAAAGCTCAATGCAGAAACATTCTTAAGTGTCAAACTTATCCTCCATTTCTGCAAAGAAAAAGAAAGAACCAACAACCTTAAAGAGTCGAATCTCTTCATTTATTTCTCTCTTAGATTCAGAACTCTTGAGTGATCCAAAGTCAAATCTATACTAAAACACTTTGAGTTCCAGTGCCATAAACTCTCTGCCATTACTCTTGTAAGATGTAACACCCCGATTTCGGTGGCGTCACTTTAGTAACCAAAAAGAAATTAAAGCGGAAAAACGTAAATATTTTTTTTTTGATTTACTTAACTGATAAAACTAAAGACTTAATGAAATAAACTCAACAACAAAAGATAACAGAACTAATATACAATATAATTACAGCCCCCGCTGTAAGTAACGAACCTCGTCACGAGTGACCTCCAGTGACGAAAAGTAACAGAAAGCAACGCCCGTAGGCAATATGTACAATCCAAAAGGATAGGTCAAGTGTCCGCAACACAATCCTTCAAAAATGAGAATAAGTCAGCCCAAACGGCCTAAAACAAGACCCCCTAGTCCAACCAACTCTCTGTGATTTCCGTAGAGAAACCACACAAAAAGCTATCGGTAGGAAACTACCCTGTCCCCAAATGAAACAATGACGGTCAGAGCTAAGACTCTACTCCTACACTAATCCTATCTCAAGGAGCTCACACCAGCACTCAAAACTACGTGCTAGCGTGATCGTCGTCTGAATCTGAATCCAGAACGACCAAGTCTATATACACCATCCTCCCTCCTCTCGCTACCGCAATGTGCTCCTGTGCTGGCCTCACGGGCTTAGGGCCCGAGCCAAAATCATCGCTGACAGCAACAGTGGGTGAGCTGGACTCCGCAGAAGTCCCTCCCACAGGCTCCTCCTCTAAGGGGTCCTCATCATCCGAAGATGACGGTGGTGGTGGTGCTCCTACTCCGGGTCCACAGTGCACGCCGGGTGGCAAGTTGAAACTGACAGTGCATCTCCTCAGCACTCCTTCCGCCAAGGGTCTTAAGCTGTCGACACGATCCTCCATGATCCTTCCCGAGTACGTCGCTCGGTGGCCAGCGGGGTCGACCACCCACGAACCGGGGTCATCCTGATCTATCATCTCATACCTAGTCCCCCCCGAAGGGTGGACCATCGTGAACCAGTCCGCCAAAGACATCTGACAAAGGGCGTAGTCCGCCAAAGCACACACAGAAGACGCGAGGGTCAACTCCAAAGAATTATGTAAATAATAACTCCAATAGGTAAAGATAAGGGGTAGCCACTTAGGCTTATAAGTTAGAGATAGCATCCTAGGGTTGTATATTCCACAATGAATATAAACGACAATAATAACAATTAACATGCATCAAATAAGATTAACATGTATCAATCACACTCAGCAACTAAGTCAGTATGCATGTTGCATGAAATGCAATGCCGGTTAACAAGATGCATTCCGGAAGGGATGGACATCAACGGATCAGCCCTAACACCAGCCACGGTGGGACCATTTCGGCCTGCGTGCCTCTTACACCAACAACAACGGTAGTCAGATCAGCAGTAAACCCGAAGGTCTGCCATTTCGGTCTGCTACTAAGAATCACCTAGCAGTGTTCTTACGCGGAAATCCGGGTCTTATGACCATTTTGGAATCCATCGAGGTCCGGAGTTCGTCCCGTGTGTAAACCTCTTAATGTGTGCATGAATGCAAAGTGATTAGTCAAACAACGTCTCCGACCTCACTTGACACATCGCCATGTGTTCTAGCTAACTTATTGTCTCTAAAAGCATACCCTAAGGCAAATGTCGATTCTGCGACAAAAGACAATTAATTACAAACACATTATCTCATGATGATTTCCAAAATCATCCGACTCATCTCCATCCGATGGTCAAAACTGCTCAGCGAGCAAAGAGTATCAACATACTCGGAAACTACCCGTTTCCCGGCTTATCTTTCAGATAGCCCAACAACAAAACTGCTCCTCGAGCAAAAGAGTATTAACATACTCAGAAACTTATTAATATCCTCAACACTTGGACTCGACGACGCTTCTCATTTTCCAAAACTAAGATTTGAATCATAAGCTTTCCTTCGAGATTGTTATCATTATTTAAAGGTTTAGAGGTTGCTTAATGTCTTATGAATTTTTCCTTGTAAAATAGTTTCCATTTACTTTTATCGCAAATCTTATGAGTTTCAAAGATCCCATATCGCAATTAACTCCCAGAGAATGTCTCGATCCACTAAAACAATAACAAGGCCCGAACCTCCGTTCGTCCCGTCAAACTTTCCCAAAATCTCATAATAAATTTGGCATAACATGCTCGTTATCCTCACTCTGGATCACAATAGATATATATGTAATTGCATAGTCAAATTAGCACAATCCCACAATCATGGCACATATATCAACACATCCTAGATTAACCATTTAGCACTTAGCATATAGAGCAAATATCACACATCCTAGATTAACCACTTAGCACATAGCATGTGAATCAATCTCAAAAACAGTTCAAAGATGAATAATCATCATTGTCAGCCGAAGCCTCAGAAAACATTTTCCCAGTCAAACACAAACAAGTGCATAAACAATAAATCAAGTCGAATGCGTCGACACCTAAAGCATTAACTAATAGTTCAGTGAGTAGCCCTCACCTGTAGTTCCTCTAGGGTTATCCTCGAACGTTCCTTCACACTCCACGCCTTGTTCTTCGGGAAATTCCTCAAATGAACCTTAGAGCAAAAACCACAGAATTCCATCATAATCAGTCAGAAACTCAGAAATCAATACTCACTAAGGTTACACGAAGTAGCATATACTCCGAGGTACGATAATCTAACGCGAAAGGACAAGTTTTCAAAAAAGAAATTTTCTTCCTCCCCTTGGATAGCTCACGGCCACACACTTTAATTGTGTGCGCCGATTTTTCTTCGATCAAACTTGGTTCCTAGGCTATCATTAGCCGTAACTAAGGTGAATCTAAACTCGGAAAAATTATCGGATCGAAAACTGTCGCAGGGGTATTTTGGTCAATATTTTTAGCTCAGAATTTCAAAATTGGAATTTCGAAAAACAAATTGGATGGGGACGTCACCAACGACGTTTATGACAACTAATCCTACTAGCGCTAAGCTAAGTCGATAGTTTTCAGCCCAAAGGACGAAACTTTGTCTAAAAATGGGTATTTGGAGCAGAATTGAAACTCGGCGGCAGTTCGGCGAGAATCGGCGAAATGTAATCCGCTAAACATGCTCTTGGGCACGTAGGGAAGAGGTTTAGATAGAAAGATAAAGTTATTTGGACAGTTTTGCAAAAACCTCAAAACATAGAGTACAGAAAGACATAGTGAAAAACGACGGAATTGACGATCAGAAGCAAGGATTAGCAACTATACCTCGATACCTTCAAGTAGCAATTGTCAGAGCAACGATCAAGAAAGAAACGGCGAAAATCTTTTCTCCTCCCTCTCCTCTCAAGCTCGCGGCCTCTTCAATGGAAATGATGAAGAGTTTTGATTTTTTTCTCCTATTTATAGGGGATGGGAAAATGCGGGAAAATGAAAATTTCGCGATTCCGATTTTTCCGGCTTCATTCTCCGTGAGTTCTAAGATAGGTTTTGGCGACAGAATTCCAAAACTCAAAAGAGGTATATTGGAATTAAGGTAAACAATCCAAAGTCGGTGTAAATCTATTTTACCCGAAAAGTTACTTTTTGCAGTGGATGTCGGATGAGAAATCTTCTTTCTGAAGAAAGATTGAAAACATCAAGAGAAATGGGTGTACGCTTGTGGAATCTTCATTTGAAGCTCCGAATAGAAAAAGTCTTCATCAGCCGTTCATTCTAGGTTTCTTGAACTATCAGGTTTTAGTTTCGGCAAACCTCCGAAGATTGGAATCGGACGTTCGTACATTCTAGGGTTTCGCATCGAAACGCTTGTTAGAGACGGATTAAGAGAAGTTCTAACATTTCTCTGAAGATTTTTGGAATTAGTTTCCATCGTGTCTTTAAGTGTAAATTAGCTATTTACTAGTGCTCTTGCCCTAGGTTTAAGCGAATACTAATCGTGCTATAACTTTTATCGACCTTGATACAATCCTTAGACTTTTCCTGAACTTTCTCCTTCATAAATTTATTCCATTCAATAAACTCTTGTTCAGGTTTTCCCTTCATGATACATCAAACCTAATCGTGAATAGGAATTTCATGTCCTTATTCTAAGCTTAAAAACTTGGGTCTTACATTACTATCCTCCAAAAAGAAAGTTTCGACCTCGAAACTTAAGGTCTAGTAAAAAGTTCCGGATACTGTTCCTTGATCTATTCCTTCAGCTCCCATGTCGCATCGCCAGTGTCTTTGTTCCAAATGACTTTCACCAACTCGATCTCCTTTCCCCTTAACTGTTTTATCCTTGTGTCACCAATGCTAATTGGCGGTGTCTCGAAAGACAGATCATCCTTCAACTCAATGTCATCAAGCTCGATAACATGTGTCGGATCCGCAATATACTTCCTCAGTTGTGACACATGAAACACGTCATGAATGTTCGATAGAAATGGTGGTAGTGCAATCTGCTAAGCTACTGGTCCTACTCGACGAGTAATTTGATAAGGTCCAATGAACTTTGGCGTAAGCTTTCTTGATTTAATTGCTCGACCAACTCCAGTAGTCTGTGTAACTCGCAGAAATACATGATCTCCTTCTTCAAATTCTAGAGTTCTGCGCCTTTGATCTGCATAACTCTTCTGTCTACCCTGAGAAGTCTTCATTTTCTCTCTGATCTGCTTGATCTTCTCGGTTGTCTGTTGCAGAAGTTCTGGTCCTACTAACAGATTCTCTCCATTTTGATACCAACACAAATGTGTTCTACACTTGCGGCCATACAAAGCCTCATACGGTGCCATACCTATGCTCGTATGAAAACCGTTGTTGTACGTGAGCTCAATTAATGGCAATAGGTTATCCCAACTGCCCTTGTTGTCTAACACGCAAGCTCGTAGTAAATCTTCCAATGATTGGATAGTTCTCTCAGTCTGTCCATCAGTCTGTGGATGACAAGCAGAACTTAATCTCAGCCTTGTCCCCAAAGCCTCCTGAAGAGCTCCCCAAAAGTGTGAAGTAAACTTTGGGTCTCGATCGGAAACAATACTGGTCGGTACTCCATGAAGACGTACAATCTCAGCTATGTATATCTCCGATAGTTTCTCCACGTTGTATGTAGTTCTCACAGGTACAAAGTGAGCCGACTTAGTTAATCGATCCACTATTACCCAAATCGAATCATATCCCTTATGAGTTCTTGGCAAAGCCACAACGAAATCCATCGATATACTATCCCATTTCCATTCTGGTACATCCAAGCTTTGTAGCATACCTGAATATTTCTGATGTTCCACCTTTGCTTTCTGACAGGTTAAACACGCAGCTACATACTCAGCCACTTGTCTTTTCATTCCTGGCCACCAAAAATTCACCTTCAAGTCTTGATACATCTTTTTCATTCCAGGATGAATGCTCAACTTGCTTTTGTGACCTTCGTCCATAATCAACCTCCTCAAGTCAGGGTTGTTAGGTACGCAAACTCTATCCTTACACCATAGGATATTGTCACTCCCTACCTTGAATTCCGGGTCCTTACCCTGAATTACCAAGTTCCTTTTCCCCAGTAGAAATTCATCTTGTAACTGTTGGTCTCGGATTTCTTCCATCAATCCATTGGCGATTCTGATCATTCCGAACTTCAGTTCCCCCTCGGATAATCTCATATCTAAGCTCAAATCTCGAAATTGTTCCAGCAATTGCAGCTCTTTAACCATCATCGACGAGATATTCATCTTCCTGCTCAAGGCATCAGCAACAACATTAGCCTTCCCAGGATGATACTGTAGGGTGAATTCATAATCCTTAAGAAATTCCATCCACCGTCGTTGTCTCATATTCAGCTCCTTCTGCTCAAACAAGTACTTCAAACTCTTATGATCACTGAATATGGTGAAATTGCATCCGTATAAGTAATGTCTCCAAATCTTCAGTGCAAATACAATGGGAGCTAGCTCTAAGTCATGAGTCGGATAGTTCTTCTCATGAACCTTCAGTTGTCGTGAGGCATAAGCAACTACCTTCCGATGTTGCATCAGCACACATCCCAAACCTTGATGCGAAGCATCACAGTACGCCTCATACGGTTCCTCTGGTTGTGGTAGGACGAGTACAGGTGACGTTGTCAAACGTTCCTTCATCGTCTGAAAGCTAGTTTCGCACGCTTCGGTCCATGCAAAAGGTTGATCCTTCCTTGTAAGTTGAGTCAAAGGCCCAACGATCTTGGCGAAGTTCTCGATGAAACGACGATAATATCCCGCCAAACCGACAAAACTTCTGATCTCAGTCACAGTCTTTGGCCGTTCCCATGACAATACGGTCTCTACCTTTGCTGGGTCCACAACTATACCCTCTTTAGAGATCACGTGACCTAAGAATTTGACTTCTTCGAGCCAAAATTCGCACTTGGAAGGGTTGGCGTACAACTCTTTCTCTCTCAGCACTTGTAAAACTTGGCGCAAGTGCCCCTCATGATCCTCAGCATTCTTTGAGTAAATCAAAATGTCGTCGATAAACACCACGACGAATCGGTCTAAGAATGTATGGAAGGTCCTATTCTTGTAGTCCATGAATATAGCAGGTGCGTTCGTCACCCCAAATGGCATCACTAGATACTCATAGTGTCCATAGTGAGTTCTGAATGTCGTCTTCTGAATATCCTCAGTCTTTACTCTGATATGATGGTAACCCGACTTCAGGTCTATCTTTGAAAATATCGCAGCTCCTCGCAGTTGATCCATCAAATCATCAATTCTAGGTAACGGATACCTATTCTTGACGGTTACTTTGTTCAGTTGTCGGTAGTCGACACATAATCTAGATCTCCCGTCCTTCTTCTTCACCAATAAGACTGGCGCTCCCCAAGGTGAAACGCTTGGTCGGATAAATCCCTTCGACAGAAGATCCTCTAGTTGAGACTTCAATTCTACTAACTCCGCAGGTGCCATACGATATGGTGCAATCGAAATCGGCCCTGTTCCCGGTACGATGTCAATAGCAAATTCAATGTCGCGTACAGGCGGCAATCTAGGTACATCGTCAGGAAAACATCGGTGAAGTCCCTCACAACTGGAATATTGTTAACTTCCGGGTTCCCTTTACTCTCTAAGCTTAGCAGTACGGAGTACTCTTGTGATCCTTCGTTCAAAGAGACGCTAATGTGATTGGCAGATAGATACTCAGAAAGATCCGAGTCAGGAAATACCACTTTCTTTCGGTTGCAGTCCAAAAGACAATGATAGTGGGACAACCAGTCCATTCCTAGGATAACATCTAGGTTCTTGAGAGTTAGGCATACTAGGTTAGCATGATAGACTCTATCTCTATATGTTACCGGACAATACATACATGCAGCATTGGCAAGTAGAGTTTTGGCAGGGGTGGTAACTATAAGATCGAAGCTCAAAACAGTAATAGGAAGTTTCAATCTGGTCACACATTCCCTAGAGATAAATGAGTGCGTTGCACCGGAATCGAAAAGTACAGTTAGGAGATTGCCGTCAATCTCGCAGTCTCCTCTGATCAGACCGTCGACTCCTTCAACTTCTTCACCATCCATGGTGTAAACTCTCGCTTTTGCAGCAGGACGCTTTCCACGAGCAGTGTTAACAGTTGGTTCCGTCTTGGGTACCCTGCGCTGAGCGGCAGTGTGCCCCAATTTGTTACAATTAAAGCATTGGGGTCTCGTGTCCGGACAATCACGAGCATAATGCCCCGGCTTCCCACACTTGAAGCAGGTCACCTCCCTGTTCACAGTCTGGTTTCCAGAACCACCAGCAGTACCCGTCATGGGTCTGTAAGATTCTGAGGCAAACCCTCTCCCAGCAGGACGTTGATATGGCCTCCTGCTCTGAAATTTCCCTTTGCCTTGAAAATTTTGGGAGCCCGACCTCATCGGTCCTCCAATTCCAGCACGGTTTAACCTTCTATTCTTCATCAGCTCCACTTCTGTGGCCTTCTCAACCAACGACTGAAAGCACATGATTCCTAATGGCCTCACCGAGTCCTCGATATCAGGCCTCAGTCCATTAACAAAGCGCTTACACATGTAGCGCTCATCAACATGATCGTTGAAAAATTGGAAATGCTTCGCCAGAGATTCCAACTTGGAAGCAAATTCAGGTACAGACATACCTCCTTGACGCAGTGTCAGAAACTGTGCCTCCCGCTCATCCCGAGCACTAGTTGGGAAATGCTTTTCCAAGAACGCAGTTCGAAAGGAATTCCAGTTGATCTCCTCATGATTGACTTCCATAATCCCCGTGGTGCCTCTCCACCAGTACTCAGCATCAGTGCATCACCAAGCAGCAGATAAGTTGTCATGCCCACCTTGGCACCCTCAACAGTTTGCAATACACCGAATATCTTCTCGATCTCCTGGATCTAGAGATCCGCTTTGTCCGGGTCAGTACCACCCGAGAACTTTGGTGGATCTTGTCTCCTGAAGTCATTCAGGCCCTTGTTCTGGTCCAGTGTCACTTTACTCTGACGCTGATGCTGATCACGTGCCTCCTCAGCAGTACGCCTCATAGCATTATCGTTTGCCTGTGCAGTCACAGCTTGGGCCCTAGTGGCCATCATCTCAGCTAGTTGGTTAGTGTTCACCATGTTCTGTTAAGTCAAACAAACAGTTAGTACTCATCATAAGATAGCATCTAGCATAACAATACAATATGATTAAGCAATAACTTCAATCAATTCTAAGCGAAAAATCGCTTGCAGACAATCAATTTTTACTCTTTGCAGAGCCACACAACCTAGCACAGAAGACCTATTCCCCAAAGACCCCCGAAAGACTCGACAAGCTCTGATACCACAATGTAACACCCCGATTTCGGTGGCGTCACTTTAGTAACCAAAAAGAAATTAAAGCGGAAAAACGTAAATTTTTTTTTTGATTTACTTAACTGATAAAACTAAAGACTTAATGAAATAAACTCAACAACAAAAGATAACAGAACTAATATACAATATAATTACAGCCCCCGCTGTAAGTAACGAACCTCGTCACGAGTGACCTCCAGTGACGGAAAGTAACAGAAAGCAACGCCCGTAGATAATATGTACAATCCAAAAGGATGGGTCAAGTGTCCGCAACACAATCCCTAAAAAATGAGAATAAGTCAGCCCAAACGGCCTAAAACAAGACCCCCTAGTCCAACCAACTCTCTGTGATTTCTGTAGAGAAACCACACAAAAAGCTATCGGCAGGAAACTACCCTGTCCCCAAATGAAACAATGACGGTCAGAGCTAAGACTCTACTCCTACACTAATCCTATCTCGAGGAGCTCACACCAGCACTCAAAACTACGTGCTAGCGTGATCGTCGTCTGAATCTGAATCCAGAACGACCAAGTCTATATACACCATCCTCCCTCCTCTCGCTACCGCAATGTGCTCCTGTGCTGGCCTCACGGGCTTAGGGCCCGAGCCAAAATCATCGATGACAGCAACAGTGGGTGAGCTGGACTCCGCAGAAGTCCCTCCCACAGGCACCTCCTCCGAGGGGTCCTCATCATCCGAAGATGACGGTGGTGGTGGTGCTCCTACTCCGGGTCCACAGTGCAGCCGGGTGGCAAGTTGAAACTGACAGTGCATCTCCTCAGCACTCCTTCCGCCAAGTGTCCTAAGCTGTCGACACGATCCTCCATGATCCTTCCCGAGTACGTTGTTCGGTGGCCAGCGGGGTCGACCACCCACGAACCGGGGTCATCCTGATCTATCATCTCGTACCTAGTCCCCCCCGAAGGGTGGACCATCGTGAACTAGTCCGCCAAAGACATCTGACAAAGGGCGTAGTCCGCCAAAGCACACACAGAAGACGCGAGGGTCAACTCCAAAGAATTAGGTAAATAATAACTCCAATAGGTAAAGATAAGGGGTAGCCACTTAGGCTTATAAGTTAGAGATAGCATCCTAGGGTTGTATATTCCACAATGAATATAAACGACAATAATAACAATTAACATGCATCAAATAAGATTAACATGTATCAATCACACTCAGCAACTAAGTCAGTATGCATGTTGCATGAAATGCAATGCCGGTTAACAAGATGCATTCCGGAAGGGATGGACATCAACGGATCAGCCCTAACACCAGCCACGGTGGGACCATTTCGGCCCGCGTGCCTCTTACACCAACAACAACGGTAGTCAGATCAGCAGTAAACCCGAAGGTCTGCCATTTCGGTCTGCTACTAAGAATCACCTAGCAGTGTTCTTACGCGGAAATCCGGGTCTTATGACCATTTTGGAATCCACCGAGGTCCGGAGTTCGTCTCGTGTGTAAACCTCTTAATGTGTGCATGAATGCAAAGTGATTAGTCAAGCAACGTCTCCGACCTCACTCGACACATCGCCACGTGTTCTAGCTAACTTATTGTCTCTAAAAGCATACCCTAAGGCAAATGTCGATTCTGCGACAAAAGACAATTAATTACAAACACATTATCTCATGATGATTTCCAAAATCATCCGACTCATCTCCATCCGATGGTCAAAACTGCTCAGCGAGCAAAGAGTATCAACATACTCGGAAACTACCCGTTTCCCGGCTTATCTTTCAGATAGCCCAACAACAAAACTGCTCCTCGAGCAAAAGAGTATTAACATACTCAGAAACTTATTAATATCCTCAACACTTGGACTCGACGACGCTTCTCATTTTCCAAAACTAAGATTTGAATCCTAAGCTTTCCTTCGAGATTGTTATCATTATTTAAAGGTTTAGAGGTTGCTTAATGTCTTATGAATTTTTCCTTGTAAAACAGTTTCCATTTACTTTTATCGCAAATCTTATGAGTTTCAAAGATCCCATATCCCAATTAACTCCCAGAGAATGTCTCGATCCACTAAAACAATAACAAGGCCCGAACCTCCGTTCGTCCTGTCAAACTTTCCCAAAATTTCATAATAAATTTGGCATAGCATGCCCGTTATCCTCACTCTGGATCACAACAGATATATATGTAATTGCATAGTCAAATTAGCACAATCCCACAATCATGGCACATATATCAACACATCCTAGATTAACCATTTAGCACTTAGCATATAGAGCAAATATCACACATCCTAGATTAACCACTAAGCACATAGCATGTGAATCAATCTCAAAAACAGTTCAGAGATGAATAATCATCATTGTCAGCCGAAGCCTCAGAAAACATTTTCCCAGTCAAACACAAACAAGTGCATAAACAGTAAATCAAGTCGAATGCGTCGACACCTAAAGCATTAACTAATAGTTCAGTGAGTAGCCCTCACATGTAGTTCCTCCAGGGTTATCCTCGAACGTTCCTTCACACTCCACGCCTTGTTCTTCGGGAAATTCCTCAAATGAACCTTAGAGCAAAAACCACAGAATTCCATCATAATCAGTCAGAAACTCAGAAATCAATACTCACTAAGGTTACACGAAGTAGCATATACTCCGAGGTACGATAATCTAACGCGAAAGGACAAGTTTTCAAAAAAGAAATTTTCTTCCTCCCCTTGGATAGCTCACGGCCACACACTTTAATTGTGTGCGCCGATTTTTCTTCGATCAAACTTGGTTCCTAGGCTATCATTAGCCGTAACTAAGGTGAATCTAAACTCGGAAAAATTATCGGATCGAAAACTGTCGCAGGGGTATTTTGGTCAATATTTTTAGCTCAGAATTTCAAAATTGGAATTTCGAAAAACAAATTGGATGGGGACGTCACCAACGACGTTTATGACAACTAATCCTACTAGCGCTAAGCTAAGTCGATAGTTTTCAGCCCAAAGGACGAAACTTTGTCTAAAAATGGGTATTTGGAGCAGAATTGAAACTCGGCGGCAGTTCGGCGAGAATCGGCGAAATGTAATCCGCTAAACATGCTCTTGGGCGCGTAGGGAAGAGGTTTAGATAGAAAGATGAAGTTATTTGGACAGTTTTGCAAAAACCTCAAAACTTAGAGTACAGAAAGACATAGTGAAAAACGACGGAATTGACGATCAGAAGCAAGGATTAGCAACTATACCTCGATACCTTCAAGTAACAATTGTCAGAGCAACGATCAAGCAAGAAACGGCGAAAATCTTTTCTCCTCCCTCTCCTCTCAAGCTCGCGGCCTCTTCAATGGAAATGGTGAAGAGTTTTGATTTTTTTCTCCTATTTATAGGGGATGGGAAAATGCGGGAAAATGAAAATTTCGCGATTCCGATTTTTCCGGCTTCATTCTCCGTGAGTTCTAAGATAGGTTTTGGCGACAGAATTCCAAAACTCAAAAGAGGTATATTGGAATTAAGGTAAACAATCCAAAGTCGGTGTAAATCTATTTTACCCGAAAAGTTACTTTTTGCAGTGGATGTCGGATGAGAAATCTTCTTTCTGAAGAAAGATTGAAAACATCAAGAGAAATGGGTGTCCGCGTGTGGAATCTTCATTTGAAGCTCCGAATAGAAAAAGTCTTCATCAGCCGTTCATTCTAGGTTTCTTGAACTATCAGGGTTTTAGTTTCGGCAAACCTCCGAAGATTGGACTCGGACGTTCGTACATTCTAGGGTTTCGCATCGAAACGCTTGTTAGAGACGGATTAAGAGAAGTTCTAGCATTTCTCTGAAGATTTTTGGAATTAGTTTCCATCGTGTCTTTAAGTGTAAATTAGCTATATACTAGTGCTCTTGCCCTAGGTTTAAGCGAATATTAATCGTGCTATAACTTTTATCGACCTTGATACAATCCTTAGAATTTTCCTGAACTTTCTCCTGCATAAATTTATTCCATTCAATAAACTCTTGTTCAGGTTTTCCCTTCACGATACATCAAACCTAATCATGAATAGGAATTTCATGCCCTTATTCTAAGCTTAAAAACTTGGGTCTTACATAAGAAGAGAAACCTTGTAGAGTTAAACGATCTTGAAAATATTACAGGAGAAGTCTTCTACAATACCTGTAGGAAGAGTCTTGTAGAATACTTGGAGAAGTCCGTGAGAATACTTGTGGGAAAAGTTTTGAGAATACTTGTATTGGACAAGTCCTGGAAACTTGCTAGTGGAAATCTTGGTGGTGGCGAAGTACTGGACGTAGCCCAATCATTTAGGGTGAACCAGTATAAATCTGTGTGTTCTGATCGTCTGCTAAACTCTGTTTATTATTCCGCTGCAATAAACTGTTTACGAAAAGCTTTTAAGACCTAATATTCTTTTCGAAAACCAAAGTTTTAAAAGTGATTTAAAAGTACACAATTCAAACCCCCCATATTTACTTGCATCTCACAACTATCACACACTCCAAGTCAAACTAAATGTAATTCTCATGTCGAAAACAAACCAATCTCAGTGCAAGTTTCTCCAAGATATTTTTAAGGACTTAAAAGATCTGTTTATAGGTGGGCCACACTAGGACACATGTCCTAATGTGTGGCTAATAAGAGAGTTATTATTTTAACCACACATAAACTTAAGCTGAACTTAAGTAAGAGAAAATAAAAAACTCAACACTACACAACCCGCGAGCATATATATATATATATATATATATATATATAGAGAGAGTGTGAGTAGAAGAAAAATCATTTGGTATTCTTGGTTTCTCTTGAGTTTTGAGTGAAGATTGTTGATTCTTGGTGCTTTTCTTGGATCCTTGCTTGAAGCTTCAAACCGCCACCACTATCCTTCGATCTCCTTTTCTTGGGTCCTTTGCTTGTGTTGAGGTATATAGTCACACCAAACTTTGAGTTGATGGGCTTGGAAGTGTTTTCTATGATTGTTTATGCTATTGAACCATGAACTTTTGTTGCCTTGTTGTTGATGCATGAAATGGGAGAAAAACCAAAAATGTCTAAACATTGGGTGGTGATTTTAGTGGTATACCATACTTTAGGCTAAGTACTTTCACATTAAATGTATATATGACTTTCAGTTTTAGTTGTATGGAATCAATTTTGGAAAACCACAAACTATGAGTTTTAGGGTTTTGTCAAGCTTTAGTCCCTATGCTTTAAACTTCATTTGGAATGTGAGGATGGAGGAGCCGATCGACAGGAGCGAGGTCTTCGACCTAGAGGCAGAGGTGATTACGATTGAGGACGCCAACGATGAGTCAGATTTCTGGAGCGATGAGGAGATGTTGTTGTAGCAGTGGGGTAGCGTGAATATAGGAGCAGTAGTTCTTACTAGTAGTTCTAAGGCGATAGCTTTGTCCAACATGTGTCTGTAATCTGTATATTTTGGGGCAGGGTGGGTCCCTGACATGTTACTTTTTGTGTGGTTCTTCTATTGATCCAAGAATGGCGCAAGAAAGGGGGGGTTTGAATTGTGCTCTTAAAAAACTTTAAGATCCAAACGGCAGATGTTGATTCGACGATGAACTACTTCGTTCGGCGCAGTGAATAAGAAGAAGTAAATGAAAGAGACAATCACACACAAACTTTTATCCAGGTTCACCCCCAGAACGATAGGGTTACGTCCAGTCCTCGGTAGCACCGAGATTTCACTAAGGGTGAGTGTCAAGGACTCCTCCTTACATGTATTCTTCAGTTTTCCTTCTTAGGAAAGAGTATTATTTAGCAACTGCCTCTCCAGGAATTGTGTATTCTTAGTGCCTCTCCAGGCCAAGTATTACATTCCAATCTGCCTCTCCAAGCATTGAGTATTCTTTGACCCTGCCTTTCAAGGAAAATGAGTATTATATTAGAACTGCCTCTTCAGGCATTGAGTATTCTTTGGACCCTGCCTCTTCAGGAAAATGAGTACTATTTCAGAACTACCTCTCCATGCATTGAGTATTCTTTTGACCCTACCTCTTCAGGCAAATAGTATTCTTTGAACCTGCCACTCCAAGCAAACAAGTATTCTTTATAACTGCCTCTCCAGCATTTGAGTATTTTTTCAGAACTGCTTCTCCGGGCATTGAGTATTCTTTGTTCACTGCCTCTCCAGGCAGTACCAAGTATTATAAGGACTTCTCCTAAGTGATCTTTCTCAAGACCACTTCTCTTACTTTTACAATCTCTTCTTAATAAGAGTGATAGTAGTACTATTGAGCGTGAAGAACTATTAAAAAAGTATTATAGAATTACTTTATGTTCTTTTACAACAAGAAAAAAAGTAAAAGGTTTGTCTCCTAAGTGTGTTTCTCCTTGCTGCAGAGGCTGATGAAGATGTCTTCGTTTGAGCTCCAGCCTCAAGACTTTTCTCCATACGTTAAAGATGTGATCTTTAGAGACCGTTTGGAAGAACTGAACTGGGTTAGGATATTTTTATTGAATCCCAATTCAATACTTGAAAAGTATGGTGTTTGGACTTGCAAAAGCCAACTTGTGGAGTCTTCAAGTCTTGGTATTTATAGCTCCAGGTCTTCTGTGAGTAGAGAAATATTCATTGGTTGATCTTCACAGAAATTATGACCGTTGCAGCGAACTGTACTGAGATCAGTGAACATGATGATGAGATACACCTGGATGTAGACCTAATACTTTGGAATGTGCAAGAAGCTTAAGAATAAGTCAGAGCTATTACCCATTCAAGTGATCAAACAACTCGTTGATGGATGGAGTGTTGCGCCTTTAGCTTTGGTCACTGTGAAGTGTCATATCACGTGAAGTTGCAGATATCGAGACTTCTTTGACTGACTTCCTTGTGAAGTTTCTTTGATCAGACGATGAGGCGTTTTCCACTAATGAGGTAGCCTAGCAGTGAGGGCGTCGTCTCTTCACCTTTCAACGGATACAATTGTTTTGCCTTTTTTATGTAGACGATGGTTGTTGGCAAAAGTGACTTGAGGCTTCTTCCTTAGGGAATGTGTGACGCCCGGGGCCGACGAGGGCGGGGAGTGATCGCCGGTGCAGTGAGGCACGGACAAGGAGCGGCTCCTGACAGGCTTCTAGGCGGAGGGGCACATGAATGAACCGATTTCACACCCGAACAAGAGGTATTCAGAGACTGTGTAGGGATGGAATATACAGTTGAGGAGGGCATAAGAGATTTGATTGGTACTACTCATAACAACAAGTTGCAACTTCTTTTCGGGAGCCCAACTCATAATAACTCCATGGTTAAGTGTGCTAGCCTTGGAGCAATATTATGATGGGTGACCTCCTGGGAAGTTTTCCCGGGAAGCGCGCGAGTGAGGACAAAGCGCGTTGAAAAGACTCGTGTTGTTACCGTGAGGTCAGTCGTCAGATCGGGATGTTACATAATGGATGGGCTGACGATGTGTTAATAGACGAAGGACTCCATCCCATTCCTAATGAGAGAGAGAAGGATGGAAATATTTAAGTTTGAAAGTTAAATATCACGTGTGTGAAGTGTCATATCACGTGCAGCTGCAGATATCGAGACTTTTTTGACTGACTTCCTTGTGAAGTTTCTTTGATCAGATGATGAGGCGTTTTCCACTAATGAGGTAGCCTAGCAGTGAGTGGTGTCATCTCTTCACCTTTCATTGGATACCCTTCTTTTGCCTTTTTGATGCAGAAGATGGTTGTTGGCAAAGGTGACTTGAGGTTTCTTCCTTAGGGAATGGATGGGCTGACGATGTGTTAGTAGACGAAGGACTCCATCCCATTCCTAATGAGAGGGAGAGAAGGATGGAAATATTTAAGGTTGAAATTTATAATGATTTCCCTTGGTCATTGTGCAATATGATGGTTGCGTGAAGCTTTGCACTTTAACCTCTCTCTACTGTGTTGTCAAAGATCTTTTCCATGTTGACAAGATGTATGCTTTCTCTGAACACATTTTCTTCTGGTTGGCTAGCTTGAGTTGGACAATGATCCTCCTCTTCAAGTTCTCCTTCATTCCTTCTACAGACGATCGCTTTTTCTCCATAAGACGATCTTGTTCTTCAACTAGAAGGTCTTTTGATCTTCTATTGACAGCTCTTCTTTTTTATGTGTTATGTTATGTCTTCTTTTCAACTCTGATCAGAATCTTCCCGTTGAAGAATCGTAATTTTAGATTTTGGCGATATCTCCTCATGATACGATCTTCAACTTTCTTCCAAAGATCCTTTATCATCGTAGAGTCAGACGATGCTATTCTTTCTTTAGCTTTGCCTTTTCCTTGTGTAGACGATCCTTGCAGATATGGGTTTTCCTTAAAGGGATCATCTGAGCGGAAGACTAATTACTTAGACTATCCTTGTTTATCCCAAATTTTGATTCATTTGAAATCTACGACAAACTAGTAGATCATAAGTTCTCAGTCTTTGACTATGCTTGTTTGTCCTGAAATTCAATCTTATGAAGTTCTAAGATGTAACAAGTGAGTCACAATTGATTTGCTCCTGAAAAATAAACAACAGAGATTCATTAGATTGTATTTAGAAACTCTCCAAAATTGTTGTCATTCAAAACACGATAGACGATGAAGGCGTTTGAAGTTTGAACTTAATATCTTCTAAAAGGGAATCATATGCAATAGTCGGACGTAGGGGTCTAGGTAGAGGCCATTTTGGGCTGACTATTTCCTTTTCGAGCATTATAATATATGTATGTACTATGCTTGTAACGACTTGGTTATCGTTGTCGAGCTTATGTTTATATATCCGGTGGGTTAGTGCTTATAAATGGTCTTATGCATGACATGTTTGGAAATCTCTTTTGTTTTGAAGAAGAAAAAGAATACCCGTTTATATGAACACCTTTGCATATTTATTTTGAAAAAGGTAACTATTCTTTGTGATGACTATTCTTTGGAAATATGTTTTCTTCTCATTTGCATTTTAGTCATCATAAAGAACATGAATTTATACATGAAAATCCAGATGAATATATAGAAGTTAAAATATTACATCCAATCACAACACAAAGAGCTTTACCTATCCATATCCATCGAAGCTTTAAAGCTTACAAGAAGAAAATGAGAAGAAAAAGATGACCCGTCTCGACGACAACGTGTCCCCAGCTCGACGGAAAGTACAAGAGCCCTCTATCTTCCTTCCTCTCTTTCCTCAAGTCCCCCTCTTTTCCCAAGTGATTATATCTAATTTTTGTGAATGGGTCTCTGCCCTCTTTCTCCGGTTTTGAAAACAGATCTGAAACGTGGCTTTTATAATAAAATTCTGTAACTTTTAGGCTTAAGCCCAACCACTTATGGCTTAAGCCAAAAGGTTTCTTCAAGCAGTGTTATTAAACTCGGCTCGGACCGGCCGGTTATACCGGTTCTACCGTAAATCGGTCACCTCACGAGTTCGAGTCGAGCGTCGGATCGGATGTGCATGCGAACCGGAACGAACCGTAACAACCCGGCCGGTTTTGACATAAAACCGGTGACTCGACTATTATTGGTTGAACCGGTCGTAACCATTTTCAGATCTAGATACTGTAAAGAAGAAACAGATTGAGGATAAATCCATCTTTCTCGTCACGATTCCGCCGTCACTGGATCCGCTCATAGCCTTCCCTCTTCGTGGTGGTCATACCGTCATCTTTCATAGATGTTCCTAAACATGTTGCTTCTTGGAACAAGCAACAACTCAGATACAAAGAATACGAAAGATGAGACAGTACTCAATTTGTGCATGTGTGTGCTGCGACTACTCATTAGAAGGAAGAAGCAATATGAAAATTAGGATTTTCTACTAAAACTAGGTCAGATTTTTACAATGGGCTTAAGTGACAAAAAGTACAAACTGGGCCCTTTTTTTTTTGTCAAATCCTTAAAGATAAAAACATGACAGTGGTAAAGCCTATAGCTATAAAAATAGGAATCAGTGATTATTACAAATTTGATTAAATATTTGTTTGAATTATCTTTGGCATTTCGTTGGTTAATTAGGTACTTTTTGTGTATACTAGTGATTTTAAATTTGGAAAATAAAGTAATGAAATAATGGTAGCTTATAGAACAATCATTTTTTTAATTTTTTTTAAATGTAAACCGAGTCAAACGGTCCAACCAATAACCCAGTGGTTAGACCAGTGATTCATTGACCCAGTGCCCAGACCAAGTCGATCACCGAGTCGAGTTTAATAACACTGTCTTCAAGGCTAGGTAACTATTTTTGGCTTAAGCACAAACAGGTGTGGCTTGAGCCAAAATCTCAATTATCTCACTAAGCTTTTGTCACTCTCATGAATTTTTGGGCTTAAGCCATCCATGATTTGGCTTAAGCCAACATTCCTGAAATTTTCCATCTCCAATGTCTCTTCTCTAACTCTTCTTTAGCTTAAGCCAAAATTTCTTGGCTTAAGCTAAAATCTTCAATTTGGGCTATGATTTGCTTGGATCCCTTTGATCTTTCTACGATAAACAAAAACAAAGGATTTAATACTTATCCCAATCATATTTACTATAACATCTATACAAACTAATTATCAACTATTCTAACCTATTGAGGGATAATTTGAAAGATATTTTCGCATTTAGAATGAATATGTGCTAAAATCAACACAGAAAATTGAGTAATTTCGCACTTATCTACTGCTTTTTGTGTGGGATGGTTCTCATATCACAGACATTTTCTTGACGGCCAACGAATCCACACGGCTCGTTTTATAAAAGGAGGTCAAAGTTGTCACCGTGAAGCAGCCTCCCACGCATGAGTGTGCACTGAGCCACGCTCATGCGTAGCAAGGGTCAGACATGTATCTGATAATGTGAGCCACGTATGAGCGTGCATTGAGCTATGCTTTGTTAAGTTCAAACGCTAGATATATCGTTTATCATATTTTGAATGATAACAATTTTCAAGAGTATATGTGAAGTGATTAAATATCATGTGAATTGTATTTCAGGAAGACGCTCATGCAAGAAGACGCTCAATCTAAGAGGAGAAGGATCAATGCAACAAGGCGAACGACACAAGAAAAAGAAGTTAAACATGCCACATCGTCTGAGCTAAAGAATAGAAGAATGATCAAGACACAAGACAGTCTACACATTTTGAGTCAAATCATCAAAACCGTCTTGAGAAGAAAAGTCAAAGCTTCAAGTGCACTCATGCAAGATCAAGAAAATATATCAGATCGTTTGAGAAGACTGCAATCAACATCCACATTTATCGTCTATCTTAAGGACTGAACGAGTAAAGAAATGTCAAGAGAATGAGCTCCAAGTGAATTTGAAATACATATCTGACAAGCTAGAGGAGAAGATCAAGTGTAAAGAAATCAAGTAACACGCTAAAGCACGTTGATCAAGGAAACAAACACAACAACAACAATATCAAGTTTTCTCTTTCTCTCACATACAAGTAATGGAGAAATAGAATATAGAATATTGTCTTTGCCTACTATCATCTACTCATCTAGGAAACACACTTCAAGACAATCCATATCCAGAAAAGAAGCTCCAAAGTGATTGGTCAGAGCTTATCTCTAAACTCCTAGTGACCAACATGAAGAATGAATGAAGCAAGGAACATCGTTTGAAGAACAAAAGAACGATGAAGAAAGATCGTCTAAAGACAGGAATGACGACAAATGCAGAAAAACAATCAAAGCAGATCGTTTGAGTGGAACAAGATTTATCAATGACGAAAGCTGCAAAGTCTATATAATGACCGTTGAAGACAAATTAGAAAAGAGCTAAGAATAGCTTCTTGGAGAAGTTTTACAAAGTCAAGATCATATGTTCTAACAAAGAACAATGCCAAGCAAGAAGTACAAAGGTGTCACTATCACATTTTCATATCTATACACCAACAGATAGATGATCAGACCTATGCTACCTACAAGCTGGCATAATACATCTTTTCAGCAAAAGGTCTCGATCAAACAGTACTATGCCAGCAACGTATCTGAATCAAGTTTAATGAACCGTTTGATCCAACGGCTAGAAGCTTTGTGAAGAACACGCTCCAACGGCTATCTTTCTCTCGGGCTGGGTTCAAGGACTGCAATCACTCGCTTCCCCTGTAGTCGTCAGCTCGTTCTTGACAGATGAGATTGGGTGTTCATAATTGGGATGTCACGAAGACTTTGTATGAAAGTATGAGAGTATTCTCCTTCGTCCCTTGTGTGGCTATTGCTTCTTTGTTCACCTGGTACTAGCAGCTTTATCAGGGAATTTCCAATCTCAATAGGATCTTTCCAAAGAAATATCTTAGTAGCCACATTAGCAGTGCTTGGGATGATTTTAGGCGCGGCGTACTCCGACGCCTCTTGGTCCGAGGAATTCGAGTACCAATCTGGTCCATGTGCTGGCTTGGCGTGGAAGGCAACAAAAAAAAGAAAATTTTTCGCAGCCATTTCCACATATTAACCATGTGGTTGCGGCTTACAAATGTATCCTACGAGGCTCAGAAATCTCAGGAGGAGATCAGACGATGGAAGGAACGTGCTCTGCTCTGGATAAAATACCCTTTCGCTCCAATAATGTGAGCTCAAAATATTTTATATCTAGGATTTCTCTAAAATGTGGAACATTGAGAGCTTGAATGGAATTTGAACCAATATTTGCCATATCGGGTTACTTTCCTATTAGTTGATCGCGATCCCACCCTCCCTCCTTCTAGAATAGGAGTCCTAAATTTTGCTAGCACTCAGTAGGCACACTACTTCAGAAAGAAGGTACGTATGTCGACTCTATCGTTCGAGTCAGCATAAGGAGCTCGGGCCTCTTTCTCTAGAATAGAAAATTAAGCGGAATAGTACAGTCGTTAATAGTATAAATGCGGGCCCCAACTATTTCTTTCTATATGTTTACATTGAGCCGGCCAAATGAATGTTGGTCACTTACGTTCCAACTGAATTCAAGAGTATAAAGTGAAGATTTGAAGACTTGCAGATTAAGCTTTTGGGCACAAAATCAAGGGAGCATTTGTGCTCAACAGAATTAGCCCTTAATACTTAAGAAAAAAAGAATCCTTAGAGCTCATCACTCAAAAATGACCATAAACATCATCTGCTTCAACATGAAGAGGAGCTTTACCTAAGAGTCAAATCTATAACTTACTCTCTCATGTAATAGAACATAAAGTATAGTCTTAGAGTCAAACCTCATCCTAAAATAATTTATGACTCATGAACTTAAATGTATCTACCATCACTCTTTCTGTTCTCTCCAAGAACATAGAGGTGAGGTGTGGTACCTAGAGTGAAAGGATCGTGATGTGAGAATCTAGAGAGAATAAGAGCGTAACCGCTTAGAGAGAGAAAGTAATTGAATTTCAAGTTTGTTATTTCTCAAATGAGCTAAGAGTCCCTTACAATTGGTAACCGTCCCCTATTTATAGATTTGGGGTTGGGCTTGGCGCCCCTAACTTCCCTTAATGGGCCAGTTGGGCCTCCGGGGGAAGGACCAAGTTCCTGGCTTGCGCGTCGCCCTGGGCTAGCGTTCCTGGGCGAGGGACCCTAGGGTCTCGCCCAGTCCACAAGACACCGAGCTCGAAGCATGAGAGCTAAGTATGTCTTTAAGAAGAAACCTGAGGCGACGACCATGAGAAAATTAACTAGTGCTAAAGTCTAAAGCCTAATGACCAACAACAATCGCCAACATGACTTGGCAACTAAAGCCTAAGATTAATATTTTGATCTCCCTATTATGCTCCCTCGGTCGTTTGAGTCCACAAGTGGGTTTGTGGCGACGGTGCTTGGCTCCCTCGCCCCGCTTCAGCCGTGATCGTCGTAGACCATGATGGCCTGACGCGTGTAAGCCATATGTAATATGCTGAAATAATACAAAGGTCAACGAATATGTAGAATCTCAACCGATATCTCCAAAATGTCCCTTCAAATCATAATAAAGTCTGTCAATTGGAATTCACACCACTGAGCTTCTATCGTTGTCACTTTTTATTTAATGTGTCGTTCCTGTTCCCAAAATCCGTATCACGCTCCCTTGAGTTATCATTTCACCTTGCCACAATGGGACACGATTTCCCAACTACTACTCACCCTAACTTTTAAATTCCCCCTCACCCCATCATTTACCACTTACTGCCAACTGCCCTCATACTCGTTCCTGGCTCTCATTCCGGCTTCTCTCAACGATCCTGCAAACTCTGGCCCTTCTTGCTCCCCTTCACACAACCTCTTTCTGGTTAGTTTTTCATCCCTTCTCTCTTCATCCTCTTTTTACGATGACCTCAACAGGGGCCCTTTCCTCCATGGAGGAAATCAAAGCTCATCGCTTGGAAACCTTCGCCACTCTCCCTTCCCCTGTCCTGGATGCTCCTAACCAGGGGATCCTTGACCAGCCATCGGAGCTTCCCACCAGCGATTCTATTTCTGACCTTGCCCGCAGGGCTGGCGGACTTTGTTGCACCCCGTTATTAGAGAACCTCCTTTGCACTACCGGATGCCGGGACCAAGACCGCCCCTGGAAACACCGTGCGTTTAATAACATCAAGTACTCCCATTTCTTCTTCGTATACGAGTATTTGTTTCTCGATCTTGGCATTAAACTCCCTTTCTCACCCAAGTGCTGCGTGATGTCAACGTTTCTCCTTGCCAACTTCACCCTTACGCCTGGACCTATCTGAGGTGTTTTGAAATTCTCTGTAGCAGTGTTGATGTAGCGTCTTCCCTTGCCCTCTTCTCCTTTTTCTTTGAAGTGGATTCTCGATCCCTGGGGTCCTATGGTTCGGTTATTCTGGTGCCCCGAACGGGTCGAGAACGGTTCATCCCATACCAGTTTGGTTCCGAATCTCTCTTAGCCTGCCGGTACTTCCGGGTCGTCGTCCACCCTACTTACCCTTCGACATTCACGCAGAAGGAAGGGAAAGCCCTCTTCCCATTTTACTGGACCCAGTGTCCTGAGCCCATGCCTGACCCCCCTAAAGCGTTTCCCTCTTCTAGAGAAAGCTTCACCTTTGGGGTCCTATCCCGGCTTCCCCTCTTTATTTGTGTTGAAATACTCGGCGCTCCTCCAGGCTCCAAACTATTCCCTCGATTAGGTTTCCCTTTTAACCGTCTCCCTCAAGCCTTCCTCTTGGTCTTTCCGTTACTGACGACTTTCTCTTTTGCTTTTCAGGAAATATGAAGTTCTCTACTGCCGATCTGCAGAAGGCCTTCACCTCCGGGAACGTTAAGGCGCCCTCCTCGGTCCAGGTTGGAGAGAAAAGGCAAAGTTCGCCGGTGAGCGCTTGTTCGCCAAAGAAGAGAAAACTTGGCGAGCCAAAACCTCAAGCTGCTCCTTTGATTGGCACCAACGGAGGGCCCGTCGCGCCGGATCCTGTCGTTGCAGACATCGCTCGCGATCCCTTGGCGTCTAACCAACATGGCAAGACGAGCGCTTCCCAGACTCCAGATGCATCTCGCCCCGTGACCTCAATGGAGGGTCAACAATCACCATCCAGCATCCGTCTGCCATCTCCTTCGCCCGTTCAGACGACCCTTGGTCCATCAGCCCCCAGTTCCCCCGGGGTTGGTGGCGAGGAAGAGAAACTCTCCGCAGACCGCCCGAAGGGTCCTTCCAGCAGCTCCTCCCCCGACCCTTTTTCCTTCCTGCTTTCTCACCCCTATCTTGAGAAATTGAGGGAAGCTCCCAGCCAGAACCCGCAAGACGTTGCCCAAGAAGCTGTGTCAAACCTTCTCCGCGCCGGTTGTTTGTTCGTCCAAGTGGCCTGGCAGGCGTGTCCCCTCACCGGAATTGCGAGGCTCCGCCAGGAGGTGGAAAAATTGCACTTTGACAACCTCCGAGCTAACGAGACCTGCTCCAAGCTGTCCGACCATTTGGCAACTGAGGAGGGTAGGACAAAGAAGATGCAGCAGAAACTCAAGGAGGCAAAGCTTGCGCTGATAACGACGAACGAGAAGGAGGAAAAGCTTGAAGC
This sequence comes from Lotus japonicus, assembly GCF_012489685.1. Lineage (NCBI taxonomy): Eukaryota > Viridiplantae > Streptophyta > Magnoliopsida > Fabales > Fabaceae > Lotus > Lotus japonicus. The sequence continues at coordinate 31,039,397 of NC_080042.1, read as the reverse complement.
CCAAGTCGAGGAGCTCCGTAGGAACCTTGGTGCCAAGGAGGTCACTGCTGCTTCTCAAGAGGAAGCCCTTGTTTCTAAAGACAAAGAGATTGCTGATTTGCGTGAGGAACTGGCGGACAAGGGTAAGATACTTGCTGAGGCTCAGTTGGATTTGGCATCCAAGTGTGAACTTTTGGCTGAGAAGGAGGCCCAAGCCGCCGCCCAGGAAGAGACAATAAGGGAGGAGGCTGCTTATGCGGCGGCCAAGGAGCGTGTCTGCGGCTTCCTAATTGCCAAAGCTCAAGTCAAGCACCTCCATCCTACTATCAACCTTGACCTCTTGGGAATCTTTAAAAAGGTTACCCCCGCTGGATTGGAGGGTCCAGAAGACCCACCGGAAGTTGCTCATGTTGATCTCGGAGACGCTGTGGAACAAGAGAAAAAGACATGATGTTAACTTATTTTGAATTATTGTAATCGCTAGTACTTTTCTTGCTTTGTTATTTCCTATGTCCGTTTTAGCGCTTGCCGAAGTTTCCTCTCGCACCCCCCTTAGTTTCCTTGTTCTTCAATTACGTTCGACGACATTGGTGGTGTGCTGGGTTTAACTAGGACTTTTGCTCAGTTTTTGAACTGAGGCTTTGTTCACACCATGTTTCCCGTAAGATCAAGCGTGGCCTGGCCAGTTTTGCCTGGCGAGGACTTACAGTTGCTCAGGTCCCAATGGCCATATAGGTTGCCCGAGACTTAGCCTAGTTAGATTTGCTCGCCCATGTTTCGGGGAGGCTGTATGGATAAGAAGCTTATCCGCACACATCGCCGACAAGTGACAGCGAGTAGCGTCGGCTTTTCCGGAGCGATCCCCAGACATCAAGGTCGTGTTGGGATCGTCACCTTCAGGGAATTTTTCCCACCTAGCTCCTGCCGCAATTCAGTGTGATTGAAATGACTTGATACAATTTTTGTATTTCCAACGTTTTAGTCAACAAACTCCCGAGATGGAGAACAAGAACGTGTCTTTGTTTTTACCATTTAGGCGTTTTTTCCAACAAAACTCTCGAGGTGGAGAACAAGAATGTGTTTCTTCGTTTTTAATCTGACAGTCTCCATGAGTCGCGCTTCGTTGCTCGCCCTCGTGTCAAGTTGGGTTCCTCCTCAATCTTCAACTGTAATAGTACCTCAAGCTTGTCGCATTCCACAATCGAGGCACTCTCCTCCCATCCAAGCTCTCGAGGTGATAGGCCCCCTTCCCTAATACCTTCAAAATCCTGTAAGGGCCCTCCTAGATCGAGTTCAACTTGTTCCCCGTGTTCCCGGTTCGTTTCTTAAGCACCAAGTCCCCCTCTTGCATCGCCCTCGGGCGGACCTTCGTGTCATATTTCACTGCGGCTCGCTGCTTCATCGCAACTTCTCTGATACGATCCTCGTCTCGCGTTTCTGACAACAAGTCTAGCTCCACCGCCATATTGGAAGGATTCTCGCCTTCGAACTGTGGCGGTGTCCTCCAAGAGTCGTTGTCTATCTCTACGGGTAGCATGGCGTCCGCCCCGTAGGCCATCCTGAAAAGAGTCTCCCCCGTGGTTGAATGTTGCGTCGTGTTATAGGACCAGATTACAACCGGGAGTTCATCCAACCAAGCTCCTTCCGCCTCAAAGAGTCGGCGCTTCAAACCCCTCAAGATTACCTTATTTGCTGCTTCTGCTTGCACATTGGTTTGAGGGTGCTCTACTGAAGAGAATCTTCTCTGGATACCCATCTCCTCACAGAATTCCCTTGCTTGATTACTTACAAACTGCGCTCCATTATCTGAGACAATCGCCCTTGGGACCCCAAACCGGCACACGATTCTTTTCCAGTAGAAGTTTACGATCTTGCCTGCTGTAATACTTGCTAGGGGCTCGGCCTCCACCTACTTGGTGAAGTAGTCCACCGCCACGAGGATGAACTTCATCTGCGACCTGGCGGTTGGGAAAGGTCCAACAAGGTCAACTCCCCACATGGCGAAGGGCCATGGCGAGCTGATTGTGGCCAGCTGCTCTGGCGGGGCTTTAGGTAAGTCTGCGAACATTTGACACTTTTTGCATTTCCTCACAAATTCCGCACAGTCTTTTCTTATCGTGGGCCAGTAAAACCCCGCCCTGAGGACCTTGCTGTAAGATCAAGATTTAGTCATGTGGTACAACTCTATGTTTTGATGATAACAAGTATTTATTTGTGGATGAACAATTATGATACTTTAACGTTTGTCTTGAGTGTTTTGACAAACAGGTTCTGATTCTGATACCAGAAGATATATTCATCAGAAGATCTGAAGATCAGAAGTTCTGAAGATCAGAAAATCTGAAGACCAGAAGATCTGAAGATCAGAAGATCTGAGGATCAGAAGTTCTGAAGATCAGAAGATCTGAAGAACAGAAGATCTGAGGATCAGAAGATCTGAAGACCAGAAGCTCTGAAGGACCAGAGGCTCTGAAGGTCCAGAAGCTCTGAAGGTACAGAAGCAGAAGTTACGAAGGTCAGAGGATCCAAGCTTCCCTCTGACTCTGATCTCCAAGCTTCACAAGTTCCAACATGAAGCGTCGTCAGATCAGAAGTAAATGGTTAAAGGCAAATGTCTCTATCAAGTAGTACAAGAGCAGTGTACTATTCTGACAAGCCTACCTACCAAGGTTCAGCCACAGCAGGTTCTGGAAGTTCCAGAAAGGCCCTCCAACGGTCATATTCTCTCAACAGAAATATCCTTTGCACCTTGGACTATTTAAAGCTGAAGAAGAGAAGAAAGATTGAGGAGAGAGAAACCAAGAGCTGCAATACAAGAAAAGATTCAAGCCTCCACTTTCTTCATCTGTTCTTATTTAGTTTACACTCAGCTTATTCAGAAGCAAACCTCTATAAACACCAACCTCAAACAGTTGTTTGATTTTCCTTAAGGGACCGGGTAGGTCAGTATCCTTAAGAAGACTAGGATCTGTGTATCTTAGTGGTGATTCCTTTAGGAGATCAAGGTTGATCGGATCCTAGAGAAGACTAAGAGAGTGAATCTTAGTGTGAGCTAAGTTAGTGTATTGTTAGTCACTTGTAGGTTTCAAGTGCAGTTGTAACAATTATCTGATTAGTGGATTGCCTTCATTCTAAGAAGGAACAAATCACCTTAACGGGTGGACTGGATTAGCTTGAGGGATTTATCAAGTGAACCAGGATAAAATACTTGTGTGCTTCTCTCTTCTCTCTATCTTTATCCGCTGCACCATCTATCTCAGATAAACCGAAAAGATTTACCTTAAATCTTAAGGGGAAAGTTCTTATATTCAAAAATCTATTCAACCCCCCCCCCCCCCTTCTAGTCGTTTTTCACACCTTCAATTGGTATCAGAGCGCAAGTTCTAATTACCACACTTAACAGTGTTCAGTAGATCCGGGCCAGTGTGAAAAACTCATGGATTCCACCACTACTACAAGCAAATATCAATACAGTGCAAGACCACCTATCTTTGATGGTCAGAGATTTGATTTCTGGAAAGACAGAATGAAAAGCTTCTTTCTTGGCTTTGATCCTGATCTCTGGGATTTTGTTGTTGATGGCTACACCCCTCCTGTTGATGAACATGGTGTAAAGATCCCAAGGGAGAAGATGAGTGAAGATCAAAAGAAGGAGTTCAGAGATCATCACAGATCAAGAGCTATTCTGTAAAGTGTCATTTCATATGAAGAATATGAGAAAATTACTGATTGTGATTCCGCTAAGTGTATCCTTGATTCCTTAAAGATGACACATGAAGGAAACAAAAAGGTGAAAGAGACAAAGGCGTTGTCTCTGATCAAGCAGTATGAATCCTTCCAAATGGAACCTGACGAATCCATTGAGGATATGTTTTCCAGATTCCAGTTGATTATTGCTGGAATAAGACCCCTCAACAAAAGCTACACCGCTGCTGATCATGTCATGAGGATCCTTAGAGGTCTTCCTGAAAGCTGGATGCCTTTGATAACTTCCTTGGAGCTCACAAGAGATGTTGAGCAGATGAGTTTAGAAGAACTCATAAGCATACTGAAGTGTCATGAACTAAAGCGTGCTGAACATCAGAATCAGAAGAAGAAGTCTATAGCCTTGAAATCCAAATCTGAAAAGGCTAAGGCTCTCCAAGCAGAAGCAGAAGAATCTGAAGAAGCCTCTGAAGATTCTGATGAGGATGAGCTAACCCTGATATCCAGAAAGCTCAACTGCATCTGGAAGCACAGACAGAGAAAATACAAAGGCTTATCAAAGGACAAAAAGTCAAGGAAGCATTTCAAACCAAAGAAAGGCCTCATGGTGACTTTTGATGAATCAGAGTCAGAGGATGTTGACTCTGACGAAGATGTTGTTGAAGGACTCATGGCTATTGTCAAGGACAAGCAAGCAGAGTCTAAAGAAGCAACTAACTCTGAACCTGCATCAGAGGAAGATACAAACTCTGATGATGAAAATGAGATATTCGCTTCTTTCTCAACTTCTGAACTTAAAGATGCTTTGTCTGAAATTATGGACAAATATAACTCTCTTGACTAAGCATAAAAAGTTGAAAAAGAATTTCTCTGCTGCCTCTGAAACTTCTGTTGAACATGAGAAAAAGATTTCTGAATTAAATGTGAGTAATCATGCTCTAGTTAACTCTAACTCTGTGCTCAAAAATCACATTATTAAGTTAGAAGAGGTTATTGCTTGTGATGCCTCTGATAGTAAGAATGAATCTAAATATGAAAAATCTTTTCAAAGATTCCTGGCTAAAAGCGTAGACAGAAGCTTAATGGCTTCAATGATCTATGGCGTAAGCAGAAATGGAATATATGGCATTGGTTATTCTAAACCTTCTGAAGTTGCTCCATCATCTCTTAAGAAAGGAACTTTCTCTATGTCAAAATATTATGCTCAAATTCCTTTATATTATCTTTTGTCAGAACTTCTGGGCTAACTAACAAGAAAGGACCCAGAAAGTGGGTACCTAGGGATAAGATTATATATGTTGCAGATATCTTCAATAGGTCCATCGAAACTCCAACCATGGAACTTGGACAGTGGATGCAGGCAACACATGACGGGAGAAAGGCATATGTCCCAAGATCCAAAACTTGAACCTGAAGGTGAAGTTGTCTTGGAGGCATCAGTAGAGTAAGATTTGGTCAAGGAATCATTGGTTTTTGATAAGAACCCCTCTGTTGATATTCTGAACGCTATTCATGTTAGAATTAATGATAAGCTTGACTCTGACAAGTCAAAGCTAGCTGAAAAAGCTTGCAGAGATGAGCATGACCGTTTCAGAAAGAAACAAAGACTCAGAACTTGACAAACCAGAAGCAACAACATCAGAAGATGCTACTACAACTTCTGACTTGCGTCATCAGAAGAAGAGTAGGTTCATAGCTTCTCATTCTGAAGTATCTGAAGATGAAATTTTGTCCAGAATGAAGATGTCACCAGAACCACACTTCTGCTCTCATCAGAAGATATACTAATCAGAAGCCAAGTATCCCTTGGTATTCCTTCTGAGGGGGAGTATTTCGTTTTATGCTCTTACTAATTTTTTTTTCCTCCTTCATTCTTTTTGCTTATGACAAAAAGGGGGAGAACTAATAGTATCTTGACAACTCCCTTATGTGATCAATTTCTATGCTCTGACGATACATTCTGATTGATGTCATCTCCTTCAATGCTATGATACATCTTATGACTCAATTAACTCTGATCACATACTTCAATATAGCTCAGAATCTAGATACTTCTAACGTGGTTGATATTAAGTATTAGATTCAGGGGGAGCTTAGCTTAGAATCAAGCTCGAGTCTTGGATTCAGAAGGAGCAAGATAAACTATACACATCAGGATAAGTTTTAACTCTGATACCTTATACTCTGAGTGTATTCAGTTTATTTGTTTAGAGTTGTTCATCAAAATACATGGTTTTGTCATCATCAAAAAGGGGGAGATTGTAAGATCAAGATTTGTTCATGTGGTACAACTCTATGTTTTGATGATAACAAGTATTTATTTGTGGATGAACAATTATGATACTTTAACGTTTGTCTTGAGTGTTTTGACAAACAGGTTCTGATTATGATACCAGAAGATATATTCATCAGAAGATCTGAAGATCAGAAGTTCTGAAGATCAGAAGATCTGAAGACCAGAAGATCTGAAGATCAGAAGTTCTGAAGATCAGAAGATCTGAGGATCAGAAGTTCTGAAGATCAGAAGATCTGAAGACCAGAAGATCTGAGGATCAGAAGATCTGAAGACCAGAAGCTCTGAAGGACCAAAAGCTCTGAAGGACCAGAGGCTCTGAAGGTCCAGAAGCTCTGAAGGTACAGAAGCAAAAGTTACGAAGGTCAGAGGATCCAAGCTTCCCTCTGACTCTGATCTCCAAGCTTCACAAGTTCCAACATGAAGCGTCGTCAGATCAGAAGTAAATGGTTAAAGGCAAATGTCTCTATCAAGTAGTACAAGAGCAATGTACTATTCTGACAAGCCTACCTACCAAGGTTCAGCCACAGCAGGTTCTAGAAGTTCCAGAAACGCCCTCCAACGGTCATATTCTCTCAACAGAAATATCCTTTGCACCTTGGACTATTTAAAGCTGAAGAAGAGAAGAAAGATTGAGGAGAGAGAAACCAAGAGCTGCAATACAAGAAAAGATTCAAGCCTCCACTTTCTTCATCTGTTCTTATTTAGTTTACACTCAGCTTATTCAGAAGCAAACCTCTGTAAACACCAACCTCAAACAGTTGTTTGATTTTCCTTAAGGGACCGGGTAGGTCAGTATCCTTAAGAAGACTAGGATCTGTGTATCTTAGTGGTGATTCCTTTAGGAGATCAAGGTTGATCGGATCCTAGAGAAAACTAAGAGAGTGAATCTTAGTGTGAGCTAAGTCAGTGTATTGTTAGTCACTTGTAGGTTTCAAGTGCAGTTGTAACAATTATCTGATTAGTGGATTGCCTTCATTCTAAGAAGGAACAAATCACCTTAACGGGTGGACTGGATTAGCTTGAGGGATTTATCAAGTGAACCAGGATAAAATACTTGTGTGCTTCTCTCTTCTCTCTATCTTTATCCGCTGCACCATCTATCTCAGATAAACCGAAAAGATTTACCTTAAATCTTAAGGGGAAAGTTCTTATATTCAAAACTCTATTCAACCCCCCCCCCCCCTTCTAGTCGTTTTTCACACCTTCACTTGCTTGCCAGGGATCTCCCCCCTATGTGGCTGGCACAAACCCCCCCGTGATCCTCTGCCATAACGGTCTCGTACTTCCCGGGCGGTAGACACCTTAGGAGGGGCGAGCTAAATCCCCTTCGGAAAAGCGTTCCGTCAAGCAGTGTGTAATGCCCCGCTTCTCTCCTTTGTTCCTTTGTGTATTTCACTACCCCGCTTAGTTCTCTTGCCAAGATGTCCACGATGGGGTCCATCCAAGTCTCCTGGCGATCAACTGAGGCTACCAGCTCTCCCTCTATGTTTGGATTGGCAAGTGTCTCTTGAATCACACTCCGATTATTTCCAGGCTTCTGGGTGCTTGCTAGTTTTGCCAGGGCGTCCGCCCTTTGATTCTGTGTTCTTGGCACGAACTCAACCATGACCTCCCGCAATCGACCCATCAGGAGCCGCACACGTTCCAGATACTTTATCCAGGCCGGCTCCTTCACCTGGAATACCTCATTCACTTGATTCGCCACCAGCAGCGAATCTGTTCTAACCAGCAGACTGTCGATTTGAACCTCAATGGCCAACTTCAAACCTGCGATTAAAGCTTCATACTCTGCTTGATTATTGCTAGCTTTAAACTGAAACCTTAGAGACTGCTCTAGTACTAACTCCCCAGGTCCTTGCAGTGTGATCCCTGCTTCGCTTCCATTCTCATTTGATGACCCATCAACGAACAGCATCCATTGCGTATTTACCCTCTCTCCGACTTCCGGTGTTAATTCCACCACAAAATCAGCTAAAGCCTGCGCACCCACCTTTCCCCTCTTGTCATATTGCAAACCGTATTCCGATAGCTCTACCGACCACGCGACAAGCCTTCCTGATAAGTCCGGATTCTGCAACACCTGTCTGAAAGGAAGGTCAGTCTTCACTTTTACCGGAAAGCTCTAGAAGTAAGGCCTTAGGCGCCTGGCGGTGACGAGCACGGCGAGCGCCGCCTTTTCTATCTTTTGGTACCTGGTTTCCGCCCCTTGAAGTGTATGGCTTACAAAGTAAACTATTTTTTGTTCGCCATCTACCTCTTGGAGAATTACTAAGCTGATTGCGTGGTCGCTGACAGAGAAATACAAATGTAAGGGAAGGCCCTGGACAGGTTTCGATAGAACAGGTGGTGCAGACAACATCTCTTTAAGGCGATTGAAGGCTTCTTCGCATTCTGGACTCCACTCAAAAGCCGTGTTTTTCTTAAGGCATTTGAAGAACGGAGCTGACTTGTCACCCGAATGAGGGAGAAACCTGGAAAGGGCTACAATCCGCCCCGTCAGGCGCTGCACCTCTTTCACACTGCTCGGGCTCTTCATTTCCTGAATTGCTTTACACTTATCCGGATTGATCTCAATTCCCCTCGACGTTATCATGAAGCCTAAGAACTTCCCACCTTGTATCCCAAAAGAACATTTTTCCGGATTGAGTCTCATGTTGTGCTTTTGGAGCCTGCCAAAAGCTTCCGTCGAATCCTCATGATGATTCGATCCCAAAACGGACTTTACAATCATGTCATCGACGTAGACCTCCATGTTCCTTCCTACATGATCTTCAAAAACACTATCCATCAGTCGTTGGTACGTCGCCCCGACATTCTTCAATCCAAAAGGCATTGTTTGATAGTAGTAATTCACTCTGGCGGTCATGAAATCCTGAATAGGCATCCATCAGACTCAGTAGCTCATTTCCGGACGCTCCATCCACCAATTTATCTATACTTGGCAACGGGTAAGAATCTTTCGGACATGCCTTGTTCAGATCCGTGTAGTCCACACACATGCGCCATTTCTCGTTCGCCTTTTTCACCATCACCACGTTTGCCAGCCAAGTCGGATACTTAATTTCTCGAATAAAGTCCGCCGTCAGCAATTTGTTTACCTCTTGTTGAATCGCTTTTTCCTTTCCCTCGCCCATTCGCCGGCGTGTCTGGGTCACCGGTTTAATTCCGGGGTTTAGTGCCAGCCTATGGCACATGAAGTTTGGGTCTATTCCCGGCATGTCTTTGTGACTCCAAGCAAAAAGATCCAGATTCTCGCCCAATAGCTTTGATAACCTCTACTCTTGGACCTCAGTCAATCTAGTCCCAATTTTGAGGACTTTCTCGTCGAATTTCAGCTCATTGGTTTCTTCGATCGGTGTGGGCCTGTTGACGCGCCCCTCGCCTCTTGGATCTAGGTTTTCTTCTAGCACATCGACCTCGTTGCATCGGTGTCCTATCGAGGCACTCTTTTTCCCATACCGATCAACCGCGTTGCAATAGCATTATCTTGCAGTCTTCTGGTCCACAACAACTCTCCCAATACGCCCATTTGGCAACGGATACTTAACCGCCAGATGTGATGTTGATATCACGGCGCACAGTCGGTTCAAGGTATTTCGGTCGATTATCATGTTGTAAGACCCCACCGCTCCCAGGATTAAGTATCTTACCTTCAGCGTCTTAGCGTCCTCAAACTCGCCAAATGTAGTATCGAGGTCAAGGACGCCCCTCACCCACACTTGTTCGCCCGCAAACCCCACAAGAATCCTTGCATAGGGTGTGAGGTCCCCATCGTTCAAACCGAGCCGATCAAACGCATCTCCGTAAATGATGTCCGCCGAACTCCCTTGATCCAGAAGCACTCGTTGTACATTGAGCTGGTTGACACGGAGCAGGATTACAATCGGGTCATCTAGGTGCTACTTTATTCTGAAGAAGTAAGTGGATGAAAATGTAATGTCTGGGTGTGAAAACCGAAAGGAACCTTCGTGACCGCGTTCACCGCCCTGGCGTATCGCTTTCTTGCTACGCTAGTGACTCCACCTCTGCCAAACCCTCCGGCGATCGTGCTCACTTCTTTAGACGTTGAAGCCTTATCGCCCTGTGCTCTAATGGACCCCCTGCTGCTATCAGCTTCCCAACTGCGCGCTGCAAAGCGTGGCATTCCTCTGTGACGTGGCCCATGGCCCGGTGGTAAGCGCACCATTCATTCCCTGGTTTGCCGGCCTTTCGTGTCGCCCGTATTTCCTGGAGATTTTCTGTCTGGCACGATCTGTTCTCACACGCCGGCTTTCCCCTCCGAGAGAAAAGTCGCCACTCCCGTGACGATTTCCGGTAGTTTTTTCCCCATGACGTTTTAAGCTCCGTCGCTGCCTTCGCTCTTCGGATCTCCATGTCCTGCTGCTCCAGACGGCTATTGACGTCGCGAATTAACCATCTCCAATCTCTGTGAGCATCCAGCGCCTGAGGCGATGGCAGCTCACCTCCCGAGACTTTCATCGAGGGGACTGAGGACCCCTTCCCCTCACCGCGCTGCCTTCTACATGCGCGACGCAGTAGCGGATTGCGCGCGTGTTCCAGCCTTCCTTCACTTCGTCGACGATTTGTCTCCATCGAGCTTCGCCATCGAACTAGGAATTCAACCAAAAATCCAAAAACTGAAGAGAATTGCAAGGAAAATCGAACTTCTCTCAACCAAATCACAATCCACGTAGTCCGGGAATCGAAATCTACCGTTCCCCACAGACGGCGCCAAATGTTCTCTCCAAGAACATAGAGGTGAGGTGTGGTACCTAGAGTGAAAGGATCGTGATGTGAGAATCTAGAGAGAATAAGAGCATAACCGCTTAGAGAGAGAAAGTAACTGAATTTTAAGTTTGTTATTTCTCAAATGAGCTAAGAGTCCCTTACAATTGGTAACCGTCCCTTATTTATAGATTTGGGGTTGGGCTTGGCGCCCCTAACTTCCCTTAATGGGACAGTTGGACCAGTTTAGCTCGGAAATTCAAAATTGGAATTTCGAAAAATAAATTGGATGGGGTCCTCACTAACGGCGTTTATGACAACTAATCCTACTGGCACTAAGCTCAGTCAAGAGTTTTTAGTCCAAAGAGCGAAACTTTAGTCGAAAAATGGGTATTTGAGCAGAATTGAAGCTCTGCGACGATTCGGCGAGATTCAGCGAAATGTAATCCGCTAAACATGCTCTTGGGTTAGTAGAGAAGAGGTTTTGACAGAGAAATCGAGTTATTTGGACAGTTTTACAAAAAGCTCAAAACTTTGAGCACAGAAAGACATAGAGAACAGCGACAAAATTTACAATTAGAGGTAAGGAATAACATCAGTACCTTGAGGCCTACGCGTAGCAACGAACGGGGCAACGATCAGACGAGAATCGGCGAAAAACTTCTTCCCCTCCTTCTCCTCTCCAAGCCGCGGGTTCTATGGGGGTTATGGGGTTTGAATTTTGATTTTTCATCTATTTATAGGGAATGGAAAACACGGGAAAATGAAAATTTCGCGATTCCAATTTTTCCTACGCGTTCCTCTGTAAATTCTAAGATAGATTCTGGCGACAGAATTCCAGAACTCGAAACAGGTTTATTGGAATTAAAGCAAACGATCCAATATCGGTATGAATCGATTTATCCCGAAAAACTACTTTTTGCAGTTGATGTCGGATAAGAAAACTTCCTTCTGAAGAAAGATTAGGAACATCGAAAGAAATCGGTACACACGTGTGGAATCTTCGTTTGAAGCTCCGAAAAGAAAAAAGTCTTCATCGACTGTTTATTTTAAGGTTTTTAAGCTATCAGGGATTTAGTTTTGGCAAACTTCCGAGAATTGGAATCAGACGTTCGTACATTCCAAGGTTTCGTGTTGAAAAACTTGTCATGGACAGGAATAAGAGAAGTTCTTATATTCCTCTGAAGATTTTTGGAATTAGTTCCTATAGTGCTTTAAGAGTAAATTAATCGTTTACTAACGCTCTTGCCCTAGGCGTAAGCGAATAAGACTCGCGCGCTATAACTTATATCAACTTTAATACTATTCTTAGCCTTTTCCTGAACTTTCTCCTTCATAAATTCATTCCATTCGATAAACACTTGTTCCAGTTTCCTTCACGATACATCGAACCTAATCGTGAATAGGAATTTCATTAATTTATTCCAAGCTTAAAAACTTGGGTCTCACAAGATATGTTCCCTGACAGGTCATACTTAGATTAGTAAAGATGCTTGAGGCTAATGACAATTTGAAGAAACTACAGAACTTTGACATGTTACATGTACCTCTCCAACCCATATATGGAAGCACAAAAACCAAGATACAAAGAGGCCGGAACCAGTGTATACCTGCAGGAAGAATCACTCCACGATAGCATTGTTTTAGAAACATATTCATAAAACAAAAAAAAATGATGCTCAGATATAAGAGCAGAACTATGAACAGGTATGAACAACCATAAATGGCAGTCAACCTTGAGGGGGGGGAGGTTTGAGGTAGTTTTTAGTCCTTATAATTGAACACATAAAATCTACACCTACCATTAACATATCCTTCACCATTTGAATGCATTACATAGTAACGTAATTTGGAAGATTGAATAGGAAAAATCTTTTAAGATTTTAATATTTTATGAAAAAGTTTCTCAGATTTAAAATTTTCAAATTAGCCAAGATAGATGGGTTTTGGAAATAAATTTAGTAGACGTCCAGAGAGCAGATGAGGCGGAGGTTCTGGCCATTCTGTATGCGTTGCTTTTTTGCCAACAACACTTGCTTGTTTCTGTGGAGGTTGAGAGCGATTCCACTTTAGCAGTTGGATGGGTCAAAGGGGAAAAAAATAGACCATGGAAGCTCACAAATGAGTTGAATATGATTGATTATTTGATGCCGCTGGTGGTGTGTAATGGGGTAAATCATATTTTGAGAGAAGGGAATGCAGAGGCGGATGAGTTGGCTAAACAAGGTTGCTTTTGTGAGGAGCCGATTTGGTTATTTTTTGAGGTTTAGTCTCATGGGAGGGTGGTTATTAGTTTTTGGTTTGGTATTGTTGTTGCTTTTGTTTGCAGGAAAGGAGCTAACAAACTTGGTGTCTTCTCCCCATTACCTGGAGTCCCTGTTGCTGGCTTTAAATTTGCTGGTTCTACTTTGTTCCTTGCTGTTTTGGTTGCTAATTTTTCTGCTGGTGCTATTGCTGGAAGTGGTGTTGTTGTTGCTGATGATGACGTTGGTGCTGGTATTTTTCAGTTTGTTGTTTTTCTCTCAGCTAGAGGATTTCGACCAGAGAAGGACTGTGGCTGTGTTTGATACGTCTCATTTTTATGGGCAGTAAATGTACTGTTTTTTGTTTAGTTGCAGAATGACTCACCCAAAACAATGGTACTCTTTTTCCTTGGTAGGTTTTTATCCCACTGGGTTTTTCCTAACAAGGTTTTAATGAGGCCTTGTCTTGGGTGATGCTCATTGTCATTCTGTGGGTTGGTGGTGGGTTTCTTTACTTCTCTGTTTGTTTTTTGGGCCAATTTGTTTTTAGACAAATCTTACACTTGTATTGTTCTACCTTGAGTCATTTCTGGCTCAGGTCTTTCTATTAATAATATCCATTTTGCTTTCAAAAAAAAAAATAATAATTTAGGTGAAGAAATTTCTCCTCTTCATTTATAACTGAATGCACTCGGTTAGTATCCCATTTGATTTTATTTGAAATTTAACATAATATCAATCAATTAGTTTAGAATATAATGATTGTTTAAAAAAATATAATGATACTTTTTATATTAAACAAAATCTAAAAATAAGATAAATTAAGATAAAATTAAGAAACAAACAACCTAAATCCTAATCAAATCTAAAATTTAAAAATGTACTATAAAAATAGATAAAAACTACCAAAATCTAGCAAATCAAAATAAAAACTCATAAAATCCTGAATTAAATAAAAATTTGAAAATTCAATAAAAATAGCATAAAAATTAATTTATACTCTAAAAATAAATCAAAAATAAAATAAAACACCCACAACAGAAGAGGAGCTATCTAATGGAATGACACGTGAACTTTTTTTATGAGAATTAACATTAGAATGACACGTGAGATTTTTTTTTATGAGAATTAACCTGATTTGATTTTATTTGAAATTTAACATAATATCAATCAATTAGTTTAGAATATAATGATTGTTTAAAAACATATAATGATACTTTTTATATTAAACAAAATCTAAAAAAAAAGAGAAATTAAGATAAAATTAAGAAATAAACAACCTAAATCATAATCAAATATAAAATTTAAAAATGTACTAATTAAAGATAGATAAAAACTACCAAAATCTAGCAAATCACAATAAAAACTCATAAAATCCTGAATTAAATAAAAATCTGAAAATTCAATAAAAATACCATAAAAATTAATTTATACTCTAAAAATAAAATAAAAGACCCACAACAGAAGAGAAGCTATCTAATGGAATGACACGTGAAATTTTTTTATGAGAATTACAAGTGAGATTTTTTTTATGAGAATTAACCTGAGAATGACACGTCACTAAATCAGCTTGATGAAAATTCTTCTTTTCTAATATATATTGATTGATATTGATTTCTTCATCCACACATTATTCCAAGCGTTATATACTACCTGTGCATCACACGAGATAATCACTAGTCAATTTTCAAACTAAAACCCTGTACTTATTTGCACTTCACCGAGATTAAAATAAAGAAAAGAAAAGTGGTAAATAATTAAATAAAATAGGAGAGAAAATACAATAAACATTTGTGTGCACCCATGGGTGTTGATAACGTTCTATAAAAAAAGAGTGTTGATGACGAGAAAGAGATAGAAAACGAGAAGAGAAAAGTAAGAGCATCTCCAATATAAGGTTTTTAGTTCTTATTTTTGAGAGTTCTTGACCATTGGAGGGGTTGACATAAGGTTCTTAGTTCTTAAAAATAAGAACTAGTTCATATAAGAAGTTTTAATTTTGAGTTCTTAGCATAAAAATTTAATTTTCTCTCTCATTAATCAATTAATATTTAATTTAAGTATTAAATTAACATTTAAATTTAAATCAACATTATATGTAAATAAAAAATATTAATATAATGGTATTGTAAGACGAAATGAATAATGTTAAGAACTAAGAACTTATGGGTGAAGCAAAATCTGTAAAGAGTTGCTTTAGCACATGTAGCAGTACGAGTCCACATGAATAGTGCTAAAAACTAATAACTAAGAATCTAGCATTAGAGATGCTCTTAATAGATACAAAAATATGATGTGATATATATTTTTTAAAAAATTAACATATGATGTGATATAACTAGAAGAGAAATAGAGAAAAAATGAGTGTCCCCCTAGGATAGCTTAAGTGGTAGGAGCTATGAGTCATATGAGTTGGGTAGAGAGAAGTCCATGGTTCAGTTCCAGGTGGGTGTAATTTATCTTTCTGATGTAAAAAAAAAGGTAAATGCTACCATACCACAATTGAATCATACTTGAGTGATGTGGACCAATAGGAGTAGCTTTGACTGTAAACTTTGACTTCTTTATTTTTCTTTTTAAAAAATAACGAAAAACAAAAAACGAGATTTGTGTTAATTATGTTATGCTCCTAACATTTTATTTAATTTCATTAAGTGGTAGCCCAATTTCATGAAACTTTTTTCTTGTGCGTTTTAGAGTTTTCACATTGAGGAAAAGAGATTAAGCTTCATCTTAACCCAGAAATTCATCTTCATCTTCTTCGATAGCATCTCCCCCACTAAAATCAAAATCCCACTTCATCTTCCACAATCCAGATTTGGAAAAAATATCCACAAGCCCTCCCTACCATATCAAATCCTCATTCCCTCAAGAGGATTGATTCAGCTTCAAGGATCTCCTACTCATCATCTGCTTCTCCTTTATCCCCTCATTAACGACGATTCTTCTTCTTCTGCAAATCCCCCACCACTTTCTCATCCACTCACTCCAACACACACAACTAAACACCACGCTCAATTTTCTCCATTTATAACCCTCTTGTTGTAGTATTTTCCATTTAGATCTATTAAAAAGTTAATGACTTAGAGAATTTAAATGAATTCCCTTTATTGTTTGGTAAACGAAATCTTAACAAAAGGTTCAACAAAGAAGACCATAAGAAAGAAGTCTTATAACTAAAACAGAAAACAACAGAGACAATAACACAAACACCTTGTGTGCAGAATCATCATCCAATTCACAGTCATAATCACAGCCAAACCACAACCATTGAAACTCACTCACAAGTGCAGCGTGTGCAACAAATCCTTCCCACCTTACCAAGCACTCGACGGCTACAAAGCCAGCCACTGCAAATTCTCATCGGAAACTCATCCCGCCACCGCCGTCAACGACAAAGTCTCGACCTCCACTGTCACGGTCATCAGCAACAGCAGAAAGATGCACAAGTGTTCAATCTGTGACAAGAGCTTCCCTACTGGCCAGGCCCTCGACGGTCGCAAGCGGTGCCACTACGAAACGACAAGAGCAGCAACAATAACCACAGCAGCGTCAACGCCGCCAATACCGACACAGCTGTAACTACTACCGAGGGCGGCGACGCCTCCTCCTCCGCTCATTGCCTTTGCAGATTTGACCTGAACCACCCGCGCCGCTGACAGAATTCAGTGTTTTGGGAAGGAGGAGGAGGAGATTTATTCTCAATTAATACATTAACCGAGGACGACTTCGTAAATAATAAAATTAATAATAACAGGAAAATCAAAAAGAAAAAGTGCTTAATTAATTACACTTTAGATTTATTTAATTGGTATACATCATCTTATGTATCATACCCCAACTAAGTATTGTGGTATTGTATTTGTAGCACAGAAGAAAAATGAGTGTTCCAAAATATATCTACTTTCGGTAGAAAGATGATTCATGTAAAAATAATAACCCACCTCCTCCTCTCAAGCTCCAAATCCAACCGACCCGAATCTTTCTCTACCGTTTTGCCTTTTCGCTCTCTGTATTGATCACTCACTATTACCAAAAAAAACTCTCTTTTGCTGCTGCTACAATTATGATAAAGTTTTAAATCCCCTTGTCTCTCCCTGTCCCCCACTTATCACAGTTCACACCTTTCCTCTTCCTTTTATTTCTTTCTCTCCACTCCTACCTAGACCTCTCTATTACGCCGCCACTACCAAGTTTCTAGCTTTTTGCTTGATATTCCCCCTTCCATTTCCCTCTTTTCCCATAGGGTAACACATCATGGAAGACTTCTATTACTAC
Source organism: Lotus japonicus (assembly GCF_012489685.1). Taxonomy (NCBI): domain Eukaryota; kingdom Viridiplantae; phylum Streptophyta; class Magnoliopsida; order Fabales; family Fabaceae; genus Lotus; species Lotus japonicus. The sequence goes on along the minus strand of NC_080042.1, from coordinate 31,022,171 downwards.
TATTATTAGCTACTATCAGTATTCCTGCTTGGCTTTTTAGTTTTTTTGTGCTTACTCAAAACATTCTTCAGGTTTTTCAACTTCTTCTTAAAATGCCCTGTTTTCCCTCATAGCCTTGTATTTCTTGTCACACATCCTTTGTGTCACTCCTTTTCAGTGTTAGCAAGAGAGGGTAGAAGAAAAAGGTTTGTTTTAGCATACCTTTTACTTTCTTTTTTCATTTTGCTGCTTGCTTTTTTGGGTAGTATAGAATAAAAGTCTTATCATCTTCCTCACTGTTTGATTCACTACTTTTTTTCTGTTTGCAGAGTGATCAAGAAAAATGGGAGATCATTCAGAGCAGGACTACTTATCCAACAAATTCCCAACAACCTCTCAGGTTATCCCTTTGCATAATCTCATTTTAACAATCTTTTAAGTGTATCTTTGAAACTCATTCAAAAATCACAGTAAAATTAATATCACATTTCTCATAAGCAAATTTCACTAGCTTTTGTTTCTGCTTGCTTCTGTCCACATTTGATTTTAGCTTTATCGCGACTAAAACTAAAATTATGATGGACAGAAACAACTTTCATTAACTTGTACCTCTGTTTACCGTGATTTTGACTTCACGACCGAGTTCCATATTCTCACCTAGCTCTGTTTTAACTTGTGCTGGGTTTGTTCTAAATGTGTCCAGGTTGTGGAAGAATTGAAGGAACTATGGAGCATGGCCTTACCAATCACAGCCATGAACTGGTTGGTCTTTGTGAGAGCAGTTGTTTCAGTCCTCTTCCTCGGAAGACTCGGAAGCTTGGAGCTAGCAGGTGGAGCACTCTCCATAGGCTTCACCAACATCACAGGCTACTCTGTCCTCGTGGGTCTCGCATCAGGTCTCGAACCTGTATGCTCTCAAGCATTCGGAAGCAAAAACTGGGAACTCCTCTCACTTTCTCTGCAGCGAATGGTTCTCATCCTCCTTGTCGCAACGCTCCCCATAAGCCTCCTCTGGCTGAATCTGGAGCGAATCATGCTTTTCATGGGTCAGGATAGTGGAATCACGCGAATGGCGGCGGTTTACTGTTTCTACTCTCTGCCTGACCTTTTGACTAACACGTTGCTGCAGCCGTTAAGGGTGTTTCTGCGGTCGCAGAAAGTGACGACGCCGATGATGTACTGTTCGTTTGTGGCGGTGGTGTTCCATGTGCCGTTGAATTATTTGTTTGTGGTGGTGATGGGGCTGGGGGTGCCGGGTGTGGCGGTGGCGTCGGTGATGACTAATATGAATATGGTGGTGCTGATGGCGGGGTATGTGGGGGTGTGGAGGAGGAAGGAGATGGTGTTGAGGTGGGGTTGGGGTGGTGGTGGTGGTGGTGGAGTGGGGGATTTTGGTGGTGTTGGGATGGGGCAGTTGATGAAGTTGGCTGTGCCTAGTTGTTTGATGATTTGTTTGGAGTGGTGGTGGTATGAGATTGTGACGGTGATGGCTGGGTACTTGGAGAATCCAACGCTGGCGGTTGCGGCTACTGGGATTTTGATTCAGACTACTAGCATGATGTACACTGTCCCCATGGCACTTGCTGGCTGTGTTTCTGCCAGGGTACGTCTGTCTTCATTCCTTTCAATGAAGTTTTGTTCACATCACACTTAGAAATATATGAAAAAAAATTAAAAATAAGAAATATAATGAATGATGCCATAGAAGTAATAGTAGAAGTGAGTGTTTATTTATCTTTCTCTTTTTTCTTTCTCCCTCATTTTTATCTTCTTTTTTCTTTCTCCCACATACACCAATCATGATAAATATACCAATAATTATTTATTCACACCTCAAAATGAGGTGGAATGAGGTGGAGGAAGAGAAAGATAGGAAGAAAAGAAAAAGTAAGAGAGATAAAGTATAAGATGTGATAGATGATAAGAGGAGAGAGATAGAAATAAAAATTGGTAGAAATAAAGTGTATAAAAAAAGAGGTGTGTATATGTCATTACCCCTAAATATACCACACTATAATTTTCATTTATCTTTCTCTTTTTTCTTTCTCCCTCATTTTTATTTTGGTGGCTAAACATCTAATTGTGTGTAACAAAAATTATTGTTAATATGGAGTATGTTTGGAAGCCTGTTCGGAAAATAGAATCAATTCTATGATAACACGTATTGGGAAGGAATTGAATTCACACTTGCCACAACATATAAATGATTTTGTAGTTAGCATAATCAATTTTGAGATTGTACAACTAAACTTCGTAATATTATTCATAAGAATCACCATTTCATAAAGGCTATTAAAATTTTAGAGTACTAACGAATTGTATTCTTTTTTATAAAATCTATCGGGTTATACGCTATCTGAGACTCCTTAATAAGAACCACCATAAGTCACATCATTTAACTCAAGTTTATATTTTGGTAGAATCCAATCTTTTAAAAAGTAATTTTAGTTAAAAATAAGATTATAGCACATCTTTCAACAATAACAAAAAAAAAGTGGGTAAGTGGGTCTGTATGTCTTATTTTCCATTTTCATTTTTTCTATCCTTAAACCAAACGGAGGAATGATCTTGATTTATGTGCTTTCCTTATATTAACTTCGTTTCTGTTCTCCTTCCCTCAAACCAAACACAACCTTACTTTTCTCTTCAAATTCTTATTTTTTGTCATATTTGTCAGGTGTTTATTACTAGTTATTTGCCATACATATAAAAATCTTGATTTCTTGCTTTCCTTCTATTAACTTCCATTCTACTCTCCTTCCCTCAAACCAAACACAACCTTACTCTTCAATTCTTATACTTTGTCCTATTTGTTAGATGTTTATTAGTTATTTGCCACTCATAAAAAAAGGAGGAGAGAGAAAGAATAGAAAAGAGGAACTAAATAATATGATGCCATGCCATGGGAAGAAAGAAATAGAGAGAATTGATGGAGATGAGGTTGGGAAACCGTGCATCTGGACAAAAGCTGTAATAACTTCTCCAGTTACCAAAACACCTATTTTACCTATGATGGCTTCTGTTTAATTATTATCATGGCTCTTTATCTGAGAGTCTCAGTTTTTAATAGTTTCTTCAATTGGGTTTTGTTGGGGTGTGATGGGATGGGAGAAAGAGATAGAGAGACTTGAGAGACAAATGGAGTGGCTTGGTTGGTCTATTCTTAATCCCTTTTATGTTCTCTGACTGTGACTATAGGCTACATGTTACAATTTTTAAGCAGAAAGCAACTATATATTTTTGGCAATTTTAGCTTCTCAAGTATGGTTGGTTTCTAAGAGCAACTCCAACCCCAAAATTCTTATTTGGTTTCTTAACACACTATTCAGCACTATTCAGCACTATTTCTGTGGGCCCTGTCTGCCACATCAGACTTAAGAAACTCCTAAGAAACTGAAGCAGATTTTGCTCCAACCCATGGTTTCTTAAATTACTATTTGAAGGGTCCCACCCGTGTCCCACCATACAACATAAATTAATAATATTTATTTTCACCCAATTTAGATTTAAAATTTAATACTAAATCAATACTTCAACTTAAAAATAATTTAATTAAAATTAATACGAATTTAATTTAAATTCCAACGGCTATATTCCACAACGGCTATATTCCCCAACGGCTATATTCCCCAACGACTATATTCCCCAACGGCTATATTCTCCAACGGCTATATTCCACAACGGCTATATTCCCCAACGGCTATATTCCACAACGGCTATATTCCTCAACGGCTATATTCCCCAACGGCTATATAGAACACATAAGTAGAAACGCAGTACACATTAAGAAAAATTCGAATACTGAAATTACAACACTGATGCAATACACATAAGTAGAAATGCTAAAATTACAACACTGATGCAATACACATAAGTAGAAATGCTAAAATTACAACACTAATGCAGAATCAATAAGTAGAAATGCTAAAATCACAACATTGGCACACGCTAAGAAAGACAACAACAAGAATTAAGACATTCCTAGTTCTTTCATGGCGAATTCAACTAGGCGCTGATGCGTTGCTAACTGCACCTCGTTCATTTGTGATGTGTCCTCCATAAGGATATCTTTGTATTCCTTCAATAACCGCGCCTTTTGAAGTTTGTTTTTTTCCTTTTTCACCTCCAGTTCTTCAGTCTTGAGCTTCTCAAAACTCGCAAGGAATCCCAGTTTAGCTTTCCCGATGGCTATCATCTCGGAGTTAGGAACATAATCGAGATCACTTGAAGCTGTGTCTCCTACTTTGGCCTTCCTTTTCTGGTTCTTTTTTCCCAACGGGCGGGTTGCTGGTTGTGTGGCCTCATATTCGTCGCCCTCGATTGATGCACTCCGGTCAGACGATGTTGCATACACCCCATCTACTGACTTCTTCTGCCTCGTTGAACTGGTTGTCATAAATGTTCCCTTCCACTTTGGTTCATCCTTCACCAACCGCCATTCATTCTCATGTTTGAAATCTTTACCTGTATCTACATGATATAATTGATGCGCCGTAGCCATGATGTCCTTATCTGAGTGTCCACTTTTCCAATGATTGACGGCTTTAGTGTGGCAACCGACAAATTTTTGAAGATCAGCATTCAATTTATTAAAATGAGATTTCAGGGATAACCATGTCCTCGAAGGAGAGGCATCGTCGCGGTACTCCTCATATTGGGCTCGAATCTTATTCCAAAACAAATCTGACTTTTGCTCATTTCCCACGACCCGATCGGTAGAAACGTTGAGCCATGATTGAAGAAGAAGTATATTATCTTTACCACTCCATTTGGTGCGTTTCTTTCCGGATTCTTCAAGATCAATATCATCTAGACCCCGTTGAGTAGAAAATTCAGGCTCATCGGGCATAGCCTCACATTGTGTACTTGAGACTTTTGAACTACTGCTGCTACCAGTAGGAGGTGCTTGGTATTGTGGTGGATACATGCAATATTGTGGATTGTTTGGATAAGGCATTTGTGGTGGATATGGTCCCATTTGACCCTGAGGTTGGTTTTGATGGTAGAACGATTGTGGAAACATTTGATACGAAGGATTTTGAACATTACCACCGGTGTGAGGAGGTTGGTTTTGAGGGTGACACATCTGCGGATGTTGGCTTTGTGGTTGATACATTTGCGGATGTGGGTTTTGTTGTTGGAACATCGGCATAGGTTGGCTTTGCGGGCGAATCACCTGCGAATGTTGGTTTTGTTGTTGGAACACCATCATAGGTTGGCTTTGCAGGTGAATCATCTGCGGAGGTTGGTTTTGTGGCGGAAACATAGGCGAAGGTTGCAAACCTTCACTTGTAGGAGGTGTTTCATTGTCGAGCAGTGGATAATATTGCTCATAAGGATTAGACATTGTGAGAAATTTGAGAATTTTTGGACAAGAGAGAAATTGTGGGAGTAAATGTTGGTGTTTCAAATGGTCTACTGCACTATATATAAGGTAAAGAATCTGAGAATTGAAAAAACGGTCGGAGAATTGAAAAAACGGTCAGAAAACGGGCAGAAAAACCGGTCAAACCGGTCAATTTAAAAAAATTCAAAAAAAAAAAAGCCCAAACGGGCAGAAAACCGGCACCAGCCGGTGGGATGACCGGCTCAGCCGGTCACCCACTATATAATCTACTTTTCCTCCCTCACTCTCCATTCTACCCTAGCCGCTCCTCTCTTCTTCCTCTCTTCTCTCACGCAGCTTCTCCTTCGTCCTCTTCTTCTCCTTCGTCCTCTTCTTCTCCAACCTCACCAACCGATCACCTGCGTCCTCTTCTCCTTCGTCCTCTTCTTCTCCTTCGTCCTCTTCTCCTTCGTCCTCTTCTTCTCCTTCGTCCTCTTCTCCTTCGTCCTCTTCTTCTTCCTCACCAAACCCTCCTCACCGCCACCTCACGGCCTCCTCACCCTCACCACCGCCACCTCACGGCCTCCTCACCCTCACCACCCTCCTCACCGCCACCTAACACCCACAACCTCAAACAAAACCCACCTCTCTGCCACCAAACACCCACAACCACAACCAAAACCACCTCACCGCCACTGACCCGCCACCAAACAACCTTCACCGCCACCAAAACCGCCCCCTCACCGCAACCAAAACACACCCCAGCCGCCACCAAAGCTTCAATCTCGACCCAAATCGCCCCTCAAGCACTGGATCGGAGACATGCAAGCCTTCCTCAAGGGCCACCCTCTGCCACCGCCACCAGATCAGAGAAAATGAGCGGATCGGAGCTCCTGTTCTTCCCTTTCAGCTTCTGTGTTTTTTTATTTTTTTTCTATGTAAAAAAATTTATCTTCTGTTGTAAATAAATTTGTACATCTTCTTTCTTCTAAAACATTTCATTATAATTTTGTATTTATTTTATTGTTGAATAAAATTTCTGGAATTCTGGTTTAAGAGCAAGCACTGTGTTGATTTCCTTCATTCTGTTTCGTTTCCCTCTGGATTCAGTTGAAGCAAGTGAGAGAAAATATTACTTTTTAATGTTAAGGAACCAAAAAGCAGAGTTCCTTGCACAAGGAACTCTGCACTGTAGTTAAGAAACTAAAACTGCCACATAGATCAGCTCCAATGCTGCAAAAAATAAGAAACGGTTCCTTAGCAACTCCAACTGGTCTAAGAAACCAGCGTTGGAGTTGCTCTAAGTCAATAGTTGCAGCCTTGCAGGTTAAATCATAGATGGTAGTAAATAACTAATTATTGTATTGCTGCATTCAATTTTTCCCTAGTTTATTTGAGCTGTATCCGGCACCAATAGAAGTAAACAAGAGATATATTATATATAGGTTACTTTTACTTAATTTTATCAAACTATTTCCACATTTTTTATAGAGACCATGAGTTATTAGTGGAAAAAGTAGTTATTTTTCTCTTTCTCTATCTGATTACATATATATCTAAATACACGTGTGGAGGTCATGTGCGTTTTTCTTCACATTTTTCACCCTGAATCTTTGATCTTTTTTCATTGCTTTCCATTTTTATTCTTTTTGGGCAAAACGTGAACCCTTGGTCTGTGCTTAATTGCTGAGGTATAAATTTGTTGTATGATTGCATCAAGTACGTCTGGACCCACTAAGTTAGGTCACACTTGTAATGTGACTGGACAAAACTAGAACTAATTGATCACTTGTAAGTGCAATTCTGCTTGGCTTGCATATACAAACCCATCGTACATTTCCATTGGACCAAATAATTTAACCATCAAATCTCTAAAGAGATCCACTATTGTCATGGGACCATTGCAACTAACTAACTATAGATCCATGATAGTATTATATTTCTGTTTGTATTGTGTTGCAGTCGTCTTGTATGAAACATTTTTCTGATTTGCAACTTGAACCTAGGAATGTTTACCACAAAGCATTTATAAATTATAACATGTTTGGATTATATTCTCTTTTCAGAAAATTCTTACATTGACCCATAAAAATTTCTTAGTACATATTTGCATAAATGGTGAGAATTTAGGTGGGGATAAGCAACTACTCTGATTGTCCACTGTTATATTGAAACATTTTTGCTTGTTATTAAACATGCTCTAAGAAGCTTTAATGGCAGTTTTTGCATGTTATTAGAACTGATTTTGATTTTAAAATTAGTGCTTAGTGTTTAGTGCTTTTACAGTTGATTTTAGAAAAAATTGGTTTTAGTAATAGTGAGTTGAGTGTGAAGTGATCAATTTATGTTTAGATGTATTTATAAAAAATTTTTTTAGGGTAATGTGAAATTAGTTGTAAAATCTCAGATTAAATTATGTTCAACGAAGGAGTTTCCCTCTAGGTTCCAGCAATAGGTTTTGAATAGAATTAATTATGTGCGGGTGCAGTTGATTTTACTCTATTGGAATTGATTTAGAGATTCCCCAGGGGGGGAGCCAAACACACAATTGCAAGTATTTCCAAACATGCCCTTAAGATCATCAATTTCTTTGCAATAAATGCAGGTAGGGAATGAGCTTGGAGCTGGTAAACCATACAAGGCAAAGTTAGCAGCCATGGTTGCCTTAGGATGTGCTTTTGTGATGGGCTTCATCAATGTAACATGGACTGTGATCCTTGGACACAAGTGGGCTGGGCTGTTTACAAAAGATGAGCCTGTCAAAGCCTTGGTTGCATCAGTCATGCCACTTATGGGCCTGTGTGAGCTTGGAAACTGCCCACAAACCACAGGCTGTGGCATCCTTCGCGGGACGGCCAGGCCTGTGATAGGGGCCCACATCAACCTGGGCTCATTCTATTTCGTGGGCACCCCGGTTGCCGTGGGCTTGGCATTTTGGTTCAAGGTTGGGTTCAGCGGGCTCTGGTTCGGGCTTCTCTCTGCACAAGTGGCGTGTGCTGTGTCAATTCTCTATGTGGTTATAGTGCGTACAGATTGGGAAGCTGAGGCTTTGAAGGCTGAGAAGCTCACAAGGGTGGAGATGGGTAGTTACAATGGAAGTAGGATTAAAGAGAGTGAGAAAGAGGAAGAAAGCAAAGGGTTGTTGGTGAGTGGGAATGGGCACAAGAGTGACATTTGCTAAGAGCATATTTGAATACACCATTGAAGATAATGCTGAAATTTAAATCATGGTGAGCAGAAGCGAATGTTGATGAAAATTACTTTTATTCACCATAATTTTGATTCAATGTAGTTTTATACCGTGTATTAATGACATAAATTTTGTTGGTTGGATGAGATAGATATTATTTGTTGCCTAATCAATTAGAGTTGGAGGCTTATCAGTAGTGCCTGTAATTGAGGCTAGAAGCTATGTTGATGGGTTGCTTTCATATAATTTTGGGGATGATTCGTCTGTTCTTCTATATCTTTCATTTTGATCTTTTTTTGGAAAGTATCTCATTTTCTATACCTAGCTTTTACATGTTTAACAGTACAGTTTTTTCTTTCTCATAAAATAGATGGGAAAATTTTGGAAGTTATAAAAAAAAAGTAGCTTTTTCTCTGTGTTGTAACTTGTAAGTGACAAGTGCAGGGAGATATGGGTGGTGTGAGAATCTGGCATTGACATTTGATGATTTATTGATAAGGCTGAGACTGAGAGATCAAACAGAAAGCAGCTTTTAGTGAAAGCTGTTGCACACAAATGAGCACTTGAGAATAATTCAAGACGTGTATAACTCGTGTGAGTAGTACCTGCCTAATCGCCATCAAGTTGCTTCTCTAGTAATAACTCACGAGGAGATCAATAATTATACTGTTTTTTCTTCCTATCTCTTAACTCTTTTTCTATTCTATTACATAATATATTTTTATCTCTTAATTCTCTTTCTTTTCTTTTTATTTCTCTCTACCAAGTAGAGGTGGAGAGGTGTGTATATATCATTTTTACATTTTTAAAAAATAAGGTAAGGAGAAAGAAGTAAGGGGAGGAGAGATAAACAGAAACAAGTGAGGAGATGACAATTGATGATTTTTTATGATAAAAATATAAAAGAAAGGAAGAGAAATATGTGTTTTAAATCCTTCAAAATGTACATTGTTATCTATTTTTGTCTCTATTGTTAAGTTATGTTTCTATTTAACAAAATCTCATTGTTGTACAAACGTCAAGGTGTTCCATTTCAGGATCCTTCTTTGTACAGAAGCATAGCTGAAGCTCTGTAATATCTCACTATAACTAGACCTGAATTAAGTTTTCCCATTAATAAGGTTTGTCAGTATATGACCAATCCTCTGGACACTCATTGGGGGGTGTCAAGAGCATTCTAAGGTACCTACATGGTACTCTTACCTATGGTCATTACATGAGGCAAGCCTTGTCTTGTCATATGCAGCTAATAGAATTCACATATGCAGATTGGGCAACAGATTCAGATGATAGGTCAGTTTCTGGTGCTGCTCTATATCTTGGTCCCAACCTGATTTCTTGATGCTCAAAGAAGCAATCAGTTGTTGCAAGAAGTAGTACAGAGGCTGGATATAGAAGCTTGACACATCTCACTGCATAAATTTTGTGGGTCCAAAGTTTGCTAACAGAACTCAAAGTTTTCTCATCCAACCCTTTCATATATTGTGATCAGTGGCGGATCCAGGACCCTGGGGTTAGGGGGTTTAAATTTTTGGTTCAAGCATATCATAATCAGAATTCTTTATATACCTCATGACCAATAATCAAGGTCAAGATTGTGTTGTCCTAACAACACTTACATAGCACATAAATAGTTTGCTTCAATTCAAGCTTATACCAAGGGAGATAAAAAAATCACATCAACACACATTTCACTCAAATGTAGCACATAATTAGCATTTCAAGTCCATGCATAAACTATCAAGTTTTCATAGTACTATAATGTGGTATTTCATTAACCAAATGCAAAATTTCAACAACAAATTATGAAAAGGGTTACTTTTAATAGGAAGTAGAAAGATAGAACCGCAAAGAGAAAAAAATGTAACTAAATTGAATGACTAATTTTCATTACTTCAACTAACTAGCTCTAGCTCTAACAGGATACAAATTAGAGGAAGAGAAAAAAATAGACAAAGAAAGAAAGCAAATAAAAGCAACAATGAGAATTGCAGGGGAGAAGAAATGCAGAATAACACAAATCAGACAGGGAAACAATGACTTGAGCAAAGGAGTAACTTGGCTATCAGTGACCAGCCAATCAAAAAATAAAAAACCTTCATATCCATAGCAATTTAGAATAGAACTTTCCTGTAGACAAAGCAAGATCTAAATCATCTAATGTCGTTGCTCTCTGTAAAAAAGATGACAGATATCCAGATTACCCAAGCTCCCATCGCTTACTTCTAACTCAATTAGTTTTTCACCCCCCTCAAGTTGAAAATGGGTGAAATATATATCAAATTATCAATCAATCATGGTGTTCTGTACTAGAGCAGCTAACGCAAGAGGAAAGAATAAAGCTAACCCTAGCAGAGCACTAAAAATGGTAAGATGTCATAAAAGGTAAATTCTCATTAATGTTGAAAAAGTGGTTCGTACAAGTTGATGACCTCCCCTTTTATAGAGGGTGTGGTCATGGTATGAACTTTTCCTATATTTGGGCATGACAATCAGGGCCCAAATCCCTATGTATATAAGACAAATCCAACATAATCTTCCAGCTGGCTCGCGGGTCCACCTAAGGAAGAGCAAAGATATTCATTGTGTCGTTGATTCCCGCCATGGCTGTCTTCGTCCGGGTGATTGCTCATTTTGGGCGGGCATATGCATCCTTTATGTCCCGCCCAGTCCACATGCCCCCAAGACATGAGGCTCGGGTAACTTGAGTCGAAATGTCTTTAATATGCTACTTCGTCGCCCGCTTTTATTGTTCACCTTGTGATGTGTCATGATATCACCATTTCTCGTGGTCGCGGGCATGTCGCCACATTCTTGTTTATTCATTCACCGCCATTTCGTTGTTCATCGATATGGCGCCACTTTCATGTTCCTTAATACATCGCCATTTTTATTTTCGTTGATAAGTCATAACCGTTAATCACGTCTTTTCAACTGACGCACGTAATCCTTGTTTTCCGGGATTTCTTCATCATTTTCCATGAATGCAGTTTCCGGTTTGTGCGTCTCGAGGAGTTACATCCTTTCACGTCATGCCTTTTCAAATTTCAAATCCCATGACTTTTCACTTTCTTTCCCACTCATTCTCTCTCCTCCTTCTTCCTCTATAAAAACCCCCTTTTTACCTTTTCACTTTTCCAAAAACTGTTTCTCTAAAACCTCCGGAATTCTTACTTTTTTCTCTTCGAACTCCGGCGAACCTCCATCACTCCAGCCGTCGTCATTGCGCGGTGCTCTCCCATAGCCGACGTCCTCCTTACCCAATCCTCCACTTCTTCCTCCGGTGAGTTCTTTCTCTTTCTTGAAACTCTTCATCTTCTTCTTTTTTTCTTCTTGAATCTGTTCATCTTCTTCTTTTTTCTTCTTGAATCTGTTCATCTTCTTTTTTCTTTTTATGAAATTGCCCCGTATGTCGTTGCAAAATATCAGTATTTCTTCCCTAGAACTTTCTTCACCCTCTACGGAGGGGGAAGTTGTTGCCCCCACTGTTATTGAAATTCACTCCTCGCCTTCCACTCACGAGGATTCCGGACCCGCCGACTCTGTAGATTCTATTCTTTCTTCCAATGGAGATTTGTCTTCACCCGAATGGCGTTCAAACGCGCATTTGGTTGAAGATAAATGTCTTTGGCGGTCCATCTGGGGCAGCATTGGGAGCATCAACTCGCTTCGAATATCTGCCCAGGGGTTTACCAAGATAAATCCCGCCACCTCTAATAACGAAGACCTTCAGTTGAATGTTCTTCCATGTGGCGAGGGTGATTGTGTTCTTTTACGCAAAGAGTCATCCGATGAATCGCCCGATTTCTTTTTCGTTTATGGTTATTTTTTCTTAGACTTGAATATCAAACTTCCATTCTCGCCTTTTATATGTCACGTTCTTTCCTTTCTGAACGTGGCGCCTTGTCAACTCCAACCCAACGCCTGGGGTTTTATCCGCTGCTTTGAAATTCTTTGCGAACATTTGAGTTTCACTCCCACCTACCCCTTGTTTTTCCTTTTCTATAAGTCAGTCACCACAAAACCTACATCTGTTAAGTGGGTTCCCCTTTTAGCCCGCAAGAACATGAGCCGATTCACCGCCCTTAAAAGCCATTACAAAGTGTGGCAGAAAAAATACTTCAAAGTTATGGAGTTGCCCGAAATAAAGAACTTGTTTCGAGATTCCGACAATAATCCTCTCTTCCCCTTTTATTGGACAAAAAATCCTCGCCGAAAAATCTCCGTTTCATATGACGCCTTGGATGATTCTGAGCGAGGGATCGCTGATTACCTTCGCACACTGCCAGTAATCTCTGGTCATGACTTGATTGAGGCGTCGAAATCCGGCACTTTAAATCAATTTTTTAGTAAGTTTATAATCTTTGCACATAACTTGCTTTTCTTTTTGTTCATGTGTTCTGTCTAATTGATTTTTTCCGTGTAGCTACGATGGGAAAAGGCAAGGTCGACGCTAACCCGCTTAAGATGAAGGAATACCTCGCCCAATCTGCTGCGGCGGCGAGGAAAAGGGCCGAGGCTGAACAGAAGAAAAAGAATGAAGGTGCTTCGGACTCTGATAACGTCAGGGACCCTAAGCGCCAAAGAACTTCAGGCGCTGCTGAAAAAGCTGCTGGTGGTAAACCTCTTCACCAGTCAACTCTCAATCCAACCGGTTTGGCTTCCAAGAGTCAACCCGCGGAGAAAAAGAAGGGACATGACAATGTCCCGCCACCCCACCAGGATCCAAGTGTGTTGATCAACCGCCCGCTAAATCCATTTAGCCATGCTGGCACTAGCTCAGCCATGGGTGGCGAGGCTCCTCCCCCTTTACTGAGCTTATCCGATCCTCACTTCAACGGGTTGGACTTCATGGCTCGAACTTTTGACAACCGGATTCACAAAGATGTTTCCGGTCAAGGTCCCCCCAACATTGCTTCCCAGGCCATTTTCCATGCACTTTCTGCCGCCAGCACCGTGGCAGGCATGGCTCAGTGTGTGAAAGAATTGCAGTCGGCCAAGAATCGCTTTGAGAAGAAGGCGGCTGATTATAAGGCTGCCTATGAGCGAGCAAAAGTTGATGCTGAGACAGCCAACAAACATTTGAAGTCTGCTGAGGAAAAATGTGCTAAGTTAACTGATGACTTGGCTGCTTCTAACCTGCTCCTTCAGAAGACCAAGTCCCTGAAAGAAGCCATCAATGACAAACACACTGCTGTTCAGGCTAAGTGCCAAAAGCTGGAGAAGAAGTATGAACGCCTGAATGCTTCCATTTTAGGGCACGCCTCCCTCCAATTTGCTCAAGGCTTTCTGGCGGCCAAAGAGCAAATAAGTGTTGTTGAACCGGGCTTTGATCTTTCCCGCATCGGGTATCTGAAGGAGATCAAGGATGGTCAAGTGGTTGGCGATGATGACATTGGCCTCGACCTTCTTCCTCAGTTTGATTCTGAAAGCCTGAGGAAGGGAATGGCGAAGATGGGAATGACCAGAACAAGAATGAGGATCAAGGGAAGGAAGACCCTCAAGCTGTTGCAAGCCAGGACAACAACGCCAACAATGAGAACCTGACTTGAATTTAGATTGTTTTTATTTTGTTAACTCAAAATTTTGCTTTTGGGCTTTACCCTTTTGCTCTTTTGTTCATTGTTGTTTCAAGTCATGTATGGGCTTCGCCCCTTTCTCATTTTCAATGAAATTCGTTTAAGTTCAACCGTTGTTACTGTAAGATCAAGATTTGGTCATGTGGTACAACTCTATGTTTTGATGATAACAAGTATTTATTTGTGGATGAACAACTATGATACTCTAATGTTTGTCTTGAGTGTTTTGACAAACAGGTTCTGATTCTGACACCAGAAGATATATTCGTCAGAAGTTCAGAAGATCAGAGGATCAGACGATCTGAAGATCAGAGGATCTGAAGATCAGAGGATCAGAAGATCAGAGGATCAGAAGATCTGAGGATCAGAAGATCTGAAGACCAGAAGCTCTGAGGGACCAGAGGCTCTGAAGGTTCAGAAGCTCTGAAGGTCCAGAAGCAGAAGTAACGAAGGTCAGAGGATCCAAGCTTCCCTCTGACTCTGATCACCAAGCTTCACAAGTTCCAACACGAAGCATAACTCTGATCAGAGGTCAATGGTTAAAGGCAAAGGTCTCTATCGAGAAGTACAAGAGCAGTGTACTATTCTGAAATGCCTACCTACCAAGGTTCAGCCACAGCAGGTTCTGGAAGTTCCAGAAATGCCCTCCAACGGTCATATTCTCTCAACAGAAATATCCTTTGCACCTTGGACTATAAAAGGCTGAAGAAAAGAAGAAAGACTGAGAGAGCGAGAAGAGCGAGAGAAATCAAGAGCTGCAATACAAGAAAAGATTCAAGCCTCTACTTTCTTCATCTATTCTTATTTGGTTTACACTCAGCTTATTTAGAAGCAAACTTTTGTAAACACCAACCTCAAACAGTTGTTTGATTTTCCTTAAGGGACCGGGTAGGTCAGTATCCTTAAGAAGACTAAGAGAGTGAATCTTAGTGGTGATTCCTTTAGGAGATCAAGGTTGATCGGATCCTAGAGAAGACTAAGAGAGTGAATCTTAGTGATAGCTAAGTCAGTGTATTGTTAGTCACTTGTAGGTTTCAAGTGCAGTTGTAACAATTATCTGATTAGTGGATTGCCTTCATTCTAAGAAGGAAGAAATCACCTTAACGGGTGGACTGGATTAGCTTGAGGGATTTATCAAGTGAACCAGGATAAAATACTTGTGTGCTTTTCTCTTCTCTCTATCTTTATCCGCTGCACCATCTATCTTAGAGAAACCGAAAAGATTTACTTTAAATCTTAAAGGGAAAGTTTTTATATTGAAAACGCTATTCAACCCCCCCCTTCTAGTCGTTTTTCACACCTTCAGTTACCTTTAAGCTGTTGTTTACTAAATTTTCTTTTTATTTGGGTTTATATACCTTAGTCGATTTTTCGACGAGGCTTGGTTTCTAGTGGCCACTAGAATTGCCAAGGCTTTTAACATTTGATGGCGATACTTTCTTATTCCGAAAGGTTTATTCGCGATATTGTATACCTTGGTACGATTTGCACTGCATAAACTCGTAATATAAATAAAAAAAATAAGCAATTCTGTTGAAATGATCTTTTCATTACTTTTTCATACATGGGAACAATTGTCCCTTCATTCTTTACATATGCCGCCTCATTAAAAACCTCTCCAAAGAAAGGGAAAAAGAGTGCCGCTTCATTCACCTTTGTTGTTTCTTTTAACTAAAATACTGCTTCAGATGTGAGGCGTTCCATGTTCGTGGAACCTTTTGACCGTTAAGTTGTTCCAATTTATAAGCTCCTCCTCCCACGTCGCCTATAATCCTGTAGGGCCCGCCCCAATTGGGCGACACTTTGTTGTGTTTGTCAGGTATGGTATTTTTTCGGAGCACTAAGTCTCCTACCCTCATCGTTCTTGGCACCACTTTCGTTGAAAACTTTCTTGCAACCTTCACTTTTCCCGCCTCATTCCTTATGTGCGCCTCCCGTTGTTCCTCAGGCAGCATGACTAGATTTGCTATCAGATTTTCCCCATTGTCATTCTCATTAAACCGAGCCACTCGCCAGCTTTGGTTGGCAATCTCCACAGGGAGCATGGCATCAGTTCCATAAGTTAAACGATATGGGGTTTCCCTCGTGCTTGACTGTTCAGTGGTGTTGTATGCCCATAGGACGCCTGGTAATTCTTCCGCCCAAAGTCCTTTCGCTTCATCCAGCTTCTTCTTTAAGCCTTTCAAAATAACCTTGTTAGCTGACTCGGCCTGTCCATTGGTTTGCGGATGTTCTACCGAGGCAAATCGCATTTCAATTCCCATTTCCGCGCAAAATTCCCGGGTGACATTACTTGTAAATTGGGTCCCATTGTCCATTACCAATGCCATGGGAACCCCGAATCTGCACACAATTCTTTGCCACAAGAAATTCCTGACCTTGGCGGCTGTGATAGTCGCCACTGCTTCAGCTTCTATCCATTTGGTGAAGTAATCAACCGCCACGATGATATACCTCATTTGTGCCTTTGCTACTGGGAATGGTCCTAAAATGTCAGTCCCCAACATAGCGAATGGCCAAGGTGCCATCATGGTTGTTAATTCTTCTGGGGGAGCCTTGTGTAGGTTAGAAAAGACTTGACATTTTTCACATTTCTTGACATAGTCTAGACAGTCCTTCTTCATTGTCGGCCAATAAAATCCTGCTCTTAAAACCTTTACTGCCAATGATCGCCCACCGATATGATTGGAGCACACTCCTTCGTGGACTTCCGCCATTATTCCCGGGGCATCCTTAGCATCAGCACATTTGAGCATAGGAGACATAATTCCCCGCCGATATAACTCACCATCCACCAGTGTGTAAAAACTGGCCTCCCTACGTTTTGCTCTTGTGTTCAGATCGTCATCCTTTGGAGGGTTCTCTAGGAAGATCTTGATTGACTCCATCCAAGAAGGCTCGCCTTCAATTACTGACTTTACTGCTTTTAACTTTATTTCTACCAAATCAATGCTTGGGCGAGGCAGGGTTTCTTGAATGACTGTTTGATAATTGCCCAATCGCCCTGTACTTGCCAATTTCGCTAGCACATCAGCCCTCTCATTTTGACTTCTCGGGACATGTTCTATCCTAATATTTTTGACCTCCATCATTAATCTGCGCACCACTTCCAAGTATTTAGAAAGTTGCGGATCCTTCACTTGATACTCGCCTTTCACCTGCTTAACAACCAACTGCGAATCTCCTTTGATGAATAACTTCTGAACGCCTAACTCAATGGCTAGCCTTAAGCCGGCGATCAAAGCCTCATATTCGGATTGATTGTTGCTCGCCTTGAACTCGAATTTCAGAGATTGTTCGATGACCATTTTGTCTGGACTTTCAATAGTTATCCCAGCCCCACTTCCAGTGTCATTGGAGGATCCATCCACAGATAGGTCCCATTCTCCTTGAGTTTTCTCGCCTTCCGTGGGTGTTAATTCCGCCACGAAGTCGATCAAACTTTGGATTGTAACCTGGCCCCTCGGCTCGTATTGTATATCATATTCTGATAACTCAACTGACCAGCTGACCAATCGCCCTGATAAATCAGGCTTCTGGAGTACCTGCCTTAAGGGAACATCAGTTTTAACCTTGACTTGGAAACTTTGAAAATATGGCCTGAGGCGCCTCGCTGTTTTCAGAACTTCCAAAGCCGCCTTTTCAATTTTTTGGTACCACAATTCCGCCCCCTGCAAAGTATGGCTCACAAAATATATAACCTTCTGCTTATTTCCTTCTTCCTGGAGCAACACCGTACTCACCGCCTTGTCAGTAACTGCTAAGTAGAGTATCAAAGGAACGCCTGACGTTGGCTTGGAGAGTACTGGTAGCGTTGCTAATGTTTCTTTCAACTTGGTGAAAGCTTGTTCGCACGCCTCTGTCCATTGAAACTTCGTATTCTTTTTTAAACAGGTGAAGAATGGGGCCGCTTTGTCACCCGCCATTGGCAAAAAACGTGACAAGGCGGCCATTCGTCCTGTTAAACGTTGAACCTCCTTTACACTTGTTGGGCTTTTCATTTCCAAGATCGCCTTCCCCTTATCAGGATTCACTTCTATCCCCCTTGATGTTAACATGAAACCCAGGAACTTTCCCCCCTGAATCCCAAAAGAACACTTCTCGGGATTTAACTTCATTCTATATGTTCTTAATTGAGCAAACGCTTCCTTTAGATCATCGCCGTGGTCACCAGCCCTGGCCGACTTCACGATCATGTCATCCACATATACCTCCATATTCCTGCCTACTTGTCTGGAAATTTTTTTATCCATGAGCCGTTGGTACGTAGCTCCTGCATTCTTCAAACCAAAAGGAATTGTCTTGTAGCAATAATTCGCCTGATTAGTCATGAATGTTGTACTTTCCTCGTCTGAGGGATGCATCATAATTTGATTATAGCCTGAATAAGCATCCATGAGACTTAAAAGTTCATTTCTAGAAGCTCCATCCACAAGCTTATCCACATTGGGAAGTGGATACGAATCTTTAGGACACACTTTGTTCAAACTTGTATAGTCCGTGCACATTCGCCATTTCCCATTGGCCTTCTTGACCATTACAACATTGGCGAGCCAAGTTGGGTACTGCACCTCACGGATGAAGCGAGCCTTGACTAATTTCTCAGTCTCTAGTTGCACCGCCTTATTCTTTTCATCACTCATTCTTCGCCTTGGCTGGATGACTGGTGTCGCCCCAGGTCGTATGGCCAGTTTATGAGTGATCACATTGGGGTCAATCCCTGGTACATCATTGATGGTCCATGCAAAGAGATCCAAATTATCACCTAGAAGGGTGATCAATCTTTTCTCTTGCTCCTTCGTTAAACTGCTACCAATCTTTAAAAACTTATCCTTGACTTGCACTTGCTTGGTTTCTTCCAGAGGTTGTGGGCGAAAATCATCAGCATCGTCTCTTGGGTCTAGACTCAATCCTTCTTGTGGAAAGATTTATGTAATTCAGTGGCTTTCCTTGGCGGCCTTTCGCCCATAGAGCGCCACACTTAGATAACACTCTCTTGCTGCGTTCTGGTCTACGCGCAATATCCCGACCTTCCCATTGCAGGCTGGATATTTGACAGTTAAGTGAGCAGTTGAAATGACCGCGCATAACTTGTTGAGGGTGTCTCGCCCCAAGAGTACATTGTAATTGGCTCTACACGCTAAGACTAAGTACTTCACTTGAAATTTCTTAACGAACTCTCCTTCTCCAAAGGCAGTTAGTATTTCCACGTATCCCCGCACATTGACACGGTCCCCTGTAAATCCCACCAAGGTTCCTTTATATGGTTTCAAGTCTGATTCCTTTAACCCCAGGCGATCAAAGGCATCTCCATAAATGATGTCCGCCGATGATCCCTGGTCTAAAAACACTTTTTTCGTCATGTAATTGTTAACCCTGATTGTTACTACAATTGGGTCGTTGTCATGGGAAATAACATGCGCAAAATCCTGAGGGGTAAATATAATAGGAGAGTGGTTTAACCAACACTCGCCTTCGTACGCCACATGTACTGAGTGTACTGCCGCCACATAACGCTTTCTAGCCTTGCTTGAAATTGCACCCCCTCCAAATCCTCCTGCAATAGATGAGCATTCCCCAACAGGATCGCCCAACTCTTCCACTATCTCCTTTCCTTTGCCTTTGTCTTAGCGGCCTCTGGTGCTGTTGTGTCTTTAACAAAATTTGCTAAATGGCCAGCCTTGATCAGGCGATCAATTTCCCGCCTCAAGTTCCAACAATTATCCGTGGTATGCCCCAACGCTTTGTGGTACTCACACCATCTATTTGTATCCACATTAGCTGGCGGCCGCCGGGGCGGCGGTGGATATTGCACAACATTTGTCTGCCCAACTGCTTTTAAAATGGTACTTAAGGGAGCATTCAACTTAGTAAGTGGAACTGGAGCTGGCGAGACACCATGCTGACCAGTTGAGGCTGCAGTGGGACCTTGGGAATTTCTGTGCCATGTATTTTGAAATCCGGGTTTGGAGTTTTGATATGGTCCCGGTCTTGGTATACGCGGAGTTTGTGCTACCCTGGTTTCCTTCCCCGCCTTGAGTTTTTCTTGTGGAACATCGCCAGATTGGGCCTGCTTGCGCCCTTCCTCCCTCTCTTGTTTTTTCTGATCATCTTGTTCAATTAGGATGAATTCCTGAACGCGAGCACGAAGATCCATCATGTCCCTCGCTGGTCGCCTCGTTAAGTCCCGATTCAGATCTCCCGCCCTAAGGCCATTTTTGAAAGACGCCAAGCATACATCCAGGTTATCCTCTTCCAACTGAACCGCCATCTTACTGAAGCGTGCCATGTAGGTTTTTAACTTCTCCCATGGCTGCTGATGTATGCTGATGAGATCAAACATTGTTTCTTTTGTAGTTTTGTTGGCGGAGAATTGAGTCAGGAACTTAGTAGACAGATCAGTAAAATTGTCAATGGAGAAAGGCGGTTGTCTGATGAACCACTGCATCGCCATTCCTTTGAATGTTGAAGGCAATAATCTACACTTCACCGCGTTCGTTGCCCCACCAATTACCATTTTGGTGTTAAAATATCTCAGATGTTCCATGAGATCAGAGTCGCCTGAAAAGGCGTCTAATGCCATTGTTTGTAGATGCTTTGGTATGTCTACCTTGGTGATAGCTGGAACAAAAGGTTGAAATTCTACTACGTCCTCTGCCTCAAGACGTTGTCCTTGCTTAAAATCTTGCCTCTGAGTTAGATACTCGACTTGGGCTTGTAACTGCTCGTTTTGGGTTTGCACCTTCTGCAAAGTATCTAACATTTGTTGCAAAGTCGCGGGCGTGATACCCGTCACTACTTCCTGCGTTTTCCGTGGAGCACTGGTTTTAGGGTCTTCTAAGTTCACATATTCAGGCGGCATTGATCGTCGCCTGACACCTGGATCTGATTTGGCTATCAGATCTGAAGGTTTTCCCGGAGCTACGTTCACCAGCGACGCTGGTGACTGCGCCACTGAGTGGACCCCCTCCGAGGAAGCCTCCTGCTCTTGCTCATGAAGCATAGGACGATTGTTGTCCCGTCCGCCGCCGCGGCCGCCGTGACGTCCACCACCTCTGCGGCGATGATCACGGCGACCCACGCCGCATGAACGAGTCTCCATGAATCGTAACTCCCACCTTCTACGTCACTAGTAGATCTAGGTTAGAGCCACAGACGGCGCCAATGTTCTGTACTAGAGCAGCTAACGCAAGATGAAAGAATAAAGCTAACCCTAGTAGAGCACTAAAAATGGTAAGATGTCATAAAAGGTAAATTCTCATTAATGTTGAAAAAGTGGTTCGTACAAGTTGATGACCTCCCCTTTTATAGAGGGTGTGGTCATGGTATAGACTTTTCCTATATTTGGTCCTGACAATCAGGGCCCAAATCCCTATGTATATAAGACAAATCCAACAGAATCTTCCAGCTGGCTCGCGGGTCCACCTAAGGAAGAGCAAAGATATTCACTGTGTCGTTGATTCCCGCCATGGCTGTCTTCGTCCGGGTGATTGCTCATTTTGGGCGGGCATATGCATCCTTTATGACCCGCCCAGTCCACATGGGTTTTCAGAATTTCAGTTTTCACCCAAAATCAATTTAGCAATCAAGCTTCAGTGCTTCACACAAGAATCAGGGAAAAACAATAAACACCTTTTATGGGAATTAAATTCTCGATTATTGTTACTTGAGAGAAGTTGGGGGGAAAATGGAGGAAAAAATTCAACAACAAACAGGTAACAACAACAGCGAAGTGATTGAAATTCAAGTTCGATGATGAATCCAGCTTCCCGCACCAGTTCATGTAGCTTGCTCAATTTTCCAAATAGTTTGACTCACCACTCCTAACGCTTTTCTCACTCTCTATCGGAATAGCGGAATCAATATAGAGAACCTGAGTGAGAAATTGCAAATCGGTGGGATCACTATTGGAACGAAAAGATTCTGCAGGATTATGTCGGTGTTTGGCAACTCGGAAAATCTCCGAGAAAATAGAGGAAAAGGAAAATTCTAGAACAGAGCGAGAAAAGGAAAGAGATATTGGTGGAAAAAAAAATACTGAGATAGCAGAGCTGCAGAGATAAAGCGATAGAGAGGCAGGGACTGGTGGTGGCCGGTGGCGCGCCGACGCTGTGCGTGTGTGCTTGACCAGACGTCCAGACCTAGGGTAGCAGAGCGAGAGTAAGAGGGTGAGGCTGTGTGAGTCTGTACGTGTGTGTGAGAGAGGGGTGAGGTGCAAATTAAAATTCTCAGGGGTTCAAAAAAAAACTATATAAGGGGTAAGTAAAAATTTTCTTTTTTTTCACACTATGCTGTGGGTCCGCCCCTGATTGTGATAATTTATCAATAGTGGCTTTGACACATAACCCGATCCTTCATGTCAGGACAAAACACGGTGAGCTAGATCTTTTCATTGTCAGAGAAAAGGTCCTTCAGAAGCAGCTTCAAGTCTCTCATCTTCCAGCAGATCTTCAAATTGCAGATGCCATGACTAAGCCTTGACCCTCAACAAGGTTTTTTGATTTGAGAAACAAGCTGACAGTTTGTGTTGCTGCCCACCACACCCCAGTCTAGCTTGAGGGGGAAGTAATAGAGTATACACTCTGTTAGGCAGTTAGGCAGTTATGGCAGATATGCAGATAGGCAGTTAGACAGTTAAGTTTATGTTACAGTAAGTAATAGCTTACTCGGCAAGCTATGACTTGCATATTATAAATAGTGTAAGATGTCACTATTGTAACCACCAATAACAAAATGTTCAATCACAAATCTAGTCTCTCTCTCTCTCTCTCTCTCTCTCTCTCTTCACACTCTCTTTGTGTTTTGCTTCGGTTTTATTACCCCCCAACTAGCTCCAGGGCCAGCCCAACACCAAATGAGGCCTAAAGCGAATTTTAATTTTGGGGGCCTTGAAACATGTTTGATCTAATATAAAATTTTGTCAATTTTAATTTTGGGGGCCTTTTTTACTTAAGAAAAAAAAATCGGAGGCCTTTTTTACTTAAGAAAAAACAAAATAATTTGGAGGCCTAAAGCCCTTGCTTGGGTGGCTTTACCCTTGGGCGGCCCTGACTAGCTCGCAAGTAATCCCCGAGATAATATGAGCTCATCTGTGCCTGCCTAAAAATTAGTGAATTTAAAGTTGCACTAAAATTGAGTTTTATTTTAAGATTTTTTTAAAATCTACAAATAAAAATTGTTTTCCACTTTTAAAATTTTAAAAATAGTTGATTATTTTGAGTTATAAGTTAGCTAAAGTGGTAAGAGTTGGTGAACATATGAGTAGGGAAGGGAAGGGAATGTGTAGAAATCAATCTTAGAGTGTTGTAGTTTATCTTTCCGATGGAAAAAAAAAAGGCAAAATTAGTGTTTTTTTTTTCAAATTTTGCTTTTCGCCAAAAACATTATAAAAGTTAAAAAATATAAGCGATTAATTTTTTAAAAACAAGTGATTATTTCACAAAATAAATAGAAATGGACCATATGCTATCCACATTAGCCTCTTTTCTTTTGCCTATAAAGGACTATATTCAATTATATGAGGGAAAGGGCCCTCAGCCCTAATAGATTTGTACCTAGAGAGACAAAGCCTGATTTACTCTAGAGGAAGGGATTAATGAAAACATTGGAGTGGTAAATTTGTTCGGCTCCATTATAAAATAATTTCGCCCCATTATGTTCCACTCGATTATATTCCATTAATCTTTAATCCAAACGAGGCCTAAAAGTTTAAACTCTAAAACAGTAGTAAAAAGAACTAAACAACCTCTTTTCCTTGACGGACATAAATTATTCATCTCTTTTCCTTCACGAGTCAACCTCGTGGCCGCAATCTCCCAAAACCGAATCAATGAAGGTCCTAATTCACCACCCTGTTTAATTCCCCAAAACCTTTCATTCACAGTCACAGCCACCGCCAAAACCTTTCATTCACCGCCACCCCCAAAACCTTTCGCGTCAACACTCACAACGTCATGATCCACGCCGCCGCCGCCGCCTCCGCCGGGAACTAAGGGTCTCCGCCCGATGTTGGTACTTGCAACACGATGATAGTGGCGAGTTGCATGGAGAACAACGTGGGGGAAGCGTTTCAGTTGTTGATAGCAATGATCAGGGCCGGTCCCGACATTTTGGAGGCCCTGGGTAAATAATAAAAATGGACCCCTAAATTTTTTTTAGAAAGTTTAATGGGAACACTACGCCAAAAAAAACCTTTTACAGCGGTTAATTTTGCCTTTTACAGCGGTTGGGACCCGCTGTAGAGCTCGCCGTTGTAAAAGACTATACGGCGGTCCGAACCGCTGTAAAAGATAGATTATTTACAGCGGTTCTTTAAGGACAACTGCTGTAAAAAAAATCGAATTTTTTTTGGGGCCTTCTTTTTGGAGGCCCTCGGCTGTGGGCCTGCTTGCACAGGCCCAGGGCCGGCCCTAGCAATGATTTCCAAGGGTATGGAGCCGAATTTGATTTCGTTCAATGATGAGGGTTATAAGCTTTTCAGTGAAATGTTTTTTAGTGGGTTTGAGCCCTCGGTTGCTACATTCAATCGGGTTTTTTTTCTTATATTGCCATCACGAGAGGGTTGAGGAGGCTATGGGGATTTTGAGGGGCATGGTGTCCCCTGATGTTGCTTGTTATGACACTTTTATTTCTTGGTTTTGCGAAAACAAGGAGCTGGATCGGAGAAGGCCTTTGAAATGAAGAAGGAGATGATTGAGAAGGGCATCGTCTTGCCTGATGCTGTCACGTATTGGCAACTTATACTAGGCCTACTCCTGCAGCGAAGACTGTCGGAAGCGCGGGGCTTGTCCCCGGATGAGGTTACTTATACTTATTTGATGACTGCTTGTTGTGTTGAAGGTGAATTCAGTAAGGTTTTTCATTTGCATGATGAAATGATAAACAAGGGGTTTTTGCCTGATATTGTTCGTGAGACTTCACCGTCTCTTGTTGCTTACAATGCGCTTATTTATGGGTATTGCTCTTTGGACAGGGCCGAGGAGGCTGTGGGACTTTTGAGGGGCATGGTTGAGATGAGTTTGTCCCCTGATACTGTTAGTTATAGCCTTGTTATATCTGGATTTTGCCGAATCTGGGAGATGAAGAAAGCGTATGACATGAAGGATGATATGTATGACCAGGAGGGCATTTCGGAGCTGGATGAAATCACATATTCGTCACTTATGGAAGGCCTGTCTGATGAGGTTGCTTACACTAGTTTGGTGAATGCTTATTTAGACGAAGGTGACTATTTCAAGGTGGCTCAATTGAATGATGAACTGGCAAACTATGACTATACTTATCTGCCAAATATTGTTTCATTTAGTGTCTATTTTAATGGACTTGGTAGGAAAGCATGGACAAGAGAAACTAATGCGTGCCTTCTGCGTCATATTTATTCGTGTTCGACTGTCCCAATTGATTCAATATATGATACTCTAATAGAGAACTGCAGTAATAATGAATTTGATAGTCTGGTGGAGCTTGTTGAAGGTTTCTGTAGGAGGGGTTTAGAGAATGCTTATGACACCATGCTTCAGTGGAATTATAAGCCAGATGGAGCATTTTATAATTTATTTATTCTTGAACATTGTAATTGTGATAATGTTCATAAGGCGTATAATATGTACATGGAGATGGTGCACTATGGTTTTGCTTCTCATATGCTCTATGTACTTACTCTTATTAAGTCTCTATCTAGGGAACAAATGGACAATGAGGTGAGTTGGGTAATACAAAACACATTGAGGAGCTGTGATCTCAATGATTCTGAGCTACATAATGCACTTATGGAAATTGATATCAAGGGAAATGAAGTTGGTACTCTAATCAATGTGCTTGCTGAAAAAGCCATAGATGGCCTGTTACTTAATGGTGGAAAGTGTTTGATAGGGAGCGGTCCCAAATTATAAAGGTCTACCGCCGCAAGACGGGTAGGGGCGTTGCAGGGAATAATTGAGTTAGTTTCTGGTTCGAGTCAGTTATTTTATGGTTAAATCAGTTATTTCTGGTTATGTAACTTGAGTCGGTTATGTTTTAGAAAACAAAATCTGGGTTATAATAGGACGTGTCAGATTGATTAGGAAATTCTGATGTATTGGGTACGCAGAGAGAGAACTGTCTCTCTAACATCCAGAATTTATGTGACTTATAAAGGGAAACTCTCTTGTTTCTATTTTAATAATTTCCAATCTCTTCTGTACTTCCCAGTGTTCATATGCTCCAGTAAGTGCCTAGTTTTTTAATATTGACTCTGATGAAGACACCTACAATTGAATCATCTCTTCAATTGAACTTTTAGTGTAGCCTTACATGTTACCCATCTCATGTATAGTATTTTTGGTTATTATTTAATTTCTTAAATTTGCCTTTATGCATGTTCTAATGTCAATGAGTTGCATCTTATCCATGGCAGGTCATTTTTTAGGCATTTCTTTTTGGGATTTGGATCCTCTCCATCTTGCTTCTCTCCATTCCCTCTCCATCCAAGATCTGAGCCATTGATTTTGAATTTTAAAGGTGAGGATCAATTTGAGAAGAGAGAGAAAAAATGAATTATATTTAGAGGCTTGGATCAATTTAAGAAGAGAGAGAAAACATGAATTAATCCCCACCTTTAAAATTCAAAATCAATAGCTCAGATCTTGGATGGAGAGGGGATGGAGAGAAGCCGGATGGAGAGGATCCAAATCCTTTCTTTTGAGCATTTTTTGTTATGATGAAGTAGTTTTGTGTATACATGACTTGTACTGTTTGTCGTTGGGGATTCTTTATGAGCGGTGATCTATCTGTTAGGACATACTGGTAGAGAGAAACTCTACCAAGTAAAATCAAATGAAGAAAACCAAAAGAAAACTAAGAAAAGAAGATAAAATAAAAGTTTGTCAATTTTCTTGTTAACATTTCACCATGGAAGCAATACAACTTATACTATCTATCCTCTTAAGGAATGAAAGGTGACCTTACATGTGGCACCATCCTAGGAAATAGAATATTCTAGATCATAAGGTATAATAAAATACTAGAACTATTAAACTAATATTCATAAAAGAGCAATATAATGAAACTAGCTATTTTTGGCCCAACTAATAGAAGTCCATTGAGGATGCAACCCTCTACCATTACCATCCCCTTGAAAACATCCTTGTCCTCAACGATGAGTTGGAAGGATGAATCCAAATGAGCAGAACACAGGAGTAGCCATGCAATGATGAGAATCCAAGTAAGAAGAGAACAATATGTGTCATTATGAAGCACTGAAGCAAGCGGTGACGGTAAGAATTTAATTCCCTGGTGCCCAAGCCACATGGTTTGTGCTGCAAAGCTAGACCAATCGAATAGCTTAGGTGCTGCCACATTTAATGACAAAGAGTAAGCAGACACTATTTGTGGTTGCAAGTCTTCAAAGAAGATAAAATGAGACATGAGAAAAACAATGAGGCATAAATGTTCAAAGTTAATGATGCCAGGGTCAAATATCACAGGGAGTGAATCATGCAACTCAAGTCCGCTAGGTATATTTGCATAAGAACTATATAATGAATTGCCATAGTTAGTAACACAAATGAGCTCATGCATTTCCTCAAACATATGGTGTGAGATACTAGAGACAAGGTTGGTGGAGTAAAAATCTGTCTCAAAGTTCACTTTAGGGATACTACCATCAGAAACCTCTTGAGTAGGATTCTGAGAAGTTAAGTCTTCAGATAATGGGGTTTGAGGCTCAACCTCTGCTGTTGCCTGGAATCCCATATTAACTGCATAAATTATCTCAGCTGTGAATTGATGTGATGCTTCTAATGAAACCTCAGTGTTGGAATGAGGTCCAATGACCAGTGTAGTAGCATATGACCAATCAACAGTGTCACTCACAGTGTGTTCAGATCTGATTCTGGTATGATTCTCAACCATGGATGTCTCAATTAGATTTACCCCTGACTCTATAAAAACAAACTCAGATTTGGTAGCACAACAATGAGATTTGAATTCTGTCTTGAATTCCTCACAAGTATGAAACTGTGGTAGCAAGTTGCTGAACCAGGATAGAGCATTTGTGGCATCACATTTCAGTTCTTTATTTGTAGAATACTTGGCAACAGTTGGCAACAAAGTAGGACCTAGGTAACTCAACCTTGAATCTCCAAAAATACATTTAGAGAAGTCACCATGGGATAGAGAAAAAACAGCATTGTAAATACCAGGATCAAAGGAAGTAATAATGAAGCCAAGTAAAGCCGGTAGAGAAGTTTCAACAATTATAGATGCCAGGACCAATGAATCAAGTTGAGGAGTCCCAGGCATGATGAAATGCATTAGAAATTTTTCAATGTTAACCTGCTGCTCTTCATAATTCCTCTCAGAGCTGTTGTCAAACACATGGTGGAAAATACCAGGATCAAATAGCTTATGAGCAATATCTAGTAGATCAGGTTTAGCAAGTACGAATGTAGGAAGGGATTTAAGCATTTTCCAAGCAACAAGGCTAGAATTCAAAAATTGGATTGGCAACTTTTCAATATGACCAATAACATGCTTTTCAATAGAATCCCCAACAGTTTCCTGCATAAGCTCTTTCTCAAGCAATGCCTCAAACACTTGGTGGCTTAATATGAAATCTTCATCCACACATTTAGTCAAGCCCCCATATGCTAGCTTAGGAGTGTGAGTACAAATTCCAGGAGCAAAAGAGATTATGAACAAGCCTGATTTAGTCAAGGACTTAAATAACAGAGAGTTAAGAACATAAGTAGAGCCAACTTGTTTCTCATGATCTTCCAACTCATGCAATTTGTCAAATAGGTTTCTCTCATGCATTTTAGCAAACAGTTGGGGTACGGTTGTTGCCACTGCTGTCAGTGTGGGTAAAGGGATAATAGCATTTGGGCATGGAATAGATGCTAAGTGAGATCGTACCTCTAGTGAAATTTCTTCAGATATAACCTTAGGTACTACAGTAGAAGTAGCATCAGATTCCAATGTGAAAGCCTGGTTATATTCATCTTGAGACATGGCTTTTGCAGTAGCTTGTTCCTCTTCGACAATAACCTCTTGTACAACCACCATCGGCTCAATGATTCTCTCAGAGGAGCTTGTAGTTGGAACCACGTTTGCAGATTGGAACAGGTCGGTAAATGACTGTGCGGCAGAGGTCTTTGATCGGTTGCTTCCAGTTTTGTAGACAACACTATTTGTTATAAATTGCCACTTGAAGTCATCCCGGAATTTCTCCCATGAATCAATCTGATCTTGCATTACCTGAAACCATGTTAAAGCTTGTCCTCGCATGCACTGAGCAAGCAGTTGGAAACGGGTTTCCCATGGGTAGGGATTCTGAAGAAAGTATAATCCAACCTCCAATAGCCAAGAACTTGGGTTTGCTCCATCGAATGAGGGAAGTTTTGAGCTATCCTTGGTCTTGTGCGTCTGAACTCGTGAAATATGTGGGTTATGGTGTGGGTAATAATATGGAGTAGGTTGTGGGTTGTACTGGTTAATCTGGGGGTAAGGGTCTGTAACCGGTTGGGGGTAGTGTGAGTAATAGGGTGGGAAAGGTGAAGCATATTCAGAGTTTGGGTTTGGATGGGTGTAGTGGTATGGTTGGTAGTGGGTACTGTTTTGTGATACGTGGGAGAGGGAAAATGGATTGGGGTTGTAGGAATAGTGTGTGGCAGATTGGGTGTAGGAAGAGGTTTGGTAATGAGGATATGGTGGGGGTTGTGGTGGAATTGAAGGTTGCTTGTTGTGCTGGTAGGCAACTGGATATGTGAACCCAGAATCAGCAGAATGTTGCTCAGAAAATCCACCATTATGAAGCACCTCCGAGTGAAACGGTGCAAGATGAAAATCTGGAGAAAACATCACTGGATGTAACCGTGTGGGAAGCAAGAGATCAACCATGAAAGCACCAAATTGGTAGAGAGAAACTCTACCAAGTAAAATCAAATGAAGAAAACCAAAAGAAAACTAAGAAAAGAAGATAAAATAAAAGTTTGTCAATTTTCTTGTTAACATTTCACCATGGAAGCAATACAACTTATACTATCTATCCTCTTAAGGAATGAAAGGTGACCTTACATGTGGCACCATCCTAGGAAATAGAATATTCTAGATCATAAGGTATAATAAAATACTAGAACTATTAAACTAATATTCATAAAAGAGCAATATAATGAAACTAGCTATTTTTTGCCCAACTAATAGAAGTCTATTGAGGATGCAACCCTCTACCACATACTAATCTTGAGGACAAATGAGAAACACTTTGTGGCTAATCTTATTGAATATTGTGAAACACCTATGCTTTTGTTTCTTCATTATTTCTTTAATTTTATATATAGGCATTAAACTTTAGACGATTTGGATTTTCATATTGGCAGAACCTGCAAACAAAGAAATTGAGCCTATCATTGTTTGCCTTTTGTTTCCTTTTTTCCTTTTTTTTTCTTTTTTTCTTTTCTCTTTCCTTTTTTTCCCATTGGACGGATCAATATCTAGAACATGTAAGTTCATTCACAAAAAAAAAAACAGAACATGTAAATTCCTTTTTCATGTTAAATAGTTATAAGAATTCGGTAGAAGACTACAATGTCTCCATTTTAGGGGATGCATCGGTGTCCCCCAAATTTTTTATGTGAGATTACAAATTTGTCCCTTAAATATTCTGGCGGTTTACAACCTACCGTAACTACTTGCTAAAAATTTTGTCTTCTTGCCTGTAGTTTTTTCTTCTAGCAGTAAAATAAGGATTTGTAGTTTCTTCTTCAAATCCTTGGCTAGCCACGCCACAGAGTATTGGAACCAATGCCCAAAGCCACAAATACAAAATAAAATCAACAAAAATATAACGCACAGTGGTTGAACATGAACCATATAAGCAGAGGATAAAGAAAACATATCTAGGTTATATTTTTGTTGATTATGAACCCACAGTCGTTGAATATAACCCACAAGTACATGGTACAACATTGAAAAATGAAACAAAACAAAACTCACTCATCAAGCAAACAGATCTGGATGTCTAAGAGCATCTCCAATGGTAGGAACTTATTTTGGGACTTAACTCAATTCTTGTGGGCCCAAATTGCCACATAGGATTTAAGACACTCATAAGATCTTCATACACATTTCACTCTAGTGGTTGAGATCTTATTTTACTTTTGTCTGGGCCCACAGTACTCAATATATTTATATTATTTATTTTCCTCCATAATTTTCACTTTGATTATGGTATTGAAAGAGAGAAAAAAAAATATTATTTTATTTAAGATCCCACATTTGAGAGTTCTGAGCTAAGGCACGGATCTTAGCTTTTGCTAAGATCTCATGCCATGTATGATAGCTCCAATGGTGGGATCTAATAAGATCCGGATCTTATTTTAAGGTCCCAAAATAAGGACTACATTGGAGATGCTCTAAGGGAAAAAAAGAGGTTGAACAGAGGTGGAAAATTCTGTGAACCAAAAATGAAGCACAGATCTGGAATAATGGTTGAGGAAGAGGAAGGGAACGAACTCATGCTTCGTGCATGCTGCACAATGCGATTTCATTGCGGATCAGACACGATTGCGCCGTGCATGTAACACTCGGTGAGGAACCCTTGAGAGACGCTGTAACGGCCGCCGAGGATCTTCGACCGGTGGCGAATGGCGTCCAAGTGGAGCCTCACGTCAAGCACGGCGCCGCAGCAACATAGAAGGTGTTTGATGTGCGAGTTTTGGGGTAGATTTTCGGACTCCATGAAAGGGGTTGTGGGTGTGGGAGGCGGAAGTAGTCAACATTGTTGCGGCGTTGTGGGCGGAGGAGGACCAGACTTTGGAAGAAGGTGGTTGTCTAGATTGGGAGGAAGAAAGAAGAAGAGTTTTTTTTTTTTGAAGTGAAGAAGTTGGGTATTTTGGTCAATTTGTTGATTCAATCTCAGCCATTCAATTTTATAAATATTATATCAATGGTGGAAATTAAAGAGGTATTCAGTGTCCCTCTTTTTATGAAAGTTTTTTCAATGGGGGCATGGGTGAACCCCTTTTTAAGGGTGACACCATAGATTGCACCAAGATTTTTGACTGATTTTTCTTTTTTTTGTTATGCATAAAGTGCTGTTTTTTATGCATTATAGTTTGCATCAATTTGCAAACTTGGGCCTTTATCTTTTTGTAAGAACCAGTATTTGTAGATCCAATTTTAGTGTGAGTTAATTTTGATGCAGCTGTTAGGAGATCTTAATTTGGTTAGCATGTAATTGACATTTTGGGTCTTGGGTTTTTACCTTTTATAGAGTTTAATCATCTGGGGTATAATTGCTTATATGGCTTTATTACTGGATTGACTTGAATAGTTATTCTTAATTTAAATTTGAAAGTTTTTTTGTTAATTAAATGAAATGTCTTGAGAAATACTACTACTTATTGGCATAATATGTCACCACGTATGTCCTAGCAATTTCCAAGAGTTTTTCATTATCCTATTTGACTATCATGATATCATGAACATAACATCAATGCATATCTAATACATTCATTTATCATTAGTATTTACCTCTGATGTTTCCTTCAAATCAAAAGGAAACTGTTTCAATTCAGTTTGATTATGATATGAACATGCGTCTTTTTTTGTTAACAAGTTTAATTTGATTATGTAAAAATAAATGTGTATACTATTTTTACTTTTTAGGTGGGACGATTAAGCAGGATCTTTTCATGACTTTAGTTTAAAAGTTTTCTCTGGCAATTATTATTATTAATGTTTAAAGTATTTCTAACTTTTTTTTGGTAATTGCAGTTTGTCAAATATGGAAGTCGATATTAGAAGGAAAAAATAGTTTTTCCAGAACTCTCATATTTGATGTGTGGGTCTCATTTCATTTCTTTCCTCCACCTCTTTTTCTTAGTTACATATTCTAAGGTTATGTTGTTTATTTTTCCTGGATTGTACCAAAGGGCTATTCATTCACATATAATCTTTTTTCCAATCCTTTTTCTACTTTATTTTGCTTCTATTTTTCTCATCTTTTTTAATTATATCACTGATCACATCTCATATTTTCGCTCTTTCTTTCTATCTTTCTTTTCATTCAAACTTTTCATCACTCAAATGATAGTTCAAGTGGTAAGAGTTATGCGACATATATGAGCTGAGGTAGGGGAAGTTCAGGGATTGAATCCTGAAGAGTGCAATTTATCTTTCTGATATAAAAAAATAAAAAAATGAGGTGTCAAAGAAACTTCAGTCTTGTATCAAAACACATCTTTTTTTTTATGACAAAAGAAAAATTAAACAAAAAGCATCTTGACACAAAAGAGATAACATTGAAGATTCAAAACTCGTCAACGATAGTCATCTCGAGTTACATACTTGGCAAAAGCATCCCCTGTCATATTACTCTTGAGCGAAAGGTGAGCAATAGATACTTGTCACTTGTACAAAACACATCTATTTCTACATTCTAAATATATTTTGAAAACAAATCTGTTCCGGTCTAGAACTCCGGTCAGGGCTAAGCAATTAGAGAACAGAGGTAAAACATGACAAAGTAACAAATGAGTAAAAAGTGTTGAATCCTCTCAGCCGCTTGAGTGGTGTCCTCTTTATATATTATGAGGTTTTGACCCGTCTGGGTCATGGATCGCCTGGCCCAATAGTACAAATTCAGTAAGCCCACAAGATTACAAAGGCTGTTAGCCCAATAACAGCACACAAGCCCACAAGACACCTAATCTTAAAAGCCTTTTTAAGAAGCAGTGTGTCTTTTAAGTGAGCCAACAATACAATGTTCAATCGCCCCTTAAGGTACAAAAGTAATAATGCTAAAATCTAGACAAACTCATTGGTTTCATCATAGTGACTTCACAACAGTTACATGTAAAAGATAACTCGTAATAAGTAAAGAAAGCTTCGCCCATGGCATCACTATTACGCCCTTGTCAATTGCCTGTTTTCTTCGCCGAAGCTATTTTGCCTGTTTTCTTTTCCAAGATTCAGTCTAAAATCTTTACCGGTCACTTCATTGTCATGTCCCTGTCATAATCATAAACAAGATATGCAAATATTTTGACACTTTGAAACTATCAACTTCATCACGTGATGAAGCAAAGCCTGACAATTCCCTATGCTCATTTCCAATCAGCATTTAAAACCCACTAACTGAACCCTTCCAAACGACATATATGAAAAAGTAATTATGACATTCAAAACTTAAAGAAACGCGACCGTTTGCTTTTAAAAGATGTTTCAATGGTAAAAACTTGTGGCCTCTCAAGCGACACGTCTCCTAACTTAATACCCTTAACCCGAGCGTGAACCGACGCGTCTGTTCCTTACTTGTACTATAAAAATTCTACAATCACCATTCTTACCATCTTTAACTTTTCAACCTCCCAAGCAATTTCCTCTAAAACACCAAAGAGCATTCGCTGTTTAACTTTTCCCAGTACCGGAAGCACTTCCAGGATTTTGCAAGAAGCGTTCCTTTCATCTTCAAAACCCCACAACTTCTACTCCAGGTAAAAAGCTTCTACTTTTGCTAGTATTTACTACCTCAGTCTGCGACCTCCTTCCTCTATTCCTGCTTTTCTTTAGAACCCAGAACTAGAAATCTAGACTTCTTAACATACCCCACTATGCATGTCACAAACAAACCACTCACTTAAATCACCACCTTCATAACCCCTATTTACTTTCAATTTCAGGGAGGTTCGCTCTCAAAATGGTGGCAAAAAACCCTCGAAAAGCACCTAAGAACCGTAAGAACCCGCCGGCTGCCAACTCACTATGGATTTTACGAAAAATCGCTACTAGATACAGCGATTTTCGTACTATCCCTAAAGTACTGGACTTGCTAACCAAATATACTTTTAGGGCTGACGATAATGACGCCCATTTGGACATAATTGCTTGCGCCCCCGATGAACCCTGTTGTTTTGGAGAGCCTGACTCTAGCGGTAGAAACCACACCTACTTCTTCAAAACCATGTTCTTGGACCTTGAGTACAAACTTCCCCTTTCTGACTTTACTTGTTCTAGCCTATCTTTAATGAACATCGCCCCCACACAACTCTCTGCTAATGGTTGGGCTTACCTTAGAGCCTTTGAATTGCTATGCATCTGTTTAGATATAGTTCCAACCTGCAAAAAGTTTTTCTCCTTTTTTGAAACCACTGGAATGAAAGTGAAAGGCGAATACATTTCTTTGTCCTCTGCCAGGGGAAGTGGTCTATTCAAACCTTTTTAGGAGCAACTATAAACATTGGAAAGCAAAAATTTTCACACTAAGAGAATCTGAAAAATGTAAAGATATTTTCTACTTTGATGATGGTACCCCCCGATTCCCTTTTTACTGGACTGATAAGCCCGAACTCATATACAAAATTCTAGAGTCCTCTCTAACAATTGATGAAAAATTTGAAGTTGACTTTCTGTCGACGATTCACCTAAACCTCTATGAATTTTATGAAGCATTCAAAGAAAGAACCCTAGCAAAGTTTGTTGGTAAGAAACGCCTTTTTTAACCCCTTCTCCAACATATCATTATGAAAAACATTTCTAACTTTTTCCTTTCTCTTTGTACATTTTCAGCCAAGATGTCTCGCCTCTCTAAAGACGACATTCTTCGTTTCCGCCGTGAACAACGAGCATTGAAGAACAAAGCTTCGCCTGCCAAAACGTTGATTGAGCCTGAAGGGAGTCACTCAGAGACAGAAAAGAATCAGCCCGCGAAGAAGAAAAGAAAGAATCAAGCTTCTGAGAATCCCACTGAATCCTTTTAATCACAAAGCGCTGGGCTCATTAATTCTTTTCACGCAAAGAAAACTTTGATGAATTCTTTTAATGACGAAGCACTGGGCTTATCAAACTTTTCACGAAAAGGAAAACTTTAATGTTTCTTTAACAACTATTCTTTGAATTCATAAGGCCTTGGCATTTTGAATTGAATCAAAAAGGAAAAGATGAGAAGTACAGTTTATTCTCATGCAGAAGTTTGCTCGCTTGGAGACTTTGTGCTTAACTTGGACAAGCTTAATCCAAATTAAGGTTGTGCTTATGAATTCGTGGTCAAATGCTCTAGGTTTAAGAGACTTACTCTTTCTCAATTGCCTAGCATCGCCCAATTGATAGACCTAAGTTGAAAATTACCTCAAATGCTAAGAAAGCACTCAAGAAACTTTTTTAAAAGGTTATGCCTCGTTAAAAACTCTCTCGCTTGGGGTAGAGAAAAGAGTGCATACCTGTTTATTCATTAAAATATAATGTCATGCCTCGTTAAAAACTCTCCCTACTGGGTAGAGAAAAGAGTGCATGCTACTAAGTCTTAACAGACAAACCACATAGTCTTCACATTTGAAACAAATACGGAAATCACAAAACAACAAACACGACGTAGTCTTTGGACAGAACAAACTAACTGAAACGAAATAAACATAACACAACTTCAACTGTAGTAGTAGCGCAAGTGTTGCGCGTTCCATGCATCTGGGAATCCTACGCCCAGATAGCTCCTCCAAATGGTAAGCCCTATGTCCCAAATCACGCAAAATCTTGTATGGCCCTTCCCAGTTAGGTGTCAGCTTCGAATCAGTTGAGCACTTTGCCTTTCTGCGTAATACAAAATCGCCCACTTGCATGCTTCTGGGCACCACTCGAGTATTGTAACACCTTTCTGACCTTTGCTTAGCTGCAGCTTCCCTTAAACGAACCTCAGCCTTCATTTCCTCTGCCAAATTCAAATCCACCAGAACATTCTCCCGATTCTGCTCCTCTTCGTACGTTGCCACTCGAAAGTTCATGTCTTGAATTTCCACCGGAATCATTGCATCAACTCCATACGCGAGTTTGAAGGGTGTTTCTCCAGTAGTAGATTGCGGTGTTGTGTTGTAAGCCCAAACTACTATTATCAACTCATCAACCCATAAACCTTTTGCTTCGCCCAACCTCTTCTTTACACCATTCAAAATTACCTTGTTTGCTGCTTCAACCTGCCCATTAGATTGTGGGTGTTCCACTGAGGCAAACCTCATTTCAATTCTCATCTCTGCACAAAAATCTCTGACTTTCCTACTTGTAAACTGTGTCCCATTATCAGAAACAATTGTTGCTGGCACTCCAAACCTGCAGATTATTTTCCTCCAATAAAACCTCTTATCCTTCTTAGCTGTAATCTTCGCCATTGACTCTGCTTCAATCCACTTTGTAAAATAATCCACTGCTACCAAAACGAACTTGACTTGAGCCCCAGCTGGAGTGAATGGTCCCAAAATATCAACGCCCCACATTGCAAATGGCCATGAAGAACTCATTGAACTTAGAACTTCTGGAGGTGCCCTATGAAGATTAGCAAAAACTTGACACTTTTCACATTTTTTCACATATTCCATACAATCGCCCTTTAAAGTTGGCCAATAAAAACGTGCCCTTAACACTTTCGAGGCCAAAGACCTTCCCCCAACATGACTTGCACAAGCCCCCTCATGCACTTCGAACATAATTCTTTCTGCATCTATTTTGTTAACGCATCTCAACAAAGGAACTCCAACGCCCCTTCTGTAAAGTTGCTCTCCCATCATTGTGTCGTGACTTGCTTCCTGAATCTGATCTTTTGAAAACAAAGCTAAATCTGACCCCTTCGCCTCCAAACACATTTGAATTCGATCCATCCAATCCATAGCCGCTCCGCCCATTACCATCACATCATCACCTTCACTTACACTTGGACCCTTCAAAGTTTCTTGAATCACTGACTTGTTGTTACCTGGCTTTTTTGTGCTTGCTAATTTAGATAAGATGTCAGCCCTGGTGTTTTCCTCCCTTGGCACATGATTAACCTGAACTCTGTCCATCTGTTTCAACAATTCTTGAACCTTCACCAAATATTTTGCCAACTAAACATCCTTCGCCTGATATTCTCCCTTGATCTGATTCGCCACAAGCTGAGAATCAGTTTTGATTAAAAGATAACGCACATTCATCTCTTTGGCCAGCCGCACTCCTGCTATGATTGCTTCATATTCCGCTTGGTTGTTACTTGCCTTAAAATCGAACTTGAGAGATTGTTCAATAGTTACTCCACCTGGACCTTCCAAAACTATGCCAGCTCCACTTCCTTTTAAATTTGATGAACCATCAACAGACAGAACCCATTCCACTTCTTCTGATACTCTCTCTTCTGGAGACATTTCATTCAAAAAATCTATTAAGCCATGCGCCTTTATCTGTCCCTTCTTCTCAAACACTATACCAAACTCGAACAATTCGACAGCCCAAGAAACCATATGCCCTGCTAAATCAGGCTTTTGCAATACTTGGCGTAGAGGGAAGTCAGTTTTGACTTTGATTTAAAAACCTTGAAAATAAGGTCTCAACTTTCGGGCGGTGACAATCAAAGCTAGTGCAGCTTTTTCTATTTTTTGATACCTTGACTCAGCCCCTTGTAAAGCATTGCTCACAAAATATATAATTCTCAACTCATCCTTACACTCTTGTAATAAGACAGAACTCACAGCATTATCTGATATGGAAATGAAAATTGATAACGAAATACCTGGAATTGGTTTTGACAATATGGGAGGCTTAGCCAGATGCTCCTTTAAATTTTGGAAAGCCTGCTCACATTCATCTGTCCACTGAAAAGCTTTGTTCTTTCTCAAGCACTGAAAGAAAGGAGCCGCTTTACTCCCTGAGCATGGTAAAAATCGCGATAAGGCTGCAATTCTTCCTGTTAGCTTTTGTACCTCTTTCACTGATGTTGGGCTTTGCATTTCCAAAATTGCCTTGCACTTATCCGGGTTAACTTCAATTCCTCTTCTAGTAATCATAAAGCCCAGAAATTTTCCACTCTGAATTCCAAAAGAACATTTTTCCGGATTTAAGCGCATGTTATGCTTTCTGATTTCTCCAAAAGCTTCGGCTAAATCCAAGCAGTGACCGCCCATTTCCTCTTATTTGACCACCATATCATACACATAAATTTCCATGTTGCGCCCTACCTGCTTTTCAAAAACCCTATCCATCAACCTCTGATAAGTAGCCCCTGCATTCTTAAGCCCAAATGGCATAGTTTGATAGCAATAATTTGCTTGATTTGTCATAAATGCAGTTTTCTCCTCATCTGGCGCATACATTCGAATTTGATGATAGCCCGAGTACGCGTCCATCAAACTCAGCATTCCAAATCCTGAAGCCCTGTCAACCAATTTGTCTATGTTTGGTAGCGGATATGAATCTTTTGGACAATGCTTATTCAAATCTGTATAATTCGTGCTTTCGCCATTTTCCATTGCTCTTCTTGACCATAACAACACTAGCCAGCCAAGTAGGATACTTTACTTCCCTTATATAACCTGCATCAATCAATTTGTTAGTCTCCGTTTTCACCGCAAGTGCCTTTTCTTCGCCCATCTTACGCTTCAATTGAACGATTGGCTTCACACCAGGATTCAATGCCAATTTGTGGCAAATGAATTCTGGATCAATTCCCGGAAGATCTCGTGCGCTCCAAGCAAATAAATCCATGTTTTCAGCTAACAGTTGCACCAATCTACTTTCCTGAATTGGAGTTAAGTTTACCCCAACTTTCAAAATCCTTTCGCCTACTTTCACTGTCTTTGTTTCCTCCTCTGGAGTCATCTTGAAATCGGAGAAGCCCTCTCTCGGATCCAAACTGACCTCGTCCTGATCAACATCAACCCCAAAAACTCTGTGCCCTTCCTTTACTGCTCTCTTTCCCATGTGACCATACTGTTTGGAACTGTCAGAATAGCATTTCCTGGCAACCACTTGATCAGCTTTCAAAGTTCCAACTCCACCTATATCCAACGGATACTTAACTGTTAAGTGTCTTGTTGAAATAATCGCCCCAAGTTTGTTCAGGGATGGTCTTCCAATAAGCACATTATAGGGTGATGTACACTTTACCACAAGAAACTTAATGGCAAAGGCTTTCTCGTTTTTACCTTCATCAAACACTGTATTCAGCTCCACATACCCTCTAACAAATACTTTCTCCCCGGAGAAACCAACTAACGCCCCATCATATGGCAACAAATCAGCTTCTGTAAGCCATAGTTTCTCAAATGCATCGCCATATATCAAGTCTGCTGAACTCCCTTGATCCAGAAGCACCCTCTCAATTTCATAATCAGATATTTTTAGCATCACCACGATGGGATCATCTTCATGAGGCTGAACTCCCTCAAAATCTCTTATAGTAAATGTAATATCGGGCTGATTGATTCCCCAACTTCCCCAATCATTAGCGTATACAACATTTATGGAATGAACATACCTCTTTCTGGAAGAATTAGTCATACCTCCTCCCCGGAATCCTCCAAATATGGAATGAATACGCCCTTTAGTCTCACTTCCAACTTGCTTCTTTGGATCTGTCTCTTCAATTTCCTTTCCTGCTTCATCACGCTTCGTTGAAGTTCCAGCTCCATCTGACTCTTTTCGCACTTCCAGTTGACGCATATAACCTGCCTTTATCAAAGCCTCGATCTCTTTCTTTAGCGTGAAACAGTCGTCAGTATTGTGTCCCGCAATTCGATGATACTCACACCACTTGTTTCTGTCCACGTTGCACGGTGAGCGTTTCGGTTGCTTTGGAAACCGAATCGTGTTGGCCTCCAAACACATGTGCAAAGCCTCAGTTAAATTAACCGCTAGTGGGGCCGACCTATCTTGTTGGTTTCTGGTCCACGTCATCGATTGTCCATAACCACGATTTGCATAAGGCTGAGCCCGATTTCGAAAATTAGAGTGGTTATCAAAACGACTTGAATTGTTATAACTTCTCTCTCCTTTTGTAACTGCTCCGCTCGAGTGTTGATCATTAACCGTCGCCTTCTTCGAATCCGATTGCTGTTGTTGGCCGGTAACTGCTGTATTCTTACGGTTTCTCTTTATGCGATCACTTTGCTCTTCTCGAATAAAACCTTGCACCCTGCTCCGCAATTCCGCCATCGTTTCCACGGGCTTACGGCTTAAACTGCTGTTCAAACTTCCTGACTGAAGACCCAATTCAAAAGCCGCTATACAAATTTATGGCATCTTGTCCTCCAAATGCACCGATAGTTGAGAATTGCGACAAAATTTTCGCAGATAAATCCATAAATCCAGCAATTGAACCCGGTGGCAGCGTTGTAAACCAAGTCATTGCTGACTTCTTGAGAGTTGAAGGAAGCATTTTACACTTCAAAGCATCTGAAGCACCCACGATAACCATCTTGGTGTTGAAGTACACCAAATGATCCTTTGGGTCAGAATCTCCAAAATATGAATCAAGAACCAGAGTTTTCAAATTATTTGGGACAGAGGTATTCGCAATGTCATCTGTGAATGGTTGGAAATCTACCACCATCTCTGCCATTCTACGATCGCCCTCATGCAAGCCCCGATCTTGATTGATTTCAGCAAGTTGAGTTTGCAGTTGTTGATTGTGCTGGCGGAGATCAGTTAGATCCGCCATGATCTGTTGCAAAATGTCAGGTGGAACGTTATCATGATTAGCATGATTCTCCTTCCATTCGCCCCAGATCGATTCACCATTTTTAGTGAATTTGAAGCCTATGATTGAATTCCTCGGCCCCACGGTGGGCGCTAATGTTCCGGTCTAGAACTCCGGTCGGGGCTAAGCAATTAGAGAACAGAGGTAAAATATGACAAAGTAACAAATGAGTAAAAAGTGTTGGATCCCCCCAGCCGCTTGGGCGTTGTCCTTTTTATATATTATAAGGTTTTGACCCGTCTGGGTCATGGGTCGCCTAGTCCAATAGTACAAATTCGGTAAGCCCACAAGATTACAAAGGTTGTTAGCCCAATAACAGTACAAAATCCTTAGATAAATTTTGTATACAATTAAGACTAAGTGCATAATAGAAATTTTGAAACCTCTATATAAAGATTTTTTTTTAAACTCTCTATATAAAGATTTATAAAAAAACAAAATTGCATAAATTTCAATCAATGACGACGTTGTACATATCCCAACCAGTAGGATTTTTCTATTTATAAGATGTGAACCCTGTACTTTACTTTTGACGAATCAATCATATACCATACCGAAGTAATTAATATTAATAGAAAACAATCATTAAAATAAAATTGATATTTGTGCTTCTATAAATTTTATTACTACTATATATTAAATCTTTGTTTTTTTATTGTGATATATTAAATCTGTGTTTTAGTTTAATTAACTGTTAAGGTTTTCATGCATTAATGGTATTATTTTAATATTCATGATAAAAACAAGCATTGAAATTTTTGCTGGTACTGTAATTCTAACTATATAAAAAATGTTTAGGTTTAATTCTAGTTTGGGTCCCTGATGTTTCACAAATGTGCGATATGCACCCCCTGTGTTTAAAATGTGCGGTCAACCTCCCTCATAATTCAAGAACGATCTATTGAGGCCCTTCCGTTAAGTTCCGTCAAGTTCCGTCAGTTGACTAAACGAAACTCGCTGACAGTGCATGTTTTTTAAAAACAATTATTAAATTCATTAATAATTCAACATTCCATGATGGTGATGATGGGGTTCATGGTCATGGTCATGATGATGATGGTGACCAGCAGAATGGGAGTGACCCATATGCACAGAGGACCCATTAAGCAAACCCAATAGGAGCAATACTGTAACATCCCTAAATCTTGAGGGTCATTTTATTAATATTTTTCAAAAACGCGGATAAATTTTAGCCGAAATAAAAACATTTTTAAAACATTGCTTGAGAATAAAGAAGTTGTGACAAGAGTAAATAGGCTGAATAATTCGTTTCATTAATGAAAGATTTGGAAGCGTACAATGATTCTTTCAAATTAAAACAAAAAAAAATAAACTAGTGTTCGACCGCCCCCGAGCCAACACAACAAGAAGATCTCTAGGTTAGGTTCGAACCATATAAACAAACTCAGCT
This sequence comes from Lotus japonicus, assembly GCF_012489685.1. NCBI lineage: Eukaryota > Viridiplantae > Streptophyta > Magnoliopsida > Fabales > Fabaceae > Lotus > Lotus japonicus. The sequence continues at coordinate 30,979,217 of NC_080042.1, read as the reverse complement.
CACCCCCAAGTACAGACTCAATTATCACGCTCAATACCTGACTCATAAGCCGCGTGCCCTCCAAGGCCTCCTCCGACGCTTGCATCATATCGTCTCGCATCCTCTTCTCTCTCCAATCCCATAGCTGAACCATCGGTCGCGCGGTTGATGTCTCGAGCCTTGTCGTCGTCCACATCAAGCAGGTATAGGGCCGCATATCAACTGATCGCACGCATGCTTGTTGTCTAGGCGTTAAGCGCCCCAAACAACAAAAAACAAACGAGCAAGGGTCAACTTCTAACACACACATATCATAAGTAGTGTATACTACCCTATCAATCAAAAGTTCTTCCCTAAGCTAACATTCACAAATAGGGGAACTATATTAAGTTCTAAGGTTCACAAGTATAGGGAACTATCTCATAGTTCTAAGTTATTGTTAGTCAATGCTCGTGCACATGCATGCAGACATTTGGATATCCATAAGCCAATCCCTCTTGGAAAGGTTAGACGAACACGACTCCACGATCGGGGCTGGAACTCTCCAACGCACTGCTGCCCAACAGCTTGATGATCGGGGTTGGACCTCTCCAACGCACTGCTGTTTCACGTTCGTCCTTATTCAGGGCCTCCCCTGAATGTCACAATCGACTAGCCCAGTCTAGGTCACCAGCCGTGGCCAACCAAGCCCAGTCCAGGTCACTTGGTCCACAATGCATACCATGCAAGCCAGTCATCATCACTAGGCCCTAAGCCTATCACGTTCATTTCTTATGAACAACATATCATTGCATAATAACTTGCATGTATATCAATAAATGTAGCTAACACCCTAGGAATATAGGCATGTTCATAATAACACTAGCTAACATTTATTGCATTATTATCACATAGCATATCTAGCACATATGTAACATCGATAGTCCTAGTATCATGCTTTCTAACAATCACAATCAATCACAGCCGAAGTGCCCTTACTAGCGTATTCATATATCATAAGGTCCTTAACATTTCATAGTCATACAGCTACAATCAATCATAGCAGAAGTGCCCTTACCTCAAAGGTACGCTTTCCTAGAAGTCTCGGGTTGCCCCATGAAGCTAGGTCTATACTTGGAAATTTCCTACCAACGAACGGACAGAGTAACGTTACTAATCGGACAATCGAATCGATCATAAGCCCATCCCCTTATTGACCACGAAATTCCCCCCAAAAACCTTGAAAATCCGAAACCATTTCTTTCATAAGATCAAACATTCTTTTCTAAAACATTTTGCTTGAAGATCATAAGAACACTTGAAGAACTTTCGAAGAAAAACATAATTTTCGCATAGGTTCAATCCTCCCAAGATCAAAGACTCTTTCTAACAACTTTTCTATGAATATGGGAGAACATCATAAGAACACTTTGAAGAAAAACACCATTTTCACAAACTTTTCCTTGACTACTCAATCAAATGATCATTCTTTTCTGGATGTGGCAGATCAGTTTATACTGCAACCACAGAGCATACTCAGAATGACCAACATCACCTTGGTCAAGGAATAAAATAAAGCAAGGAAAATAAAATAAAAATAAAGAGAGGGAGAGAGAGCTCACACAAATGCAGAGGAGAGGAGAGCTCTTGGTGTGAAGAAATGAGAGGGGGAAAGACTCTATTTATAGTGAGGGGTGAGAGTCAAGCATTAAATGCTTTTCTTTCTCCCCAAGAAAAAGCCCAAAACCACGAAATTTCCAGCCCATTTTAGTGTTTCTAGACTCTTCCAACCTTCCTTGATTCGGTTCTCAAAATTTGGCTTAATTCCTAATTAAATCCCTTTTAAAACTATCATTTAAATCCTTAATCTTTTAGAATATAAAAATCTGAATCCAAAATGTTTTCAATGAGATATGAGAAGATACTTGAAGGTTTTAAAAACTCAAATATTGATCCCTCATTAATTGAAAGTCAAGGAATCAAAATCCCTAAATTTTCCCACTCATAAAACTTAGCCAGAAAAGGAAAATACTTGCAAAAGACTCATTTTTCCTCCTCCTCATGCCTTGGCCGTCCACCACCTTCACCATGCTCAGTTTTTCTCAAAAAAATATTTAAAATAATAATTTAAATAAAAACCCAAAATAATTAATGCATTAAATACACAATTTCCCTCCTAAATGCATCAAAACTTCAAATTTAAATTTAAAAACTTTACCAATGGTTTTGGCTCCAAAATTTCGTGCACTACTCTCATAATAACTCAAAAATATTTTTCAGAATTAATTATTTAATAAACCATAGGCTTAAAAATAATTAAATACATTTTATTTAAATAAAAACTCATTTTATTTAAATAAAACCTCCAAAAATAAAACAAAGGAATATCCGCTCATGGAATATTCTTAAAATCATGCACAGAACCTCTCCATAAGGTGTGACCCACAAAATTGTCCTCGTCGCCTCGATTCGCCAACTCATCGCCGCTTCCAGGCCGATTTTGACCTAAAAGTCGTCGGAAATAACCCTAGCAATATTACAGTCAAAACGACCGTAATGACGAGTACATTGTCATCTAGATAGTGTTAAGGCCTAATAATGTCCCAAATACAATAATTGTCAATTATAAAGGCATCATATCGCACATAACACAAACAATTCACAGAATATTATTTAATATTATTATTAAAATAATATGCCCTAAAACGGGGTCTTACAAATACGAATTGAACGTTGTTTGTAATGAATGCCATGAGAGAAAGAAGAGATTGAATCGAAGGAAGAAGCAGTAGAGAGGGACTAGACTAGGAGCGTGAGTTGCAGGTTCCTTCGATGGTGATGAAGCAAACAATGACTAAGAAGAGAATGATAACGCTGATTATGATTCCTACAACTCCATGAATTCCCATCACCCAAATAAACATCCCCAATCAAAATTTCTATGGCATTCTCTCTTTGTACTCCCTCTACAACCTCCAATCATTCAACATTCAGATCTACATGCATCTGAATCCAACACCACACCATTTACAAATTCCAAAACACATAAACTTGTTGCAGACTTGCAGTACTGGTAGAAAATGAAGCCACCACCACGACCAACCTCGTCCGCTGTCCTTCATCTCATCTTCGTCATCATCTGAACAAGCTCTCTGCCTCTCGATCCCTTCCTCTTGGCTCTCGATCTGGGTTTCATTGAGGTTTGTGGGCGGAAATTTCTTGGTTCGAAGGCTCTCGGATCAGTAGGATGAAGCGTGGGGCTCCAGGTACAGGTCGAGGGCGGAGGCTATTGACCTTGATTTGTGATTGTGACGGTGACGAGGAGAAAGAGGAGGACGGTGGCGGTGATGCTGGAATGAGTAGTAAAGGCTTGTTTGGATGAGAGCATCGTGAGGAGTTTTTAGGTTTCTACTTTCTAGTGTAGCTTGATGTAGAGCAGTTATTTTATATAAATGGGTTTTGTGACGGATTATTTCCATCACTAATTAGTAGCCTATATTTTATGAACTAAATAAGTGTCACGTGACACGTCAGCATTTCCGTTTGGTCAACAGACGGAACCTAGCGGAAGTTAACGGAAGGGCATCGTTATCACGTTTTAGATAGATGAGGGACCTTGATCGCACGTTTTAAACACAGAGGGTGCAGACCGCACATTTGAGAAACATCAGAGACCTAAACTGAAATTAAGCCTGATGTTTATTATATATTGTGATAATTAACTTAAAATCATTAAATCAAGCCAACAAAGTTATAAATTTAAACCAGATGCACAGGTCTAATCCTAGTTTTCTAAAATAGTTGTGGCTACCATGGGTTTGTGTTCATGCACAATTACATCCCTATGGTGATTACTTTTGTTGCAGTTTTTTGTTATTTATGCACAAATCAATCTTCATACTTTTGTGCATTCTTGTTGTTAATTCACACCATGGAATGGAAACTAAAAAATGCTGGAAACCAAACGGCTGTAAACATTGATGGGAGCTTTTGTTAAAGGGGATTACTTTTTGCACAAGCACGTTTTACTATGTATACACCATAATCTCACATTTAGGACCCGTTTGGTGGTCAGGATAGGATATGATAGGATATGATATGTGAACAGGATATCAGCATGATAGGATAAGAGCAGGATAGACTCTTATCATATCATGTGTTTGAGGTGTACATGATAAGGATAAGATATGATAAGGAAAAATGTATCAGATTTATATTTAAATAAAAAATACATTTAAAATTGATCATTCTATTAAATTTAATTTCTTTACATTTTCATGAATGAGTCTATATTTTAAAATAAATAAAATTAATTTAAATTTTATTAATTAGCCTATTTTATTGTTTTGAAGATATCCTATATTTTAAATAAAAATATGCAGTTAAACGATTGGTTTTTACTTAGTTGTGACACGTGATAATTAACAATAAAAGTTAACTAAATTAAGAATATTATTATTTCAAAAGTACTTTATATTTGAATTATAAATTATTATATAAGTAGATAAGTAGTTTTAAATAATAGGAGATGAAAATAAAAAATTAATCTATTACTATTAAAAAATCAATATTTGTAATCAATGTTTTTCACTTAGTTGTGACACGTGATAAACAATAAAATTTAACTAAATTAAAAATATTATTATTTCAAAAATACTTTATATTTAAATTATTATATAAGTAGATAAATAATTTTTAAATAATAGGAGATGAAAATATTAAATTAGTCTATTATTATTAATAAATCAATATTTATAAGTGAGTAATAATTTTACTATTTATGAATAATAAAATATTTTACTATTTATGAATAATAATTTTATTTATTTTTTATTTTAGTTAAATTAATATTTTTATATTTATTAATTAATATTATTATAAATTATAAATTATATAATATTAAAATAAATTAATTTGGAGTTAGGATACTGAAAGAAAATATATAACTGGTATCCTATCCTGCTCTATCCTAGCTCCCCCCTCAGGATAACTTTTACACATGATTGACATGATAGGATAGGAGACAGGATAGTGTTATCATATCCTGCTGGCGCAACAAACAACAGATAACAACAAGATATGATTATTATCCGGTCCTATCCTATCCTGTCCTGATCACCAAACGGGCCCTTAAGGTTATATTTCAAAGAGAATAAGTGCAAATAGTAAAAAGATGAGTGCAAAAAGCAATTCTCTCTTACCAATCTTGTATTGGTTTTCGGGCTATTCCTGATAAATTGCAGGGCGTGATTACCGTCCCTTTGCTTAGTTCATTTGGAATCAAAAAAAAGAAAGAAAATCTGATGAGCTGAGCACTGAGCATGGGATAGCATGATCCTGGATTCTAATGGCTAACATTAGCCTTTTCTCTCAGATGTCTAAATACAGCAAGATAAATGTTCTACAACGGCTTGAAATCCCATATCTGATCTTAGAATAATGATTAAATAGTAATTAATCAACATATTTGGGTTAGTGGATCCATCCATAATTTGTTAATATGAGCAAAAATATAAAATTCCTCTAATTAATAATTCCTTGCGTAACCAATATTTACTCATCATTACCTGTTGCATGAGAGTGAAATTTCGTGCGTAGGAATACCAATACTGATTCCGCAATAGCGAAAGCTTCATTGCAATAGATAATGTTGGGGTCAGATTCCCCTAGATGCTCCTTATTTCTGCATCATATGCATCCTGAAGCAAGTTTTCTTTAGTCAAACTGAATCACCATCTCTTGGAGAGTAGTATTAGAAATATAAGAATCACATTTAGTGATTAGGAATAGTTAGTTGATAGTTTGTTAGAAGTGAAATAGTTAGTTAGGAAGTTGTGCTATAAATAGCATACACATTGTATTTTTCCATTATAGTTAGTTAGGAAGTTGTGCTATAAATAGCATACACATTGTATTTTTCCATTATCAATTTTAATAATGAATGAATATTGGAATCAATTTTCCTATTCTCCTTCTTGCTATGTTTGGGATCCCATTGAAGAAATCCATGTGATTTCTAACATGGTATCAGAGCTCCAATGGAGCTCACCGCCTCTTCCGCCACCGCCGTCGCCGAGTTACGAGCGTTTCCTCCAACCTGCTCGTCGTAGCTTCAAGCGCTGCCGCCGCAGCACCACTACGAGAACCACTGCAAGATTATCTTCCATCAATTTCTCTGATTTGGTCGCTGATTTTGGAGACATCGCCACAGATTCATCTTCTCTTTCGCTGTTCTCTGATTCAGTCATGAGCTCTGGTTCTGTCATGGAGGAAGCGTCCACTGTGAAGGTCGAAGATTCAGATTCTGTGCTGCATTCTCACTTTCTTGCTTCCCCTGCGTACCTTGATTCTGCTATAGATGAAACGGTTGCTGAGAACCCCTTTTCATTCTTCGCCGACCGAGAAATCAAGATTCCGGCATGGAAACCGGCGATTGAACCATTCATTTTTGGCACTTTCAGCAAGGGTTTCTTTGGTTCTTCTTTGCTACTGGATTCATCGTCCAGTTCAGATTCATCTTTGTCTTATTCGCGTTCGTCCTTCTCTGATTCAGCAATGGTTGAAACCGTGCCAGAGAAAATTCTTGAAGCTTCCTCTTCATCAATTTCTGTCGTGGAAGAAGCTATTGCTTCCGATTCAGCATCTACCACCGATCCTGCTGTATCATCTTCTTTTGTTTCGCATCTTTCCTTCTTTGCCAATAGGGATATTCAATTTCCGGCATGGAAACCAGCCACCAATGCTTATGTTTTTGGAGATTTCAGTGAGGGTGCGATCAATCTTGGAGCAGATTCGTGTCTCATGAAGAATTCGATCATAGAGGTAATTCAAATCCTTCTTTCAATCAAAGAATCTCAATTGTCTTGGCCAGGATTATGGAATTTCTCTTTTGATTGGAAGAATGATTCGAACTTGTTGCTTGAGATTGATGGTTCTTGGTTTTGCACACCAAGTGTTTGTGGAAGTTATTCTGAGATAGTTAATCTTCCTAAGAAACTTTCATTTGATCCTGGAGGATTTTGGGACCGTTCACAAGTTGTTTGTGAAAAATCCTCAGAGATAGGAAATCTTCAGTTTGATCTGGATGGATCCTTGTGTTGCTCAAAAGGTGTTTGTGAAAATAACACAATGATTGGAGATTCTTTTGAGTCAATTTTACTTGATCCTGGTGGATTCAGAAGCTGCACACAAGGTGTTTGCGTAAATGCTCCAATAATTGATAGATGCTCATTAAGCAGTTTGGATCAGGTTCAGTTCATGTTGATTGATAAACGAATAGGTGGTGCTTCAAATTTGAACATATATCAGGATGCAATGGTGTTTGTCTGTTATAACCATTGCAGTGAAGCACTTGAGTTCTCAGATAAATTGTATATGCTTGCTTGTGAGGTGATAAATAGGTTGACATTCACTTTAGAGCTTTCGGAATCAGCTTATGCACTGATATATGCAGCTATCAGTGATTTTGAAATCTTGCATAAAACAAATATGCTTGGATTAAGTAATGGCTCTTTGGTTGGTATAGCAACTATATGTGTGTTTCAAGCCTTAAGTTCACTCACTCTACTTAATGCTTCAGCTACAATAGTTATTGAAAATAATGAAGATGATCCCATAGATCAAGCAACTGTTTGGAATTCGAATAATGCACTTCACCTCCTGTGGCATACACTGAGTAACTCTATAAGTTTAGCAGAGATGCAGCTTAGTCAAAGCTCTTTCTGTTTTAACATCAAGACTTACTTTGTTATGTATTTTGGAACTCTTTTTGGTTCTGGTTTTAATGGTGGTTGTTCAACAAGTAAGTCTTTATCAGCATGCTCCTGTCGAGATTTCTGTGATTCAGAGTTAGAAGCAGAAAATGCAGAGTTTTTGAGTTGGTTATCAGAAGCTAAAGTTAGTGAGCAGCTTGGGTTTTCAGCTCATGATAGATTGAATATGCTACAAAACCTTGTTAAGAGTTCAGAATTGGGTGCTTCTCAAGGTCTTGAGATGGGACTAAAATTGTCCAAAGTGCTGATTGTTTTAGCCTTGCTGCATATCCTGTGCTTTTATTTCTTGTTGTTTCTGGAAGCACCTCCTGTCCATGTGAAGATGCAACAAGCGCACTGAATTGGTCTATTGTACAGAAGCACTACTCTTTTGCATCTTCAGTCCCTTGATTGCTTGTTCATGGTGTTTGTACAGAAGACACATATATGTTTTCTTTTCCTCTTTGCTGTGTTGATATTTGTTCATGGTGTTCATAACCTGATATTGTTTTGTTCTTAGTCATGATGTTCCCAAGCTGGATGTGTTAATGTTTACCACTTCCATCTTTCGGGGGTATTAGAAATATAAGAATCACATTTAGTGATTAGGAATAGTTAGTTGATAGTTTGTTAGAAGTGAAATAGTTAGTTAGGAAGTTGTGCTATAAATAGCATACACATTGTATTTTTCCATTATAGTTAGTTAGGAAGTTGTGCTATAAATAGCATACACATTGTATTTTTCCATTATCAATTTTAATAATGAATGAATATTGGAATCAATTTTCCTATTCTCCTTCTTGCTATGTTTGGGATCCCATTGAAGAAATCCATGTGATTTCTAACAAGTAGCTTGATGTGCAACCTTGAATGGTTAGTGTTGTCCTTGAATAACAATAACAGCTCAGTGGAAGAGAACATCTGAAGTCCCCTTGAGCAAGTGCAAAATATGGGAGAACACTCCTGCCACAGAAAGAACAGGTTTGATCAATAGAAGAAAACTAAAGCCAATCAACTGTCTAAAATGAACAAAAAGAAACAAACTAATGAAAAACAAAAAAGAAACAAAGAAACAAAGAAAATGGAAAACACTAACAAATTGATGAAAGACTGAGGCTGTTTAAACTTGGAAATTGGAATTCACGCTCGAACTCGAACTAAAGATGCAAGTATATCAATTTTTTTTAAGTGCCATACACTTGGCTTTTAATAAGCTCAAAAAATTCTAAAATTACTCCATTTTCGTAAGCACATTTACCGACTTTGTCGACCTACAGTAAAATGTCATAAATATTCTTCCAGTAGATGAAATAGCCACGAGTATCAGTTCCAACTTCCAAGGTTCATGGAATGAAGTGACTCATGTTCCTATTTCTACAAGCATGGATCCATCTGTGGCCTTGTGGAGCAAACATGCGCCTCAAGATTAGTCTCGCACAATTCCACTTTTTCACATTCAGCCACTTGAATTTCTGACCAAATTATTGCCTAGGTTACATGACATGCACAATCAACAAGAAAGCATGAGTTAAAAAAATCAGATTGTCCCATCATTCTGGTTTGGTTATAGTTATGCCTGTTATGGGCCAACTGTATTATACCAGAAATCTTGAGCAATCTACCTGCTCAAGGTGATGGGGATTGTGTTAGGAACCCACAATAGAAATGGAGAAAAACAAAGAAACAAGGGTTTATCTATTCAACTGAGCTATTGCTCCGTTTTCCCAAAGTAACAAACTGAATGAATCCCTCACCAATTTCTCATCCCCTATATTTATTTATGCAACTGTTGCAAACCCAAGTACCAGGCCCAGATTTGGCAATGCCTATGTGAGGAGGCCCAAGCAGATGCAAGCTGAACCACCTAATGACCACCCTTCTAGAATGTAGTATTCCCAAATAACCACCTGATGAGGTGGTAGCAATCACGTGGGGAAGGGGGGACCATTGGCAGAATATAAGTTAGTTATGGAGAGAGTATTTCCTTAGGCTAGAATTTGGCTTGGACTAGGAGAGAAAGATCAGTCTCGAATTTGCTCATCCTTATCTTATTTTCCCTGCTGTTATTTGTAATTCCCTAAAAACACTGCTTCTGGAATTTCCCAGGGGATTCAGTGTTCATCTATTACAGTTTCATTCTCAGTTATTGTGCTTTTTCCTGGTACCTAACAGGAACTAATCCTCTCCTACTCAGTAACTACAGACTATGAAAGTCCCTAACTAATTTTCCCTCTCACATCCTAACAAAACACAAGCTGACACTTCTAGTTGATATGACATGTTTATGTTCTCTGTTGTATATTCTTGTTCTCTTTTGTTATAGAGGATGCTTTATCCTACCAAGGTGTACCTCCCCTCTTTTCTCTGATTTTTTATTCAAGTTAAAAATGAGAAAATACTTCAGCTCAAATGGCCAAATCAGTCCTTATGCATATCAGATGAAGAGGTATTTACATTGCATATCACATAAAATATATGGAAGAAGAAATATGTCGCTGAAAACTCTGGGATCATACGTCAGATGAAACAACCCAAAAACTAGAAAAATGAGCACACAACTCAAAAGCACCTTTACTTCTTGCAAATTAGGTGCACATACAAAGCCAAAAGATGTTCAACCCTCAATACGAAATCTATCGCGTTTATAAGTTTTTCTATATACTTGTGCTTTTCTACTTGTAAATGCATGACATTACCCCCAACAACTGACTACAGGATAAAAATTAAAGAAATTCAAAAGAGTCAGGGTAAAGGGGAAAGTAAGACACGTCATGCATAGAAGAAAATTATTTCTCTAAGAAATTTCTGGCTAAGCATTTAAGAACAAGTTTTAGGATAAAAGAGAATTAAGGGGAGTTAAAGTAGTCAGGAATTGTTGGAGAAGTTAGAAAGAGGATACTCTATTAGCTAGTAGGGGAAAATAGTACAGGATTCATTCTCTGAATTTCATAGGTTAGTTGTGATAGGAGATATCTTTTGTGAAGGGAAACTCTTGGAGAAGACCTCTCATATTCTCAATTTTATTCAATAAAATTATTCTTTCCTCTTGTTTGTTTCAATATATGCACTAATTATCTACTTTGGGTTTGTAACAGTATCCCATTAAGCTTGTGTTTCCTCCTCAACGACACCCCATCTAAGCATTTTAAAGACTATCACCGAAAACACTGAAAATAAGATTACACTGGCAGTCGCAGTTCTTGCAGAAAAGCAACAACGAATTGGAGTTAGGAATACCCGAAGTGACTGACAGTGACATGTATAAGTGTTCAACATAAGTATATGACTATTATTTTGATGTGTCCATGATTCCTTGCTCTCCATTTCTCTTTTATCTAATAAATATGGAAATATACAAAATGTAATACAATCAATCTTTTTCCCCCTAACTGAATGAATGAGATGAAAAATCCAAGTAAGAGAGTTCTTCAAAAGTCCACATGCGTGATCATCTCATTGATGGAAATTAACATGATCTTTTCATTTTTCTATGGAAGGGGGAGGGGATTACAGGAATGAAATTCTTGGAAAAAGATATCTCCAATACACTGCAATTAACCACTGAAATAAAGTGATAAATCCTTAACAACTATCTGAACATACTTAACCAGTCGAATGCCATTTTTTGGTTTGGGACCAGAGTATCCTAATCAGTTGAATGTTTAATTGTTCATAAACTGAAAAAAATTAATAAATAACTTATGTAATTGCCCATTTTTCTCATATTTTCCACCAATGAACCTCATCTTTACATCATTCTTTTTAACAATCAAACTTTTTACCCCTATCTGAATGAATAATAAGATGAAAGTTCCAAGTACGGGAATCTCCAAAATTCCACATGTGTGTATTCACCCCCACATTCTTTTCAGCACACTTGAAGAGTGAATGCAAGTTATCTAGTAGAATCCATATAAAGTTCCCCAAATAATAGAGTGTATTGCCAGCAATTTCATGTGTCTTACACCAAATACAAGATTACAAGCCAATAGCCTAATCTTAGAATCAACTGCTATGCCAAAGAAACCTCCTCAAAAATGTGTATTATCCAGTAATAGCACCAAATCGTAGCCTAGATTGCACACTATCACCAAATAGTTAGCTTGTCTACTGCTATAAAATCAATTAAAGCTATGAAATCAACTAACAATTAGCACAAGGACCTGGGGCACAGTCAACATTCACAAGAAAAGGCCTAATAATGGCCTTGTAGAAAGAAACAGCAGCAAAAACTAAAGCATATCAAAATGCCACACATTAGAAAAATCAAGAGGGGGAACCACCTACCTGCATCTGACTTGGTTGCAAATCTTTACAAAACAGGGGTTTTCTTGCTAGCTGATGGCCTTCCTGGGCCTTTAGAGGATCTTGGTTTCTGTTGTGAACTCTCAACATCTTTATATCCACCTCGGATTGGTGTTCTTTCAGAAACTTCAGACCTATTCCTCTCCCCGGTCCTCTGCCTAGGCTTCCAAGCTGAATGCTCAACATCTTTATTTCCACCTTGCATTTGTGTTCTTTCAGAAGTTCCTGACCTATTTCTCTCCCCGCTCCTCTGCTTAGGCTTCCAAGCTGAATTTTCAACATCTTTATATCCACCTCGAGTTTGTGTTCTTTCAGAAACTCCTGACCTATTTCTCTCCGCGCTCCTCTGCCTAGGCTTCCAAGCTGAATGCTCAACATCTTTATATCCACCTCGCATTTGTGTTCTTTCAGAAACTCCTGACCTATTTCTTTCGCCAGTCCTCTGCCTAGGTTTCCAAGCCGAATTCTCAACATCTTTATATCCACCTTGCATTTGTGTTCTTTCAGAAACTCCTGACCTATTTCTTTCCGCAGTCTTCTGCCTAGGCTTCCAAGCCGAACTCTCAACATCTTTATATTCACCTCGTGTTTGTGTTCTTTCTGAAACTCCTGACCTATTTCTCTCCACATTCCTCTGCCAAGGCTTTCCAGATGAACGTTCTCCCCAACCTTCTCTCAAAGGCTTATCAGCATTTAAATTCACTTTCCCTGAGTCTCTGCCCCTTCTTTTGCCAGCAATTCCATGACTACCTCTTGGAGACCGCTCTTCTTCTTTCTCTTCATCATCATCACTATCATCATCAAAGGCAGATTCACTAGCATCCTCAACTTCGTCCTCAAACCTCTCCCCTTTCTGTTCCTCCCCACTGTGCTCATCACCACCCTCTTCCTCTCCTACTTTCCGTTCATGCCCGGCCACATTGCCCTCTTTTTTGCTGCTTTTACCCTGAGCCACCTTACCTTCTTTGCTTTCCTCCTTAACAGTATTCATGAGATGCACATACTTCCCCCTCAATTGCATCACAGGATGATCCTCAATCAACGAACCCCTCTTATAACCCTCCCTCAAAACCACTGTATAGGTCCCAATCTTACTAGACAGATAAAAGATACCCGGATGCTGCAAAAGTGCCCTCTTAAACCTCGACCTCAAACCCAGCAACTCCCCAAGCACAAACACATTATCCCTCTCGGTCTTCTTCGGAACCAAAACATGAAGAATCTCATGCAAAACACCAACAACCCACCTATCAGACTCATCACTTGAAGCCGGAAGATGAGCCGCATTCTCATACGGGGACACATAAGGCAACTTGTTCCACTCTTTCAACCACTTCTCATACTTCTTATCCATCTCAAACCCGCTCGAAAACTGCACCGGAAACGCCACTTCCTTACCCTTCCCCATACACTTCTTCTCCAAAACCGAAACAGCAAGCTCATCACTCCAGCAAACAAGCTCCAAAACATCATCGTCCCGCACCCGGAAGTAATCCGGGAACTCAGGAACAACGCTTTCGACATAATCATGGGGAAGACCGAGGTCCCATTTCAAGCGTTCAATGACTCCTAAGGGGATTTTATGGATCCTTGAAATCATCAAGAGCTTAAGAAGGCGATCCGCAGCTTGTTGCTTGACAATGTCGCTGTGGAACGTTAACTGCTCCTCGGCGTCGAGGTCGAGCACTTCCGGTGTGAGCTTGATGTGGGGTTGGAGGCCGCCGGCGAGAAACTCTTCGAAGACGGTGGGGTACTTGCGGATGAACTCGATGGGGCGGAAGGGGAGATCGATGGAGTCTCTGATGAGGGAAGCTGGGAGGGACTTGGAAGGTTCGAGCTTGATGAGGTTTTTGAGGTCTATTAATGGCTTCAGATTCTTCTCCCTCTCTACGGCGTGGTCGAGGCCTCGGTCTCGGACGAGTTGGAAGGTGCCGTCGAATATGGTTCGCCGCTGGGACAGGAGGCGCGGGTTCGTGGTGGTGGTGGTGGTGGCTCGGGAGATGAGGGTGGTGATGAACCCCATTGCTCTGGTTTCAGGGGTTGTTGCTCTCTTTTGCTGTTTTGCTGAGAAATGAATACAGACGAGGAGAGGGGGTTTTAAGAGGGTTTTGTCAAATTTTTGGGATTAGTTTTGGATTAGGGTTACTTACGTACAATATTTTAGTACTTCACTACTTGTTCATGCTATTATTCATGGAAGGCTTAATTGCAACTTTGGTCCCTAACGTTTACCAATTCCACAATTTTAATCTTCCACCTAATTTAATTACACGGATGGTCCCTGACTTTGCTGCCCGTCCGCAATGTTGGTCATGTCGTTTATTTGTTAACGGAGGAGGCTTACGTGGATGTCCAATTGGAGAGAGAAAGAAGAACTGAAGAGAGAGGGAAGCACGTGAGACCTGCAACGGTCATCTTCTACCCTCTTCCTCCTTAAAAAACAGAGCACCATGAGGAAGATGTTTCAAAGCTTGAGATTTAGCGAAAAGGGAAGAGATAAAGAACGAACAAGTCCCTAGAGGCGAGGAAGAAGGTTGAATCAGTTGCTGGTCTCTATCTCTCTCCAATTCAACTTCCACATCAGCTAAGTGACCATCCATGTAAACCTCCTCCATTAACAAACAAATGGTAGGACCAACGTTGCAGACTGCCAGCAAAGTCAGGGACCATCTGTGTAATTAAATTAGGTGGGGGACTAGAATCGTGGAATTGGTAAACGTCAAGGACCAAAGTTGCAATTAAGCCTTCACGGAAAGCTCAACCACCAATTTTCTTACTTCATTAAGGTTATTTTGATTTTTTTTTTCCGATGATGGGGCGGACTTCACAACCCAACAACAAAACTAGAAAAGCCAGAGAGGCCTTTGTAAGTAGTGAACCACGTCACGAGTATCCTCCAGTGACGGGAAGTAACCGAAAGTAGTGCCCGTGGGGAATATGTACAAACCAAAGTGAAAGGTCAAGTGTTCGCAATACAGTCCTCCAAAATGAAAGTAGGTCATCCCAAAACGGTCTGAATAAGACCTCCTAGTCCAACCAACTCTCTGTGATTTCCATAAAGAAAACCACACAAAAAGCTAACGGTCGGGAACCTACCCTGCCCCAAAATACGAACATGAAGACCAGAGCTATAACTATACTCCTACCCTAATCCAGTCCAGAGGAGTACACCCCAGCACTCACAACTACATGCTAGCGTGATCATCGTCCGAATCAGAATCCAGGACGACTAGGTCAATGTCTACAACCATCCCTCCTCTCGCTGCTGCAACAAGCTCCTGTGCTGGTCTCACAGGTCCAGAACCCGAGCCCAGGTCATCAGCAACGGCAACAGTAGGTGAGCTAGAGTCCGATGGAGTCCCTCCCACAGGCTCCTCCTCCGAGGGGTCCTCATCGTCAGAAGACGACGGTGGTGGTGGTACTCCTACACCGGGTCCACAGTGCACGCCGGGTAGCAGGTTGAAGCTGACAGTATAACACCTCAGAACTCCCTCCGTCAAGTGTCCCAGACTGTCGACACGATCTTCCATTATTCTCCCCGAGTAAGTCGCTCTGTGGCCAGCGGGGTCGACCACCCATGAGCCGGGGATCTCCTGATCAAGCATCTCAAACCTAGTCCCCCCCGAAGGGTGGACCATCGTAAACCAATCCGCCATAGACATCTGACAAAGGGCGTAGTTCGCCAAAACACAAGCAGAAGGCGCGATGGTCAACTCCAAAGAATTACATAAGTAATACACCCAGTAGATAAAGTTTAAGGGATAGCTACTTAGGCTTAGAAGTTTGTGATAGCATTATAAATTGTATATCTTCCAAAGAATATGAATGACAAATAATGACAATTAACATATATCAAGTAATATTAACAAGTATCAATCACACTCGGCAACTAAGTCAGTATGCATGGTGCATGAATGAGATGACGAGGAACAAGATGCAATCCGGAAGGATGGACACCAACGAGTCAGTCCTATCACCGGCCAAAGTGGGACCATTTCTGCTCGGGCATCTCTTACACCAAACAAAATGTAGTCAGATCAGCAGTATACCCGCAGGCCTGTCATTTCTGTCTGCTACTAAGAATCACCGTAGTGTTCTTATATGGAAATTCGGGTCTTAGGACCATTTTGGAATCCATCGAGGTCCGACTTCCCGCCGTGTATTAACCCCAGAAATGTGTGAATGAATGCAGCATGATTAGCCAAACAACGTCTCCAACCTCACTCGTCACGTCGTCACGTGTTCTAGCTAACTTATTGTCTCTAAAAAGAATACCCTAAGGTAAATGTCGATTCTGCGACAAAAGACAATTAAATATAAAAATTGTATTATCTCATGATGACTTCTCGAGTCATCCGACTCATCTCCATCTGATGGTCAAAAACTGCTCAGCGAGCAAAGAGTAACAATGTACTTGGAAACTTATAGTTCCCTGGCTTATCTTTTAGATAGCTAAACAAATAAACTGTTCATCGAGCAACTTATTAGTTTCCCTAAATCTTGGAATCGGCGACACTTCTCATTTTCCAAAACTAATATTCAAACCCTAAGCTTTCATCTGAGATTGTTATCATTATTTAAAGGGTTCAGTGGTTGTTTAATGTATTATGAATTTTCCTTGTAAAATGGTTTCCATTTAGTTTTATCTCTAATCTTATGAGTTTAAAAGATCTCATAATCCCAAGTAATTCCCAGAGAAGGTCTCGATCCACTAAAATATTACTAAGGGCCCGAACCTCCGTCCGTCCAGTCAAACTTTCCCAAAGTCTCATGTTAAGTTCTGGCATAACTGCCCGTTTATCCTCTCTGACGTACAACAGATATATGTGTAATCTCATAATCAAAGTAACACAATCCAACAGTCATGGCACATATATCAACACATCCTAGATTAATCATTTAGCACATAGCATGTGAATCAATATCAACACATCCTAGATTAACCATTTAGCACCTAGCATGTGAATCAGTATCAAAAACAATTCAAGCGATAAATGATTATCTTTGTCAGCCAAAGCCTCAGAAAACATTTCCCAGTCAATCACAATCAAGTGCATAAACAATAAATCAAGTCGAATTCGTCGACACCTAAAGCATTATCTAGTATTCGGTGAGTAGCCCTCACCTGTAGCTCCTCCAATGTGATCCTGAAGCGTTCCTTCACAATCTCCTCCTTCCGCTCCTTGGAATTCCTCAAACGAACCTTAGAGCGAAAACCACAGAATTCAATCACAATCAGTCAGAAACTCAGCAGACAACAATTACCAAAGTTACACGAAGCATCATAAACTCCGAAGTATGATAATCTAACGCGATAAGACGAGTTTTCGAAAAACGAAATTTTCTTCCCCCTTGGAGGGTGCTCTCGGCCACACACACTAATTGTGTGCGCCGATTTTTCTTCGATCAAACTTGGCTCCTAGGTTATCATTAGTCGTAACTAAGGCGAATTAAAGCTCGGAAAAATTATCGGATCGAAAACTGACGCAGGGGTATTTTGGTCAGTTTTTTTAGCTCGAAATTTCAAAATTGGAATTTCGAAAAAACAAATTAGATGGGGACGTCACCAACGACGTTTATGACAACTAATCCTACTGGCGCTAAGCTCAGTCGAGAGTTTTAAGTCTAAAGGACGAAGCTTTGGCTAAAAATGGGTTTTTCAAGCAGAATTGAAACTTGGCGGCAATTCGGCGAGATTCAGAAAAATGTAATCCGCTAAACATGCTCTTGGGTATGCAGGGAATAAGTTTAGACAGGGAAATCGAGTTATTTGGACAGTTTTACAAAAAGCTCAAAACTTTGAGCACAGAAAGACATAGAGAAAAACGACATAATTGACGATCAGAAGTGAGAAATAGCATCTATACCTCGATGTCTTCGAGCAGCAACGAACGGTGCAGCGATCAGGCAAGAAACGGCGAAAATATTTTCTCCCTCCTTCTCCTCCAAGCTCGCGGGTTTGATGTTAATGGTGGTGAGGATTTTTTTGATTTTTTTTCAAGCTATTTATAGTTTATGGAAAATGCGGAAAAATGAAAATTTCGCGATTCCGATTTTTCCTGTGCCATCCTCTGTGAATTCTAAGATAGGTTCTGGCGACAGAATTCCAAAACTCAGAATAGGTTTCTTGGAATTAAGACAAACGATCCAAAGTCGGTGTAAATCAATTTTACCCGAAAAACTACTTTTTGCAATTGATGTCGGATGAGAAAACTTCTTTCTGAAGAAAGATTAGAAACCTCGAAAGAAATAGGTGTATGCGTGTGGAATCTTCATTTGAAGCTCCGAATAGAAAAAGTCTTCATCGACCGTTTATTTTAAGTTTCTTGAGTTATCAGGGATTTAGTTTCGGCACACCTCCGAGAACTAGAATCGGACGTTCGTACATTTCAGGGTTTTGTATCGAAACGCCTGTCATGGAAAGATTAAGAGAAGTTCTAACATTTCTCTGAAGATTTTTGGAATTAGTTTCCATCGTGTCTTTAAGTGCAAATTAGTCGTTTACTAACGCTCTCGTCCTAGGTATAAGCGAATACTACTTGCGCTATAACTTATATCGACTTTAATACTATTCTTAGCCTTTTCCTGAATTTTCTCCTTCATAAAATTATTCCATTTGATAAATACTTGTTCAGGTTTTCCTTCACGTTACATCGAAACTAATCGTGAATAGGAATTTCATTCGGTTTATTCTAAGCTTAAAAACTTGGGTCTCACATTCAACGATTCAGGGAGTTCTTACATAACACAGAATTAATGAACATGGAAATCAAAGCCTGCAAATTCACTTGGGAAAGAAACCCAAGGAATGGTTTTGTTACTAGGGAGAAGATAGACAGAGCCTTATCCAACTGGGCTTGGGCTAATGTTTTTCCTAACTCAAAGGCCACAACATATGGCTCAATTAGTTCTGATCATGCCTTCATCTTGCTTGACCTTATCCCCTGCTCTAGGAGTCCCTTCTAGTTTAAATATGAGTTGTACTAGAACGATAACGTTCAGTGCAAGGAAGTTGTTGAAGAAAGTTGGCACAACCCCCCACCTGAGGCTGACTCCTGGAAGGACCTTCTCATCAGATTTAAAGGTTCAAAAAATAGTTTCTGGGAGTGGCACAAGAAGACCTTTAAAGTAGCAAGTGTGGAGATAGAAAAGCTAAAGCAACGCCTACAACTAATCCAGGGAAGGGACCAGCACCAAATTGATTGGGAGGAAGTGAGGACTATAAAAACACAAATTGCACAACTGTGGCATCAAGAGGAGCTCTATTGAGGTCAGAGATCAAGAGTTAAATGGGCTCAATATGGCGATCGGAATTCCCGATTCTTCCATGCTTCCACGGTACAAAGAAGAAGTAGGAACAAGCTTGAACGTCTCAAGAATCCACAAGGGTATTGGGTGGAAGGTCAACCAGATATTACAAAAGCTTTTATTGATTACTACTCAAACTTATTCACTTCACAGGGGACCCAGCAGGTAGATGAGTGCTTGGAACACTTCCCCAAACATGTCTCTGAGGAGCTTAATAATGACCCGGGATTTAAGACTATTTTCCTAGTTTATTTGCATGCATTTTGATATATTATTTAAGATATTTTAGAACACTTTAAGCTTATTTCATGCATCTTAGTGTTTTTATTTAGTTTTAGTATTTTTCCACATTTTATATTATTTTTCTATATTTTATTAGGATTGAATTAGTTTATCTTCTATTTAATTATTATTAGGATTTTACTTTAATTTAGGATTAGATAAGTTTATTTTAAGTTGCTATCTTATTTTTATTTTCTATTTATTTTATTTTATTGTTATTTTGGGAGAAGATATAAGAAGAGAGAGAAAATCAGGAAAAAAAGGAAAAAGAATTTCGCAGCTTTTAAAGGGCTCTGTTCCAATCTGCCGCGCGTGCAGGAGCTTATGGTGTACCCACGCATCAAATCACGCCACGTAGCAGACCCTGTTATCAACGTCCAGACTCCTGAAGGTGCACCGTATTACGGTGGGCGCGACTCCACAAGATCATTTTCTGCATCATATAGGACAAAAACGCACAGAACCAGAGAAAGCACTATAGAATCAGTTTTTAACCTATTTTTTGGGATATTTTTCATCTTCCTCTCCTTCTAATCCTAATAAACACTTGGGAGACTCTTGGAGGCAATTGCTTGGTGGAGAGGAAGGCTAGGCCCTTGAGGGCCGGTGTCAGGGCCATGGAGAAGTTGACAACTTCTCCCGACGTTCATGGCTCCGTTCTATTTTGGGTTTTGCTTTTCTCTTTATCTATTTTTGTGTTACTCTCTTTTAGTATTTGGGATGACAGAACTTGATTTTTCTCTTATTCAATATACTATTATGCAATTATAAGTATGAATTTTCATTATGTGGTGTTTCTCTCTATGTTTAATGCTTCAATTGGCTAATTGGTGATTTAAAGAGTTTATATTAATTCATAAATAGATTGGGAAATTGATATGAGTTAATGTAGGCTTAGTTCATAAAAAGGGGAAAAATTCCTATGTCTTAGGTTATTAATTCTCTTTGCGTGTTCATGTATCTTTTACCAATATGATGCTTTTTAAGATTTGCATGACAATTGAGAAGTTGGTGTGAATTTAGTTAATGAGAGGAACCACCCTTGCATCAGTCATCTTAAGAAATGCATGTCTTAGGTAGGGTTGAGGTTTTCTAGGTGACAATATGAGACATTAACTCTTAGGTATGAACATCATGAGTTGGGAAAGAAATCTATATCGAGTGACAAGTCGGGATACTCACATCTCTAGGATAGGATTATCTAGTAGGAACTATTAGGATTTCTTGAGTGACAGTCAGAGATTCTATCCACTAGGACATGAACTTCTTGGGTTATGAGCAGAGCTTGGGAATGTCTTATTGTAACACCCCGATTTCCGGGTGTCACTTTAGTAACTCAAAAATAAAATAAAGCGGAAAAACGTGAATATTTTTTTTTTCGTTTGGTTTAAATAAAATGACTTGTCGAAATAAAGACTCAACCCAATCACGATTAACAGCGACTAATATACAATATAAATACAACCCTTGCTGCAACTAAAAACATCGTCACGAGCGTCCTCAAGAGACGGAAAGTAACGTCAAGTAACTGAAAGTAGTGCCCGCAGGCAAATAAGTGCGACCCATAGTCAGAGTCATACGTTTTATAAATACAGTCCTCCAAGAAAGTAAGTCAGCCCAAAATGGCCTCCAAAGGACCTCCTACGTCCGACAAACTCCCTGTGATCCTCATGGAAGAGAACCACACAAAAAGCTAATAGTCGGGGACCTACCCTGCCCCAAAATAAGAAATGAAAATCAGAGCTATGACAACGAAACCCCATATACTACACCCATAACATCGACCCTCATCCGATCCTGCAAGAAGTCCGGGTCCACGTCGAAGGCTCAGTAGTAGTTATTTCGCCCGGGTCCTCCCCGAACGACGAACCATCACGAATTAACTGTTGAACGTCTGGCCGCAGGCCGACCGCCCAAACACAAACATGAACACAAAGCCAAGGCACGAGAGTCAACTCACAGAATATAATAGATAATACAAGCAACATGTGAAGAATAAGGGGGTGTATATATATATGTTGTATATATACATATAAATTCTGCATTGCCTACCCTAAGGTATATACATGGCATGTTATCGAATCTCTAGTAACAACACAATATTCAATATCTCAACAATTCAACAAATAACATAACGATGTTCACCAATATCAAATCATCAAAATCTCAACATATGAAGTTAGGTGATAAGGTTAGTCAAACAATGTATCGTCCTCCCAACGCACAAGTGTCTAACTAAACAAATGTTCCCTGTCGTTTGCCCTAGGGTAAACGACGATGAAATCTCACGCTTCCATGAAGTATCACGCTTCAATGGAGTCTTACGCTTTCACGAAGTCTCACGCTTCAGTGAAATCTCACACATTCACGAAGTCTCACGCTTCAGTGAAGTTTCACGCATTCACAAAGTCTCACGCTTCAGTGAAGTTTCGCGCCTTCATGAAGTCTCCCGCTTCAATGAAGTGCCACACCTTCACGAAGTCTCACGCTTCAGTGAAGTTTCACGCCTCCGCAAAGTCTCCCGCTTCAGCGAAGGTTCCCGTCTCCACAAGGTCTCCCGCCTTAG
The DNA here is from genome assembly GCF_012489685.1 of Lotus japonicus. NCBI lineage: Eukaryota > Viridiplantae > Streptophyta > Magnoliopsida > Fabales > Fabaceae > Lotus > Lotus japonicus. The sequence continues at coordinate 30,957,047 of NC_080042.1, read as the reverse complement.
TGAAGTTTCTGCTTTCACGAAGTCTCACGCTTCAGTGAATTTGCACCCTTTCACGAAGTCTCACGCTTCAGTGAAGTTCCATGCTTTCACGAAGTCTCACGCCTCAGTGAAGCTTCCCGGCTCATCCTTTGGATGGCTAAATAAACTGCTCAAAGAGCGAAGGAGTACCAATGTACTTGGAAACTTATAGTTCCCCGACTTATCCTCTAGATAGTCAAACAACAAACTGCTCATCGAGCGAAAAGTACCAACATACTCAGAAACTTATTAGTTTCCCGGCTTATCTTTTAGATAGCCAAACAATAAAACTGCTCATCGAGCAAAGGAGTATCAACTTACTCAAAAACTTATTAGTTTCCCCAAAACTTGGATTCGGCGACACTTCTCACTTTCCAAAACTAATATCCAAGCCCTAAGCTTTCATCTGACATTGTTATCATTATTTAAAGGGTTCAGAGGTTGTTTAGTGTATTATGAATTTTCCTTGTAAAATAGTTTACATTTAGGTTTATCTCTAATCTTATAAGTTTAAAAGATCCCATCATCCCAAGTAACTCCCAGAGAAGGTCTCGATCCACTAAAATAATAAGGGTCCGAACCTCGGTTCGTCCCATCGAACTTTTTCCCAAATTCTCATCTTGAGTATGACATAACTACTCGTTTCCCCACACTCTGACGTTCCACAAATATTTGTATAATTGCACAGTATAATCAATATAATGCAGCAAATCATGTGCACAAGTATTCACATAGCCTATGATTATCCATTTAGCAAGTACAACATATGAATCAATCAATGGCAAATCAAGCGATAAATAAATCCCAATCACCAATGTTGGCCGAAGCCTCAGAAAACGGAGACACACGTCTCAATTAGTTCACTCGGTCGAAGCCTCCAGAAAACATTTCCCAGTCAATCACAATCAAGTGCATAAACAATAAATCAAGTCGAATTGGTCGACGCCTAAAACATTAGCTAGCAAGGTAAGTTGCCCTCACCTCTAGTTCCTCTAGAATCACAGTGTAAGTCACACTCACAAGCTTGCTCAGTCAAGTCCAAAGTTTCCACAAACAAACCTCGAGGCCTACGCGTAGCAACGAACAGAGCGACGATCAGACGAGAATCAGCGAAAAGCTCTCCTCCCTTTCTCTCCTCCTTGGCCGCGGGTTTGGTGGGTGAATGGTGAGGATTTTTGAGTTTTTCTCCTATTTATAGGAGATGGAAAACGCGGGAAAATGAAAATTTCGCGATTCCGATTTTTTCTGTGCATTCCTCTGTGAATTCTAAGATAGGTTCTGGCGACAGAATTCCAGAACTCGAAACAGGTTTCTCAGAATTAAGGCAAACGATCCAAAGTCGGTGTAAATCGATTTTACCCGAAAAACTACTTTTTGCAGTTGATGTCGGATGAGAAAACTTCCTTCTGAAGAAAGATTAGAAACATCGAAAGAAATGGGTGTACGCGTGTGGAATCTTCGTTTGAAGCTCCGAATAGAAAAAGTCTTCATCAACAGTTTACTTTAAGGTTCTTGAGCGATCAGAGAAACAGGTTTCTCAGAATTAAGGCAAACAATCCAAAGTCGGTGTAAATCGATTTTACCCGAAAAACTACTTTTTGTAGTTGATGTCAGATGAGAAAACTTCCTTCTGAAGAAAGATTAGAAACATCGAAAGAAATGGGTGTAAGCGTGTGGAATCTTCGTTTGAAGCTCTGAATAGAAAAAGTCTTCATCAACAGTTTACTTTAAGGTTCTTGAGCGATCAGAGATTCAGTTTCCGCAAACTTTCGAGAATTGGAATCGGTCGTTCGTACATTCCAGGGTTTCGTGTCGAAACACTTGTCATGGAAAGGAATAAGAGAAATTCTTATATTTCTCTAAAGATTTTTTGAATTAGTTCCTATAGTGCTTTAAGAGTAAATTAATCGTTTACTAACGCTCTTGCCCTAGGCGTAAGCGAATAAGACTCGCGCTATAACTTTTATCGACTTTAATACTATTCTTAGTCTTTTCCTGAACTTTCTCCTTCATAAATTGATTCCATTCAGTAAACACTTGTTCAGGTTTCCTTCACGATACATCGAAACCTAATCGTGGATAGGAATTTAATTAATTAATTCTATAACTGAAATTTTGGGTCTCACACTTATCGAGTAAGTATGTGCTATAATGTTCCATTTATGATGACTAGGGCTTAAGGAATTAAGGCTAGGTTCTTTATTGGTAGATTCACTTAGCTAAGGAATTATTAGGTGAATAACTCTTATCGGCATCTTAAATGTTAATTTCATCTTATTAGAGTATATTGGTTGAGAATAAGTTGTAAATCAAGTGAACTCATTTTCCAAATACGTTTTCTTCTTTAGTTGCCTCCGTGAACTTCTTTTATCGCTTTAGTTACTGTTTTCCTTTATTTTAATAAATTCATATTTTACTTTTTAAACTGCTCATCCAATATCTAGCTAGTGAGATTAATACGTAGCAACACAATCCCTGTGGAGACGACAAAACCCGATATTATACTACGATTGAGTCTTGAAAGGGATTTGATAGTAGTTAGTGGAGGAAAACCTCTTCATTAAATATCCTTTTATCACTTAACATCGACCTCATTGAACCGGCATCAGAACTGGAAATCACTGAAGCCATCAATGCCCTAGAAGCCCTGAAAGTCCGAGGACCTGACGGCTTAAATGGTATGTTTTTCAAAACACACTGGACCACTATCAAAGAAGTTGTGTGCACTGCAATACAAGATTTTTTCACAAATGGGCATCTTGCTCCGGAGATCAATGAGACTATCGTGGCCCTTGTACCCAAAATTCCTTTACCAGAAAATGTCTCACAATACCGCCCCATAAGCTGCTGCAACTTTATCTTTAAGGTGGTTTCTCGTATTATGGTCACGCGACTTAAGGAAAGCTTGAAAGACATCGTCTCTCCAAACCAAAGCACTTTTGTTGGGGGAAGAATGATACAAGACAATATTCTGATTGCCCAAGAGGCATTCCATGGCTTAATAAACAGAGGAAACACTATGAAAGATTTATGTGCCATCAAGCTTGATATGAGTAAAGCGTACAATCGCTTAGAGTGGAATTTTTTAGAAAATACCTTAACCGCCTACGGGTTTCATAGCACCTGGAATTCCCGAGTCATGGTTCTGGTGAAAGGCGCTACCTACAAACTGAAGATTAACAAATCCTTAAGTGAGAAGATCATCCCACAAAGGGGCATAAGGAAGGGGGACCCTTTATCCCCCTACCTTTTTGACTTGGCATCTGATGTCCTTTCCTTTATGCTGAATAAAGGACTGGGAGATGGAAGGCTGCAATGAATTAAACTAGGAAGACAAGCACGAGCGTTTACCCACCTGTTTTTCGCAGACGACTCCCTGCTATTCGCCAAGGCAAACCAATAGGAAGCCTTTGCCCTCATGCAAATTCTTAACTCCTATTCCATGGACTCTGGACAACGAGTAAATCTGGCTAAGTCTGGCATCATCTACATGCAAACCAAGCTGAACTTCTCTCACATCTTAAATACCCCCCCGTGGGATAATCCGAGCCAATACTTGGGGCTCCCAGCGATTTGGGGCCGTAACAAAACCAACTCACTCAATTGGATTAGAGAGACAATCAAGGAGAAGATGGAAGGATGGAAGGGCTCTCTTCTCAACCAAGTTGGCAAGGAAACCCTAATCAAATCTGTTGTTCAAGCAATTCTGAGCTATGCCATGGCAATAATAAGGTTCCCAAAATCTTTTTGCTCTTCCCTTAATGCACTGGTTACAAAATTTTGGTGGCGGGGTCAGAGCAAAGAAAGAGGAATACATTGGAAATCCTGGGACTACATCACACAGAGAAAGGATATTGGGGGTATGGGGTTTCGCAATTTTAACTGCCCGAACATAGCAAACCTTACCAAGCAGGCGTGACGAGTAATGACCAACCCTGATGCTCTGTGGGTCAAAACCATCAAGGCCATTTACTTTCCTAATCATAATTTTCTAGACGCTCCATTGGGGAACATGCATTCCTGGACCTAGAGAAGCCTTCTCGAAGGCAGGGATTTCATCAAGCAGAATGGGAAATGGGCAGTAGGAAATGGCAGTGCCATTGATGTATGGGGTTCTTCTTGGCTAGCGTCTGGTGAAAAGATTGACAAACCTATCCTAGCTCCTAATCTCCTAATAAGTGATCTTATTTATCCTTCTGGAGGGGGGTGGAACTTTCACAAACTTACCAACTTTTTCCCCTCTCCCCTGGTCCAAAAAATACTTGAGACTCCCACAAGCCTTCTAGATAGCAGTGATGTCTTTTACTGGCCGCATACTGCCAGAGGGGACTATTCAAGGGGATTGAGATACAAGGTTGCACTAGCTAATAGATCTACAACCCCCCCCCCCCCCTTTGAACAGCAGCTCTCACCATATCCATAATGATCTTTGGAAGCACATTTGGAGTAGTAATGTACCACAGAAGGTTAAGCATTTTCTATGGCGTGCTTGCCACAATGCTTTGGCAGTGAAAGGAAACCTATATAGAAGGAGGCTCACCAACTCTGCCTTATAACCCATCTGCCAATGTGAGCCAGAAACTACTGAACACATGCTCCTACTCTGCACTTGGACCCGCCCTGTTTGGTTTGGCTCCCCCATGCAGTGGAACACCAACCTTATTGGGCTCACTACTTTTGACTCCTGGTTCCAGAACAAGATCTCAACACTAATCACAACCTCCTTGGATTTCAATGGGGATTTTTCCTTACTTTGCTGCACTCTTTAGGCCATTTGGAAAGGAAGAAACAAAACCATTTTCCAAATGAAAGATCCAAATCCTTTTCTGACACTACAACAGGCTTCTCAGCTTAACACCACTGCTAAGTTAGCTTTTCCTGTAAAAGACAAGATGATTAATTTAGGACAAGCGAAGCAAAAAAGAAATACCTTATGGTGCCCCCCCGGCTCTTGAAACCTTGAAGATCAATGTTGATGCGGCTTGGACTAAGGGCCTCCCCTTCTCCTCAGTTGGGATCGTGATCCGAGATAGTTATGCCTCTATTCTTGCTGGAGACCACAGGCTCATCAGGTCCCCCTCTCCTCTTGCTGCTGAAGCCATAGCTATCCGAGAAGGACTTCTCCTTGCCCATAACCTTGGCTGTCCACAAGTAGTAATTAAATCTGATAACCTTAACCTCATTGAATCCTGCAGATCAGAAGTCATCCAAGGGGAAATTAGCACAATACTAAGTGACATAAACAAACTTCAGAATTTCTTCCTTTCCTGCAGCTTCACCTGAGCAAACAGGGAAAAGAACCAAGTTGACCATGATATTGCTAAGCTCTGCATCCAGAACCAGCTCAACCCAGATTGGATCTTTAATCCCCCTCAGATGATTAGGAATGCCATTATCAAGGATGCAAAAGCTGTTGCTGAGTTAAATGGTTTTCCTAGGCCCTCCTAACTCCATGATCCCCTTGTCCACTATGCTCCTCTCTTTGTTAGCCTCTGATGGTTCTGTACAACGCTCCAATCCTTCTTCCTTTGACTGGTTAGGTTTGGCTCCCTGTTCAGTGTCCTGAGATGAAAGCTACCTCTGCTATCTCTCTCTGCTTTATGACCTGCACGTGGGTAGTTGTTGAGGTCTCTGTTCTAGAGACTAGCGGCGTGGAGTGAGTAACTTTAAAGATAAGGAATCCCTCTACAGACAGGAGCTTTAATTATTCTGGACTCTTTCGTTGTCCTCACATGCTTTGATTCTGTTTTATTTCCCTCCTGTTGTTTTGAAACAGCTTGTATGCCTAAGGAGTTTCCTCCTTTCTTGTAGGGCCTCTACAGTATTGTCAGTTTCTTATATCAGGCTTTTGTCTCCTTTGGGCCTGGCCCGTTCTAATACAACTACCATCCATTGACCAAAAAAAGAAGAACAAAGTCGAGGTTGCATGAGAAGTAATAGCAACCGAATAGAAATTAGGCAGAGTCTGGCAAGCACATTTGCAACCTCGTTATCCTAAAAAAATAAATGACCCCAACCTACATGGAAGAACTCCCGCAGCACACCCTGGAATTGACTAACCAGGGGGCACGTGAATGTGATGCATCACACCCTCGAGTCAAAAGTTGAACACAATAGCAAGATTCAGACTCAATTAACACTTTTTGGACGCCATGATGTCGAAGGAGACTGATGTCGCACAAAATACTCTAAAGCTCTGCATGCATAACCGAGCACGTGCCTAACCTCCAAGTGTAAGCCATATGAAAGCACTAAAATGATCACAAATAACACCACCACACGCTGCCATATTTAAGGAAGATGAGAAGACTTCGTTGGAGTAAAGCTTCGCCCATTCTTCCTCCGGCACGAACCAACAAATGCCTAGTGATTCCATAGCTAGCGAGCCAACTCAAGTAACCTGGTCATCTTCAAAGCTTCCTTGTAATGGCCAACCTTGACAAGATCAAATTGTAGTTTGTAGTTCTGCTAGGTATAACATCATCGAACACCTTACGATTACGCGTGTACCAAATATAATCCAAAGCAACTCTCAACCAAACTCCAATCATTGAAGCCATATCAAACTCTATCAGTGATCAGGTTAGAACACAACCATACCTGGATGAAAAAACCTGTGTTCCCTCCTTGACGGGTCAGCTCCATCCACATTTCCATAGCCACTGGGCGAAGTCTGTAAGCGTGGTTCAATGTTTCATCCATCCCACACACCAGACACGCTTTCGAAACTTCTATGTGTCGTTGGCACCGTTCCTCATTTGTCGGGATGCTCTTGGAAACCACTCTCCACAATAAAAGATTAACCTGATACGACCCCTTTCATTTCCACACTAACGAAGCCAGAGCATCCCTTTGGAGGTTCCCATGGCCGGTTAAAACATCTTAGGCATAGCTTATGGAGAAACGACTGTCATGGGCGTGCGCCCAAGCAACTGTATCTGGACCGCGAGTTATTATGGGTTGTCATTTACTTGCTTCAGGTTTATTTTATTTTAATTTACTATTAAATGTGCTCCACATTAGGGCTGAGCAAAATATACTGGCCCGACCCAAAACCGACATAACCGAACAAAAAAGAAGCAATGGGTCGGTTCGGGTCGGTTCAGCGGATAAGACGGAAAGGTAAAATGGTCTAAAACGGGTGAGAACTGGCGGGTGCGGGTTTGGTAAAATTCCACCGTCGAAAACTGCACCCGACCGAAATGAGATACAATGTCATATTAAAAAAGGTATAAATGTCAATCACGTGAGTGCTGAAGCTTGAAAAGTTGAAAGAAAGGTTGGGTGTGTCAGTCAGAGGATAATTATTATTTATTCTCCTTCTCATCTTTCAACCTCTCATGTTAACTCTTTACCCCCTACCAAACCCATAGTCCGTTTACAACAATGGAAGATAGATAAGTCACCACGTCCTCCAGAAATCTCTTCTTTCCTTCCTCTTCTTCTGCTCATTTGCGGCCTTACATCACAAATCCCAGTAAAACTCAACAAATCTCAAACCAGAGGTGTGATTTGGCCCAATACCCGTGAAAACCGACCCGTCCAATCCATCCACCGATCCAACCCGCACCCGAGTTATCCAATCCTTGATTCGGTCAGAAAATGGGTTGTGATATCCTTGATGCAAACTCGTTTAAACCCGGTATATCTGACCCGAGCCCGCCCGAAACCGACCCGTGCTCAGCCTACTCCACATCATCGAAAGCTCCGGGTCTTGATTATTCTCTGCGTTCTAATGTAGTGGTTTCTGAGCCGCATTCTTGATTAATATTATCATTTTTTCCTTAAAAAAATCACGTTATGACCTTGAATATATATATTTTAAATCAACAAGATTTATATATCATCATAAAAATTCAAAAACAAAAGTCCACAAAAACAAAAACACAACCACACAACCAAAACAAACACAATCGACAAAGCTGCGCAAAGAGAAAGCTCCAAAAGAACCTAAAGACATCGCTAGGACGCTTAGAGGAGAACAACGCCCTAAATTATCTCCTCAAACGTGAATAGCTTCCAAGTCATTATCGTCGAATTTCAGGCCTAAGAGTTTTTTTGAGTAGCCACGCCTCTTAACTCTAGTAAAATACCTGCCAAAAGAATCTGCATATGAGGGCGAAGGAGATGTCACCTCTAATGGTCAAGAAACATCAAATAGATCATTCTCCCTCTCCGGCGAAGACAAAAGGCCAACACCAACAGAGGAGACCACCATAGACCGAGAAGATCACACTTTCTTTTTTTTCTTTAGTCACTGGCGAGGCCTCTAAAATTCAATCAATGTTATTAAACTGGGGCTTAGTCAACAATTTAGTTAAGGTGCTAGTTCAATGAATTATTGATCGAACATGTGAGTAATTGGTTGAACCGATTTACTTGCTATATATGAAAATGAATTAAAATTTTAAATTACAATCTAATATTTTTTAAAATCTATAAATTTAAAATCAATGATAAGTTCTTATTGGTTAGCATAATTAATATTATAAGTCATTATTTGGAATAACCTTTCCAACACTTAAATGCTCATATTTCTTAAACTTCTCATGTGCAGCGCTGGCCAATACGCATATATTGGAGCCTTTGGCGTGTAATCAAAGGGTGCCTAAATCATCCAAATTATGCTGCGAAATTATAATTATATGCAACAAAAAATATTTAACATTATTATTTGGACTTGATTAATTCATTTATAAAGCTATTAAACCTGTTATATGAGGAAGAGAAACAACTCCATCTTGAAGGACTTGAGGGAAAGTACCATGCCAACGACAAGGTAGGGAATGGGGCCGGTTTGCCACCCTAAGATGATTCCTTTACCTTTAATGTGGGGACGATGTCCAGTGACATTCAGCATGGTTTGGTGCTGGAGAAGAATGGGGGAAAGACACAAGACAAGGCTACTAATTCGCGCAAGAGAACGAGGATGGGCTCTTCACCATCCTCAAGGGTTTTGTCAAACACAAGGCTGTCACCACCTTTGAAGAAGTAGAACAACAATGATGGATTGGGATCGGCGGAGCATGCGGAGCAGCTCCGCCCTCCTCAATGAGGATCATAGCTTGGAACTGTCGCGTGCTTGGGAACCAAGCGGCAGTTCTGGCCGCCAAGTGGCTAATCAGGTCAGAAGTTCCCGAAGTGGTTTTCTTTTCGAAGACGAAGAGGAAATCCCAAGAGATATTGCCAAAATGAACGTATTTTAATTTACCAAATATGTTTCCAGTGGATTGTTTAGGGCAGGGAAACTCTAGAGCAGGTGGTCTATGCTTGCTTTGGAGTGCGGATGTGGAAATTGAGGTAATTAATTTTTCCATTAATCATATTCTTTTTTGGATTAACCCCTCTATCCCCAATGAACGCATGCAGGTTCTAGCCATTTATGGCTACCTGGAGGAGAGGAGGAAAAAAGATACTTGGGCTTTAATAGCGTGTTTGAAACCTAGGGATGATATCCCGTGGTTATGTGTGGGTGATTTTAATGATTTTCTAAGCTCTAACGATAAGTTGGGGGGTGACGGTGTTAATTTTAATCAATTGCAGGGTGGTAGCACAAACATGTCAGGATTGTGGTCTTCAGGAGGTAGGCTTCTCTAGATACAGGTTCACTTGGTCCAACAAAAGAGGGGCGCCCCATACCATCAAGGAGAGGTTGGACTATGCATTAGTGAATGATGCCTCACACCATCTTTGGTTAGTTACTCATGTGACTCATCTCCCGAGATATAAATCAGATCACAACCCCATCAGGGTTGAGTGTAGCCAGCACCGGCGAAAAGAAACCAGAAGGGAGCACAGGTTCAGGTTTGAAGAACTATGGCTACAAAATATGGAGGAGTGCACTGAGGTCGTAAAGGACAGTTGGCTGAATGTAGGAACAAGTGGTATTGGTGGAAAAATAACAGGTGTGGGTGAGGCTCTTGATAGCTAAGGAAAAGCACAGTTTGGGGACATTCCCAGGAAGATCTTTGAGACTCAGGCTCTTCTCCAGCGACTTCAACGCCAAACTCAGACGGATGAGGTGGTGAGGAAGCCAAAGGAGGCAGAGAATAGTTTGGAGTACCTTCTTAAGCAGGATGAAATTGTTTGGTGCCAACGCTCTAGGGCCAACTGGCTGAATCATGGTGATCAGAACACCCGGTTTTTCCATCAGAAAGCAACCCAGCGGCGAAAGAGAGATATGATTGAAAAAATTGTGGATGCTGCAGGAACAAGCTGGGTGGAAGACGTTGATATAGCTCGGGTTCTTAATGGCTATTTATCTGAGCAGTTCACCACCTCCAACCCTATTGATATTGAGAGAGCCACGAATCTAGTGGCTAACAGGATCTCTTTGAATCATTTGACCATCTTAAATTCTCCTTTTATTAGGGAGGATGTGGAGGAAGCGCTGTTCCAAATGCACCCTACAAAGGCCCCGTGCCTGGATGGATTACCAGCTCTGTTCTATCAGAAGTTTTGGCACATTATTGGAGACGATGTGGTTCAGTTTTGTTTGCAGATATTGCACGAACAGTCTTCGCCAGGTAACATTAACCAAACCCTTATGGTCTTAATTCCAAAGATTAAAAAACTTGTTAATGCTACTCAGTTCAGGCCAATAAGTTTGTGTAATGTTTTGTTTAAAACTATTACTAAAACTTTAGCGAATCGTTTGAAAATAATTCTTCCTGATATTATTAGCAAGGCTCAGAGTGCTTTTGTTCCGGGTAGGTTGATAATGAACAATGCACTTATAGCGTTTGAATGCTTTCACTATATGAAAAGCAAAATTTGTGGCCGCAATGGCGTTATGGCTCTAAAGCTTGATATGTCGAAAGCTTATGACATAATTGAATGACCGTTTCTGGCAAGTGTGTTACTTAAGATGGGTTTCCCATAGAGTTGGATTAACTTAATTATGTCTTGTGTGTCTACGGTGGATTTCCAAATTTTGTTGAATGGAAACACTCAGGCTCCTTTCGATCCTGGGAGGGGGTTGAGACATGGTGATCCTCTATCTCCCTATCTGTTTATTTTATGTGGTGAAGTTTTCTCCGCTCTAATTGAGAAGGTGATACTTTCTTCCTCTCTTAGCGGAATTAAAGTTGCGTGTAATGCACCTGTTATCTCACACCTGTTGTTTGCAGATGACAGCATCATTTTTGCTCGAGCTGAGACGCAAGAGGCGGATTGCATCAAAAATGTACTTCTCACCTATGAGCAGGTTTTCGGACAAGTTGTCAATTTGGAGAAGTCTATGCTCTCATGTAGCCGAAATGTGCTTGGAACTAGATTTGATGAACTGAAACTGTTGTTGGGTGTAAAGGTCGTAGAGAGCTATGATAAGTACTTGGGGTTGCGAACGATTATTGGTAAGTCCAAGCATCGTATTTTCGAATTTGTCAAGGAGCGGGTTTGGAAGATGCTCAAGGGATGGAAGGAACGTTCCCTCTCCTGGGAGGGAAGAGAGGTTCTTATTAAATCTGTGGTGCAGTCCATTCCATCCTATGTGATGTCGTGCTTCATCCTTCCGGGTGGTCTTTGTCATGAGATTGATAGCATGATTAGCAAATTTTTTTTGGAGTGGTGATGCCTCGCGAAAGGGCCTTCATTGGATGGGTTGGGGAAAAATGTGCCGATCCAAGAGGGATGGTGATAAGTGTCAATTTTACGTAGTTTTCCATGGTTATTAAGGCACTTATCTATGTGATTTATGGAAAATTTCTATCAAAGTTACTCTCCTTTGCTATGAATTTATAGATTAGTTAATTCTAGCTAGAAAGTGTTTAAAATTTAATTCCAATCTCAACTTTTGTTGTAGGAATGATGATTTAAGGAACAAATGCAAGAAACCAAGGATTTTGAAGATTTTGTGTCAAAAGAGCTCAGCTTATTCCAAAAGGTGCTCAGCTGATTTATGGTGGAATGGTTCTGACTTAAAAGAGCTGAGCTGATTTTGAAGGTGCTGAGCTGATTTTTAGTGGAAAGATTATGTCCTAAAAGAGCTGAGCTGATTTTAAGAGTGCTCAGCTGGTCTGAGGCGGTTTGGAGACAAAACCCATCAGTGAAGGTAAAACAAATTCAGCTCAGCGCACGGGAAAAAGAGCTGAGCGCCCTGTGTCAGAATTTTATATAAAAAGGCCAAAATCCCATCAGAAACGGAACTTCTTGGACCAGAACTGAAACCCACAACTTAGGGAAAGATAAAACTCGAAGGAGAGCATCAAGGGAGGTATAGGAGACTTGGGAGAAGGCTTTGGAGCTGATTTCATCGCCGAGGAACCGTCACGTATTCGGTTTTTCATCGTTCTTCTTCTCTTTTATGATTGTAAAGCTATCCATGGAAATGGATAGCTAATTTCTCATTTGTTGGGATTGGAACTAGTTGTTTTGATGCTCATGTAATCTATTTGATTTCCTTTCATGCAAATTTCATGTTTCTATGTTAAAGAATCAATGGTTTTCTCTTATGCTTCATGCTACATCTTAGGTTTGATCCCCTTGGGTATTTTGATTGATTCAAACTTGTGTAGGGAACTCACACGTTCTTGAGTCAGAACTAGAGTTAATCATATGTTTCTTTTCCATGATTCAATGATTTTTACATTGTGCTTCATGCTTGTTTTGGATTGATCACCTAGAACATGAATTTAGATTTAATAGGATGGTGGGAACTAACTATTTAAATCTGAATTAGGTAAAATCATCTAATGATTCTAAGGTCTAGGGATAGGGTTAGATCATTAGTCTATTCAAACATCTATGCTTAATGCTACTCACTATTGTTAATCGATCAAGGGATTGAAGGTTAATATAGGGAGTTGATAATCTTCTACATCGGGGGACTGGGTAGTAAGATAAGAAATGGTGGGAGGAATCAATTGCATAGAACGATATTTGTATGTGAATCAATAGAATACATAGAGGTCAAACAACGAAACTCTAATCCCAGCAAAACTATCTACCTTGGTGAATCCAACTACTTTACCTGCTTTCTTTATATTTTCATGTTCTTAAACAAACCCCTAATATCTCTGTTAACCATCATTTGAGTCTGTTAGCTATTGAACGACATAAGTACTACATCTCCTTGTGGATACGACAAAATCCTTTACTATACTACAATTGAGTCTTGAGAGATTCAAACGTAGAGTGGTAAAAAAATCTTTCAACAGATGGTGGTCTAGGTTTTCAGGACTTTAAAGCCTTTAACATGGCTCTTGTGGGTAAGAATTGGTGGCAAATGCACTGGAATCCGGATTTGTTGCTTTCTCGTGTTTATCAATCCGTGTATTTTCCGAGGGGTGATTTGTGGAATGTGAAATTCTGGCAAGAGTAACACGAATGTTCTACCAGATGTCTAAGACATCTTGTATAACAATATGACTAATTCAGCAAATGATGCAACAAGATAAACAACTGAAAAAGAAGAAAATAGACACAAGAAGTTGTTAACCAAGTTCGGTGCAAAATCACCTACGTCTTGAGGGTTTTCACCCAAGAGAGATAATGCACTATTATAGAGAAATTGTACAAAAAGGTCTCACACAAACTGCCCCAGTTCAACTATCTTTTCTACCTATCTCTACCCGTGGAATATTACTTAGGTCTCCCCCTAAGTATGAGCACTCCCTCTCACTCTCTTACAATCACTGCCACAGTGATTGAACTCAAGTACGAGTTACAAAGACAGATCTCAAGATCACACAAAGAGACACTCACCCTTAGCTCACAACTATTGCATAAAGCTCCTAAGAGTACAAAACAGTATGAACTCGATGAAAACCCTAATATGATAATCTGTTCTCTCCAACGAGACTAGGTCTTGAGTTTTCATATATAGTCTTCCAGGCATTGTCTTCATTGGGCTTGAAAGAGCACACGGTCCATACACAAATCAGAAAGTTGTTAATTGAAAAACAACCGAGTAACAAATCTGCTTCAGATCCTCGTAAATAAGCAGATTCCAACTTTGATAAATAGCTCCAAATCAAACCCCCTTTAACCGGGTTTGATTACACATGGAATATCCCTTGATGGCGCACAGAAGCTTCTGGAAAACCTAACTTGAAAAACAAAGCTTCACTGATAACCAAATAACCAACTAACAGCAGATACTTAGGGACAGATGTCATAGGCAAGTTGTTAGAACATCGGGTCCGACAAGTTGGCACACACATACTTAACTAAAATGCAGACAACCAAACAAAGGAACAACAATCTCCCCCTTTGTCAAATTTTAGCTAATATACTACACTACCATAAAGACTCTTCAGAAATACTTGTAGCTTGAAATGCCAGAGAAGAGTAACTCAAGCCATACCAAGGTAGCTTAAAACATTCTTCAACAACAAAGCTATTAACAGCACCCAGATGCAGTACCAAAGACTAGAAACAATCAGAGTACAACACATAGCATAAGATCACATCACATCAGCATTACCAAGAACTACTGCTACAACTACGATTATTGCATACAACCATTACTCCCCCTTATTAGCACAATTTGGTAAAGGCTCAAAGAAGAACAATGATGCTATTATAGAAAAGTCATTCCAGTGTTGGGAGAATCCAAGAGTAGTACTCAGAAGCTTATTACAGACCAGGAGCAAGGGTAGTAAGTATAGAGCCACACAAGGCTGTAACAAATACATCCAAAAGAAAAAAAATGAATTAAAGAGAGGTGCTACGAGTGCTAGAACTGGTGAAGCCAGTTACATCCCACTTCTCTTCTCCATCAGATTCCTCATTTTCCCTTTCAGAGTCATCCTCTTCCTCTCCAGCAGTTTCATACTGAGCCTCTTCTTCCTTAACATCAGCATTGTCATCTTCAACATCTTCAGTAGACTCTTCAATATTACCTTCCTCAGCAGCACCAGTAGGAACCTGTGTCATGGCCTTGATGAGCTTGTCCACTGGTACTGGCAGAACCCTTTGCTGCAGATAGCACAATGTCTGGAACATGTGTCCCAACAAACAAGCGATAATCAAATTTGAGAGGCGGAGGCTTCTTACCTTGTGGCTCATCAACCTTCACAACATGAGGGTGTTGTTTGACAATTAGTTCAAACAATAGGCAAGGAAACAGAATTGGCAGTCTCACAGCATAAGAGCCTGCATGCTTTAGAGTCTGATCAAAAACCAGTTTGCCAAAATCAAACTCACCACCAGTGCCAATCACATAGAGAATTCTTGCAAGGGGAGGAGTTACACCAGATAGGTGATTGGTGGCCATCCAATTTGCACACCCAATCTTGAAAAGGATAGCATACTTGGTAGTTAACTTCCCAGAGGGAAGTAATCCTTTATTTGGCCACTTCTTGACCATCTTGCCAGTAAGGGTCTTAGCAACCCTATTTAAATCAGGTTCTTCATCAGTTCCAGCAACCGGACTTCTTCCCAAAAACTCATTAACAACTTCAGGAGAGAAATTAACACACTTTCCTCTAACATAGGCCTTCCTGAACTCAGGGCTACTCTCATCATCACATTCAGTAGGGATATTCACAATGAATTCCCTAACCAATTGAGAGAAACATCTGCCAATGTCCTTGACAGTCTTCATCAAACCTGCATCAACCAACAGTTCCATGATCTCTTTGAGCTCCAAGGCATCTGCATGAAGCTCCCTTTCTATGGCTAACCTTCTCTGAACAACAGACTTCCAACTTTGTGCAAAACTGGCAAAGTGGAAGGATACATTGTCAATTGGTGCCTCGGGAACATTCAAAGGAATTCTCTTCCCCTTGATCCCTTTCTTGGCAGTAGTGGTGATGTCAGGAACATCTGGCTCGACATCTGTCTCAGAGTCAGTTTCAGCAACATCTTTCCTTTTCTTTCCAGTGGATGCAGCCATTTTCTCATCTTTCTTGTCCTTCTTTGTCTTATTCTCAGGAACTGAGACCTGAGATGCTCTTGGAGTCTTGGGAGTTTGAGAACCAGAACCTTTTTCTTCTTTTCTTTCAAACCTGTAACATTCTTGCTTGTAGAAACTGTGGCTTTCCTACTAGCAGAGGCAGTGACTTTCTTGTGCACTTCTTGATCATCAGAGTCTTCTTCTTTAGAGGCAACAAACACTTGTTTCTTACCCTTCTTGGACAAGGGTTCAAGGGTTTTCTCATAGGGAATTTCAACAGAGGGAGTCTTCTCACTTGAAGATTCCTGACTAGCAACATCAGTATCATCTTCCTTCTCAGCATCAGGTTCACTCGGGTTTGCTTCAGAGTTTGGTTCAGAATCACGATCAACCTGTGATTCAACATTTGGCATGACATCCTGTGCAGTGGCAACATCAGCAAGCGTTCTAAGACATTGTGGATAACTTGATCTGCTTCAACATCGACGACATCGCTTTCTTGATTATCATCAATTGGTGGATCAGGAATGGAATCTTCTGAGATGTCCTGAACACTTGATGCTTTCCCTATGCCTCGCTTGAAAACATGCTTGATCCTCATACTCCTTGTCCTCTTGGATGGGCCAGACGATTCTGGAGAGACAATTTTCGCAGAGGAACGAGTAACCCTAGAGGGAGTAGAAGAAGCAGTCTTCAAACCAAGAAATTTGACTCCATGAGAGTTCTTGATAGGTTTGGGACCGATGGCGATCTTCTTTCCTGAATCTTGAGTCATAATTGAGAGTAACTTGACACAATTACAAAAATTACCGTTAGAGAGCAAAGAACACAAAGAGAGAGAATAATTCACGTTTGTAAAACCAAGACAACTCAGTTCTGTGTCTTCCTCAACTTTATCAAAGGCGGTTAAATAGAGGAAATTATAGCTGTTACCCTTGACATGTGTCAATAACTGCTATAAGTCAGTTATTACACAAATCCCCAATTTTCCTCTCAACTCCCAAACTTAGCCGCATCCAACGCTTTTGTGAAAATATCCGCTAGCTGCATATTTGTTTCCACATGCTCAAGAGTGATAATCCTTTCTTCAACCAAATCTCTAATAAAGTGGTGACGAATGTCAATGTGCTTAGTCGTGCTATGTTGAATTGGATTTTTTGAAATGTTGATGGCACTCAGGTTGTCACAGTATAATGTCATGACATCTTGCTCGACATTATATTCCTTCAGCATCTGCTTCATCCATAATAGTTGAGTGCACCCACTTCCAGCAGCTATATATTCAGCCTCAGTAGTAGATAGTGAGACACAATTTTGCTTTTTGTTGAACCAAGATATGAGATTATTACCAAGAAAGAAGCATCCTCTTGAAGTACTTTTTCTGTCATCTGCATTTCCTACCCAATCAATCATACTTCTGTATAAGCTTTGATCAACATCAGTTCCACTTTCATCTTTAGTTAGCTTGATATGAGTGGCTGCAGGAGTTCTCTTATGAGTAGACCCTTCAAGACCGAACTTCTTAACTAGTTCTTTGGCATACTTGCTCTGTGAGATGAACATGGAGTCTTCCATCTGTTTTACTTGCAACCCCAGAAAGTAATTTAATTCACCCACTAGACTCATCTCAAACTCAGATTTCATGTGTCTAACAAAATGTTCGACCATGTGGTCTGACATACCGCAAAAAACAATGTCATCTACATATATCTGAGCTATCATGACTTTTCTACCATCACTTTTCACAAATAGAGTCTTGTCTATTCCTCCCTTGTTGTACCCTTTACTTATCAGGAACTCTGTTAGCCTTTCATACCACGTCCTTGGTGCTTGCTTTAATCCATACAAGGCCTTTCTCAACTTGTAAACATGTTCTGGAAAGGTTGGATCTACAAATCCCTTTGGTTGTTCTACATAGACTTCCTCATTCAGGTATCCATTCAAGAAGGCACTCTTCACATCCATCTGGAACAGCTTGAATTTCAAAATGCATGTCAGTCCTAACAACAATCTGATTGATTCTAATCGAGCAACAGGAGCAAAGGTTTCATCAAAATCAATTCCTTCAATCTGGGTACACCCTTGAGCAACTAATATGCCCTTGTTTCTTGTCACAGTACCATTTTCATATGACTTGTTCTTGAAAATTCACTTTGTACCAATCACATTCACACCTTCTGGTATGAGAACAAGATCTCATACCTCATTCCGCTTAAATTGACTCAATTCAACCTGCATGACATTTATCCAGTACTCATCAGTTAGGGCTTCCTTGATGTTCTTTGGCTCAATCTTAGATATAAAACAGGCATTTGCAATAGTGTCTCTAGATCTAGTGATGACTCCTTCATTCAGATTCCCAATTATGTTTTCTTTGGGATGTATCTTCTGAATTCTGATTGAGGGAACACTCTCCTTGGATGACTCCTGTTCTTTTTCTTCTTCAGGTTCTGTGTCAGACCGGATGTCACAGTCATTTGGTCTCTCGTCAACTATCTGAGGCACACTATCATCTCCATCTGCATTGACTTCATTTAGACTGCTTACTCTGTCATCCACAACCAATTTTATGGATTCCATCATAGTTCTTGTGCGAGAATTAAAC
Source organism: Lotus japonicus (assembly GCF_012489685.1). Taxonomy (NCBI): domain Eukaryota; kingdom Viridiplantae; phylum Streptophyta; class Magnoliopsida; order Fabales; family Fabaceae; genus Lotus; species Lotus japonicus. Next base: position 30,938,586 of record NC_080042.1, on the reverse strand, counting down.
ACCCTGTAAGCCTTGCTATTTACCGAGTAACCCAGAAATAACCCTTCATCACTCTTGGGATTAAGCTTCCTCCTCTGTTCTCTATCACCTAAAATGTAACATCTACTTCCAAAGACATGAAAGTACTTGAAAGTAGGTTTCTTCCCTTTCCACAACTCATATAGAGTGGAGCCAGTTCCTGAGCGTATAGTTACTCTGTTGTGAATATAGCAAGCAATGTTTATAGCCTCAGCCCAGAAATGATAAGGAACTTTCTTAGCATGAAGCATTACCCTAGCAGATTCTTGCATTGTTCTGTTCTTTCTTTCAACCACACCATTCTGTTGTGGAGTGATAGGAGCAGAGAACTCATGCTTGATTCCTTCATTTCCACAATATTCTGAAAATTTTCCATTCTCAAATTCCTTCCCATGATCACTTCTGATTTTTACAATTCCATAGCCCTTTTCTCTCTGGAGTTGCTGACTTCGTTCTCTGAACACTTCAAAAGTTTCTGACTTTTCTGCAAGAAAGCTCACCCAGGTGAATCTTGAAAAATCATCAACACATACAAATACATACCTTTTTCCACCAAAAATTTCTTTTTGCATTGGTCCCATCAAGTCCATGTGTAGCAATTCCAAGGATCTTGTTGTACCAATTTGAGTCAGTTTCTTGTGAGAAGTTTTGGTCTGCTTTCTAATTTGGCATTCTCTATACACTTTGTTTTCTTCTATCTTCAATCTGGGAATACCTCTAATGGCTTCTTTTGATATGACCTTCTTCATGCTTGTGGGATTTAGATGCCCTAATTTTTTATGCCACAACTTTGCTTCATCTTCCTTTGAAACTAGACACATTGAGGACATAGCCTTGTTTTGTGGAGACCACATGTAGCAGTTGTCTTTGGATCTTACTCCAGTCATGACAACTTCCTCATTTTCATCAGTAACCTTGAAGCCAGCTTTGTTAAATGAGACATTCAGATCCAAGTCACATAGTTGACTTATGCTAACCAGGTTAGCAGTTAAGCTTTCTACCAACAACACATTACTCAAATTTGGAGAGCCACCGCTAACAATCTTTCAAGATCCCTTGATTCTTCCTTTAGCCCCATCACCAAAAGTGACAAAGCTAGTAGAGTGAGGTTTGATATTATCTAAGTACATCTTTATTCCAGTCATATGTCTGGACCATCCACTATCAAAGTACCAATCCTCCTTAGAAGATGCTCTTAGAGAGGTGTAGGCAACAAAAACTGGTACAATGTTCTTAGGTTTGCACTCTCTTCTCTTTGAATTAGCAGAGGTGTGCATCTGAGTAGTTCTCCAGTGTTGAGGTGTTCCATACAGCTTGTAACAGTAGGGTCTTATATGTCCATGCTTACCACAATGGTGACCTTTTCAGGTTGTGTTCCTCATTATCTGGGTTGGAGGATAAGAATAAGGAATCTGCCTGTACCCTTGTTGAGCAACATGTTGGGACATTCGGCTTGACATCTTGAACTTGGTCTTCTTCTCCGCAGGAATAAACTTGTTACTGATATTTTCATTTTGTTCAACTGTGGGGTCTTCAGTATATCCTAGTCCTGTCATATCCCTTGCAACCTTTCTTGTTTCTAAAATTAAGTCAAACACATCAGTTCCTTTATTCAACATACGAACAGATTTTACCATACCTTCAATTTTTGACTTCATCACAGTGACTTCTTCTTGAAGTCTGTCATTCAATATCAGCAAATCTTGACAACTCCCATCTTCATTCCTTTTACACAGTCATCTTTCCAGTTGTTGAACAAAAGTTTGTAGGTTTCTGCAAATTCCTCCTCAGATATTTCACCATCACTTGAATCTGATCCAGAGTTGCACTTCACAGTAAGACCCATGACTTGAGGTTCTTCTTCCTCTTCTGTATCATCATTAGACCAAGTTGCCACCATTCCTTTTCCCAGTTTCTTTAGATAAGTTGCACATTCTGCCTTGATATGCCCATATCCTTCGCATTCATGACATTGGACACCTTTGCTTTTGTTGGTCTTGTCTTCTTCCTTGTTTATGCGAGCCAAGCTAGAGTGTTTTCCGATGTCAGACCGCTTGTCTGGGACATTTGGTCTAGGTCTTCTTTCAAACCTCCTCATCACTTTGTTGAATTTTCTCCCAAGCATAGCTATTGCTTCAGACAAATTTTCATCAGACTCTTTCTCACTTGTATCATCATCTTCAGTATTTGATACAAAAGCTATACTTTTGCTCTTCTTGTCTGACCTTTCATTCACGGACATCTTGAAGGTCTACAATGAACCAATTAGTTCATCTACTTTTATGCCGCCAATATCCTGAGCTTCCTCAATAATTGTCACCTACATAAAAAATTCCTTGAGTAAAGATCTGAGAATTTTTCTGACAAGCTTTTCCTCAGACATTTGTTCTCCAAGTGCAAATGATGCATTTGTCATGTCACACACCCTCATGTGAAATTCTGACACAGTTTCATCGTCCTTCATCTTCAGATTCTCAAACTGAGTGGTGAGAAGTTGGAGTCTTGACACTCTTACTCTTGTGGTACCTTCATGAGCTACTCTGAGGATTTCCTAGGCATCCTTAGCCACAGTGCAGGTATTGATTAACATGAACATTTTCTTGTCCACTCTGTTGAAGATAACATTCAGTGCTTTTGAGTTTGCTAAAACTTCATCATCTTCCTCTTTTGTCCATTCTTCTCCAGGCCTCAAATCAGTGGTTGAGGTTCCCTCTTTGTCATTTTGCACAGGATGTTTCCACCCTTTGACAATGGATTTCCATGTTTTGCTGTCAATGGATCTAAAAAAAGCTACCATACGAGCTTTCCAATAGTCATAGCTAGTACCATTCAAGATTGCTGGCCTATGAACTGATCCTCCTTCCTTGCTATTATCCATATTACCAGAATTATCTCCCTAGATCTCACCCAAAAATAGAACATGGGGTGCCTGCTCTAATGCCAATTGAAATTCTGGAAAGAGTAACACGAATGTTCTACCAGATGTCTAAGATCTTGTATAACAATATGACTAATTCAGCAAATGATGCAACTTGATAAACAACTGAAAAAGCAGTAAATAGACACAGGAAGTTGTTAACCCAGTTCGGTGGAAAATCACCTACGTCTGGAGGGTTTTCACCCAAGAGAGATAATCCACTATTATAGAGAAATTGTACAAAAAGGTCTCACAGAAACTGCCCCAGTTCAACTACCTTTTCTACCTATCTCTACCCGTGGAATATTACTTAGGTCTCCCCCTAAGTATGAGCACTCCCTCTCACTCTCTTACAATCACTGCCACAGTGATTGAATTCAAGTACGAGTTACAAAGACAGATCTCAAGATCACACAGAGAGACACTCACCCTTAGCTCACAACTATTGCATAAAGCTTCTAAGAGTACAAAACAGTATGAACTCGATGAAAACCCTAATATGATAATCTGTTCTCTTCAACGAGACTAGGTCTTGAGTCTTCATATATAGTCTTCCAGGCATTGTCTTCATTGGGCTTGAAAGAGCACACGGTCCATACACAAATCAGAAAGTTGTTAATTGAAAAACAATTGAGTAACAAATCTGCTTCAGATCCTCGTAAATAAGCAGATTCCAACTTTCATAAATAGCTCCAAATCAAACCCCCTTTAACCGGGTTTGATTACACATGGAATATCCCTTGACGGCGCACATAAGCTTCTGGCAAACCTAACTTGAAAAACAAAGCTTTACTGATAACCAAATAACCAACTAACAACAGATACTTAGGGACAAATGTCCTAGGCAAGTTGTTACAACATCGGGTTTGATAAGTTGGCACACACATACTTAGCTAAAATGCAGACAACCAAACAATGGAACAACAGAATGCAAGGAAGGGTGGTAGGCCTAGCTATGCTTGGTCCAGTTTGTGGAAGACGAGATGGCTCTTTGATGAAGAGGCGGTGTGGCGAGTGGGGAATGGTAAAACTATCCGAGTTAGTGACAATCGTTGGCTCCCCCAAGGTAGCCCGGTTGTTTACCGCGAGGAGGAAGCGTCCACTCTTGGAGTGGTGCATGTTTTAGACCTTATGCTCCCTAGGAGAATGTGTTAGAATGCTGGTCTTATTAGACATATCTTTTGGCCTCCTACAGCGGAAGGAATTCTCAAGATTCCTCTACCTATGGTGCCAAGAGATGATGTGATGGCGTGGCCGCATACTATTCATGGGGAGTATACCTCAAAATCTGGTTATGCTGTGGCTCGAAATAAAGTGTTGCATGGTACGCCGTCTTCCTCCTTGGCTTTGCAGGTACCCTCGGTGGTTTGGAAGGTGCTATGGAGCACACACAAGCTGCCTAGGTGTCGGGAACTTATATGGAGGGGTTGCTTGAAAATCCTCCCTACGCGTGGTGCCCTTCGTTCACGGGGTTTGGACGTGGACGATCTCTGTCCCTGGTGCGCGGTGCAGACTGAAACAGCAGCCCATGCACTGCTTTTTTGGCCAGTGGTTAAACGCTGGTGGTTCGCTTCCTCTTTAGGACTCCGGCTGGATGATGAGATGGAATTTCATGAGTTCGTGTCGGAATTCTTCAGCAGAGCAGATGAGGGATGCATCTCCAGATTTTGTGAGCTTTGCTATATTTTCTAGGAGGCACGAAACAGGTTGGTTTTTGACGGTGTGGTACTTGTGATGGAGCTGCTGTTTTCGCGAGCTGCCTCTCTTGCCAACCCACCACTAAGTGCTCCTCATAGGTATGGCAGCGACCTGGTCCAGATATTATTAAGGTGAATCTTGATGCGACTTGGGTGCGTACAGGAGCTGCTAGCTTCGGGTTTATTGCTAGGAACGAGAATGGAGAGGTCCTCGTAGCCGCCACGAAACCAGCAATGGCGTGTTTATCTCCTTTGTTGGCAGAAGCGGAAGCTTTCCGGTGGAGAATGGGTTTAGCGTTGGAGTTGGGCTTCCGTGTGGTGATGATGGAGACAGATTGCAAAGCTCTTCATGATGCTTGGTTTAAGAAGGACAAGGGCTGCTCTTATTTATTTTCTGTTATTTCTGATTGTAATGACTTAGCCTCGAGTTTTGCCTCTTTTGGTTTTTATTTTGTTCGTAGAACTGGTAATAAGGTAGCAGACCTTTTGACGAAGCATGCGGGGGACTTTGGTGATTCGGTTTGGATCGACGAAGTTCCCCACTTCTTCATGCCGTTTGTCCTTGATGATGTAATGGCCTCAGTGCCTATTTGATCTTTCGTTTAATGTTACTATCCATTTAAAAAAAAAAAAACCAAAAAACTAATTAAAACAGGCTGACAACATACGTCCGGCTTTTTTTTTTGTCGCAACATACGTCCAGCTTTCAATATTCTTTCTTTACATAACAGGGCTAAGCCCCGATAGCTCTACCTTTATTTCCTTTTTGTCAACAATAGATCAAGGTTTGGAACAAAAAAATATTTATCACCTAGAAGAGATATCTAGTGGGCTCAAGAGCCCGAAAAATAAAGCTTAGGCCTATTTAAAAAAAGCCACCATCTATCTCACATAAATGGGAATTGGAAAATATGAACCTATTTGGTTTCCTCTTTTTCTATTTTCATTTTCAAAGAAAAAAACTGAAAACATGTTTTGATTGATATTTAGAAAATGATATCAAAACATAAAATAGAATCTGGACATTTCATTTTCGGTGAAAATGAAAAACGATTGAAAGTAATGGAAGTATTATTAAAAAAAAATCCGAAAATGAAAAACGGTTGAAAGTAATGGAGGTATTATTAAAAAAAATACTCCATAAAACCACCGCATCCCCTTGGTAAATAAATAGTGGTGGTAGAAATTCACACAACCACTCTAATAAGGAAGAGATCTTACGACATGAATGTTTAGCGCTTCACCGTATTTCACACGTTAAAGAGTTGAGAGAAGTATATGTTTAAATTATTTTTATGGAAAATGTTTAGAGGAAGTGACCTCCGTTGGTTACTAAGAAAGTCCGCTCATGGATACTTCAACCAGGGGCGACAGCAAGGCCCGGCAAGGCTGGCATGTGCCTAGGCTCCTTGCGTGAAAAAATAATTTGACTTGGGCCGCAGGCCATCTTTTGTGAAAAAAATTCTTCTAAGATGGGCAAAAAACAAAAAGAGAATGGCAGGCAGCTTTTTTATGTGTAGCAGGAAAATGAAAGTGCAATCACAGATTTGGTACTCACAGTGAGAGATTGAAAGTGCCCACAACCCAGGATATAAGATTGCTTACATGATAATTATAATATGTAAATCTTATTTTCCTATATAAATATATAATCGTGTTTTACTTTTTTGCAATTACTACATGTTTATTTTATTAAATATTTGTAAAAAAACGTTTAAAAATGAAAAATTAAATAATATATGAACAAGTTTAATTTTAACTTGTTAAAGTAAATAAATAACTTGAATCCAACGAGTGCCAATTGAAGTAGTAAAAAGTAGTTATTTGAATCCCTATGTTGAAAGTTAATTTGATTCTTAAGAGCTGCAATCTTGTGAGACATTTAACGTTCACCACATCCTGGTCGAAACTGCGAGAACAATTTAACACACTAAAAAAAACTTCACATCAAATTTAAAAAGAGAAAAAAATTTATCTTGATTTTGATATGAACTCTATAGGCATAAAAAGTGAGGTTGTCTAAATATAAGTTACTCTAGTTTTAGGTGATCCAATAACATTTTCACTTTCACATGTACCATGGAATAGAAATTAGATATTATAAAATAGAAATTATTTTCTAGATAATTAATTGTAAAATAGAAATTATTTTCAAAAAAATATGCAACATACCCTATTTTCTTCAATATTTAGTTGTGAAAAATATAGAAAATATTTTGTATTGTCTTATATTGTCTTCTTGAACGTGTCATGTGTGGATAGAATGAAAATTGGGTTAGCTATACATTTGTTGGCAAAATGACAAGTCTTTTTTATTTCGGTTTATAACTAATAATATATTGTTTCACCTAAGGATCAGATTTGCGCTTTTAAAATTTGCCTAGACTTCACAAAAATCCTAGCTTCGCCACTGACTTCAACTATAGAGTATAATGATAACATACTACACATTTTCATTTACACAAAACTTTCCTCACTTTTTCTATTTAAAATTAATAAAGTTTTATGAGATTTTTGTAAACTCTATTTAATTTTAAAACTAAAGCTTCCTCTCTTCTCATCCTTTTTCATTTTTCTTTCTTCTCCTTCTCCATGGGAACGCATATTTCCTAATACAATCAATTTTTAACTCCATATATAACTACAACATGACATACATAACATGTTTGGTTTCCAAAGTATTTTTTGGAGGGGATGTATTCCCCCACATGGACTAAAACAAAGCAAAAGACACAGGCTTAGGCAATGGAGAGAGCATTATCCGATTTAATAGTCTTTTTTGTTTGAGTAGTATCCTATTTAATTTCAAAAGTAGCATATGTAATTATAGCTATCATGACCGGAGATTTTCAGCAGCCGAATCACGTCCTGACACTGACACAACGCACATAAGTTCTTTCGCCACCTAACCTCACTTCACAAGATGTCCCTGGTTTCCTAATCGGATCCACGCTGAAGCTGACTCTGTAACTTCCATTTGTTCACGTTTTTTTTTCTCTCACTCTTTATTTCTTAAATAAAAGAAGATTTTGCTTTTTCTCCCACAAAGTTTTGTTCAGGTTGTATGTGCTATTTAATCATGGTTTCGAAGAACTAAACTATATAAGTGGAAAGATGAGTAATGTCTTACTTGGCTGAACTTATAATATAGCTTTTCTGTGAACTTCTCTTTTTCCAGAACTCGCAGAATCAGATTATAATAATTTTGCAATACAGTTAAAGTCATAAGTGCCAAACTCACCATTTACTTGTTAAGTGCCAACCTCAGCAGACACCCACAGACGAAAGACAGAGACCCCCACAACCAAACCACAGTACCAAAGCACTAGCATCCCAGAACCACCTAGCAAACCACAAGTCCACAACCAAAAACGCAAAAAGGGATGAGAAGCAAACAACCCTAGGGTGTAAGTCAAACCAAGCAAGCAAAAGGCCACAAGACAAACCCAAACCAAAAAGTTTTCTATCATTTGTTGTGTTTCTATCATTTACTATTTCACTCTCTTATCCGCTACACTAAACGATTGCAAAAAGTTTTCTAGAACTAATAGTCTTTTGAAAAACCAAAGTTTTAGATCTGCACAGTTCAAACCCTCCATTTTTTTTTTTGCTCTATTTTACATTTTAAAAGTGCCAACAGTGACTAATGTGTACCATGTCGTTTTATCTCAAGTCACCTAACACATGATCCCGAGCAGGCTCCAACCTAGGGTCGGACCCAACACCAAATGAAGCCTAAAGATACATTTTACGTAATTGTTTTTTATTTAAAATTTATTTTTTGAGCTTTTTGAGATGTAAAATAATTTATAAAATTATCATAATCAATCTGATTTAACATGTCGTTTTCAATTGGTAATTAAGCTAGTGCATTTAATCCTTGATTAGACATGATTGATCTAAGATAAGATTTTATTAATTTTAATTTTGAGGTCTTATTTACTTAGTAAACAAAAATTGGGGGGCTTTTTTCCTTAGTGAAAAAAGAATTTAAGACCTAAAACTCTTGTTTGGGTGACCTTACCTTGGGCCGGCCGTGCTCCAACCCGATTCAACCATTTATTTTATTTTATTAAAGATCAATTAAATTAATAATTTTATTCAAGCCTATTAGAAGAACCCGGTAGCTACCATGAAGTGGATCAGCATATAGGTGGTGGCAGGTTGCTGCGCGACTGCCATGGTGGTTGGATTCACAGTTTTGTGAGCTATGGCAGAAACGGTACTCATTTTCTCGCAGAGGCCTTAACGCTCCGGGACGGGTTGCTTATGGTGTGGAACCAAGGCCACCGGCGTGTTTGGTCGAAGTGGATTGCGCGGGGCTGATCGCGGTGATGAGGGATGGTGACCGGTGGAGGCTTCATGAGCATGTAGGTGTTTTGAGCTCGATCCAGGAGCTTCTCAACCGGAATTGGCGTTGTTTGTTGAATTGGATCCCAACGGAGGGAAATGGTGCAGCGGATTGGCTTGCTCGCTATGGAGATAAACTAGCTAGCCATGCGCTAGTTCTCCTGTTTTCCTTTCTTTTTGCTTTGTTATTTTCCGATGTACTAAAAAAAGAAGAACCAAGTTGATTTTCCAAATTAATGTAAAAAAAACAACCAAGTTCAAGTGAAACCCTAAATTTCTAATGCAACATCTCATCGTACGCTACTGGTCACTGGAGACGCAAACTTCCTCCTTGACATTGCAGACGTAGACTATTGTTGTGGGTAAATAGTCAAGTTGGTCCCTGAATGTGTCCACCGACTTCAACTTCGTCCCTAAACTTTAAAAATGACGCCCGAGATCCCTAAATGTGGCAAAACTCCTTCACAGTAGTCCCTAGGTTAAAAATAGTTGACGGACGTTAACGGACTGCTGACATGATTTTTTTTTTGTCAAAGATGATGCTTATGTGTCATTTGAACCCAGAAAATAATAAAATAAAATAGTTAAATAAAAAAATAAACAACTTTACCCTATTCTCCTATGTATTAAATCATAATAAACCAAGACATATAGGTTCAAATCAATCCCAAGATATAAACTTTCTCCATTCACAGATGAAAAAAAGTAGAAAATAGCAAACTTCGAATTCAATTGGGGGAACAAAATTTCCTATTCATGGGAGGAAAATGGAACGAAATACCACAAAAAAAAGGTCAATTCCTATTCTTTGCAATTCTCAGAAGCCCCTTTCTTTGACTGTGATTTTCAATTCCTCTACCTGTGTCACGGTTTAAAACCTCCATGTATTAGCATAGTCACAACTTTTGCTCTCGGAATCAAACAGACACACACTATAGCTGCTCAAGAAACCTTCATTTAAACAAAAACGAAAAGTCTATCTAATTTCCATTCTTTATCTGTGAAAAAAAGGTGAAAGCTTCATCAAGCTTTTCAACCTATATCGGATGAGAAAGCTTCAGATCTGGCCTCAGCACCATGAAAACTAGAACCCACAACAATTACCTCTTCTTCTTCTCATCAGGCGCAATTCTCTTGTTGAAGTACTACGTGTAACACCCCGATTTCGGTGGCGTCACTTTAGTAACTCAAGGATAAAATAAAGCGGAAAAGCAGGTATTTTTTTTTATTTGTTAAAATAAAAAGACTTGTCGAAATAAAGACTCAACCCAATCGCGATTAACAGCGATCAATATACAATGCAAGCAAAGCCCTCGCTGCAACTAAAAACATCGTCACGAGTGTCCTCAAGTGACGGTAAGTAACCTCAGATAACTAGAAGTATTGCCCATCGGCAAACAAGTGCGACTCACAGATAGAGTCATAAGTTTTATAAATACAGTCCTCCGAAAAGTAAGTCAGCCCAAAACGGCTTCCAAAAAGACTTCCTACGTCCGACTACTCCATGCGATCCCCATCTAAGGAGAACCACACCGAAAGCAACCTGTCGGAAACTACCCGGTCCCAAAAGTACAAATGACGAATCAGAGCTATGACAGCAACAACCAGCTCAAAAGACTCTAACCACCCATAACCCACACTACTATCATCGACCCTTCCTCGATCAGTCATGAAGTCCGGGTCCTCGTCGAAGGCTTCAGTAATAGTCATTTCGCTCCGGGTCTTTCCCGCACAACGAATCATCACGAACCGGCTGACGGACGCCTGGCAGCAGGCCGACCGCCCAAACACAAACATACAAACAAAGCCAAGGTGCGAGGGTCAACTCACAGGATATAATAGATAATACAAGCAACATGTGATGAATTAAGGGGTATATATATAGGTTGTATATATACATATAAGTTCTGTATCGTCTACCCTAAGGTATGTACATAACATGTTGTCAGATCTCTAGTAACAACACAATATTCAATATCTCAACAATTCAACAAATAACATGACAATGTTCACCAATATCAAATCATCAAAATCTCAACATATGAAGTTAGGTGATAAGGTTAGTCAAACAATGTATCGTCCTCCCAACGCACAAGTGTCTAACTAAACAAATGTTCCCTGTCAGTTGCCCTAGGGTAAACGACGATGAAATCTCATGCTTCCATGAAGTCTCACGCTTCAATGGAGTCTTACGATTTCACGAAGTCTCACGCTTCAGTGAAATCTCACACATTCACGAAGTCTCACGCTTCAGTGAATTTTCAAGCATTCACGAAGTCTCACGCTTCAGTGAAGTTTCGCGCCTTCATGAAGTCTCCCGCTTCAATGAAGTCCCACACCTTCACGAAGTCTCACGCTTCAGTGAAGTTTCACGCCTCCGCAAAGTCTCCCGCTTCAGCGAAGGTTCCCGTCTCCACGAGGTCTCCCGCCTCAGTGAAGTTTCTGCTTTCACGAAGTCTCACGCTTCAGTGAATTTACACACTTTCACGAAGTCTCACGCTTCAGTGAAGTTCCATGCTTTCACGAAGTCTCACGCCTCAGTGAAGCTTCCCGGCTCATCCTTTGGATGGCTAAATAAACTGCTCAAAGAGCGAAGGAGTACCAATGTACTTGGAAACTTATTGGTTCCCTGACTTATCCTCTAGATAGTCAAACAACAAACTGCTCATCGAGCGAAAAGTACCAACATACTCGGAAACTTATTAGTTTCCCCAAAACTTGGATTCGGCGACACTTCTCATTTTCCAAAACTAACATCCAAGCCCTAAGCTTTCATCTGACATTGTTATCATTATTTAAAGGGTTCAGAGGTTGTTTAGTGTATTATGAATTTTCCTTGTAAAATAGTTTCCATTTAGTTTTATCTCTAATCTTATGAGTTTAAAAGCCCATCATCTCAAGTAACTCCCAGAGAAGGTCTCGATCCACTAAAATAATAAGGGTCCGAACCTCGATTCGTCCCATCAAACTTTTCCAAAATCTCATGATAAATTTGGCATAACTGCCCGTTATCCTCTCTGACGTACAACAGATATATGTGTAATTTCATAATCAAAGTAACACAATCCAACAGTTGTAAGACCCAGGTAAGATTAAGCGTTTAATTAATTAGATATTTATCGGCTTAAGAGCGATAAGCGCGATTAAGCTTAAGATGATATGTTCTTTGTACCCTGTGTGCTTTATATAAATGAAGTATTATTAATATTATTAGTATTTTCTCCCAAACTAGATAAAAAAGAAAGAAATAAAACAAAGTAAAAAGAAAGAAAGAAAAAGATCACGTAAGGACCAATTCAATTTGTGGAAGAAGAATAGGAAATGATAAAAGAATAGTAAGAGACCAATTCAGCTTGTGAGGGAAGAATAGAAAATAAAAAGTAAAAGAGAAGAAGAAGAATAATACGAAGTGTAAGAATAGATATATATGTATATCTAACTTGTTAACACTTCTACACTTGATCACTTAATTTTGCTTAAAGTGATTTTAAACTATATCATATAGTTTCTCATAATTTTTGGTATAATAATATATTATCCTTATATTTTTTTCTTAACTCTATGAGTTAAATCCTACACTACTCAAATCAATATATGTGTATTAAGAAAGGAAGGAACAATAGCTAGCCAGAAAACGTAACAAGGAAGATTGCATGGTAAGTGTTTAAGCTTGAGGTGGCTTAACCAGATTGCATGGTAAATGTTTAAAGCATGAGGTGGCTGAACCTGAGTGCATGGTAAGTGTGACAAGGATTGATACTTTTACGTGTAGGCATCGAATTTTTCATCTGGCAAAGCTAGGGGTCTAGTAAGCATGAGGTGGCCAAATAAAAAAAAAAGACATTGCACTATAAAAGAGTTGGCAAGCCGCATATGAGAAGGGTCACCAATGGAAATGTAGAGAAGTTTTGGAAGTATACAGAGTAGTGTTTTGAGTTATTAGTTTGTGGTGAAAATTTTTAAGTGTTTGTTTTGAGTGAGAGATTCTTAAGTTTTGGGAGCGGAAGCTAGGATCTTAAAGCTTAGCATTTTTGAAAGCAATTAATTTTCTAAGGATACGAAGAGCGAGAATGCGTACGTGTCGGGGCTAAAGAATGAAAGAAAACAAGCTAGTACGAGGAGCGATGACGTGATCGGATCAGAGTCGCAACTTTGGAAGGAAAGTGACTAAGGTGAGGGCACTTCGCTTCGACTATTTATATTATTGAATATCTGCTATGTGATTGTTGTGAGCTATTCTCTTAGACTATTTATATTGTTGAATATATGCTATGATTGAGTGAGAGCACTTTGATGCTTGCTATTTGATATAATGGCTTGTTGTGATGATGACTTGTATTTTGTGATATTTAATTGTCTGTTGACGGCATATCGATTGTGTAAGCGAAGGGTTTCTCCAAGTATCGGTTAGACGAGATTCTAACGATGCTTTAGATCTTTTGTGGTTTTGAATAGAGACGTTTTCTCAAAAAGAGTTACACAGGGTGGGAACATTTTATCTAATTTACTACAGTTTTTGAAAAAGAACAGACCCATTCATGATTTACTTATAAACTTCATCTAATGAAAATAATTAAAGTGTACACATATTTTGTAAATTAAAAAGAGTTTATTTGCATTGCAAAACTTTTAAAGAATGAGAAGGATATTTTCAAAGGGCCTTCAATCAATCCTTTTTAGAAAAGAGTATTTCAGAAGGGACTTCAATCAATTCTTTTTAGAAAAGAGAATTTCAATGGGGGACTTTATTTGATGATTTTTGAGAAAAGAAAGACGAGACTCGATGACACGGTTACTTGGAGTGGAGTGACCTTTCGTTGTGTAAACTTCGGTCACTTGGAGTGGAGTGCAACCGTTGATGTTGAATCTAGATTTGGTTTTCTAGTATGACTGTTTTCTTAGAGATAGGCGTGAACACTGGAGAGGGTGTTCCCGTTTGTTTGGCTAACCATGATTCATATCATGCATGCATTCATTTTGTCAGGATGGTGGAGTGGCCATGCCTGTCTTCTGAGGACGATGGAGTGGTCGTACCTTCAGATGTTGATACTGGAGTGGGTATCAACTATGTTGATACTGGAGTGGGTATCAACTAAGTGGCATTCACTAGTCAGAGGTTGATACTGGAGTGGGTATCAGACCGACTAAGTGTTGTCCCGCCTACCTCATGGAAAAGGCATTTATATCCGGATCATTTGATGTGCCTATGTGGCATTGCATTTGCACGAGCATATAGACTAACCTTAGAGTTGTCGATTGAGCTTGATGATGAGGTGATATGTACTATGAGTTTTGATATGCTTGAGATAAGCTAAATGTGATTTAATTGTTATGTGTGTGGGAGAGGTTTGTCATTGACAACCCTCGTATTTTACGTAAGCCACGTGATCGATAGATCTGCGTGAGTAAGCGTGAAACGTATAAGTATGTGATTATGTGTATACTGTGTGACCTACTACTATATATATATACATATATTCTGGAAGTTGACCCTCGCACGCCATTGTATGTATTGCTTGTGTTTGGGCGGCCGGCGACTGCCAGGTGATGGACGACGACGTGATCAAGTACCATGCCTTGGAGGAGCCAAAGTGATGCTGCCAATGACGAGGATCCATGATAATGAGATTATGAGTCATGCTTATGTATCAGTTTGGTGAAGTGAGCAGTAAGTCATTCGTGGGATTGACCACATGTCTATTAATGCCAGAACCCTGTCACATATCTTGTTAGAGATTGACAATTCGACCATCGAGGAGACTCGCTCAGAGGAGAAGTAGAGTCTTGTGTAGGGCTTGAGCCCTTTGGGTAGAAAGCTTACCGTCATTGGTTGAAGCTTGTAGGATGATCATATGAATTTGTATTCTATTGGGTTCGGAGGAAGGGTAGGTCTCGATGTGTGTTGTTTGGTGGTCTATCCTGCGTAGAGATCATAGTGAGCGTGTTGGGCATATGTCTTTTGATATTTCTCTTTAAAGACTCAATTGTACCCATACTTTTGGATATAAAGTTATATATTATTGGGTAATTACTGTGCATTCGCTAGAGCATGTTTTGGAAAAAAAAATACTTGGTTATTATTGACTTCGAAAGTTTAGTCAGCATATTTAGTTTTTGGAAAGGTTACTAAAGTGACCCTCGAGAAATCGGGGCGTTACAACAGTCATGGCACATATATCAACACGTCCTAGATTAACAATTTAGCACATAGCATGTGAATCAATCTCAAAAACAATTCAAGCGATAAATGATTATCAATTGTCAGCCGTAGCCTCAGAAAACATTTTTCCCAGTCAAACACAATCAAGTGCATAACAATAAATCAAGTCGAATTCATCGACGCCTAAAATACAAATAGCTAGTAAGTAAGTTGCCCTCACCTCGAGTTGTTCCAGTCTCGCGGTGTAGGTCTCGCTCACAAGCTTGTTCAGTCAATCCCAAAGTTTCCACAATCGAACCTTTGAGCAACAAAGCAATAATGAATCAAACCAAGTCGATACAGTCGAAACAATCCTAACTAATGTTCGACAAAGCTCAAGAAGCTTCAGAGTACAACATTTAGGCACGAATGGAAGGGCTTTCCCCGAATGGATGAGTTTTGACTCGATTCAAGTTTTGTACAAAAACACTTTATTCACTAAAACGTGCATAACTCGAGCTACAGAACTCGGAATGACACGAAACCGGCGCCAAAATTTCGACAATTGAAAGAGCTACGCAATGGCTCAGGTCATAGAGACCCAAAAATTATTTTTGGACACGGTACCCAAGCAAATAGGTTTCGGCCACTATGGAAAATAGGGTTTTCGAACTTTTTCTTCGGTCTAAATCAATTCCTAGGTTATCATTAGCCGTAACTAAGGCGAATCTAAGCTCAGAAAAATTTTCGGATCAAAAACTGTCGCAGGGGTATTTTGGTCATTATTTTCAGCTCAAAATTTCAAAACTGGATTTTCGAAAAACAAATTGGATGGGGACGTCAACAACGACGTTTATGACGACTAATCCTACTAGCGCTAAGCTAAGTCGTGAGTTTTCAGCTTAAAGAACGGAACTTTACCCAAAAATGGGTTTTTCCAACAGAAATTGATCCCGGCGGCATTTCAGCGAGATTCAACGGAAAACAACCGGATATTCACGCTCTAGAGTACGTAGGCAATAAGTTTAGACACCAAAATCAGCTTATTTGGACAGTTTTACAAAAAGCTCAAAACTTTGAGCACAGAAAGACATAGAGAAAAGCGACAGAATTGACGATCAGAAGTAAGAAATAGCATCAGTACCTCGAGGCCTACGCGTAGCAACGAACGGAACGACGATCGGTCAAGAATTGGAAAAAATCATTTTTCCCCCTTTCCTCCAAGAGCTCTCGGCCGTGTGTGTGTGTTTTGAGATTTTTTTGTTTTGTTTTTTTTCATTTTTCATACTATATATATAGGAAATGGAAAATGCGGAAAAATGAAAATTTCGCGATTCCGATTTTTCCTACTGATTCCAACGTATTTTAGACACGATATTCTTCCCGCTGAATCTTCTAATTCTTCAAAGAAATATCAGTATGATTTTTGGTTTTCGAGGCTTGTTTTTAATGTTTACCGGCTTAAAAATGCACTTTATGATTTTGACCTCGGATGCAGAAACTTCCTTCTGAAGAAAGATTCAGAACGTCGATTAGAGTGGGCTTACGCGGATGAAATCTTTATTTGAAGCTCCGAATAGAAAAAGTCTTCATCGACCGTCGATTTTAGGGTTCTTGAACTATCAGGGTTTCGGTTTCGGCAAACTTCCGAGTATTGAAAATTAACGTTCGTACATTCCAGGGTTTCGTATCGAAACGCTCGTTTATGGACGAATAAGAGAAGTTCTAACATTTCTCTGAAGATTTTTGGAATTAGTTTCCATCGTGTATTAAAACATAAACTAGCCATTTCTAGCGTTCTTGACCTAAGTTTAAGCGAATGCTAGTCGTGCTATAACTTTTATCGACTCTGATACGATCCTTAGCCTTTTCCTGAACTTTCTCCTTCACAAATTAATTCCATTCCATAAACACTTGTTCAGGTTTTCCCTCACGTCACATCAAATTAATCGTGAAAAGGAATTTTATTCGGTTTATTCCAAACTTAAAAACTTGGGTCTCACACTACGCTTCTTCATTTTCTGATTCAAGCTTTGTGCTCTTTCCTTTCTTTGTTGTCTGATTGAAGCTTCTTCATGTCTGGTTGAAGTACTGCTTCAGGCTTCTTCGTTTCTGCTTGCGTGATTTCGCTGTTTCTGCAATTTTGGATTTTATCACCTATGATTCAGGGTTCTTCACTTCTGCAATTTAGGAATTTCAATTTTGTTTTTTTATTTAACTATTTTATTATTTTCTGGGTTCAAATGCCACATAAGCATCACCCTTGACGGAAAAAAATTTCATGTCAGCATTCCGTTAACGTCTGTCAACTTGTTTTAACCCAGGGACTACTATGAAGGAGTTTTGCCACATTTAAGGATCACGGACGTCATTTTTAAAGTTTAAGGACGAAGTTGAAGTCGGTGGACACATTCAGGGACCAACTTGACTATTTACCCCTATTGTTGTTGTTCAAGTTAAACTTCATAATTAATATGCCTGACATTGATCCTCTTCAATTTCCTACGTAGTTAGTACGTACATTGTCGTCCCTCTTGGACCTTAATAAGTCACCATGAGTGTCAATGGAAGAATTTTTATTCTTCTTTATTTTCTAGCTAGTTGTTCGATACAGTAATACTATACCGTACCCACAATCAATAATCTAATATATGATGATTCTACTTATTTGTTTGGATGCACCAATTGTACCTATGTCTAAGTGTCTAATCACCGTGTACCTATATATTTATGTTTTTTCAATGTTTTTTTATTTGCAATTTTCTTTTAAGTGTCTAAAAATTTTGATTATTTTTTTCAATTCTTGCTTGAGAAGAATGTAGCATATCACTATCAGCAAACAAATCATTTTCCTCCCACAACTTGGTTTTCTGTATACATTCAATGGGTGGGTCACAATTTAGTGTCGTTTCCTAAGACGAACTAGTGGGTACACATGCCTTGCTTGTTTCATATGCATTCCGTCAAATTTGGCTCTTGCGGTGCACTTCTGTGATAGAGCTGGCTTCGCTTAGGATAATGTTTCATCCACACCTCTCTTTTGAGGTGCAGAGGTAGAATAGTGAGAGAGATAGGAAGAAAAGAAAAAGTAAGAGAGAGAAAATATGAGATGTGATAGATAATAAGATAAGAGAGATAAAAATAAAAAGAGGTGAAAATTGAGTGTTTAAAAAACGAGGTGTGTATATATCATTACTCCTTTGCTTAACCTCATCTGCTACAAGATTGAGTTGGTGTCTGTATATTGCTCGTCTTTTAAGACCAAGACAAAAATTGAAGCACATGCTGTTGACTTGCTACAAAAGAATATCTTAAAGTCTTAGATCACTTTTTCAGTTTCCAAGTGTTCAAACTTATGTATTTTACCACTTCTTGTCCATGTCATTTCACCTGAAGCAAATTTTTACAAAAAGTGATCAACTTATATTCAATTGTGGGTCCTCGTAGTTATTCTTGTGAAATTATTTTTTTTCCCAAGGTATCTCTAAGCTATGAGATTAATCCTTCGAGACTCCGTGATCACCTTAAGTGGGTAGACCTCTCCCAACAAATGCTTTTCCATACGCATTGTCCAGGAATCGAACCCTGCACTAAATGGCTAAGGTGCACAACTATCTACAAGTTGTACTATACCTTATTGGTAGTCTTGTGAAACTATGACCCGTAACTAGTTCGGTTGAGGTATTGAGTTAATCTATATTGATTTAACCAATAATTCATTAATTAATTGAACTGGATATATTAAATAAAAAATTACTCGTCTATTCCATTTATAAGATATTTTTACCTAATTTTATAGGACTAAAAAAATTAGTTTTGTTAATTAGCAATAATTTTATAAAAAAGTTTTATGAACTTTCCTAAATTACTCATGTATCTTTCTTTCTAAATTATTTTTTTCTCAAAATCATACTTATCTCTTTGATATTGAATATGAGGGTAAGTTTGAAAAAAACTATTGAATATCTCATTGATATTACAATAACTTATGTTTGAAAAAAACTTTGAAAATGAGACATATAAATGGAAGTATTGAACGTAAAACCAAAACTAGGGTTATTACTATGGTTTAACCCCACTTTATGTGTTCTTAAATATTTAATAAAATGCTTCTTAACAATTGCAAAACCCGATTTGGCTTTTTTTAAGCTTCGCTCTATGTTCCCTTTACTTTTCTTTCATCTACAACATCAAACTTTCAACTCACTTTCTCGCTCCTTCTCCTTTTAGGCTTTTTCCCTCCTCCAATGATCTCGTAAATATGTTCAAGTTTGCAAATGGTAGCTTAAATGATAGGAGCTGAGGGACATATGCTTTGGGGAGAGAAAGATTCAAGTTTCAGTTCATAGAGAGGAAATTTGGTCGGAAAAAAATTGTGTTAAGTTTAAATGATTAATCATACTGTTTGTCATGTTTTATACAACAACAATTTTAAGGACATAAGTGCTACACTAAAAGTTTCATATTTCAGGTACACTTACCATTGTCGTCTAAGTCTTAGGAAGCGCTCATCAAGCACATCTACACAAGGCAAATGACTGAGATTGTCTATGAAGAGGAGAGCTTCTGAAGATTGCGCGCAACAACTGTGAAACTCAAAAAGATCGTAGACGAACTTGGAGAAGAAGTCTCAAAAGAAGAAGATCACGTGATCTGACAAAATTCAATGTCCAAAGCTCAAGTATAACGTTGTAAACATCAAGCTGCTATTTTTGCTCTCCAACGGATAGAAACCAAGACTCAAAGCTACCTACCAATTGTCAAACACTCTTTTGAGCAAAAAAGTCTTCATTAAACAGTACCATGCATTTAATGCACTTGACATAGGTACTCAAGAGCACCGGTGGATCCAACGACTATAATCTACATGAAAAACAAGCTCCAACGACTATTTTTGCTCTCCAACGGATAGAAACCAAGACTCAAAGCTACCTACCAATTGTCATACACTCTTTTGAGCAAAAAGTCTTCATCAAACAGTATCATGCATTTAATGCACTTGACATAGGTACTCAAGAGCACCGGTGGATCCAACGACTATAATCTACATGAAGAACAAGCTCCAACGACTATATTCACTCTCACTGAAGATCAAAGAGTATAAAAGGAGAACTCGAAGACCTCAGAAGATAACGATTGAAACTTAACAAAAATATCTTTCATTGTTCCAATCCAACTAGAGGCCAGCAACTCAAGACAAACCTTAGAGTCAATTTTTTTTTATCGTGTGTTGCAGAAAGAGAGAATCACCTAAGAGTCAAATCCTATACTCAAAATCTCTCTAGAGTTAGAACACAAAGAAGTCCTTAGAGTCAAACCTCAACCCAATACTTTGTTGTTCATTGCATTGTAAAATTATACAATCCCTCTCGTGAGAAGAGAATCCAGTAGAAGCATTCGATCTTGAAAAAGATCATAGGAGAAGTCCTTATAAACTTTTTAGGATGAGTCCTTAAAAACTCGCTAGGAGGAGTCCTATAAACTTGCTAGGAGGAGTCCTTTGAAATTCATTGGGAGAAGTCTTGTTGAATACTTGTTGTAGGAGAAGTTATTGATACTTAATAGTGAAAAATCCCAGTGTTGTTGGGGATTGGACGTAGCCCTCATCGTTTGTCGGTGAACCAGGATATATCGCTGTGTGCTTATTATCTATTTCTTTAAACGTTCCTATATCCATTGCTTTAAATGATTGTTAAAACCCTTTCAAAACTTATAATCATTGAAAAACTTTAATTTTCAGTGAACACAACGGAAACCCCCTTTCTTGTGTTACTTTTCCGATATCATGGTATAAGATCTTAAGGCTCTGAGAACTAACATCTTAACAGGTGCAGAGAAACGATCCATGGCACAAGAATTGTAGAAATCACTAAAGGCTTGCAACCCTGGAGAAGAAGAAGATGAAGTGATGATGTAAGGCCCAAGTTTTTAAGTTTATGCTAAGTGAATAAATTTCTTATTCACGATTAGGGTTGATGTATTGTGAAGGGAAAACCTGAACAAGAGTTTATCGAATGGAATAAATTTATGAAGGAGAAAGTTCAGGAAAAGTCAAAGGATTGTATCGAAGTCGATTTAAGTTATAGCACGACTAATATTCGTTTTAAAACCTAGGACAAGAACCTTAGGAAATCAAACTATGTTCCACCCTTGGAACACTGTAGGAATTTCTTCCAAAATTCTTCAGAGAAATGTTAGAACTTCTCTTTTTCCATATATCACAATCGTTTCGAGGCGAAACTCTAGGATCTACGAACGTCCGATTCCAATCATCGGAAGTTTGCCGAAACCGAATCCCTGGTATTTCAAAACCCTAGAATTTCTCGACAATGAAGACTTTATCTATTCAGAGCTTCAAATGAATATTCTACATGCGTACACCCATTTCTCTTGATGATTTCAATCTTTCTTCAGAAGGAAGTTTTCCATTCCGACATCCGAAGCAAAAAGCAACTTATCGGGTAAAATAGTTTTATACCGACTATGCATTAGTTGCCAAAAATACAAGGAGACATCTTTATAGCTTTGGAATTCTTTTGCCAAAACCTATCTATTAATTCACGGAGAATGACGCCGGAAAAATCAGATTCGCGAAACTTTCATTTTCCCGCGAATTTCCATCTTCTATATATAGCCAAGAAAGGAAGAAAAACACAAATTTTCCTCCATTTTCTCTCCTCAAGGCCGCGAGTTCATCCAAGGAAGAAGGAAGAAGAATTTTGTTCATCTCTTGCTTGATCGTTGATCCGTTAGTTGCTACTTCAAGGTTTCGAGGTATAGTCGCTAATCCTTACCTCTGATCGCTTTTTCCATAGCTTTTCTGTAGGCTTTTCTGAGCTGATAGTTTATGGGTTTTTGCAAAACTATCCTGAATCTTTCATTTCTGATTCTAAACCTCTTCCTTATGTGCCCAAGATCACTTCTGCCGGATTAGATTTTTCGTTATGTCGCCGGATTTCCGCCGGAATCAATTTTAGCCTAAAATACCCATTTTTGGAGTTTTTGGGAGTAAAGCTTCAACCTTTAGGCTGAAAACTATCGCCTTAGCTTAGTGCTAGTAGGATTAGTTGTCATAAACGTCGTTGGTGATGTCCCTGCAAAATTTGGTTTTTGGGATTTCAGTTTTGAAATTTCTAAGTTAAAAATCATGACCAAAATACCCCTGCGACAGTTTTTGATCCGATAATTTTTCCGAGTTCAGAATAACCTTAGTTACGGCTAATGATAGCATAGGAACCAAGTTTGATCGAAGAAAAATCGAGTCTCCTAATTACCTAAAGTGGCCGAGCCTATAGGGGGAGGAGGAGGAAAATTTCCTTTTCCGAAAACTTGTCTTTCGCGCTAGATTATCGTACCTTAGAGTATAGATTACTTCGAGTAACCTTAGTAAGTATCGATAGCTTAGTTTTTGATAGATTCTGATAGTATTTCTGTGACTTTGTTTTAAAGGAACTTTTGAGGAATTTCCTGAGGAACAACACTTTGATTGTGAGGAAGAGTTGGAAGTTCATCCTGGAGAATCTGCAGGTGAGGGCTTCTCACTGAATCTCTAGTTAATACTTAGGGTCGATGCTTTCGACATTGTTTACTGTTTATGCACTGGATTGTGTGTGATTGGAAAATGTTTTCTGAGGCTTCGGCTGACAATGTAGATGATGCATCTACTGAATGTTTTTGATGAGTGGATTACATGCTAAGTGCTAATTGGGTAATTTAGGATGTGTGGTGCATGCCTTATATGCTAAGTGCTATGTGGTTATTGCTTAATATATTGATATATGACATGTTGATTGGTTGTGCTGAGTTATTTATACTTATGCAATGAGATCTGAGATTCTGAATGGTGAGAATAGCGGGCAGGTCATGCCGATTTTATTTTGAGAGTTTTAAGAAAGTTTGATAGGACGAATGAGATTCGGACCTTGTTATGATGTGTATGGATCGAGACATTCTCTGGAGTCATTTGGGGATTTGGAGATCCCGAGAACTTATAGGATTTGCGATAAGTCTAAAAGGACAGTATTTTGTAAAGAAAACTCATAAGACATTAAACAACCTCTAAATCTTTAATTAATGATAATAAACTCGAAAGGAAGGCGTGGAAGTCAAAACTTAGTTTTGGAAAACGAGAAGTGTCGTCGGATCCCAGTACTGAGAAAGTTGAGAGGCTTCGAGTATGTAGATGTTGTGGTGCTGTTGGAGCAGCGTTTGTTGTTGTGCTGTTGGAGCAGCTATGTTGTTGGGCTATCCTGGGGATAAGTCCGGGAAACCGTTAGTTTCCGAGAGTGTGATACTCTGTG
Organism: Lotus japonicus; assembly: GCF_012489685.1. NCBI lineage: Eukaryota > Viridiplantae > Streptophyta > Magnoliopsida > Fabales > Fabaceae > Lotus > Lotus japonicus. Next base: position 30,915,165 of record NC_080042.1, on the reverse strand, counting down.
CTCGTTGAGCAGTTGTGACCATCGGATTGAGATGAGTCGGATGATTTGGAGATCATCGTGAGTTATGTGTTGTTGTGAAGAAGTGTCTTTTGTCGCAGAATCGACTTTACCTTAGGGTAAGCTTTTAGAGACTTTAATTTACCTAGAACACGTGGCGACGTGTCGAGTGAGATTCGGAGACGTTGTTTGTCTAATCATCCTGCATTCATGCAACATTAATGAGGTATTAACACAAGACGTACTCTGGACCTCGTCGGATTCCAAAATGGTCATAAGACCCGGATTTCCGTGTAAGAGCGTATGTAGACGTCTCTTGTAGCAGACCGAAATGGCAGACCTACGGGTTACGGCTGATCTGACTACCGCTGTTGTTGGAGTAAGAGGCACGCAGGCCGAAATGGTCCCACCGTGGCTGGTGCTAGTGCTGATCCGTTGATGTCCATCCGTTCCGGATTGCATATTGGTTGACTGGGTTAACCTGCATACATATCATGCAACATGCATACTAATTTAGTTGTTGAGTGTGATTGGTAATTGTTAAACCTATTTGGAACATGCTATCTGCTATTATTGCGTTTATGTTATTATGGAACATGCAACCCTAGGAATAATATCCCTAGCTATAAGCCTAAGTGGCTATTCTATTATCTGTATCTATCGATGTTATTATTTACATAATTCTTTGGAGTTGACCCTCGTGTCTTCTGTGTGTGCTTTGGCAGACAAACTCCCTTTGTCAGATGTCCACGGCGGTCTAGATCATGATGGTTCACCCTTCGGGGGGAACTAGAGTTGAGATGCTGGAACAGGAGCGCATCGCGGTAGCGAGAGGAGGACGGATGGTGTACTTAGACTAGGTCGTTCTGAATTCAGATTCGGGCGACGATCATGCTAGCATGTAGGTTTTAGTGCTGGTGTGAGCTCCTCGAGATGGGATTAGTGTAGGAGTAGAGTCTTAGCTCTGAACATCATTTGTTTCTTTGGGGACAGGGTAGTTTCCCACCTATAGCTTTTTGTGTGGTTTCTTTACGGGAATCACAGAGAGTTAGTTGGACTTAGGAGGTCTTGCTTCAGGCCGATGGGCCAGCTTATTCTCAGTTTTGAGGGATGGTGTTGCGGACACTTGACCTTTCTTGTGGATTGTACCTTTTGCCTTCGGGCGTTACACTTTTCTTTCCGTCACTGGAGGTTTACTCGTGACGAGGTTGCTACTACAGCGGGGGCTGTTTATATATTGTATATTAGTTCTGATTATTGTTATTGTTGGGTTTTATTTAATTCAGTCTTGTCTTAGTTATTATCGAAAAAAAAAATATATTCACGTTTTTCCGCATTAAGTTTATTTTTGGTTACTAAAGTGACGCCACCGAAATCGGGGTGTTACAGATGACCCGAGATTTAAGGCTATTTTTCTAGTTTATTTGCATGCATTTTAATATATTATTTAAGATATTTTATTCATTATAGGACACTTTAAGCTTATTTCATGCATTTTAATATTTTTATTTAGTTTTAGTATTTTTCTATGTTTTATATTATTTTCTAGATATTATTAGGATTTATTTACTTTAATTTAAGATTAGATAAGTTTATTTTAAGATGCTATCATATTTTTATCTCTTATATATTTTTATTTGCTTTATTTTAGGAGAAGATTTGGAGAAAAAAAAGAAAGAATCCTAGAAATAAGGAGAATTTCGTATCTGATATCTTCCCCAACGGAAGAAACCGCTGCAATAGCACTATATTTTACCTGCTGTTTAATGTAGCGACACTTAAACCGCCGCAAAAGAACCTGACGGACCAGAACGAAAAAATTACTATAAATTCCGTTTTTGACCTACTTTTTGGGATCTTTTTCATCTTTTTTTTCTCCAAAACCTAATAAACACCTTTGGGGAGACTTGGAAGCAATTTCTCGGTGGAGAGGAAGGCTAGGCCCTTGAGGGCCGGTGTTAGGGCCATGGAGGAGGTGACAGCTTCTCCGGACGTCCATGGCTCCGTTCTATTTTGGGTTTTGTTTTTCTCTTTACCTATTTTTGTGTTGACTCTCTTTTAGTATTTGGGATGACTTAATTTGATTTTCTCTCTTATTCAATATACTTTTATGCAATTATAAGTATGAATTTTCATTATTTGGTGTTCCTCTCTATGATTAATGCTTCAATTGGTTAATTGGTGTTCTAAAGAGTTTATATTAATTCATAAATAGATTGGGAAATTGATATGGGTTAATGTAGGCTTAGTTCATAAAAGGGGAAAAATTCCTATGTCTTAGGTTATTAATTCTCTTTGCGCGTTCATGTATCTTTTGCCAATATGATGATTTTTAGGATTTGCATGACAATTGAAAAGTTGGTGTGAGTTTAGTTAATGAGAGAAACCACTCTTGCATCAGTCATCTTAAGAAAGACATGTCTTAGGTAGGGTTGAGGTTTTCTAGGTGACAATAGGAGACATTAACTCTTAGGTATGAATATCATGAGTTGAAAAAGAGGTCTAAACCGAGTGACTAGTCGGGATACTCACCTCTCTAGGATATGATTATCTAGTAGGAACTATTGGAATTTCTTGAGTGACAGTCAGAGATTCTATCCGCTAGGACATGAACTTCTTAGGTTAGGAACAGAGCTTGAGAATGTCTTATCGAGTAGGTATGTGCTATAATGCTCCTTTTATGATCACTAGGGCTTAAGGAATTAAGGCTAGGTTCTTAATTGGTAGATTCACTTAGCTAAGAAATTAGTGGGTGAATAGCTCTTATCGGCATCTTAAATGTTAATTTCATCTTATAAGAGTATATTGGTTGATAATAAGTAGTAAATCAAGTGAACTCATTTTCCAAATACACTTTCTTCTTTGTTTGCCTCCGTGAAACTTCTTTTATCGCTTTAATTATAGTTTTTCCTCAATTTAAATAAAACACATATTATGTTTAAACTGTTCAAACAATGTTTAGCTGGTGAAATTAATACGTAGCAACACAATCCCTGTGGAGACGACAAAACCCGATACTATACTACGATTGAGTCTTGAAAGGGATTTGATAGTAGTTAGTGGAGGAAAACCTCTTCATTAAATATCCTTTCATCAAAATGGCGCCGTTGCCGGGGATTGTGCTTCCGCTTCTATTAGTTAAGCTAGCCGGGTGTTGTTTAGAGCATTATTATAGTATGCATTTCTTTTTCTGTATGTTTCTTAGATGTCAATTCAATTGATTTGTTCTTGTGCTAAATGCTTGTTGTGGCCTGATCAACTATAACATGATATGAGGTTTGAAATTATGTGAACCTGACTTAGAATGAATCAGCTAGTGGATTTAATGATAATTAAGTTCATTAGTTATGAATTGATGATTTGATGCATAGGATTTTGAGTTATAGTGTCTCATTAAATTATTTGAGTTATGTTGTGGTGTTTTAATTTGTGTGCTCATTTTTGCAAGGACTAAGTGATTTCACAGAAATTAATTTGAGTTAGAGGGCCCAACTGACCATGTCCTGGTGCTTTCAAGTTTGCACCTAATCTGAGTACAGGGAGTTTTACTGAACCACTCATCTCTCATTTAATTTCATGATCATGCATTTAACATTTAGTTATTTCGATTGCACACACTAGTATGCACATGCCTTGGATTCTTGGTAATCACACTTTTGTGCTTGAATAATGCATGTTGGTGTTTTTAATATCTATTCTGAGTTTGATGCTAGTTGTTATACTAAAAAGTGTTTGATGCATGGGTGTGAGTGAAACTTGTGGAACATGGGGAGAGTTAAGTGATAGAGACTTGAGTGAGTTTTGGGAAAGTGCAGTAAGATTATTAAGATTCCAAGTTAGTGGGAATAATGCATAAAATATGTAGTTTTCCTTTTAATCTTTATATTGAGTCTACACTCTTTTTGGCTGTGAGGTTACAAAAGGGGCACACATGTGAAAGTAAAGATAAAGTGCTAAAGATGCAAAAAAAATGGGAAAGGATGTGAGTAAGGGAATGGGAAGTATTTGCACCACTGAGCATACCCCCAATCATATTCTGACCTTGTTAAATAAAAGAAAATAATTTCGCCCTGAGTTGGTAATAACTGTGAAGGGTTGGGAAAAAGCTAAATTGAAAAGGAAAGAACATGTGTGTGCTCCTAATATATAAGACTGTTGGCCATCATTAGTGGATTCTCAATATGGGGTTGGGGAATTAGGAATAAAATGTGAAGCCCCACATCCTGGTATTTTCTATAATTCTTGTTTGCACTTACTAAAAGGGTACTCAGTTTTTAAAGCTTCATTTTCAGCAAGAACTATTTTGAGGAACTCATCTCATGTATCTTTTGTGAAAATATGTTTACTAGCATCTTACTTTGAACTATTTTCTTGAGCTTGAGGACAAGCAAACTTAAGTTTACGCTTGAGGACAAGCTGCCGTTGAGTATAGGGGTATGATGACCCGAGATTTAAGGCTATTTTTCTAGTTTATTTGCATGCATTTTAATATATTATTTAAGATATTTTATTCATTATATGACACTTTAGGCTTATTTCATGCATTTTAATATTTTTATTTAGTTTTAGTATTTTTCTATGTTTTATATTATTTTCTAGATATTATTAGGATTTATTTACTTTAATTTAAGATTAGATAATTTTATTTTAAGATGTTATCTTATTTTTATCTCTTATATATTTTTATTTGCTTTATTTTAGGAGAAGATTTGGAGAAAAAAAAGAAAGAATCCAAGAAATAAGGAGAATTTCGTATCTGATATCTTCCCCAACGGAAGAAACCGCTGCAATAGCACTATATTTTACCTGCTGTTTAATGTAGCGACACTTAAACCGCCGCGAAAGAACCTGACGGACCAGAACGAAAAAATTACTATAAATTCCGTTTTTGACCTACTTTTTGGGATCTTTTTCATCTTTTTTTTCTCCAAAACCTAATAAACACCTTTGGGGAGACTTGGAAGCAATTTCTTGGTGGAGAGGAAGGCTAGGCCCTTGAGGGCCGGTGTCAGGGCCATGGAGGAGGTGACAGCTTCTCCGGACGTCCATGGCTCCGTTCTATTTTGGGTTTTGTTTTTCTCTTTACCTATTTTTGTGTTGACTCTCTTTTAGTATTTGGGATGACTTAATTTGATTTTCTCTCTTATTCAATATACTTTTACGCAATTATAAGTATGAATTTTCATTATTTGGTGTTCCTCTCTATGATTAATGCTTCAATTGGTTAATTGGTGTTCTAAAGAGTTTATATTAATTCATAAATAGATTGGGAAATTGATATGGGTTAATGTAGGCTTAGTTCATAAAAGGGGAAAAATTCCTATGTCTTAGGTTATTAATTCTCTTTGCGCGTTCATGTATCTTTTGCCAATATGATGATTTTTAGGATTTGCATGACAATTGAAAAGTTGGTGTGAGTTTAGTTAATGAGAGAAACCACTCTTGCATCAGTCATCTTAAGAAAGACATGTCTTAGGTAGGGTTGAGGTTTTCTAGGTGACAATAGGAGACATTAACTCTTAGGTATGAATATCACGAGCTGGAAAAGAGGTCTAAACCGAGTGACTAGTCGGGATACTCACCTCTCTAGGATATGATTATCTAGTAGGAACTATTGGAATTTCTTGAGTGACAGTCAGAGATTCTATCCGCTAGGACATGAACTTCTTAGGTTAGGAACAGAGCTTGAGAATGTCTTATCGAGTAGGTATGTGCTATAAAGCTCCTTTTATGATCACTAGGGCTTAAAGAATTAAGGCTAGGTTCTTAATTGGTAGATTCACTTAGCTAAGAAATTAGTGGGTGAATACCTCTTATCGGCATCTTAAATGTTAATTTCATCTTATAAGAGTATATTGGTTGATAATAAGTAGTAAATCAAGTGAACTCATTTTCCAAATACACTTTCTTCTTTGTTTGCCTCCGTGAAACTTCTTTTATCGCTTTAATTATAGTTTTTCCTCAATTTAAATAAAACACATATTATGTTTAAACTGTTCAAACAATGTTTAGCTGGTGAAATTAATACGTAGCAACACAATCCCTGTGGAGACGACAAAACCCGATACTATACTACGATTGAGTCTTGAAAGGGATTTGATAGTAGTTAGTGGAGGAAAACCTCTTCATTAAATATCCTTTCATCATGAAGTATACTCAATCAAGCAAAAGATAAATCAGCAATGGTATCTGGACAGCGGATGCTCGATAGGAGAAAGGTCCATGTTCCCAAAAGTTCAAACCAAAGACGATGGAGGAACAATTACCTTTGAAAAAAACCAGAAAGGATTCATCATCGGTGAAGGTAATGTTGGTAAAGAACCTCTCCCAATAATAAACAAATTAAGTATTATTAGTTAAAGGACTAAAGCTTAACCTTCTTAGCATAAGTCAGTTATATGACAGTGATTATATTGTTTGTTTTAACAAGTTTAAATGTAAAGTTGACGATAGGTATGGTAAAGTTGTTTTTGAAGCTGAAAGACAAGGGAACCTTTACAAAACCAACTTAGAAAATCTTGCAAATCAAAATGTTAACACTAATTGAAACCGAAAGGAAAGCTCCTGAAGCTTGAGAGTTCCTATTTAGGCACGAATGAACAACGGAGACTTCGTTCGCTAAAACGCGCATAACTCAAGCTACAAAACTCGGAATGATACGAAACCAAAGCTAAAATTTTGATAATTGAAAGAGTTACGCTATAACTCAGGCCATAGAGACCCAAAAATTGTTTTTGGACACAATACCATACCAAATAAGTTTCGGCCACTACCAAATTAGGGTTTCCCGAACTTTTTCTTCGATCTAATTTAATTCCTAGGTATTCTTAGGCGATATCAAGGCCAGGGAAACTCTCATAAAAATTTAAGAATTTGAAATGCGGTTAAGGGGTATTTTGATCAAGATTTTTAGCTCAAAAATTCAAAGTCGGAATTTCGAAAAATAAAATTGATGAGGTTGTTGCGTTTAGAACAACTAATCCTACTAGCACTAAGCTCATTCGAGAGTTTTTGATCCAAAAAGCAGAACCTCAGCATAAAAATGGGTATTTGAGCAGTTTCAATTCCTACGACGATCCAGCGAGAATCGGCGGACATCGGCGGAGTATTTGCGATGTATGAAGTTTATAAAGAAGAATCGAGTTATTTGGACAGTTTTACAAAAAACTCCAAACTTTGAGCACAGAAATAAAGCACCCAAGTAACAAATAGCAAACAGAAAGGGTTAACTGTATGCAATTACCACATATAAAAGCGAAAACATGTTAATCAAACTCAATCATATAACGTGATAATTAAACTAACAACTTATATCAAGTTAAATGACAATTCATTGAACAACATAGCATCAAACCACACATCAATATCATCGAACGTTAGTGTCCTATAATGCGACTATATGCTACTACCAATATGGATCGATAAGTATCGTCTCTCAAGACGGGACTATCACGAGGGACCACGCTCACCTCATCGCCACTAAGCGTCACTATGGACAAGACAATCGCGCGGGACCAAACTCACCTCATCGTCACTTTAGAACATCTCAAAAGATGGGACAATCCGGTGGGACCACACCCACCTCATTGCCACTTTATAACGCCTCGAAAGACAAGACAATCACGCGGGACCACACCCACCTCATTGCCACTTTCCTTAAATGCCAAGTCAGTCAACATCAATTCCCAAACCAATGTTCAACTCAGAATAACCACATGTTATTCATAATCTCAACAACAACCAATGGTCGAAGCCCCAGAAAATGGAGACACACGTCTCTATTGTGTAACAATGGCCGAAAGCTCAGAAAACATTTGACACAAGCCTCAGAAACAATCAACATAAGCAAGCATACAACATTGCAAGCATACAATATTTCAATCAACGCCAATCAAATTAAACATCTTCATCTCAAACGCAAGCAGTGCGATTAAAACAGGCAAGACTCAAAGACGCTATAAAACTGAGTTACCCTTACCTTCGTGAGTAGAAGTAGTGGATGGAAGTTGCGAACCTAAAACATAGAAACACAGTCTCATCAACACAAGCTCCAAAAGAAGCAAACAATCTATTAACACTAATTGAAACCGAAAGAAAAGCTCCTGAAGCTTCAGAGTTCCTATTTAGGCACGAATGGACAATAGAGACTTCGTTCGCTAAATCGCGCATAACTCAAGCTACCAAACTCAGAATGACACGAAACCAAAGCCAAAATTTCGATAATTGAAAGAGCTATGCTATAGCTCAGGCCATACAGACCCAAGAATTATTTTTTGACACGGTACCATACCAAATAAGTTTCGGCCACTACCAAAATAGGGTTTTCTGAACTGTTTCTTCGATCTAATTTAATTCCTAAGTATTCTTAGGCGATATAAGGGCCAGGGAAACTCTCATAAAAATTTAAGAATTCGAAATGCGACTTAGGGGTTCTTTTTCATCTACGGTTCATTTTAAGGTTCTTGAGTTGTCAGGAACTTAGTTTCGGTAAATTTCCGAGAATTGAAATTGATCGTTCGTATAGTCCAGAGTTTCGTGTTGAAACACTTATCATGGAAAGGAATAAGAGAAATTCTTATATTCCTCTGAAAATTTTTGAATTTCGCTTCCATAGTTTTTTAAGAGTAGAGTAGCCCTTTACTAACGCTTTCGCCCTATGATGGAAGTGAATAAAGCTCGTGCTATAACCTATAGCGACTATAGTACTATTCTTAGTCATTTCATGAACTTTCTCCTTCATAATACTAATCCAAACATCAAACACAAGTCAAGTTCCTCTCACGCTTACACAGAATCCTATGCGTGAGTTGGAAATTAATTATTTATTTAATTCTAAAATCCTGGGTTACAATACTACCTCCCAAAAAGAAAGTTTCGTCCTCGAAACTTAAGGCTCAGTGAAGAGTTCCGGATACTACTCCTTCATCTTCTCTTTAAGTTCCTAAGTAGCATAGCCCGTGACTTTGTTCCAAATCACTTTCACCAGAGGAACCTGCTTGTTCCTCAATTGTTTGATCCTACGTTCTTCAATCCTCATTGGTGCCACTTCAAAAGACAGGTTGTCTCTAAGCTGAATGTCATCTTCCTTGATGATGTGAGAAGGATCAGGAATATACTTCCTCAATTGTGACACGTGTAGCACGTCATGAATCTTGGACAGAAAAGGTAGCAACGCGCTAGATAATATGATACGGTCCTTGACCTTGTCGCTCTTCCAACTCCGGTAGTTGGTGTCACGCGAAGAAACACATGGTCTCTCGCCTCAAACTCTAACTCTCTCTGTCGTGTGTCAGCATAACTCTTCTGCCTACTCTGTGACGTCCTCATATTCTCTTGTATTTGCTTCACTTTCTCAGTGGTTTATCGCACTAATTCAGGTCTAACGAGAAGATGTTCGCCATATTGAAACCAACATAGAGGAGTTCTACATCTCCGCCCATACAAAGTCTCATAAGGTGCCATTCCGATACTGGCATGAAAACTGTTGTTGTAAGTAAACTCGATCAAAGGTAACAGCTCATCCCAGCTCTCTTGATTATCTAAAACACATGCTCGCAGCAAGTCCATCCGTCTAAGGGTGATATGCAAAGCTTAACCTCAACTTCGTGCCAAGAGCTTCATGCAAAGCCTTCCAGAAATGCGAAGTAAACTTTGGATCTCTATCAGAAACAATACTTGAAGGTACTCCATGAAGTCGTACTATTTCAGCAACATACACCTTTGCAAGATTCTCCACATTATAAGTTGTCTTCACGGTATGAAATGCGCTGATTTCGTTAAACGGTCCACAATGACTCAGATGGAATCAAATATCTTCCTTGTAGCTAGTAAAGCTACCACAAAATCCATAGAGATACTGTCTCACTTCCACTCTGGCACATCAAGTGACTGTAACATACCCGCAGGCTTTTGGTGTTCTATTTTCGCCTTCTGACACGTCAGACATGCCGCCACGAACTCTGCCACATTCTTTTTCATTCCTGACCACTAGAAATTCAACTTTAGATCCTGGTACATCTTTGTCGATCCCGGATGAATACTGAATATGCTCTTGTGACCTTTGTCAAAAATCATCATTCTTAGCTCCATGTCCAATGGTACGTAGACACGTCCTTTGCCACGCAACAATTGTACTATTTGATAGTGACCCTTTCCTTTTGCATTTGACTTCTGATCTTTAGAGGCGCTTCAAATATGAACTTGTGAAGCTTCTAATCAGAGTCACGAGGATTATTGGATTTCCATAACTTCAAGTCTTCAGCTTCTGGACCGTTCACTTCAGAACATCTGGTCTTTAGAGTAAAAGCACTTGGTCTTCAGAGCCAGCTTTCTTTGGGTCTTCAGAATCTTCAAGTCTTCAGAGTCTTTGACCGTTCACTCAGAACTTCTAGTCTTCAGAGTCTTCAGTACTTGATTCCTCAGAACCCTCATCAAAGCTTTTATCTTCAGAACATCTAAAGAAAAAAAAACTACCGTTTATAAGAACGTAGTGAGTGCAAAAGCGGTTTATTGGTCAACACTTTGGTCTTTGACTTCTGATGAATTCCACTCTCAATCAGAATTAGAACCTGTTTGTAAAAAACACTAAAGACAAACATTAGAGTATCAAAGTTATTCATACACAAAATATATACTTGTTATCATCAAAACCTAGAGATGTACACAAAACCAAATCTTGGTCTTACACCTATGTGGGGACTTCTCAGAGCTCATGCAAAGTGAATTCGAGATGAGTATGATGGGTGAGTTGAAGTTCTTTCTAGGATTGCGAATACATCAAGAAAGAGACAAGAACTATGTTCATCATACAAGTTATATCAACGTCATGCTGAAAAAATACAACATGGCGAAATCCAACAAGATGAGCACCTTTATGCATCCTGGATCTGTGCTGGACAAGAATGATCAAAGCTCGACGGTAGATGCAACGATGTACAGAGGTATGATTGGATCTCTACTATATCTTACCTCTAGTAGACCAGATATTATGTTCAACATTTGCCTCTGTGCAAGATTCCAAGTAAATCCCCAAGAAACTCATCTCTCAGTTATTAAGCGAAATTTTAGATACTTGATAGGTACTACTGATCTTGGTCTTGTGTATGAGAAAGGTGATGATTTTAGGTTAAGAGGATTTTGTGATGCTGACTATGCTAGAGACATAATTGAAAGAAAAAGTATCAGTGGAGGAAGTCACTTTCTTGGTCAATGCTTGATCTCTTAGACCAGTAGACGACATAGCATAATCTCATTGTCAACCGCTAAAGCTGAATATGTTGTTGCTGGATCATGTTGCACTCAACTGCTTTAGATCAAACATCATCTGGAGGACTACAACATAAAGGAGCACAACATTCCTCTACTATGTGAAAATACAAGCGCAATCAATATAACCGGGAATCCAGTTCAGCACTCAAGGACAAAGCACATTGAAATCAAGCATCACTTCATAAGAGACCATGTGGAAAAGAGTCATATTGATATATCCTATGTGCACATTGAGGATCAGCTCACAGAATTTTTTACCAAACCTCTTATGGAAAACATATTCATCATTCTAAGAGAGAAAATTGATATTAGCCATGTTCTCTGAATCGTCTACACGAGCTGTTGCATGGATCGTCTGATATCTTCTAAAACTAAAGACATGCAACGTCTGACGATTATTTTCCTACAACGTCTACTTCAGGACACTGTGATAAGATTTCTCTTCTTTGGATAAGTTCAAGGGCTACCTAAACCATTCGTTTGCCTACCCACGTGACAATGAACTCAAAGATCATGTCACATTTAATGTCGACCAAATCTCTCTGACACATGGGATTATTTCATTTATTCACTATTCCTTTCTATATCCTCAAAAAGCACATCCCATCATGAGCCTTGAAAACCTAAAATCCAAAAGTCTCTCTCCCGCCGCTTTATCACATAATTTGAATTACCTTCACCTATCCTCTCACAAACGTCTGATGTTCTGAACAACTCTCTGTACATTTAACACAACACCATCACTCGCGCTTAGAGAAAACACTCACAAGACTCTCATCCAAAAATGGTCGGATATACCCAAACAAAGAATCTTGACCAACATAAACAAGAATCTACGAACAAAATCTTTTTTTAATACCCCAACAAAGTTAGTAAAAAACAATAACACTAGCCAATTTTACACTTCTCATCACACATTTCAGCCACAACTTTAAATAGTATTTTAGCTTAAATTTTACTAAGTGTAAAATTTCAAGCCAACAGATGGTATGTGAATCATATATCTTTGCACAATTGCAAGTAACTTAGAATATGTGTTATGTCTTCAGGGTTTTTGGGCTTGAATATGACATGCAAGTAACTTAGAATTTCTGCTTATGTCATCTTCATCCTGCTTTAGATCATCTTTCTTCATCGTTCTTCAATTCTTCAGATGATGATTCATGCTTCATTCATTTTTCTTTCTTTTAGATGATTTGACTTTTAAGCTCATTCTTCTTTCTTTCCTTTGAAGCTGCAGACTTCATTTCATGATAGATGTTGTTCCTTTCTGAAGTTCTGCTTTCATCGTTCTTCTACTTATTAGATGATGAGTCTCGCTTGAGTCAATCTTCTTTCAGAAGATTTATCTGTTCAGCACAAGCTTCACTCCTTTCTTCAATTGGTCGTTCAGGTTGTGAGTGATAGCTCTTGCCATATCTTCTTCTTCTTCTTCTTCTTTAGAAATGAATTGTCTTGAGTTGTCTGAATAAGGTAGATGCTTGTAGGCGTAGACAATACGCTTTGCTCCATTTCTTCACTCCTTTCATGAGAGCGAAAGAAGAAACTTTTGATGTTGACATCTTGTACTTATTTCCTTGGTCAATGTTCTTTGTGAGTATCACGTGATTTCATAGCACTTGACTTTCTCCTCAAGAATGTTAGAGATATTGCCATTTGAATATGACGCTCTTTTCTTTGAACATTGCTTCCCCTTTTGTCAGCCTTGAGATAGACGTTTGAACGTAGACGTTGAGTGCAATATTCTCAGACGATCTGATAGCTTTACTAGATCTTCCAAGTGTTGGCTTGAAGGTTTGATTCACCTTGCGTAGATGAGCTTGAAGCTTTGGCTTCTCCTTATGAAGATGATCTTGATGCTTTGGCTTCCTTGGTGATTTGACTCTTCTTGTATCTTGACCTCTTCTTCTTCTTTCTTTCTTCATTTGCATAAACGATGTAGCAGATATATAATTTCCTTTCTTGTCTATGATCCCTTGATGCTTTGACGTTTCTTCTTTGTCTACTTCTGGTCAGACCATTCAGTAGATATGACGTTCCGTTGCTTGTATGGTCTGCCTTGATGCTTTGACTTTTCCTTTGATCTTCTTGCATAGATGAGACATGTTTGACTTCTTTTCCTTGTCTCGTCTTCCTTTAATATTCTTTGTCCTTTCTCTTCTTTGCTTGAGCATCTCTTTACATGGTCTTATGCTTTGAATAAGAGACGACAAGATATGAAAAGCACAAGTGATTTCCTGAAATACATTTCACATGATATATTTAATTAGTTCACTTATATATACTCTTGAAAATTATTATCATTCAAAACATTATAAACGATATATATATATATATATATAGCGTTTGAACTTAACATAAATTACATCAAATGAAACAATGTGTAAATAAATATATTTAAAAATATCAATAGACTTACATCCACTAATCTTTCCAAATAAATTTTCGCTCTTCAAGTCATCAATCAATTCGTCCAATTTTAATTACTTTAAAAATTGTACGAAGTATGTCGGGTTTATCATCAGGCTTCAAACATCATTTCTCAACAAAACGCTTGATTTATGTCCATTTAAGATTGCATATCATAATGATAATTAAGCTTGGATATCCGATATACCTACCTATGACAAATGAGTCTTACAAATTTTGAACCCCTTAGGTTCTTCGATTTGTTCAGAAAAGAAAGGAGAGACGAGAAAATGTATCACCTTCCAAACAAGAGCCAAAGTTTATGGAGCCGCCTTGGATCCCCATTATAGAAGTAAACCATTGTCCATTTATTGTCTTATTTAATTAAGTAGTAACTTTACCATAATATGACTGAGAAATTTTCTATTGTAACGAACAAATCTATCCACCTTAGAATCTGAAGATTTTAATTTTAGGCTTAATTGCACTTTTCGTCCCTGATCTTAAGCCTTTGTGCAATTTTGATCCTCTTTGTTTGAAAGGAGCAATTTTGGTACACGAAAGATCAATTTGTGACAATTGGATCCTGCCATCCAATTGCTAACAGACGTTATCTATGTGGACCTCATTAATGAGGTGGACCTGACAGTGTGGGCCACTAGGATGCTATATGATGTCATGTCATATTTTTTTCTTTTAAATATAAATTCTCTTCAATTTTAATTTCTTTTTTTTTCCTTTTTTTTCCGAAATCTTCATCTTCTTCAACGTATCATCACCTCTTGTCCTCTTCTTCTCCAAACTCCATTCATCTGACCATATATTCTTTTACTTCATCATCCTCAATGCCATTGAGTCCATCAACACGCCCATCTTCTGTACCAGATCTGTGGAGGCAAGGGGGTGGCACAAATCTGCGGTTCTGGGTTTAAGTTATGAAGAGGGCAAACACGCGGTGGTAATAGGCGTAGATAAGGAGGACAGCGCAGTGGTTCCCTGGATTATGGGTTTCAAATCATGATTCCTGGGTTTTGTGGGTTGTTAGAGGTAAGGGATGAATGGGGAGGGTTGACTGTTGAGGATGTAAGGGGGAGACTGAAAAATAGTGGTGAATCTGGTGAAGGAATGAAAAATAGTGCTTTTGATTCTGCTGAATTGAGAAGTTGAAGATGGGTCTAAGGTTTGTGAAACTGAAGGCACAGATGAATGAGGGATTGACCATGGGGAGATGAAGATCGTTAAAAATTATGGATTTTGGGGGTTTTGATTTTCTGAATTTTTTGGTGAATGTGGTGGAAGATTGATAATGAAGTTTTTTTTTTGAACGTGGTGATAGGGTGAAGATGGTAGAAGAGTGATTTTAGGGATAATCTTTCATATTTTAAATTATTTTTTTATTTTTCAAATTTAATTTAAGGTGTGGTGTAGTTAGTAAAAAAAATCAAGATAAGAATATTATGTTTGAAATTTGACAGAGAACTAATGGAAGGACCCAATTGTCACATCTAGATTTATGTTATACCAAAATTGCTCGTTTAAAATAAAAGGGACCAAAATTGCACAAGAGATATACATCAGGGGTAAAAATTGCAATTAAGCCTTAATTTTAACTAGAACCTGGAGTTAAACACCATGCCATATTTTTTTGGTATAAAGTCCACTATACTTTCTTTTCTATTCAAATGCCTCCTTCTTCTGTGCTCCACTATATATCCCAGTCCCAATGCCCACCAATCCAATGACGCATATGTTCTATTTTAGCCTCTCTGCCTAGGGATTTTTCAAAAACTTAGTTCCTTTCCATTGCCCACCTTCTTTCTAATGTTAAGAAGTCAATCATTGTTACCTATGACAGATTGTCTTATTGTGATGAAGATTATTTGACTCTAAATTTAGTGTCTATTTTTTGTCGTCCCATCAATGTGTCTATTTTTTGTCATCCCATCAATAAGCTGACTGTCATGACAATTAAAAATTATAAATGTCATCAATAAAACATACTTACAAGAGTATGTTATAAATGTTACTAGAAATTAAACCCGTGCGTTGCACGGGTTCGTTTTTAATTTGTATTTTTTAATTGTAATATTTAAATTTGTAG
Organism: Lotus japonicus; assembly: GCF_012489685.1. Classification (NCBI taxonomy): domain Eukaryota; kingdom Viridiplantae; phylum Streptophyta; class Magnoliopsida; order Fabales; family Fabaceae; genus Lotus; species Lotus japonicus. The sequence goes on along the minus strand of NC_080042.1, from coordinate 30,899,390 downwards.
AAAGGTAAGAAATCTATTATTTAGAAAAATATTTAGAATATGTATATAATTAAATATAATTGAGTTATGATATTCTCACACTTTCTTTCTCTAATAAGGGAAAAAAGGATCAAACAGGTAGATTTTTTTTTTGCTTCATCGGAAGAAAAAATAGGTAGATTTCTATTGAGATTGAAATGAGAGTAGTTTTTTTTGATATAAAAGAAATTTAATTACTTAATTAGATTAGTATTGAAATGAACGTGGTAGTCTACTATTTTTTTTCTAATATTGATTTAGTCGTTGCAATGATGTTATCAGTTGTGCTAATTTTTTTTATCAAGATTGATGTGGTTGTTTACCATTGCTGATGGCATAAAAGTTCTTTTAAAATCACTTTCACGAACATAAAAATAGATTCTATCTAACTGCAAGATGGACGTCATTTGTTCCCTTTGAATGATTAAGTTGCTATTTTTTTCCATAATATGACAATATTGAGGAGTGAAAGATTCCTATTTCTTATCAAGAATATAGTGAGTACTACATTTTACACTTATCTTTCTAGTGCAGTATATAAATTTATGTGGCTCACACTTTGTTACTGATTTGTGTCATATAAATATATAAATGATGATATATTTGTATGATTTCAATTGAATGAGAAGAATTGTTTAGTAAATTACAATATATGTGAAACTCACAGTTTTATTTTCCAATCATCTGCAACGGGGATATATCACTAAGTAATGTGTGTTTCTTGTTGTTGTTGATGATCTTTCTCCTGCAATAAAGAAATAAGAATGAGTAATTTAAAAAAAAAAACAATTTTGAAATTAACTAAAATAATTAAAAATGGCATACTTGTTGAAGTAGTTAGAGACAATTGTCATTTTTTTCTCACCAGCAGCTGAAGTCCAAGAAATATGAATAATTTGAGTTTGTGAGTGATTTCACTGGTTTGTTTATATAGAGATATAATAAATGCATGGTTCAATATAATACATTTAATTTTTTATTTATTTAATGTAGATAGTTGAATAGCCTCCTGACATTAACAATTTTATTCAGTTTTTGACACCGGTATTGCCATCATGCTACTATTTTTAATTTAATGTTAGTTTTTATTCGGAGTTACTATGTTAAGGAATTCTAAGAGTTTGTGAGTTTAAGAAAAATAGACATATATTAATGTAGAAAATTGGACAGCAAACTAAGACCATTGCATATCAAGATTAATTTTGGCGGAAGTATGCTTTATTGTTAATAGTTTTTTTTTTTTGGACTAAATTGATATTAGTTAAAAATTAACATTAAATTTGATTTTAATTTAAGGTACTATGCTAAAACCATTTGCAGATATAACTTTGTGGTCTGTTACACTTTTGGCATGGATGTTACTCTTTTGCTTATACATTTGATATTTATTAAGTTTAAAACTGAAATCATTAGTGCACAAGTTTCCACTACCTGTTCATTCACTCACTAAGCTATCTCATTAAAACACCAATTTTTTTACTAATGTATGTAGGTTCTCACGTGTATTTGTACTTAATACTTAGCTCAAGTGAGCTTTACTAATATATATAGATAGATATTTTTTTTTTGGAAAAACCAAATATATATATATATATATATATATATATATAATTACTTTGGGAAATAAGAGCCCCAAGTACAATGTAGATAGATATATATTGATTGATTTTTTTTTATTTTAAAAGTATTTTATCTAAATTATTTATTAATAAATGTTATTTTGTTTTTTATTTTGATTTTTTAAATTTGTCAAATGCAAAACTCAAGTCAATTTTAAGTCTATAAATGTTGTTATTTAATATAAGTAGTTGAATAGGTTTTTATAATACAATTTTTTTCAGTTTTTAGTTTATTAAATTTTTTATTTTTTAATGTATTTAATATAAAGGTATGTGAGCTTTTATGGTTTAATACATATGTGTATTTGTACTTAATACTTAGCTCAAGTAAGTTTTACTAATATATATAGATACATTCATATATTTTTTAATTGACGTTTCATAATTTTATTTGTTGAGATAAGAAATAATTAATTATTTTGAGAACACATAATTTAGATCCGTCTAATTGTACCCAACTTTCTCCCCATTACATCCTTTTCTCACCCATGGCAATCAAAGACTTTTAAATTCCAAAGGCACATATATAGTTTGACTTTAGGACTTTAGCTTAATTAGATAACCATCTTTCAGTTAACATTCTCCACTTGCTCTAGCCCAAGAGAGTCATAAAGTTTTCCAATTTCCCTACTTCCTCGATCGGCCTCACTACATTCCAATTGACCATGAATTATTTCTATTACTGCCTTCTGAACCCATAGAATTTCAACATTTTTAAAAAATTGAAGGATATCACATTATCACTCTTTCGGAGGGTACGTGGTAGGGGTGTAATTGGATCGGATTGGATCGTGTTCTGTACTAGGGAAAGCTTACGTAAGAGAATGACAGAAAGTAAACCCTAGCAGAGCACTAAAATGGCAAAAATATCATAAAAGGAATATTCTCATTAAATGTTCAAAAGGTACTTTTTACAAGGTGTTGACCTCTCCTTTTATAGAGGGAGTGATCATGATGTGGACCTTCCCTGTACTTGGGCCTGACAACCGGGGCCCATGCCTCTATGCACATAAGACAAATCTAAGGGAATCTTCCAGCTGGCTTGTGGGCCCGTCTAAAGGAAGGGCGTGATTAATTGTTGTTTCGTAAATTCCGTCGTGGCTGCTTTCGTTCATCTGATTGCTTGATTTGGGCGGGAATAAGGAATCCTTATGTCCCACCCAGTCCACATGCCCCCAAGACATGAGGCTCAGGTAGGTTGAGTCGAAATGTCTTAATATGCTACTTATGTGCCGCCTGCTTTCGTCGTTTGCTTTGTGTTTTGTTAATTATATCGCCGTTCCTCATAACCGGGGATATGTCGCCACAATTTCGTCCATTGATATGCCGCCATTTCTGTTTTTTTTTTGTTGGTATGACGCCACTTTTATACTTGTTGCTACATCGCCATTTTCATTTTCGTTGATACGTCGCCATTGTCGTAACTGTCAATCACGTCTTTTCAACTGACACACGCAATCCTAGTTTTCCGGGATTTCGTCATCATTTGCAATGAATGCAGTTTCCGTTTGTGCGTCTCGAGGAGTTACAACTTTTCACTTCATAGCTTTTTGAATTTCAAATCACATGACTCTCCACTATCCCACTCGTTCTCTCTCCTCTTTTTCTTCTATAAAAACTCCTTTTTACCTTTCATTTTTTCACTTTTCCGGAACTATTTTTTACTCTGAACTCTGAAATTCTTCACTTCCTCTTCTTCAAACTCCAGCGAACCTTTGTTTACTCCGGGCGTCGTCATTGCGCGGTGTTCCCCTTTAGCCGACGTTCTCCTTACCCAATCTTCCATCTCCTCCTCCGGTGAGTTCTTTACACCCTTTCCTCTCGTTTTGTTTTCTCTTTCTGGAAACTGTTCATCTTCTTTATCTTTCTTGAAACTGTTCATCTTCTTCTTTTATCTTTTATGAAATTACCCAGCATGTCTTTGAATAATGTTAGTATTTCTTCCCTGGAGCTTTCTTCACCCTCCACAGAGGGGGAAATTTCTGCCCCCACTGTTATTGAAATTCAATCCTCGCCCTCTACTCACGATGATTTCGGCCCCGCCAGTTCTGTCGATTCTGTCCTTTCTTCAAATGGGGATTTATCCTCGCCCGAATGGCGTAAAAACGTGCATTTAGTTGAAGATAAATGTCTGTGGCGTTCCATCTGGAGCAGTATTGGGAGCATCAACTCGATTCGGATAACTGCCCAAGGGTTTACGAAGATAAATCCCGCCACTTCTAATAACGAAGATCTGCAATTGAATGTCCTTCCATGCGGCGAGGATGAGTGTGTTCTTCTACGCAAAGAAACGTCAGATGAATCGCCCGATTTCTTTTTCGTTTATGGTTATTTTTTCACTGACTTAAATACTAAACTTCCTTTCTCACCTTTCATATGCCACGTTCTATCCTTTCTGAACGTGGCGCCTTGCCAACTCCAGCCCAACGCTTGGGGCTTTATTCGTTGCTTCGAAATTCTTTGTGAGCATTTGAGCTTCACGCCCACCTACCCCTTGTTTTTTCTCTTCTATAAGTCTGTTACCAAGAAACCTACGTCCGTAAAGTGGGTCCCTCTTTTAGCTCGCAAGAAAATGAGCCAATTCACCGCCCTCAAGAGCCACTACAAAGTGTGGCAGAAAAAATATTTTAAGGTTGTTGAATCGCCCGAAATAAAAAACTTGTTCCGAGATTCCGATAACAATCCTCTCTTCCCCTTTTACTGGACGAGAAATCCTCGTCGAAAAATCTCCGTTTCCTATGACGCCTTGGATGATTCTGAGCGAGGGGTCGCCGATTATCTCCGCTCCTTGCCAGTAATCTCTGGTCATGATTTGATTGAGGCGTCGAAATCCGGCACCTTAAATCAATTCTTTAGTAAGTTTATAATCTTCATCTATAACTTGGTTTTTTGTTATTCATATGTGACGTCTAACTGATGCTTTCCTGTGCAGCCACGATGGGTAAGGGAAAAGTCGATGCCAACCCGCTGAATATGAAAGCATACCTCGCCCAATCTGCTGAAGCGGTGAGAAAAAGAGCGGCGGAAGCCGAGCAAAAGAAGAAGCTTGAAGGCGCTTCGGATTCTGACAAACTCAGGGATCCTAAGCGCCAAAAAACTTTAGGCGCTGCTGAAAAAACTGCTGGTGGTAAACCTCTTCACCAGACAACTCTCAATCCAACTGGTTTGGGCTCCAAGAATAACCCGGTGGAGAAAAAGAAGGGACAAGACAACGTCCCGCCACCCCAACAAGATTCAGGCATGATGATTAACCGCCCGCCTACCCCATTTGGCCATGCTAGCACTAGTTCAGCTATTGGCGGCGAGGCTCCCCCTCCTTTGCTAAACTTGTCCGATCCTCACTTCAGTGGTTTGGACTTCATGAATCGAACTTTCGATAACCGGCTTCACAAAGACAATGCTGGTCAAGGCCCCCTCAACATTGCTTCAATGGCCATTCACAACGCGCTTTCTGCCGCCAGTACCGTGGCGGGTATGGCACATTATGTTAAGGACTTGCACGCGGCCAAGAATCGTTTTGAGAAGAAGGCGACTGACTATAAGGCTGCGAATGAGCGAGCAAAAGTCGACGCTGAAACTGCCAACAAGCATTTGAAGTCTGCTGAAGAGAAATGCGCTAAGTTAACTGAAGACTTGGCGACTTCTGACCTGCTCCTTCAGAAGACTAAATCCCTGAAAGAGGCCATCAACGTCAAACATACTGCTGTTCAGGCTAAGTGCCAAAAGCTGACAAAGAAATATGAACGCCTGAACGCCTCCATTTTAGGGCGTGCATCCCTTCAATTTGCTCAAGGCTTCATGGCGGCCAAAGAGCAAATCCGTATTGTTGAACCAGGATTTGACCTTTCACGCATCGGGTTTTTGAAGGAGATCCAAGATGGTCAAGTGGTTGGCGATGATGATGTTGACGTTGCCCTCCTTCCTCAATTTGATTCCGAGAGTGAACCTGAGGAAGAAGGTGATGGTGCTCATGGCGAGGGAAAGAATGGGGGTGATGGCGAGAAGGAACCGCAAGCTGTCGCAAGTCAAGACAACAACGCCAATAATGAGAACTTAGCTTGATTTTAGTTGTCTTATTTTGGTTAAGTGTCTTTGTTTTGGGCTTTGCCCTTTTTTCTTCCTTGTTGTATTAAGAGATGTAAGGGCCACGCCCTTTTTGTTATCTTAATGAAGTTCTTTTCAATTCAACTGTTGTTACCGTTTAACTCAACTGTTGTTATCTTGGCGTTGTTTATTTACTAAATCGTCGTCGTTTATCGGTTGATATACCTTAGTCGATTTTTCGACGTAGCTTGGTTTCTAGTGGCCACTAGAATTGCCAAGGCTTTTGATATTTGGTGGCGACACTTTCTTATTCCGAAAGGTTTATTCGCGGTATTTTGATACCCTGATACGACTTGCGCCGCATAAATTCGCAATATAAATAAAAAAATAAACAATTTCTTGAAATGATTTTTTCATTTTTCATAACTGGGAGCAATTTTCCCTTCATTCTTTACATATGTCGCCTCATTAAAAACCTTTCCAAAGAAAGGGAATAAGAGTGCGACTTCATTCATTTTGGTTGTTGCCTTTAGCTGAAATACTGCTTCAAATGAGAGGCGTTCCATGTTCGGGGAATCTTTTGACCATTGAGTTGTTCCAATTTATAGGCTCCTCCTCCAACATCACCAATTATCCTGTAAGGCCCACCCCAATTGGGCGAAAGTTTGTTGTGCTTATCGGGTATAGTGTTCTTTCGAAGCACTAAGTCCCCCACTCTCATAGTTCTTGGAACTACTTTCGTTGCAAATTTCCTAGCAACTTTGACCTTCCCCGCCTCATTCCTTAGGTGTGCCTCCCGTTGTTCCTCAGGCAGCATGATTAAACTTGCTATCAAGTTTTCCCCATTGTTGTCCTCATTAAACCGAGTTACTCGCCAACTTTGGTTCTCAATTTCAACAGGGAGCATGACACCAGTTCCATAAGTCAAACGATATGGGGTTTCCTTCGTGCTTGTCTGCTCAGTTGTGTTATATGCCCATAGGACGCCTGGTAGCTCCTCCGCCCAAAGACCTTTCGCCTCATCCAATTTCTTCTTTAAGCCTTTTAAAATAACCTTGTTGGCTGATTCGGCCTGTCCATTTGTCTGTGGATGTTCTACTGAAGCAAATCTCATTTCAATACCCATATCTGCACAAAACTCTCTGGTGACATTACGTGTGAATTGAGTCCCATTGTCAATTACCAAAGCCATGGGGACCCCAAATCTGCACACAATACGTCGCCACAGGAAACTCCTGACCTTGGCGGCTGTAATAGTCGCCACTGCTTCCGCTTCTATCCACTTGGTAAAATAATCAACCGCCACAATGATATACTTCAGTTGGACTTTAGCTACTGGGAAAGGTCCTAGAATGTCAGTCCCCCACATAGCAAATGGCCAAGGTGCCATCATGGTTGTTAACTCTTCAGGCGGGGCTTTATGTAAGTCAGAAAAAACTTGACACTTTTCACACCTCTTAACATATTCTAGACAATCCCTCTTCATTGTCGGCCAGTAAAATCCTGCCCTTAAAACCTTTACTGCCAACGATCGCCCCCTTATGTGGCTAGAACATACCCCTTCGTGGACTTCCGCCATGATTCATTGGGCATCTCTCGTGTCGTCACATTTAAGCATAAGAGACATAATTCCCCGTCGATACAGTTCACCATCTACAAGCGTATAAAAACTAGCCTCCCTACGCCTTTCTTTTGTATTCAGGGCGTTGTCCTTTGAAGGATCTTTGAGGAAAGTCTTGATTGGCTCCATCCACGAAGGTTCGCCTTCAATAACTGACTTCACTGACTTTAACTTCACTTCCACCAAGTCAATACTGGGGCGAGGGAGGGTTTCCTGAATGACTGTTTGGTAATTGCCCAATCGCCCCGTGCTGGCCAACTTTGCTAGCACATCAGCCCTTTCGTTTTGACTTCTTGGAACATGTTCTATTCTGATCTTTCCTATCTCCATCATTAATCTACGCACCACCTCCAGGTACTTTGAAAGTTGCGGATCCTTGACTTGATACTCGCCATTTACCTGTTTAACAACCATCTGTGAGTCGCCTTTGATGAACAATTTCTGAACGCCTAATTCAATGGCCAGCCTTAGTCCGGCGATTAGCGCCTCGTACTCTGATTGGTTGTTGCTTTCCTTGAACTCGAATTTCAAAGATTGTTCAATGATCATCTTATCCGGGCTTTCAATAGTTATTCCAGCTCCACTTCCGGTGTTGTTTGAGGATCCATCAACAGACAGGATCCACTCGCCTTGGGTTTTCTCGCCTTCCGCGGGTGTTAATTCCGCCACGAAGTCGATCAAGCTTTGGATTGTAACTTGTCCCCTTGGCTCATACTGTATATCATACTCAGACAACTCAACTGACCAGCTGACTAATCACCCAGACAAATCGGGCTTCTGGAGTACCTGTCTTAAAGGAACATCAGTTTTAACTCTGATTGAGAAACTTTGAAAATATGGCCTAAGGCGTCTCGCTGTTTTTAGAATTGCCAAGGCCGCCTTCTCAATTTTCTGATATCGCAATTCAGCACCTTGCAGGGTATGACTCACAAAATATATAATCTTCTGCTTCTTTCCTTCTTCCTGAAGCAACACCGTGCTGACCGCCCTATCCGTGACTGCCAGGTAGAGCGTCAAAGGAACGCCTGGCGTGGGTTTAGATAGTACCTGCAACGTTGCTAATGATTCTTTCAACTTGGTAAAAGCTTGCTCACATTCCTCTGTCCATTGAAACTTGGAATTCTTTTTCAAACAAGTGAAGAACGGAGCCGCTTTGTCTCCCGCCATCGGCAAGAAACGTGCTAAAGCAGCCATGCGTCCTGTTAATCGCTGTACTTCCCTGACACTTGTTGGGCTTTTCATTTCCAAGATCGCCTTGCCTTTATCTGGGTTTACTTCAATCCTCCTTGATGTTATCATGAAACCCAGAAACTTTCCCCCTTGAATCCCAAATGAACATTTCTCGGGATTTAACTTCATTTGATATTTTCTTAGCTGAGCAAAGGCTTCCTTAAGATCGTCGCCGTGATCCTTTGACTTGGATGACTTAACAATCATGTCATCTACGTACACTTCCATATTTCTTCCAACTTGCTTTGAAAATTTTTTATCCATGAGGCGTTGGTATGTGGCTCCAGCATTTTTCAAACCAAAAGGCATAGTTTTGTAACAATAATTCGCCTGGTTAGTCATGAACGCCGTACTTTCCTCATCCGAAGGATGCATCATGATTTGATTGTAGCCAGAATATGCATCCATGAGACTTAAAAGTTCGTTGTCAGAAGCCCCGTCCACCAACTTATCAACATTGGGAAGAGGATATGAATCTTTGGGACACACTTTGTTCAGGCTTGTGTAATCCGTGCACATTCTCCACTTTCCATTAGCTTTCTTGACCATCACTACGTTGGCGAGCCAGGTTGGGTACTGCACCTCGCGAATAAATTGTGCCTTGATCAACTTCTCAGTTTCTACCTGCACCGCCTTGTTCTTTTCATCACTCATCCTTCGCCTTGGTTGGATGACTGGTTTTGCTCCTGGTCGTATTGCCAACTTATGAGTGATCACGTTGGGATCGATCCCTGGTACGTCATTAATTGTCCATGCAAAAAGATCCAAATTCTCGCCCAACAAGGTGATCAATCTTTCCTCTTGTTCCTTTGTTAAGCTGCTGCCGATTTTCAAAACCTTATTTTTGATTTGTGCTGATTTTGTTTCTTCCAAAGGTTGTGGGCGGAAATCATCAGCGTCATCTCTTGGGTCCAACCTAAACCCTTCGTGTGGAAAAATCTCTGTGATACGGTGGCTTTCCTTGGCGGCCTTTCGCCCATAGAGAGCCACACTTCTAAGGTAACACTCTCTTGCTGCATTCTGATCCACTCGAAGGACGCCAACCTTCCCATTACAGGCTGGGTACTTAACAGTTAAATGTGCGGTTGAAATTACGGCACATAACTTGTTAAGGGTGTCCCGCCCCAAGAGTACGTTGTAATTGGCTCTACACGCCAATACCAGATACTTCACCTGAAATTTTTTGACAAAATCCCCCTCGCCAAAAGCTGTTGATACTTCAACATATCCTCGCACATTGACACGATCCCCTGTAAACCCCACCAGGGTTCCAGTATATGGTTTCAAGTCTGACTCCTTTAACCCCAGGCGATCAAAGGCGTCTCCGTAAATGATGTCCGCCAAAGATCCCTGGTCTAAAAACACTTTCTTCGTCATGTAATTGTTGACCCTGATTATGACTACAATCAGATCGTTTTCATGAGGAATAACGTGTGCAAAATCCTGAGGGGTGAATATAATGGGAGAGTGATTCAACCAGCATTCGCCCTCATACGCCTCATGCACGGAATGTACAGCCGCCACATAACGCTTTCTAGCCTTGCTTGAAATCACGCCCCCTCCAAATCCTCCTGCAATGGATGAGCACTCTCCAACAGGATCGCCCAACTCTTCCACTATCTCTTTTCCTTTCCCCCTGTCCCCTTGAGTTACCTTAGTGGCCTCTGATGTTGCTGCCTCTTTAACAAAATTCGCCAGATGGCCAGCCTTGATCAACCTATCAATTTCCCGCCTCAAGTTCCAACAATTATCTGTGGTGTGCCCCAACGTTTTGTGGTACTCACACCATCTGCTTGTATCCACATTAGCTGGTGGTCGCCTAGGCGGTGGCGGATATTGCACCGCATTTTTTCTGTGCAACTGCTTTTAAGATAGTGCTTAGGGGGGCATTCAATTTAGTAAGTGGGACTGGAGTTGGCGGGGCTCCTTGTTGGCCAGCCGGGGCTGCAGTGGTACCTTGGGGATTTCTGTGCCACGTATTCTGGAACCCGGGTTTGGAATTTTGATAGGGGTCGGGTCTTGGAATACGTGGAGTTTGAGCTACTCTTGAGTCCTTTCCAGTCTTGTGTTTTTCCTGCGAAACTCCGCCAGGCTGGATGTGTTTTCGCCCCTCCTCCCTCTCTTGCTTCTTTTGATCATCTTGCTCAATCAAAATGAATTCCTGGACACGAGCACGAAGATCCATCATGTCCTTCGCCGGTCGTCTGGTTAAATCTCGATTCAAATCCCCCGCCCTGAGGCCATTTTTGAAGGACGCCAAGCACACATCCGGGTTGTCTTCCTCCAGTTGAACAGCCATTTTACTGAAGCGCGCCATGTAGTTCTTGAGCTTTTCTCCTGGCTGTTGATGTATGCTGATGAGGTCAAACATGGTTGCCTTGGTAGTTTTGTTGGCGGAGAATTGAGTCAAGAATTTGGTAGACAAGTCTGTAAAATTGTCAATGGAGAAGGGTGGCTGTCGGATGAACCACTGCATCGCCATTCCTTTGAATATTGAAGGTAACAATCTACACTTCACCTCATCTGTCGCCCCACCAATAACCATTTTGGTGTTAAAGTAGCGCAAGTGTTCCATGGGGTCAGAGTCGCCCGAAAAGGCGTCTAAAGCCATCGTCTGCAAATGCTTTGGTATGCCCACCTTTGTGATGGCTGGAACAAAAGGTTGAAACTCGACGACATCCTCGGCTTCGAGCCGTTGTCCTTGCTTATAATCTTGCCGTTGGGTTAAATATTCCACCTGGGCTTGCAACTGCTCGTTTTGACTCTGTACTTTTTGCAAAGTATCCAACATTTGTTGCAAAGCCGCCGGCGTGATTCCCGTCACTACTTCTTGAGTTTTTCTCCTAGCGCTGTTTTTTAGGTCTTCTAGATTCACATATTCAGGCGGTGTTGATCGTCGCTTGACGCCTGGATCTGATTTAGCTATCAGATCTGAGGGCCTTCCCGGAGCTACATTCGCCAACGACGCTGGTGACTGCGCCACTGAGTGAACTTCTTCCGAGGAAGCCTCCTGTTCCTGCTCTTGAGGTATTGCACGGTTGTTGTATCGTCCGCCGCCGCGGCCGCCCTGACGACCACCACCCCGCCGGCGATAATCACGGCGGCCCACACCGCACGAACGGGTTTCCATGGATCTTAACGCTCACCCTCTACGTCAACTAGTAGATTGAGGTTAGACCCACATACGACGCCAATGTTTTGTACTAGGGAAAGCTTACGTAAGAGAATGACAGAAAGTAAACCCTAGCAGAGCACTAAAATGGCAAAAATATCATAAAAGGAATATTCTCATTAAATGTTCAAAAGGTACTTTTTACAAGGTGTTGACCTCTCCTTTTATAGATGGAGTGATCATGATGTGGACCTTCCCTATAATTGGGCTTGACAACCGGGGCCCAAGCCTCTATGCACATAAGACAAATCTAAGGGAATCTTCCAGCTGGCTTGTGGGCCCGTCTAAAGGAAGGGCGGGATTAATTGTTGTTTCGTAAATTCCGCCGTGGCTGCTTTCGTTCATCTGATTGCTTGATTTGGGCGGGATATAAGGATTCCTTATATCCCGCCCAGTCCAGATCGGATTTAGGGTGTTTAAATGTCCGAACCAATCAAACATGTTCGGTTTGAGTTGTTTGGATTTCATGATTTTTACTTCTAAACCCGAACCAAACCAACCCGATCTTAATCGGATTGGTTCGGTTCGGATGGTCGGATTTGAAATAAAAAATATTATTTGAAAATATGCACGAAATTTATTCTAAAAACGTGAAAAATTATAAAAAAAATATAGAAAAATCTGACATTTTTAAAGAACAAAACATTCGATAATGACATAATGGATATAATCTAAATAAAACTAATATCTCTAATACAAATATAAATATGTAATGTAATGGGCTGAAAGTGTTTGAGCATATTGTAAAAAAAATTTAACTCATTGGGTTGGTTCGGATTGATCTGTTTTTCAATTTCCAAATCCAATACCCTAACTGATGGTGATCGGATTCAGTAAAAAAAATCTGAACCAAACCAATGATCCAATCCAACCCACCATAATGTGTTCGGTTCGGATCGGTTTGATCGGATTCGCAAATCGTACTATACCCACTTACACCCCTAGTACCTGGTATAAACTCAAAAGTGTGGAAATAACATATTATATAATATCTGTTAAAAATATATATTGTATAATATAAAAAAGAGTGAGTTACTCTTCCTCTAACAAGAAAAACTTTAATTACACACCACTCTATTGAGAATATTAAGTGCAGTAGTTTTTTGTTAAATTGTAATTTGAAAATTAAAACAAAATCAAATAACATTTATCACAAGGAAAACTTAAATTACACTCCACTCCATTGAGAGAATTAGAGCATGTTTGAGTACAATTTTACTTAAATTGTAATTTGAAAATTAAAACAGAATCAAAAAACATCTATGTACTGTTCTCGTAAAAAAAAAAGAAAAATAAGAATTATTTTTATTTTTGAAAATAGGTTTTAAAATTTTTAATTTTTACAAACACAAAATAGTTTTTCAAAATATTAGTTATATTTTTTATTGCACTTTATCTCCACTCTTGTTTCCAAATTGTTTTTCTGTGTTCTCTTTGTCCTTTTGCATAAAGAAAAAATGTACACTAGTCTTCTCACTTAAGAAAGATATATATTTATTTTACCTCAGTCCATTTTAATACAACTAGACTTCTTATAAATATTTTATTTCTCTATTAATAATTCTATCATCATTAATATCTAGTTTGAAGTTTCCGATGTATCAAAAAAATATTTAGTTTGAAATTCTACTTCAATTTTAAAGATGAAATAAGTATTTTGGATTTATGTCCAAAAACAAAAAAAATATTCATAGGATTTCAGTTAAAAGAAAACATCGAAGTGTTTGAGGTTAGTTAATTAAGTTATATTAATATTTATCAAAATGTAATAATTGTTCATCTCTTTGGAGAGAGGATTTCGATTTTTTCGTGTAACATGATTATGTCAAGTGAAACATTATAATTATTTTTTGTAATAAAATTTTTAAAGAGTACCACATATTCAATACACATGAAGAGAGTTTTTTTTTAGGAAAATGTTAGTTGTTAGTAATGTTAGTAAATTAGTTATCCTCAGAGTTTGAATTGTAGACCATTAACCCTTTATCTCACCGAACCCCTATATATGTCTCCTATCTCTTACCACTTGAACTAACATTTGGGAACAAATATGAAAAAGAGAGTGATTGGCACAAAAAATTAACATGATAGCACACAAAGAAGATCTAATCCGTGGAGACGAGAGTAGTATCGATTTTGAAATAAGAGGAGTGAAAAATGTAATTCAAGTTACTCTTAGTAGAAAAAAAAAGAGTCTGTATGTTATAAAATATACAAGCTTCTTTTACGGAAGATATAGTTTACTGTCTAAAAATATAAACTTAGGGTTTTTTTGATTGTAAGTTTTAGTTTTCAGTTTTTAAAATAGTTTTCAGAAATAGTTTTTTAAAACAGTTTCAGATAAAGAAAATCATTTGAATGACATGTTTTACAACATTTAGACTACTAATATCTAAAAACTAAAAACAGAAACTGAAAACATATTTTAAATGTTATTTTTTAGTTTTAAAAACTGAAAATGAAAAACTGTTGTATCAAGCAGTAAAAATTGAAAACTAAAATTAAAAAGCTTTTTTGAAAACCGCAAATAAACATACCCGTAATTCTCAATAGTTCAACCACCGTTCAATGTGTGAATTTGGATTACACCTTAATCTAAATTCACACCTCGAATTCCGTGTTTTCTTTCCTTCCCCCATTCATTTCTCCAACCAAACAAAGCCGAAATGTGAACAGGCGACCTGCTGAGCGTTGATCAATTGGAAGCTTACAGTTTGCAACTACAGTTAACGGGTCAAGTCATAGCAATACGGCAGCATGGGACATGAATAAAACGGAAAGCAAGTTGCTTTAGCAGTTTTTCCTGCCTCTTTGAAAGAGAAACATCAATGGAGTCAAGGCCTAGGTCACAATTACGAAAAATATGGAGTGTGAACATGCATCCACATGAAAATGATGCCAAATAATGAAGCATCTTACTTAAATTTCCAATGGTGGACCATTTTCCCTTGTCCCTTGAACTTTCCGTTGAAAAATCAAGGTATGTATAACCGTGACGGGTAGCAAAAATTAGTCTTCTAGGTCCACGACCCAAACAAATGAGGAAGATATATATTTTGTCCCTAAATTGTGTATTATTCAATAATAATGTGTGATTGTGTCATGTTAAATAAAAATCACTCCTCTATCTATCTATCTATCTATCTATCTATCTATCTATCTATCTATCTATCTATCTATCTATCTATACTATATATAAAGGGAGAGTTTTTGCAACTTTGAGGGCAAAACTGTAATTTAATATTTTAATACACATGGGTGGAAATTTTCCATGGTCATATACGTAAATTTGTTAGTAATTCAATATGAAATCAATCTTGACCATTCATTGCTTCTAATCCTAACCGTTGATCCTTTTATTATGAAACCCTTTGTATAATATTTTCATATTCTTGGCAGTTTTATTTGTTGCTTTTGTAACTCCTGATTATGGATTATGGTTACAAAATCACCAAGAGTCTCTTCCTTCTTCTCCCATATAAAAAACATCTTTACATTCCCCTTTCAAATTATTTTCATCTCTCTCATTTTGATCTTTAGTGAAGGTATGAAAAACGGTAGAAAGAGGGGGTTTGAATAGCGTTGGAGGGCAGGTCTGGGATTTCCAGCTTCTGCTGTGGCTGAGAATGTTAGGTTAGGTCGTCAGGATAGTACATTTGCTTTTGTACTTTGGATAGTGACTTGACCTTTAACCTTGTAGATGTAACACCCCGATTTCGGTGGCGTCACTTTAGTAACCAAAAGTAAACTTAATGCGGAAAAACGTGAATATATTTTTTTTTGGATAATAATATTAAAGACTAAAAGAAATGAAACTCAACAATAAGAGATAACAGGACTAATATACAATAATAATTACAGCCCCCGCTGTAAGTAGCTAGCCACGTCACGAGTAAACCTCCAGTGACGGGTAATAAGAAAAGTAGCGCCCGTAGGCAATATGTACAAACTGAAGGTAAAGGTTAAGTGTCCGCAACACAAACCTTCAAAATGAGAATAAGTTGGCCCATCGGCCTGAAACAAGACTTCCTAAGTCCAACCAACTCTCTGTGATTCCCGTAAAGAAACCACACAAAAAGCTATAGGCGGGAAACTACCCTGTCCCCAAAGAAACAAATGATGTTCAGAGCTAAGACTCTACTCCTACACTAATCCCATCTCGAGGAGCTCACACCAGCACTAAAACCTACGTGCTAGCATGATCGTCGTCCGAATTCGAAATCCAGAACGACCTAATCTATGTACACCATCCGTCCCCCTCTCGCGACCGCGATGCGCTCCTGTTTCAGCATCTCGACCCTAGTTCCCCCCGAAGGGTGAACCGTCGTGAACCAGCCCGCCAAAGACATCTGACAAAGGGCGTAGTCCGCCAAAGCACACACAGAAGACGCGAGGGTCAACTCCAAAGAATTATGTAAATAATAGCACCGATAGATACAGATAATAGAATAGCCACTTAGGCTTATAGCTAGGGATAACATCCTAGGGTTGCATATTTCACAATGAATATAAAAGACGATAATAACAATTAGCATGTATCAAATAGGATTAACAATTATCAATCACACTCAGCAACTAAGTCAGTATGCATGTTGCATGAAATGCAGATGACGGTTAACCTAGTTAACCAAATGCATTCCGGAAAAGGATGGACATCAACGGATCAATCCTAGCACCAGCAAAGGTGGGACCATTTTCGCCCGCGTGCCTCTTACTCCAACAACAACGGTAGTCAGATCAGCAGTAAACCCGAAGGTCTGCCATTTCGGTCTGCTACTAAGAGTCGTCTACAAACGCTCTTTCGCGGAAATCCGGGTCTTATGACCATTTTGGAATCCACCGAGGTCCGGTATCACGCCGTGTATTAACCTCCTATGTGTGCATGAATGCAATGTGATTAGCCAAACAACGTCTCCGACCTCACTCGACACGTCGCCACGTGTTCTAGCTAACTTATTGTCTCTAAAAAGAATACCCTAAGGTAAAAGTCGATTCTGCGACAAAATACAATAATCATAAAATGAGTGCAACCACTCACGATAACTCTTCGAGTCATCAATGCTCTCACGAAGTCTCACGCTTCAGTGGAGTCTCACACATTCACAAAGTCTCACGCTTCAGTGAAGTTTTATGCTTTCACGGGGTCTCATGCCCCAGTGAATTTACACACTTGCACGAAGTCTCACGCTTCAGTGAAGTTCCATGCTATTCACGAGGTCTCACGCCTCAGTGAAGATCCATGCTTTCCACAAGGTCTCACGCCTCAGTGGAGTATCCCGCATTCACAAGGTCTCACGCCTCAGTGAAGCTTCATGCTGTTCACGAGGTCTCACGCCTCAGTGAAGATCCATGCTTTCCACAAGGTCTCACGCCTCAGTGGAGTATCCCGCATTCACAAGGTCTCACGCCTCAGTGAAGCTTCTCGGCTCATCCCTCGGATAGCCCAACGACACAACTGCTTCCACAGCACAAGAGTATCAACATACTCAAAACTTCTCAACTTTCTCAACACTTGGATCCGACGACACTTCTCGTTTTCCAAAACTAAGATTCGACTCCTACGCTTCCTTCGAGATTATTATCATTACTTAAAGATTTAGAGGTTGTTTAAGGTCTTATGAGTTTTCTTCACAAAATAATTATCCTTTTAGTCTTATCTCAAAACTTATAAGTTCTCGGGATCTCCTAATCCCCAAATGAATCCAGAGAATGTCTCGATCCATAATAACCATAACAAGGCCCGAATCTCATTCGTCCTATCAAACTTCCTCAAAACTCTCAAAATAAAATCGGCATGACCTGCCCGCTATTCTCACTCCTCAGAACCACAGATATGAGCGAAAGACATAATTAAATCATCACAGTCAACAAACATGTCATATATCAATACATCTCAGAATAAACACGTAGCACTTAGCATATAAAGCATGCATCACACATCCTAGATTACCCACTTAGCACGTACCATGTAATTCAATCTCAAAAACATTCAGTAGATGAATCATCTACATTGTCAGCCGAAGCCTCAGAAAACATTTTTCCAATCAAACACAAACAAGTGCATAAACAGTAAATCAATGTCGAAAGCATCGACCCTAAGCATTAACTAGAGATTCAGTGAGTAGCCCTCACCTGAAGATTCTCCAGGATTGTCCTCGAAAGTTCCTTCACAATGAATGCCTTGCTCTTCAGGAAATTCCTCAAAAGCACCTTTAGAGCAAAACCACAGAATTCTATCAAAATCTATCGGAAACTAAGCTATCAATACTCACTAAGGTTACACGAAGTAGTACATACTCCGAGGTACGATATTCTAGCGCGAAAGGACAAGTTTTTTGAAAAAGAAATTTTCCTCCTCCTCCTCTTTAGCTCTCGGCCACTATTCACAAATAGGAGGGTCGATTTTTCTTCGATCAAACTTGGTTCCTAGGTTATTATTAGTCGTAACTAAGGGTATTCTAAACTCGGAAAAATTGTCGGATCGAAAACTGTCGCAGGGGTATTTTGGTCAATATTTTAGCTCAGAATTTCAAAACTGAAATTTCGAAAAGCAAATTGGATGGGGACGTCCTTAACGACGTTTATGACAACTAATCCTACTAGCACTAAGCTAAGGCGATAGTTTTCAGCCCAAAGGTTGCGACTTTGCTCAAAAATGGGTATTTGATGCAAAAATTGATTCCGGCGGAATTTCGGCGACATAACGGAAAAACTAATCCGACAGAAGTGCTCTTGGGCACGTAGGGAATATGTTTAGACAGAGAAATCAAGCTATTTGGACAATTTTCCAAAAACCTCAAAACTTTGAGCTCAGAAAAGTCTAGAGAAAAGCTATGGAAAAGACGATCAGAGGTAAGGATTAGCGACTATACCTCGAAACCTTGAAGTAGCAACTGTTGGATCAACGATCAAGCAAGAAATGAACAAAATCTTCTTCTCCTCCTCCTCTATGCAAACTCGCGGCCCTTGGAGAGAAAATGGGTAAGATTTGTGATATTTTCTCATTTCTTGGCTATATATAGAGGTTGGCAAAACGCGGTAAAATGAAAGTTTCGCGAATCTGATTTTTCCGGCTTCATTCTCCGTGAATTCTAAGATAGGTTTTGGCGACATAAATCCAAAACTCAAAAGAGGTCTCCTTGTATTTTAGGTGACTAATGCAAAGTCGGTGTAAAACTATTTTACCCGATAAGTTACTTTTTGCATCGAATGTCGGAATAGAAAACTTCCTTCTGAAGAAAGATTGAAATCATCAAGAGAAATGGGTGCACGCGTGTGGAATCTTCATTTGAAGCTCCGAATAGAAAAAGTCTTCATTGTCGGGTGATTCTAGGGTTTTGAACTATCAGGGTTCTAGTTTCGGCAAACTTCCGATGATTGGAATCGGACGTTCGTAGATCCTAGAGTTTCGCCTTAAAACGATTGTCGTATATGGATTAAGAGAAGTTCTAACGTTTCTCTGAAGATTTTTGGAATAAATTCCTACAGTGTTCCAAGGGTGGAAGATTATTGGAAATTTTATTCCTATAGTGTTCTAAGGGTGGAACTTAGTCTTTTCCTAAGGTTCTTGTCCTAGGCTTAAGCGAATCGATCGTGCTATATCTTTTATCGATTTTGATGAAATCCTTAGACTTTTCCTGAACTTTCTCCTTCATAAATTTATTTCATTTGGTAAACTCTAGTTCAGGTTTCCCTTCACGATACGTCAAGCCTAATCATAAATGGAAATCTCTTCCACTTATTCTAAGCTTAAAAACTTGGGTCTTACAGTAGACTTCTGATCAGAGGAATGCTTCGTGTTGGAACTTGTGAAGCTTGTTCATCAGAGTCAGAGGGAAGCTTGGATCCTCAGATCGTTGTACCTTCTGATTCTGAACTCAGAGGAGAAGTACTTGGTCTTCAGAGCCAGTTTGCTTCTGGACTTCAGAGTCTTCACTTTTCAGCTTCTGGATCTTCAGAGTCTTCTACACCATCAGAACTTCTGAGCCTTCAGAGTGTCTGGGTTGTCAGAACGTCTGGATCTTCAGAACTTCAAGTGAGCTGAGTCCTTATCAGAGCTTGATTAACTTCAGATCTTCTGAAGCTTTTCTACTGTTCAGATTGAACATAGATATTGCGAAAGCGTTGCTAGGGTCACTCTTTAAGCAAAGTGCTTCTGATTTGTGTGAGATTATATCAAGGTCAGAGCCTGTTTAGAGCACACTCAGAAAACACGTTAGAGTACCATAATTGTTCATACTAAAATGTTAACTTGTAATCATCAAAACATAGAGTTGTACTACTAGATCAAAACTTGATCTTACATTTAGCATATCCATTCATGTGCAAGTAATCTCTACGATTTGGATCCTCCAACAACATCATTCCATCACAAGAAGATCTCCAATCAGGTTAGAGAATTTTCTTTTGCGTCTTTTCTTCTCTATTGGTCACTTCTTTTTCATCATTTTTCATTTTCAGGCATTGATGTTTTTCTCCATCATCATCTTCAATCCGGTAAGAGCCCTTCTTTTTTCGCCTTATTTATATCTTTTAATTTATCTGTTCTGATTTTTCCATCATTTCTTCTTCAGATTTTGTTCTCATGCTACGTTCTTCTCAAACGGTTTTATTTTTTCCGATCCATTCTTCTCATTCTTTATTTGCAATATGCATGTTGATATCACTTACTCAATAGATGAAAGTTACTCACTTTATTTTACTTTTATAATTTATGCATGTTTTGTTCTTTGCTATTGATTAACTATTATTATCAAAAATTCTTTTTCTTCATAAGCTTTAAAGTCATCTCCTTGGTTATTTCTCTAATTGTGTTTCATTATTTTTCTTGCACAATTTTATGATGTTTGCTTCCATTCTTTGACAGTTTAATCTTCAACCAATATGAGTTTCTTACTTTTTATTTTTTTTAATTTTGATTAATTTTGTATCAATTTGTTGACCAAATGATAATATTTTCTTCTAATACGGTATAATGAAGCATTTTTCCTCCTTTTACGTTTCATTGATTTAGTTTCAAAATATCATCTTCATCGTCTACATTAAGTTTAATCCAATTTATGACATTTGTAGGTGTCATTTACACTGAATGTGGTAACTAATTTTACATGATTGTTTTCGGTTTTCGGTTTAATTCTACCTCCTTATTCCTTTTATCTATCAACTCTATTTGTTGAGTTTTATTTCATTTTTTATTTAAATTTATAAAAAAAAATTGAAGGATTAATAACATTCAAGTTAAATGATTTCAATCTTAATTTTTTGTTCAAAATCTCAATCATAAGATAAATAGATTAAATTTTATTTAAATACTTACTTTTTGTTTCAATTAAAATTCATTTCCCCACCGTTACAGACTTATAGTTTTAATAGTTTTAAAAATCAACTTTATTATTTTTATGGTAATTATCGTTGTTTAATTTTAAGTTTTAAATTTAAATGTTTGTTCTACTGTTTCATTTTTAATAAATTTAAACATGAATTTTATTATTCTTTATTATTTGAATAACTATGTAGTTGGTATAACACAATTAGTATTGATAGCTTTTTTATAAGAGAAAGATAAATGTAAAGATGTTTTCCAACACATTATTATTTGAACTATTTGTTGAAAGAGGCACACCATTCACCTTACCCACACATGGACGAAGAATTCTGGGTTTCAAGGGACGAAGTTTTTAGCTTTTAAGCGCTATTGGATTTCATATGTCTGACATTATGTAACCAATTATATGACTAGAATATGGTACTTCTTAAATTTAATTGTAATGCACTAATATGCTCCTTCAGTTTTAGAATCTTTGAAAGGAAGACTGTGATCATCATAGACAACTCCTATGACAGTTACAAAAAAGCCATAGAAAAGTGTGATGGATCTCACTCCTGTAAAGGTCCCATTATCCCATTTTATTAAAACAATTAAAGTATAAATTATTTTATTTGAAAAAAGATTAAAGGATGAATGGCATTTAAGTATAATTAATTTAAACTTAATTTTTTATTTAAGTTGTTAACCATTATATATATATAAATGAGAAGTTTAGCAATGTTGAGGGTAAAATAGTCTATCAATAAAAAAATTTAATGTATTTTTATAACTATGGGCTTTTAAGTAATTATACATATGATTTTGTATGTGATTTTTCAGAACCCGTTCGATATTCAACAGACTTTTAATCTCAACCGTTTGATATTCCCCTTAAACTTTCTCCATTAATGTTAGTATATAACTTTCTACTATTAAACTCAAAATTATTTTAAATGAATTTATTAGTATTTAATTTATATGAGTAATGGAATGTCTTAGGTCAAAATTAATATTAAATATGATATTAGTTATGAATTTCATAAGACAAATATTATTAGTTTAGATTTGTTGAAATATTAATCAACTAATAATTAATATTAATAATAAACCTTAGAAGTTAAAGGTCACTCAACAAAAAAAAACTCTCATGTCCCCTCCTCTTAAACTTCCTTCATCAATGTCATTCTATAGACTTCTACTATTAATTGAAAATTATTTTAAATAAATTTATTATTATTTATTTCATATGAGATGAAATTCGAAAAAAGTATTTATATTTATTTATATATAATATAAAGGAGAAGTTTAGAAGCCTAAAGGGTAAAATAATCTATCAATAAACAATGTTTCAAATATGTGTTTTTACCTATGAGCTTTTAAGTACTTATGCATATTATTTTATATGTGATTTTTCAGAACTGTTCGATATTTATCAGATTTTTAATCTCAGAAGTTCGATATTTCACTTGAACTTCCTCCATCAATGTTAGTATATAACTTTCTACTATTAAGTTCAAAATAATTTTAAATGAATTTATTATATGAGTTATGGAATGTCATAGGTCAAAATTAACAATAAATATGATATTCGTTATGAATTCTATAAGACACATATTATTAGTTTAGATTTGTTGAAGTATTAATCAACTAATAATTAATATTAATAATAAACCTTAAAAGTTAAAGTCACTCAATAAAAAAAACTTCCGTCTTCCAATGTATCGAAAAAAAAATCCCTATCTTTTCCTCTTGAACTTCCTTCATCAATGTAATTATATAGACTTCTACTATTAATTGAAAATTACTTTAAATAAATTTATTATTATTTATTTCATATGCGTTATGAAATTCAAAAAGGTATGTTTAATACTAAATAAGATCTTACCAAAAGAAAAAAGGACAATCACTAACCCTTTTCTCTACAACTATATAAATTAATAAGTGTCAATAATCATTCAGCATTTGCACTTCACGTAAGTTTTATTGAGGTATTTGCTTTTATTTTTTCAATGACTCAAGCTTCAAGACATTTTTCCAGTACATATATCCAACGGCTAGCTATTGATGTACTAGCCTAGAATGTTTACATATGTTCTAACATGCATTTTATTTCATGATGATCTTCAACTTGATTTCATCATGCAAAATTGAAACACCTAAAAAATTATTTTCTCTTTGATTTGCTAACTTTTTGTTATGTAGGATGACACAAACAGTTTGTGTGCTCCATATGTGGGAAACAAAAGATTTCAAAAAACCTCAAATTGTTAATAGTATTGAACTGCTCTTAATCGTTGAAAATGTATTCAATTTCTATGTTTTCCTCACTTTCATGGTACCTAATTCAAACTATTTATTGTTACCATAACAAAGTGAATTTTTAAAATTGTAGTTTTTCAAATGCCACAGCTTAGCGACACACTATGTGTATGACAAGTTTATGCGGTTCAGAATTTTATGGTTCAAGCATCTGCTAGAAAATATAGAGTTAGAAAGCATAGATGCATGATTACTTGAATGGGCATTTCAAAAACTGAAGAGGCTACAAGTGACACTACTACTACAGCAAAATATGATTTTGGTAGCATTTAATATAGTTGACATCATTTTCATGTAATCGATTATCTCTGAAGAAACCAAGATTTATAGTGCTAATTTATTTTATAAAAGAAAGGACATACGTACAATACTGCATGACAACTAATTTCATTTTCTAAACAACAATAATCCATATGGATTAACCTCTAACATTGCTTCCTTAAATGGATGACCCTAATATTATGTTGTTTCTAACTTTTTTTTCCATTCTTCATTACTTTACTCTGCATTGCATCGTTCTCCTCAATAGCCACTGAAACTCACAATCCCCAAGATGCATATTGCATATATACAAAAAAAAATTCTGATATAATTTTTAGATGTCCATGTTCACAAATAAGTATTTGTAACTTACTACTTCTCTTATTTTTCCCCTAAAAAAATGAGAAGGTCCAAGTTTTCTAAGATTGCGGAAATTTTGTTTAGACGGGTTTAACTTGATTTCATCCTGCTTTATATTGAGTTTAATATGAACAAACTATGAATTTTTTGTAACCAAATAAAAAAACTATGAATTATTTTTTTTTACATATTTATTACTTTCAACTTTATTTACCAACATTAATATAATTATAATTTTTATCAATACTTAATTTTAATTTTATGATAACGAATAGCAAAATCTAATATTAATAAATTACAAATTTTAGGATGGTTAAGTGGGTATGCTTATCTTTGGATGTTTGAGATTTTGGTTTTGTGTATCCTCATTATATATCCTATATTTGAGCTAAGTCTCTCCCTTTTATTATATATAATATATATATATTTGGATTCCAAAAAAATAGAGTACAAATTTTATATTTAAGCACATCTATTATTGAACTTATATGAGTTATGAAATTTTTATAGGAAAAAATTTACATTAAAACTTAGAGAATTCCATAAGACACGCATTATTAATTTAAATTTGTTGAATCATCAATCAAGTAATAATTTATATTAACAATAAACTTTAAAAGTTAAAAGTCATTCAATAAACCAACCCTCCCCTATCCATTTACCTTTGAAATTCCTCAATTAATGTTAATTAGTCTATACTTTTCTACTATTAAACTCATAATTATTTTGAGTTCAAAAAAAACTCATAATTATTTTAAAGTAATTTATTATTATTTAATTCATATGAGTTATGGAATGTCATAGGGTAAACTTGATAATAAATATGATATCACTAAAAAAACATACATAATAAATACCACAAACATGTGATGCAAAAAAAAAAAAAAAATCTCCCCTTGAACTTCCTCCATTAATGTTATTCTATACTAGCTTTCTACTGCGAATCTCAAAATTATTTTAAATAAATTTATTATTATTTATTCCATGTGATTTATGAAAGGTCAAAGAGCAATGGCGGATCCAGGACCCCGGGGTCAGGGGGTTCAAATTTTTCCAATGAACATACTCAACTTCACAATACCAAAAAAATAAACAATTGCAATTTCTAATACAATACCAAATCAATAAATTGGGGATTGAGAAAACAGAAATTGAAAGTGATCATAGTCTAATTGTTATGTTATCAATATCTCATTTTCTCTATGCCCCATCTTGTTACTCGAGCAGCACAAGGCATTACATTATGTAATTGTTGTTCCCCACATCAACAAGAGAATCTCCAAAGACAAGTGGTTCATCTGAAGTTGAAATATTAGACAAGGAAAGAACTATAAAAACTTGAAGCATAAACTCAACCATAACTAGTTTATTCAACTGGATGCCCAATACAAAATATATAGAACAATAATCAATATAATGAAGTTTTCAAGCAGAGTCCTCTGTTTTTGCTTGATAGAAAGTGCACAAGGGAAAAAGAAAAAAGATTACAATTTCAAGTTACACATAAACAACCCTCTTAGAAGCCACACTTCCAAGAGGAAAACTAATCAATCTGCTAATGAACCCACCACTACGGACACCACTACTTCTATGAATCCCAACAAAACTTTTAAGGATACCAACACCATACTCTGACACCTGTGAGACCACCTCCAATCCGCTCCCACAATGCAGCAAGATAATGAAACAAAATCTGAAAAAAGAATGGAACCAGTAGCAAAACAAACGACACATTGATCAGCTCATAACACAACATTCGACCCCAGCAATTATCCCACAAGTCCACCAATACTGCCACCTCAAAATCACAATTAAGAGATGCAAATCAACAGATTTGAATACCATCAAAGCTTTCCTATACATATAAAGCTTTCCTATACAAATCAATTTCCTTCCTCAAAGCAAGGAAATCAATTTCGTTGTACCTCAAAACCAACGACACCAGTATATAATTATATAAAGCTTTCCTATGCTCAAAGCAAACACACAAAATAATCTGCAAAGTCCTATTTCCTATGCTTAAAGCAAGCAAACACGCAGACCTGTATCTCTCACGCAGACCTTGGATTAACAAGCCAATCATAATTTGAAAACTTGAAATTCCTATTTCTTGCATCGTTTGAATGAAATTAGGACATTTGAGGAAATCAATTTAGGGCAATCAAGCTTGAGAAAGGAAAAGAGAAAGAAAGGAAATCAATTTAGGGAAATCAAGCTTGAGAATAGAGAAGAGAAAGGAAATCAATTTAGCCATTTAGGGTTAGGGAAATCAGCCATACCTGTGGTGTGGTGCGGCTGGACTGGTCTGGTGGTGGATAGTGGTGGTGCGGCGGCCGACGTGGTGGTGACCCAAACCTAGGTGAGAGACAGAGTGCAGAGTGCTTGTCCGTGTGAGAGAAATCAGAGTGTGTGAGAGAGAGAGTTTGTCTGACGTGATGAGTGTGTGAGAGAGAGGAGTTGGGGTCTAGGGTGCAAATTTAAATTTTCAGGGGGTCAAAAAAAAATATTATAAAGAGGTAAGTATGAATTTTTTTTTTCTCAGGGGGTTCAACTGAACCCATGTAGGTCCGCCCCTGTCAAAGAGTACACTTAATATTAAATATGTATCACTCAAAACAATTATACATAAATACTAAAATAATATCACAAACATGTGATGCAAAAGAAAAAATCATTTCTATCTCTTTCCCCGTGAACGTCCTCCATCAATGTTAGTTTACAACTTTCAACTTATTTATTATTATTTAGTTTATATAATTTACGGAATACCATAGGATAAATTTAATATTTAATATGATATCACTAAAAAAATTCATAACTACCAAAATAGATATTACAAACATGTGATGCAAAAAAAAAGAAAAAAACTATCGTTATCCCTTTACTTTCTTCATCAATGTTAGTCTTATAAATTTTTACTATTAACCTCAAAATAATTTAAATGGATTTATTATTTAATTTATTTGAGTTATGGAATGTCATGGGATAAAATTAATATAAATATGATATCACTAAACACACATATATAGGGAATTTCATAAGACACATATTATTAGTTTATGTTTGTTAAAATATTAATCAACTAATAATTATATTAATAAAAAACCTTAAAATTTAGAGGTCATTCAATAAAAAAACTCCCCTAACTCTTCCTCTTGATCTTCCTTCATCAATGTCAATCTATGGACTTATACTATTAACTTCAAATTGTTTTACAAAAATTTATTATTATTTATTTCATATGAGTTATGAACCTCAAAAAGACAAACTTAATATTAAATAAGATCTTACAAAAAATACTACTTCTATCTGTAAAGTACAGTAAAATTGTTATATCAAAATCAATATATATTAGAAAAGAAGAACTCTCATCAGGCTGATTTAGTGACGTGTCATTCTCACGTTAATTCTTAGTGACGTGTCATTCTCACGTTAATTCTCATAAAAAAAATTCCACGTGTCATTCTCAGGTTAATTCTCATAAAAAAATACATCTTTAAATTTTAGATTTGATTAGGATTTAGGTTTTTTACTTCTTGATTTTATCTTAATTTATTTTAGAGTATTAATTAATTTTTTATGGTATTTTTATTGAATTTTCTGATTTTTAATTAATTCAGGATTTTATGAGTTTTTATTGTGATTTGCTAGATTTTGATATTGTTTATCTATATTTATTTAGTACCTTTTAAATTTTAGATTTCATTAGGATTTAGGTTGTTTATTTCATGATTTTATATTAATTTATCTTATTATTTATTTTTAGAGTATTAATTAATTTTTATGGTATTTTTATTGAATTTTCGGATTTTTAATTAATTCAGGATTTTATGAGTTTTTATTGTGATTTGTTAGATTTTAATAGTTTTTATCTATCTTTATTTATTACATTTTTAGATTTTAGATTTGATTAGATTTTAGGTTTTTTATTTCTTTATTTTATCTTAATTTATCTTATTATTTTCTATTTATCTTGATATCCAATTAACTAAAAAAGATTCCAAGCATTACATATAATACATATTTCGTATTTTCTATGTTTTTGTTGTATATTATATAAAAGACATCACATATAATACATATTTCGTATTTTATATGTTTTTGTTGTATATTAAAAAAAAGTTCAATATCTATTTGATTTTGAAAATAAAAACATGATTTTAAAATACTGAAATTTCTATATCTTTTTTGAAATTTCGATTATGTATTTTTTGAATTTTTTTATATTGTTATAAAAATTATAGGGAATATTAATTTTAAAAATTTAATTATTTTTGAATTAAAATTTGAATTACTTAAAATATATACAAAATAAAATAAAAAATTGAAAAATTAAAAATACTGATGTTGTAAATTAAAAAACAAATCAATATATATTTGATTTAGAAAATAAAAAAATGATTTTGAAAAAATCAAAATAAAACTAATAATGATGGTTTAAATAAAAAATCAATATTTATTTAATTTGTAATTATTTATTTGCTTATCATACCCATTTGAAAACCAATCTTATACAATATTTATTAATTTTTAATGGATTATAATCTCAGCACTACATATTTTATTTTTATACTGTAGATAATGAGAATATGTATTATTATTTGAAATTCAGGATGATTTGAATATATTGTAGATACTATATAAAAAATTATAGTATCTATTTAAATAGATATTTAAATAGAGATAATATCTATTTAAATAGAGATAGGTTTAGATAGATTTAGTTTCTTTTTATCTCTTTGTTAGATTATTAATAAACTAAATCTTAACAGATATTCAACAGAGTCCTTCTATGTCTTTGGCTTCTCTGCATTTTTAGGACTTTTGGGTTAAATTACATTTGTGATTTATTCTCATTTATTTGTAGGTTGAAGAAAGTATTCGTAATGACGTGGTTAATCCCATGGTAGAGCGGTGTGATTACCTTTGAGACTCACGATATTGCTCAGGTTGGTGCTGTGATCTATGATGAAAAAACTTATGTATGGATTCTCCTATTTCTGAATTAATTAATATGATATATATTGAGTTTCTTTTTTATATCAGATGTTGTGCCATGTCCTTTTAATTGCTTAAGGGGTGGTTTTTCTCTTTTCAACATATTACTCTCTATCCTTTTTTTTTCACCATTGGTTTTGGTTTCCAATTTCACTCATACCATTGATGCTTGCAAATAGCTTCCCACACATAGTTTGTTTCTTCCAAAATTGAAATAGAACAATGAATGTTGTGAGAAAGGATATTCCATGACATTAAAGTGGTTCCATTCTTTGAAAGATGCAACTTTTGATTTGTGTCGTGCGTTAATAATTTTGAGGTAATTAAAGTAATCTTCAAAGATTTTGCTATAATTTGATCTTTAGGGGTGTCAGAATTGGAGGTGGAAAGTGTGCTAGAATTGGTACAAATCAGATCTTGAAATTGGATAACAACTAGAGTGCAGGGATTTCATTCATCATTTTTTGAGTGGGTTTTGAAATCCTATTCAATGTCTGAAATCTCCTTAATTGGTGAGTTGGGATTGGGGCAATGGATATTTTTAACTGTGAGGGTCTTCGTGTGGCCTGAATGGGTCAGTTTAATTCGTTTTGGGTCTTCTAAAGGTTGGGTACTGCAATGCAATCATTTCTTTGGTGCTTGATAACTGTTCTCGAATAAAATTCTAGGGTGGAGCAAAGAAGCTCAAGAGTATTATTGTGGTAATAGAGAGCCTGTATTATATATCATAAGCTTCCCCTTATATAGATGGTGAACCCACAACCCTAGTAATAAATGCATTGAATGAGTTGACTAGGTTACATGATTTATGGAGGAAATCAAGGGGAATTATAATAACTACTTTGACTATTCTTGGGGAGAAAAGGGAGATGAATCTGGACTCCACTTCATGCTTGGTTGTCTACCTCTTGGGCTTCCTTGCTTGGTTCTTGGGTCGTTCTGCTTGGAAGCACGCTTGGCCCAATCCAAGTCCATGACGGTACACAGCCCCCCAAGGCTTGTGGCTAGGAACTAGGCACAAAAGCCTTTAGAATTGGGCACGTGTTGCTTTAAGTCGGCTGTCTTAATGAACTAGTCGTTTTTTCCTCTTTAAAGTTATTTGCATCGTATCCTACTTGACACTTGGCACGGGGCCAAGCGGTGAAACTCGACGCGCGACACGGGGTCGGCGGAGTTTGAAACAAACTTGGTATTGGGCCAGGCGAAGAAGCTCAATGCGCGACACAGGGTTGGCGGAGGTTGAAACGCACTTGGCATGGGGCCAGGCGAAGAAGCTCAATGCGCAACACAGGGTCGGCGGAGGTTGAAACGCACTTGGCATGGGGCCAGGCGAAGAAGCTCAATGCGCGACACAGGGTCGGCGGAGATTTAACGCACCTGGTGGAGGACCAAGTGGTGTGGCTCGACGCGCAACCGGAGTTGGCGGAAGTTTAACCGCACGACACGGGGTCGGGTGGAGATTAAACGCACTCAACACGGGGTCAAGTGGTGAGACTCGACGCGCAACGCGAGGTTGGGCGGAGATTAAATGCACTCGACACGGGGTCTAGTGGTGATTGAACGCACTCGACACGAGGTCAAGTGGTGAGGCTCGACGCGCAACGCGGGGTTGGGCGGAGATTAAACGCACTCAACACGGGGTCAAGTGGTGAGGCTCGACGCGCAACACGAGATTGGGCGGAGATTGAACGCACTCGACACGGGGTTAAGTGGTGAGGGTCGACGCGCAACACAGGGTTGGGCGGAGATTAAACGCACTTGACACGGGGTCAAGTGGTGAGATGTCCGACAGAGAGATGTGAGCTAGCTCGACAATCTTTGTTTGACGCCACACTTTTCCGGGGTGTAGATCGCCTTGACTTATTTTGGTTGGTTAGATCTTTACGGAAGAGGATCAGCATCCCGACCGGTTTGCAGAACGTCTTTGTGCCTTACTCAGTCTCTTGGTTGATTGATTGGATAATAGAAACATATTTGGTACGGTGATAAAAGTTTTTTGGCAAAATAAATATGCAACCTCCTCAAATGTGTCTTAATCTTCATCAGTACCATTTCCAAAATATAAGCTCCAGGTTAGTCTCATCACAAGCCAAGAATAACTTGTTGATGTTTAAGGTTCATGCGTGAAGCCGTCATATAGAGATCCTTCTCAAGCTGTTGGATCAATATCTCAAGCATGCCATACGTTGTAATATCCAAAACATTTATCAGTATGCTAAAAATGTCCTAATGAGGAGAAAATTTGCATTCTAATTAAATCTTACGCACAGCAAAACCTAACGAAAATGTTAAACTTTGTTTAAAATACACACACTGCGATAAATAGTGTTAATGGCGAATAATTAATAGTAGCTATAAATGATTCTCCACAAATTATTATTGCAATGGATGGATTCAATCACTAAAATAAAGGGGAGAAATAGGAAAAATATTAAAAGCTAATCATTATGTACTTATTTTTTTGAAACGCATTATGTACTTCAATGTGTGATAATAATAATTTGAAAGGAATATCAAAAGTTAAGACCGTTTAATATGTGAAACCGCTGAATGGGTAGCAATCATAATAATACCAATTAGTAATAGTAACAAAATAAATTTTCAAAATACTATTGTAACCGTTGAATGAGTGGCAATCAACTTTAATTCACTTTAATTGTCTTGAATGAGAGTTTTACAATATTAGTGTGGCTGAACTCAAAGCAACAAATCATGGATAAAATGATACCCTCAAATGGAATATTTTAGTGAGATATATTTACGGTCTTCTCTGTCAATAAAGGAATAATAATAAACCAGGGCAAATGTCATTCTTAATTAAAGATAAAGAACCTGTTTTTGCTGACACCAAATAATTCCTCAACAGGGCAACAAATTGAAATCGTCCCTAAGCATGGGTGAATGTGATCAAGGAGAGATAAAAAATGTGTTGGCCAACCAATCATTTTTCCAGCAGTGGTTTTCCATGGAGGTCTTCCCCCACGCTACTTATGCTTCCCCAGCCGCTCACAGATGTGCGGTCGAACAACATCTTCCTCCCAACGTCCATGCCAATCTGTCCCTCTTCTTTATCCAGGACAGAATAAAAACCAGAAGAAGTTAAATAAAATTATTCATCTAGTTATTTAAGTAACAATAATAAAGAGGGATGAAGCAAGCAGCAAAACAAAAAAAATCAAGTCAAGAGTGAATTCATGAGGAAAACGAAAAAACCCAGCATAGAAACATGATCAGGAAGGGGTGCGGCGTGCAGATGCTTGGAGGTGGTATGTCGATGTCAAGATGACTTGGGGCCAGGGAAAGTTTTATTAGCCCCACGGTGGGTGCCAGTGTTCTCGAATAAAATTCTAGGGTGGAGCAAAGAAGCTCAAGAGTATTATTGTGGTAATAGAGAGCCTGTATTATATATCATAAGCTTCCCCTTATATAGATGGTGAACCCACAACCCTAGTAATAAATGCATTGAATGAGTTGACTAGGTTACATGATTTATGGAGGAAATCAAGGGGAATTATAATAACTACTTTGACTATTCTTGGGGAGAAAAGGGGGATGGATGTGGACTCCACTTCATGCTTGGTTGTCTACCTCTTGGGCTTCCTTGCTTGGTTCTTGGGTCGTTCTGCTTGGAAGCACGCTTGGCCCAATCCAAGTCCATGACGGTACAATAACCCACTCAAATTTCCCTTTCTTTGTTTCTATCTATGACATGATATATAATTCCTGCTGCATTATTACCTTTATATTCAGTTCTGAACCGTGCAAAATTTGGGTTAGCACCCCTTACTTTAAATGCAATGAATGACTTATAAAAAAACACTTAACTATTTTTTTGTGAATTTAATTCAAGTTCAATGCACAATGATGATAGCATTATACTGTGTTGCTCCTTTTCACAGGATTTTCATATTTTGGGCCTTTGCATATTTGTTTTTTGGTTCAAAAGATTAGTTGTTTTTTAGTCAAAGCCATGAGTGTAGTTATTAGGCATGTCTCTCAAAATCTGTTGTATGACCTCTTATGAGGTCTATATCGTTGTCATGCTTTAGGGGATAGTTAAGTTACAAGGTTTGATTGTTTTTCCATTTTAAGTCCACAAGGCTTTAAAGATTCTATTTTAATTTCTCCTTGAATTTTGTTCTTTTTGCAGGCTAATTCATGAATCATACATTTTCAAAGGTTGCCTTTTATATGTCACTTCTTATTATTTTTTATTTTAATAATAGCTTTGTATGATAGTTCTTTTGTAAGAGCATCATATCAGATATCTTTATATATGCATTTGGCTTTAATTTTGAGATCACGCCTATGTCTTTGTCAATTTCTAGCTTTGAAGATGAGCAATAGTTTCAAGACTCCTTTAAGTAGAGAAAATTGGCTTAACACTATAAGTTTCTCTTTATTTTTGTAATTTTTTTTGGCATCTTCATCAAATCATCCTGAATTTCTTATAATTGCTTTTCTTTTATTTGTTAGGATGTAAATGATTGAGAACATAAAATCGGACATTCCTTTTTCATCTGTTGCATGTTCGACTGCTGGTGTATATTTTTTCCCCTACTCTGTTGCATGTTTTACTACCGTTGTATATTTGGTGATAAAACGGTGGGATAAATTTCCATTATTGATAAATTTTGGATGTTTTGTGATAATTTGTCTTTGGTTCTTCAGGGGTTGAAGATGATGCCCTGATTGCAAGACTCAAAAGGTGGTTGTTAAGAAATATTGGATTGGACAAAGGTTTTGGAGAGAGTGCTAAAGTAATATATATTGTCTGGTTGAGCTTCTCTCTGTGATCTCAAGCTACAGGGGGAGGATAAAAGGTCTAAAGAGAAAGGAAAGCCCACACATAAGGATAATAGAGAAGAGGTTCATTTTAAGTTTCCATATTCCTTTTTTTTTTAATTGCGGTGAATCATTTTTGTGTTTTTGTGAGTGAAATTGATTTGTAATTAGTCTGAAGTTATTTTCTTGATCTTCTAGAGTAATTCTAATCAGGTTCCCTCAGCTATTAACTGGTATTTTACAGTCTCAGCTGTTTTTTTGCAAAAAATATATTACCAATTAAAAATAAACACACAATTTCATATTTTCGATTTTAATATTCACCATACATTCACACATTACAGTCTTAGCTGTTAATTGATATTCTACAGCTTCTAATTCTATATATCGATAATTGAGTTTATTGAAATTGCGAGAATTTATGGATAAATTTACCCTCACTGATGTGCTATATACAAAGGTAACACTATTTTACTCGGTGTAATCTTTTGCTAATATAAAATGAGGGGCCCATTTGAGTGGTTGATAAATGGAGAGAGTGACTACTTGTGTTTAGTTTGTGATTTTCACTTTAGAATTCATATATTTAATTTTTGTACAAAGAGTTGTTAATTTGTTTATATTGATAGCATATGTTCTGGGAATTCATAATCATGAAGTGGAGACACACGCATTTGATGTAGTTTGAGGAATTCATCGTTCAAATAAATAATACTCGATCTGACTTGGGATTCATTGCTGCAGAATGTATTGATTTTTGGCATTTAAAATTTATTTTTTTGAGACACATTGGAGTAAACTAATAAACAAACATATCTACTAATCCAATTTGATTCTCTGTTTTGATGTTTTGTTTCTTAAGCTCTCGACCTTTAAACATTGAATACTATCTGATTCTCATCTTTTGTTTGTACGATACACAAGGATGGCTATCTGATTTTTAGCCGCTCCTAAAAAAAATTAGAACAAAATTTGTTGTGGTGATGCTGAAAACTTAAATTGTTTGCCAATACTATCTAGCATAATTGCATTTGCTTCTCCAATTTATCTCAGATTTCATTTTTTTTACCATGAAAAGATAACTACTGCAGTAGCGAAATTAATGTTCACAACTTGGGGTCTGAGCAAGAATATTTCTATTCTCTGTTGCTTAGAATATCTCTTCTTTTGAACCAAAAAAGAAGAATGTCTCTTCTTTTTGTAAATTTAAATAATAATTAATATATTTTGGCCCACTTTTATTAGTAATTCAGACTCTTTTATTTCATATGTTGTTTAATATATTTTTAATAATCAACATATTAATAGAGGTATCAAAACATATTCCCCGTGCAAAGCGCGGGTAAAAAAACACTAGTAATAAATCTAAAGCATCAATTAGATAAACAAAGACAAATAGCACAAATAAAAAAAAACAAATACACTCATAAAAAACCGTACGACAAAAAAAAACAAATACAATCAAAAACATAAATTAACACATCGAAAAAATACACTTAACTATCACAGTTTTTTTTCTTCTCTTTTTTCATACGAATAAATAATTTAAGAAAGCCATAAAAAAACACAATACAAAATAAAAAAGTATACCCGTGCGTTGCACGGGTAAAAAGTACTAGTTAAAGTTATAAATGTCATATTCATATTTTATTATTTGATATTTTTTCCGTTTCTTTTTATAAAAATCATATCATTATTTCACGTTCTTTAAGAAATGTAGTTAAAATAACTGTTAGGATTAAATTTGTTTTGAATTTATATCAACGTTTCAAAATAACTCTACATATCTTAATTTTTTTTTTAATTTTATATTTATCATTAATAGTTGCATAGTGTAAACTGGAATGAATGAGGATATTATATATTGTCAAAAAATAATTAATGCACCATAAAAGTTGCTTATAAGTTAAAGCCAATGACTGGATGTAGTCCAATAGTTGCATAGTGAAAAGAGAATGCTTATAACTTAAGTGAAATCTTTGTATAGCCAAGGACTGGATGTAGCCCTATCGTTTTGGGGGTGAACCAGGATAAAATGCTTGTGCCTCTTGTTTCCTTCCCTATGCTCACTCATCCGCTGCACCAAACGATGTCAACGCAAGTCACAAAACTCTCAATCATTTGGAAATCCAAAGTTTAGGATGACACAATTCAAACCCCCGCTTTCTTGTACTATTTATGAATATCTCAATTGGTATCAGAGCATGGTCTCTGAAAACTAACACCCTAACATGTGTAGAGCAAAGATGCATGGGGGAGCATCTGAAAGTCGTACTCCAAGGATGATGTTTAGAATCAAGTCAAGGAAGGGCCTGACATAACAATATGATTCAAGGGAGACGTCATCAACAAATATCAAAGGGCTCACAGCCAGAAAAGCTATCAGAGTGATACTAAAGAAGAAGCAATGTTGCTCAATCTTCAGTTACAACTGAAGAATTGGTTGAAAATGATGAAGATGCTCTAGAGGATGCTGATGATGAAGCACCACTTGATGCTGAAGATGCACCATTAGAATTGGACCCTACAGCTCAGCTTGCTCAAGCTTCAGAAGAGCACAAAGCCCATGTTGGAGAGAAGCTCTCAACCATCAAGGATGTGATGTTTAAGATCGTGGACTAGATCAAACAGACAGCTTGTTATCTCTACAAGATGGTGATGCTGAACAAAACCATCTTCACTACTTGCTTGGGTATGAATGCTAAAGATAACCAGAGAAAGCCCGATTTGAAGCTAGACAAAGGAATATCCTTGGTTATACTCTCCTCTATCAAAGACAGTTAAGGCATGAAGCTCAAGAACACTCCTCGTGGAAAGAATCTTGTGCTGATAAGTCTTTTAATCAAACCTCCAAATAGAGCCTCTAGAATTTTTGGGAGAAATATTTCTTCAGTCTTTGAACTCAAGCTTCAACGTCTAATGATCTCCCAACGTCTAATCAAGCATCTTCATTTAGTCTAGAGAAACTGCTCAATGCCACATCTTCTGAAAAGAGTCCTTGTAGGCATTTGAAAAGGATGTAAGGACCAAGTTTTCCTTGAGAAAAGAAGTCAAGTGAGATGTCACTCCAGAAGTCCAAATCAATATCAACAGACGATCACTAGTACCAAGTGGAGTCTTAGAAACGAACGGATGCAAAGCAGAAATGAATTGACTATTTTGAGACATTTGCCTCATTAGCTAGTATGGAGATCATTCACATCCATTTGGAAATGACATACCAACACTCAATCAAGCTCTACTAGAAGAATGTCAAGAACAGAGCTGACCATGCTGAAGATGAAGCTGAACGAAGGACCACAAGTCAAGGATATCTATTTCTTGAATGATGTCTCTAGTCCTATGCTTGTAGATGACATGTTTATGGAAAATGACAAAGTATCTTCTTTGTCCTACCACCAGCTTTGGAGTGTGCTGCACTCAAAAGCCTTAGATCAAGGATCAATAAGAAGATCTTAAAATCCAAGATTACATCATGCCAATGTTATATGAAAACACAAAAGACCTTGTTGATGCTTCACTAGAAAAGTATTGGTATGTTTTATGCTCCTTGAAATATGTGTTCCTATGCACTAATCAAGCACTGCAGGAACGGTCCATGGGAGATCGTCAAAGCTCAACCTGTAACAGTTGATGAAGTATCGTCTAGAACCTTCAATGCTCTATCTGCTCTAGAACTTCTACATTCTGATCGTCTGACATTGTCAAGTTCAAACGCCAGTGATGTCATCTTCCACCTCTTCACATGGCGTAGTAGTTTGAAAGAAAGCAAAGGTCACTTCAAATTAATACTGGAGAACTTCTCTATGACGTGTGTGATAATTTCCATTGATTTTGCCTCAAATCTCACACCTCATGATTAACTTGAAAAACTCGAGTCAGTAGTTGACACCTCTGCTTCTCTACCGCCTAATCCTCTTCAACCTAAGAATTTTCTGACATACCACTCAATCGCCAAAAGATCTCATATCCTCTCAAAATTCTACACACTCTTTCTCTTTGCAAACCTTCCTAAAAATGACAAGAAAGATAAGAACTGAACCAGGGAGGACTGAAGAAGATATGGTGATCATCATTGCTCGTTTTGAGCGCATTGCTTCTCAAAGACGTGCTCAAATTGATGACATTGGGGCAACACTTGCTCGGAGACTGGGAGACGTTCCAATCATCTCGCCTCGTTACCTTGACCTGGGGCTCTAAATCCATGTCAAATTACCGAGAATTGAAGACTTGTTTCATCAAGACTGGGAACCCATCTACACTATCTCAAAGAGGGAAGTTTATGTTCCTCTGGTGAAGGAATTCTACAACTATGCAAGATTGGAGAAAAACAGAACCATCATCACCAGAGAGAACAACGCCATTACGACCTTCACTGTTGAAGATATTGCTACTACTCTGAATGTTAAATCTCAAGTTTGGTGAAAGATACATAAGAGGATGGAAGTCCAAGTCCACTGACTCTGATAGCATCTGGAAAGAGTCAGGAGAACAAACTGTTCGTTGTCGATTCAAGCAACTTGCTGGGAAATCTGGAATTCACTCACACTGTAATTAGCAAGGTCATCTTGCCAATGGAAAGCGCAGAACCATGTGAACAAGCATGTAAGGTTTGCTTTGTACCAAATCTTGAAGAGGACCTAGGTAAATCTGACTTACTCATCTGAGATTATCTTATCCATTTTCTTAGAAAACCCCAAGAACTTATGACATTTGGATCTCTCATCACGACATTGATCAAGAAGAAAGGATTTCTAATTTATTATATAGAGACTTTTGGTCGTCTTAATGATGATATAGTCTTCCCCACACCCATCAAGCTCTCAGATGTTCAGAAAATGAAGATCACCTTCGACGATTCCGTCAATCCTGAAAATTTTCAAACAAAGAAAAAGAGGAAGATGATTGAAGACAGAGGTAAAGGAAAAGAGAAGGAAGCTGACTTCCCCAGACCGCCCAAAGTCAGACGTCTGATCTCACCGGCTGGCAAGATCATAAAAGTTCTTGATCAGGTAACTCAACAACCTATTATGCCCGCACTCAAGATTACTTATGGGTAGCCCCATTGTTCAAGCCTCAAGCTATCCCTAGAAAGACCAGATCTCGTAGAACTTCATCCACAACCATGTCAATCCAACCACCTACAAAGCTGCATGTACGAGAAGAACCACCCTCAAGATTGAAACAAAAGGAAGTTCAATCGTCTTCAGCAAACCAATCTGTTGTCTCATGACATGCCAAAAGAAGGATTTTTGGAGAATATGATGATGAAGATGATGATGATATTGTCTAACCATATCTAGACACTGCTCTCAGAGTCTCGAGAAAGGTACTGCCTATGAACTCAAGAACTCCTTTGTTCAACACATCATCTGCATGTCAAAGCAATTTGAGTACAAATTTGGTCATACATTCATCATCATCACTTTCCGAAGTACCACAATCTCCAAATCGGCACCCTCGATCCCTAAATCCCTCTAACCCCCAAAATTATCCAAATTAAAATCCTAATCTACCAAATTCGCATGCCTAAGGTTCGATTGAGCATTCAATTGACAACAACAACAACATAAGGTTCAATTGAAAAATTACCTCTAGGGTTCAATTGAGTTTTCAATTGACAAAAATGATGAAGAAGGGAGGTGATGGGGTCACACCAAGTCGAAGAACGCAAAGAGGGCTTGAGGTTTGCTCCAGAACTTCAAGGATTGCAAAGGGTTTGAGTTTTGAGTGCTTTGGAACTTTGGGTTGTGAAAGGGAAGAAATGAAAGTGAGAAAGGTTGGTTGGGGTGTTCTGTTTAAAACACAAGCAGTTCGAAAAGTTAGTTTCCTAATTACTTAGGAAAGTTGAGAATCAGGGCATTTCCGTATTTCCTCACTTTAAAGTGGGTTGACAAATCTAATGGGAAGGATTCCGAATCCAATTCCCTCCGACCAAAACACCCACATTTTTCCGGTTTTCCATAGAGTGGTACATTTTTTAACTTGTGGCCATTCTATTAAACACCCCAAATTTGCAATGGTTTATGAACGACAATATATTTTGTGGCAGTAGCGGGTCAATGGTATTTGGGTCCCGTTTGAAAAAACAACTTAATTAAGCGCTTATGGTCATAAACACTTATGACATAAGCACCTTATTCATAAGCTATTTTAAAAAGTTCATTGAAATGAATTGAAAATAAGTTATATATAAGTATAAGCTCTTTTTCATAATCTATCCTTAATAGCTAATGAAGATAAACTCAAAACAGCTTATGGTAGGTCATAAGCTGTTTGCATAAGTTCTCTCAAACACTAACATAAAAGCTTATGCTATTAGATTTTTTGCTACATCGGAAAATTAACAACGAAACGAAAAAACTAAGGAAGAGCCAAACGATCCCTCAAGACAAGGATCTCTAAGTCCGACGGCGCGGTATCTAGGATACACAGCGCCATGGATGAAGTGAATGCCCCTCTCCTGGCTAGCCAATCCGCCGGTTGATTGCAGTTCCGACTAATATCAGAAATAGATACCTTCCACTGTCTACTGATAAGCTCTCGGATGTCGCTAAGAATGGGGAAGAATCTGTGGTTGTCTTCATCCTCCAGCATCCGAATCAATTCGTGGCAATCCACACTGCAATATACCTCCCTGAATCCGCGATCCCACACTAGCTGCAAGCCAAGTTTCAACGCCCTTGCTTCCGATAGCAGAACACTGCCACCTGCAAGATAATTGTGGAAACCGCAGACCCACTGCCCTTGATGATCACGAACTAGTCCACCAGAACCCATAAACCTGCCAGCGTGATTAAAGCTTCCGTCGACACAGAGGCTAATCGATCCTTCCGGTGGTGACAGCCACTTTCTCAGCATCCAATTTCCATCATCATCATTCATCCCCTTCTTGATTTCATCGTGATCCTGGCACACCCGACGCCAAGCCTCGCCGCTGGACCACGAAGCCTCTTCAAAAATCATATTGTTCCGCCACTTCCAACAACCCCACAGACAAGCCACAAACTGAGTTCCATGCCTTCCTTGTATTTGACGCTTAACCCAAGACCCACATCCATGCTGCAGAAATCCTGGCCAAGACAAGGCTCCAGCGCGCATCCAAATCTCTCTTGAATGAGGGCAGTCCCTCAGGCAGTGGATTGCGTCTTCATCTGATGCAGAGCAACGAGAACAGCTAGGGGTCGCTGCCATATTACAGTTAAAGCGATACCGATTCGTTTGTATTGAATTATGCAGCGCCAACCATATGAAAATTCGCACCTTCTCAGGGATCTTTAAGCGCCAGAGCCAATGCCAATCCTCTTGCTGATCGTCCTGCTGGAATTGATCCACGAGCCAAGTGTATCCATCCTTGACAGAGTAGCACCCACTGTCGCTGCTTCCCCACACTCACATGTCCTGGCGATTCATAACCAGATGGGGATCTATGCGCTGCAGCTGAGGAAGCAAATCCGCTGGTAGTGCTGTATACAACTTCTCTAAATTCCATCGACCATCGCTGATTATATCTCGTAGTGTCAAGTTTACATCGTGGATATCTACGTAAGGAATTTGGTTCGCCACGCTCCCCATTCCGCTCCAGTTTTCATACCACAGAGATGTAGACCCCTCCCCCAATCTGAATTGGAACCCTAAATTGAGATGATCACGGGCTTTGAGTATCCCTTTCCACACAGGCGAATCTGATCTCTTAGGTTGAACCTGCAAAACAGAGTTAGAACTTAAATATTTGTGTTTCATGGCCTGTACACATAGCTTCTGAGGCTTATGAATAAGGCTCCAGATTGCTTTTCCAAGTAATGCCGTGTTTGCTAGGTTTGTGTCTTGAAGCGCCAGCCCACCATGTTCCTTGGATTTCAACATTTTCTCTCAGCTAACAAGGTGCCATCCCCTCCTTCCCTCGTTGCCCGCCCATATAAAGGACCGCATCATTTGATTAATAAGGTTAGTAACATTACGAGGGAGATAAAAGACCTGCATTGTGTATGTCGGGATGGCCGCAATTACCGATTTTGCCAAACAAATCCTCCCTGCTAGGTTAAGCATACTCCTCCTCCAAGTACCCAGCTTACGTTGAATATTCTCAAGAAGAAAATCAAAATCTTTGCTCCTCATGCACCCCCCTTTGAGTGGAAACCCCAAGTATTTCCCCAAGTCCCTCACAAAAGGGATAGGAGCAATTCTAGAGATCTCTGTCCTCACTTCTATACTGACGCCCTTTGAAATTATGGCTTTGGACTTTTTCATGTTAATCTTGAGACCTGAACTGTCACAAAATGCTTTCATGGTAGCCGCCAGTAGATTAAATTGGGCTGTCGTTGCTTTGCAGAAAAGCAGCACATCATCTGCAAATAAAATGTGAGATATTGGAGGACCTCCCCTTGAAATCCTCACCGGCTTCCAATCACCAGCATCCACCAGGTTCTGAATACAAACTGAAAGGCGCTCCATAAGCTCAAATAAACTATTTCAAACGGGGTCAATTCAAAGATAATTAGCGATTTCTTTTCTTTGCATTTTCTAATGTAGAAAACAACGCATAAGATTAAAGGGTCTAAACAATTACTTGACCGACCTGGGTGAACAAGTAGACAGTAGTCAAAGGACATGGGTCAAAGGACCACTTGTATATGTCAATCTTTCTCGCGGCTCGAATGCTCTCCTTAATTTTCTATTTTCTTCTGTTTTCTTTTCAATTAATTGCGTCTTTGCCCTTTGGAACTTTACTTTTTTTTTAATGGAACTTTACTTGAATCCAAAAGAGAGTTATGATCTTATGATGAGTAATGATTAGTTAACAAATCAAATTTACTTCCACCTTATGAGATAAAGTAAAAATCAGAGAGAAATGCAGAGAGATAAAGAAGAAAAATGTGTGAAAATAAGATGAAAGAGAAAGTGAAAAGTTTATGTATTATTACTCATTTATGATGAAACAAAATTTCGCTGAAATATAAAAACAAAATAGATATTGTAAGCTAATTTTCCGCTTATAAAAAAATGTTATAACCTTTTTAGAGAAACTCTTTAAACAAAAATATGTGAATTTGCATATGATTTTTTTTTTTTTTACATTTTTAAAGCAAATTTATTTTCGAAACATCATTTTTAAAGCAAATTGCATAATGATTATACTCCTTCCCACCGTTAACGTTCTAAAATATAAATTTCCTTAACTTTTATGCTATGTTTTAAATTCTCTAATTGTTTTACCAACCTAACACATTTTCTCACTTTCTTCCTACTATAATCTTATTAAATATTATATTTACTTACCACATTTAATTTTCACCTATCACAACTCTCACAATGCTCTTAACTAATAATCACATTATCTCTTAGTAATATAACTCAAATTTAAATAGAGATAGTTAAATAAAAATATTTATCAAATAATGAGTTCTTATTAATACTTGTGCAACTTATATTAGAATGGAGAGAGTATAATTTTTAGAGAATGATAATTTCAAAATGATTAGTTTTCGGTTTTTTTTCTTTTCAAATTAGCTCATAAAAGAAATTAATAGAATATACTTCAAAGTCAACATTAATTAAGTTGTAGTATTAACTAAGCAATAAATAGAAGTTATTTAAAAATCTTGCACTCTTACACTATTTATTAACCTCGATCCTATTTTTTTTTAGTAAGTAGGAAAATTTCCTCGATCCTATTTTAATCTAATTAACGATAATTAATTAAGTTAATGAACTAGATTAATAATTTACTTTTGAAGAATCGAAGGGATTTACTAGTCTCATGGTTATGTGGAAGGACCCTTGAGTCTATGCGTGTTGGGTTAGTGTGATTTGATTCCAGAATAGCTTTTACTTATGACTTATGATGTAATTGCTTTGCTGTGTTGGCTCTTTATCATGTATTTTTTCTGGAAATATTTTATATACTATGAGTTCGAGTGTCCTTTGTCCTCCCTTTTAATAAAGTTTTTGCCTATAAAACAATTATACATTTGTTTGAAATCTATCATTCA
Organism: Lotus japonicus; assembly: GCF_012489685.1. Classification (NCBI taxonomy): domain Eukaryota; kingdom Viridiplantae; phylum Streptophyta; class Magnoliopsida; order Fabales; family Fabaceae; genus Lotus; species Lotus japonicus. The sequence continues at coordinate 30,855,664 of NC_080042.1, read as the reverse complement.
TAATTTTGAGTTGTATATGACATTAAATAAGTTTACCTAATATTTTAGATTTGTAACCTAAGATTTACCTTTTGATCAAATCATGCTTAGATGATCAATAATATTTAGAGATGTGTCTTAAGAAATTTAAATTACGTCTAATGTCAAAATATTATTGGACAATCTAACACACTAGTGTTATGAATATTTGGATGCCCATTAGAGTTAGGAGTCCATGGGCCATACCCATATGTATACTTGTTCAACACTTCAAACCTAATAATATAAATACAAGGGAGTCTGCAGCTAGCAGAGCATCCTCATCACACTATTTCTTTATCTCTTGTTCCTCTATTCTCCTCTCTTATTTACTTGCTTAGTCTTTATTCATAACACGTTATCAGCACGATAGTTCTCCACAGAATTCCTAAGTTCTTCCACTTCTCTTTCAAGCGATCGTCTCTCTAGAATTCCTAAATTCTTCCACTTCTCATTCAAGCGAGTAAGTACCACATCCATGTGGAAGGTTATAATTTTACAATTTTTCTTCTTCTTCTTTCTTCTCATTCTTCTTCGAATCATTTATCTATGAGTCCAGAAGTACCATAGTAATAAGCATAAATCCTGAAGATTCATCGCCTTACAGTCCATAAGCACTGTAATTGAATTATTTTGCATGAATCAGGAAGATTCATAGCCTTACAGTCCAGAAGCACTGTAATTGAATTATTTTGCATGAATCAGGCTTGCTTACAGTCCGAAAGCAATGTAGTTGAATTATTTTCAAAGAATCATGAAGATTCATAGCCTACAATCCAGAAGCATTGTAGTTGTTGAATTATTTTGAATGAATCATAAAGATTCATAGCCTACGTGTTCAGAAGTACCGTAGTTAATTTTTTTACACTATGAATCCTGAAGATTCATAACCTACGAGCCCAGAAGTACCGTAGTTGATTTTTACAATACGAATCATGTAGATTCGTAGCCTACGAGTCTGGAAGTGCCGTAGTAGAATTTTTAAAATACGAATCCATAAGAATTGTATTGAGATATATTCTCTTCCAGAAGTACCATAGCATGAATAAACAAAGAACTGTTCTATAAGAACTAGAAATTTATATTGATATAATCCCAAAGGTGGAAGAGATAAAGAAATGTCATGTGATATATTGACGTGAATGAAGTATTATGGAATGTTGATCATTCTTCATTCATTTCTTGACGTGAATGGAATATTATTGAATCTTTCCACCAGAAGTGGAAGAGATAAAGAAAGGTCATGTGATATATTGACGTGAATGGAATATTGATCATTCTTCTTTCATTCCTTGACGTGAATAGAATGTTATTGAATCTTTCCACCAGAAGTGGAAGAGATAAAGAAAGGTAATGAAATATATCATAACGGGAAGAGATCAAGAAAAGAGTCATAAAATATACTATATTTAAATTATTCAAATTGAATTGATCTCTTTATTGAATTGACTACTTTTTATATGATTTGTTACATAAATCCATTATCTGTTTCTATATTAAATATATCATTTTGGATTGAGAATCGTTACAAAAAAAAAATTAATTGTTAAATTAATCTGGATATGTTACGATTGTTATTTTGATAATATGTCATGGTTTTTATTATCTGCATATAACAATGAATCCTTTAAATGACACAATGATAAGTTTATTTCAAATTGATTATTCTATTTGTTATTGCTCTTTGGTGCCCTGTTTGTAGTGTTACATCAGTACCTGGTTGGGATCCATGTTTCTTTGATTCACTTATTTATATGTTTTTTTTTATGCTTCGTGTAGGTGAGGATATTAAGATATCTGTAAATTTTAAATTTATTTACTTTTATTCATGATATATAGTGAAAAAAAAAATACTGAATCTAAAGATTGATTTAATGATTCTCGAAAAAGTTACAATTGGAAGCTAGTTATAGATTTTGAGTATTTGTGGAAACTTTTGTATATTGATGTGCTCTATTTTTAATTAGTATTAAATCTCAAAGGATTTTTTTAATTCGTGTAAATATTCATGAGATCATGAAGAAAATATATTTAGGAATAATTCTATGAGTTTGTGATAAAATTCTTTTAGTTATTTATGATAAATAAATTTATTTACATCTATTTGGACTTCCTTCTTGTATCATAAAAGAATATTTAAACAAACTTAGCTATTTTAAATAAACAAAAGAAGGAAGACCCTATAGTCTTTTGTCAATATCTACATTATATTTCCTGAAGAACTATATCTACAATTATAGATGATCAAGTTGATGTAAGCTACTGAAGTAGCTATATTAAGGAATGATTGAGATATTCTCTAAAGTGAATATTTCAACAAACATGACAAAAGTTGTTGGACTAGGTCAGGCGAGGCGAGTTGTTTGTAAGGGGCGGTGTAGTTTCTTCGCTCCGATTGTAAGACATTTCAGCTCCTAAAAAAGTGAAGCTTCATGTCTTGTGAGCTTGTGGACTGGGCGGGCTAGTACAAGCCCATAGACCCGCCCAGTAGGCCTGATACCTCATAGGTGGAGATGTGGGTCCCAGTTTGAAGACGTGGGCCCGAGTTACTTTGTCTTGTTTATATTAAGGATATAGGCATTTGTCTTATTCTACATAGGGATTTGGGCCTTGCATGTAAGGCCCAAATCCATGAATATTCTAGATAAGGACCACCCCCCTCTATAAAAGGGGTGTCCTCACCTTGTACTAGACACCTTTTTGATCATTAATGAGATAATTTCCTTATTCATACATCACATATATTCTTTTAGCTCTGATAGGGTTCATCAAGGATACTTTATATCCATTGTTAGACCTTAGACCAGAACAGTTGTGATACTTTTAACGCATGGGTAATTGTCCCTAAAGGACATCAAATGGATGGTATATTTGGTATTGTTTCATGAAATGAAATTTTGTGGTGGCTCTCTAGAAGAAGCCTATGAAATCTCAAAACAATATTTTAAAATGGATCATTGAAACTCTTGCACAGATCCATAGATCAATTATATTATATTTTTGCAAGAAACAACCTAGATGCGGTTGCAATCATAGAAGTGGTATTTGAATCAATGGTTGATGTGACCATGATAATGACTGCTCATATCGAAAGTCTTATTGGCACAATATAGTGGTCAGGCGACATGTCCTATTGACACATTGATGAAGCGAATTGCAATGCAATTGCTAATAGCTTGTTGAGGGGGAGCATAATAATATGGTTGTGACTCACACTTAGGGGGAGAATGTTGAGAATTGAAGTGTGAGTTAGAGCCTCACATTGGCGCATGATCTCATGCTTTCTGCTGAGCAAAAAGTCCTAGTTAAACCCTCAATTCAATATCGTTGAACGTAATTCAGAAATTAAGTGGAAAAGCGTACGAAATAGCGCAGGAATAAATTAACAAGCAGGATTGGCAATAAAAATGACCCAAGTTCTATTATAGAGAAGGCCCAAAGGGACCGCCAAACATTGATCAAATTACAAAAAGGGTAAGTAATATTGCAATTAAAAATTAACATCATTATTAACATTGTCTTGATTCCCAACGTTCAGAAAATCGATGTCACCCACCCCGGAGGATCCTCAGGACCAACCAAGCCATCAGGAATGATCACCTTGAACAACCCCATCGGACGTAAGTGAAGATCATTGAAGAGATGACGGACTTGGGCCTTAGCGAGGAAAAATACGTACTCGCACTGCAAGGCAACAGCGAGGGCGACATCATTTTTCAACTTTCTCTCCAGATTTAGGCGTCGACCTTAGCCTGGGCCTTAGTCGTAGTAATGATCCCATCCTTCACCGTCAGGGCAGTTTCCATTTGTGTCTTGAGGTCGGCGATCGCTTTGTCCTTTGCCGCCAACTCGAGGTCCTTTGCAGCAATTATTTCTTCCTTGGCTACCACCTCTAACACTGTCTTCTGTTTTTGAGTTCTACAGATTGTCTTTGGCCTGGGTGGCTTCCCGCCCCAACTCAGTCAGCTTTTCGTCAAAAGTGGCATTTTGGGTTGACAATTTGGATTCCAGTGCCTTGCACTTTTCTTCACGTTCGGAGTAGGCGGCTCGAAGTTGGTTCACCTTAGATCTGTAGCATCTTTGGCAGCAGAGTTATACGTTTTATATGCGCGGCCAAAGATGCTCCCCACATACAGGAGACTCGCCATGGCTTCATCAGCCATGTGGTTCAGACCTTTGCTCAGCACTTCCACTTCTAACTTCTCGTGGCGAACCTGTGAGAGAATGAAGGCACTGAGGTCTTCGATGTTCTGAAAGGCAGGGGGCGAGGAGGGCCTTCTTGCTCGCACTCATATCGAGAGGTTTTCTGGGAATCGTCAGCGTTCAGGGGGACAACGAGGGCTGTTGGAACTCTCGTGTTGGTGGATCAGCTTGGTGGAGAGGAGAGACTAGTAAGACATCAGCCTGGCCTCGGGTGAGGACGGTTTTCCCCTTCTGTGTGACGCGTAAGGACTGGGTAGTGACCTTAACCCATTTTGGGGAAAGGGCGTCACTCCTAGACGTGGGCACGGACGGCGAGCCGGGCTCGACGTCTACTGGAGACTGGCCAATAGTGAGCGGAGACTTCTTTTTCGCTGGTGGGCGAGGGACCTCTTTGCCGAGGTCTGGCGAAGGCCGCTTCATTGGATCAGGCTTCTTTTTCCCACATGTAGCATTAAACAGGGGTGGAAAAGGGGTGGTCTTCTTGCGGATAAGGGCACTGGAAAGCTCGGTGCTCGTAAACTTTAGGTCCTCTTAAAAGAAATATGCTGAAGAAGTTAAAATAGGAAAAGCAAATGAAAAATAGCAAAATCAAGGAGCATAGGGTGAGAGATTTAGCGACCTAGATACTTTGGGGTCAGCGACTTCTTGCCGGCCTCGATGACCTGGCCACAATCCAGAATGGGGATCTTGGCGAAGAAGCTGATGGTAATCTTATCAATGTCGATGAGGGAGTCCTCCGGCGGGTCGACTATGTTGTTGGGCTCCTCCGTCCAATAAAAACGAGAGAGGGTGGTCCCATCCCTCTGGGTGAAGACCTCGGAGTAGTCATGAATCCCCCCGATCTTGAAGTACCTCGAGGCAAAGTTGGATTTGGTATTGGACTTGAACGGGTTGAGCCGTTTACGGCCGGGTCTGGCCTTTAAGGAAATCTAACCGCGTGACTGCAAGGACTTGGCGTTCACTTCGTAAAAATAAAAAAAGTGAGTAGGCGTTGGCTCGCACCGAACAGCATCACAGAGGATTTCATAAGATCTCATAAATGCCCAAGCATTGGGGTGCAACTAGCAGGGAGTGACATTGATGCCGTTCAAAATGGAGCAATAGAAGGGGGAGAAAGGGAGTGTTATTCCCAGTTCAATGAACTGGTAATCATAGACAAAGAAGAAGTGGGAACTGTGGGGGTCGCCCGCGGGTCGATGTCGCCAAGGGCGATCGTCGCTCAAGCAGCCGCTATAGAAAAGGATATTGTCCAGAGGAACCTCGCGGCAAAAGCCCCCAATCTCCGAGGACAGTTCCGAAACAGAGAGGAAGTCCTCGTACTCAGAGTGTTGGTCGATAGCTTCTTGGGGGGGGGGGATTTTTGGCAACGAGAGGAAAAGTAGCGGAGGTTCTAAGCCTAAAAGTCGTTACCTCTGACGCCGCCAGAGGAACCCCGCCGGGGTGGGGAGGCCCAGTTGGCACCCTAGGCGTTGGAGCTTGTCGCGGAGGAAAGGTTGTGGTGTCTCGGCAAGAAGAGTTCTTAGTTTGGCGTTTGGAGATCACCATTGGGGAAAATAAGGAGGAATGGGGATTGTCGATAACGGGCACTGTGGATGGAGTAGGGAGTTCGCCTGGAAAGGACGTAAACAGGGGATAACCTAAAGCGTGGCAGGCGACAGTGCGGGGATGATGGTAGGTCGGAGATCTTCCGGAAGAAATCAGGGATGAGAATAGTGGAGGATTCGAAAGTGGCAAATGGTGGAGAATGAGGGTTTTTATAGGCAAGGGACTGAGGACGACATGAGACACGGGTAGGATTTGAGCGGTCGTTTCATTGCGTGCAGAAGATGAGGAGTTGCGCCTCATAATAACATAAGGGTATGATTGCCTTGGGAAAACAAACGACGCAATCTTGGGAGGCATTGGAAGCGTGGGGTTGGTTCAAATTCTACTCTCCATGACGTGAAGTGACGCTTCGAAAGCAGCGAGATTTCAAAGATATGTTGACCTTTCCGCTTCGCTGACTTGTCGGCGCACTAGGCGACCAAACTCACCATGACCGCCCTTCGAGCGCGGCGATCAAATGCTCTCGTGGACTTGTGAAATTTTATTGCTTTTAACGCCATGTTGGCGAACTAAATTTTTTGCACACGTAGCGCTTTAAGTTAATTATTTCGATCCTTAAAGACACACTTAGCCCTCATGCTTCGTGCTCATTGTCTTGTGGACTAGGCGAACCCCTAGGGGGCCTACGCCCAGGGGTTACCCGCTAAGTGGCGGTCGCCCAGCCTGGGAATAAGGCCTCCTCCCGCGAGGCCCAACCGGCTCAACCAGCTCAACAGAGGTTGTTATGCGCATTAGGCCCAGCTCCCTACTGTAAATAGGGAGCGACTACTATTTGTAAATGACTTTTGGCTCATTTGATCAATACACACTTGAGAAAAATAAAAAGGCTCAAAGGAAAAGATACCAGTTCTAAGACCTTGGAGAGAAAAGCAGAAATCGACTTTGATCATGTGTCTTAAACTTCTACACTTCTAGTTGATCAAGGCATAGAGATTAGGATTTATAGCACCTTGAATTCATCAGCTCTTTATCCTATACAAATAAAGATGGGTGTTCTTTATAAGATTTGTAAGCATCTCTTAAGTATGTATGAACCGCACCTTGTGAAGATCAAATGTAATTATTAGTCCCTTAAGAGGCATGATAAATTAATACTTGTTTGTTCCTGAAGAGGCATGAGAAAGAATACTTGTGTGTGTTGGAAGAGGCATAAGAAAATAATACTTGTAAGGAGAAGTCCTTGATATATGCTAGTGAAAAGCTTAGTGGATATCAAGGACTGGACATAGCCTTTTGTCTTTGGGTGAACTAGGATAAAATATGTGTGTACATTGTCCGCTTCCCTCTACACTACTTCTAGTCTTCTACTGTCTATATTGAGTTCCTTTAGACAATGTTTCTATTTAGAGATTTCTATATAAGGAAAGTGAAGTCTAGTCAATTGCGATCAAATTCCAACCCCTTATTGTGTCTCTGTGGTTTTCCTCAATTACTTACTATTAAAAGTAATGAAAGGGCAAGCAGTGGATTTTCCCACCAATCATACTTTGGTCGAGGTAGAAGAGAATAACGTCACCCTAAAACCATGGACCTTGTACTTTGATGGTTCCAAACACAGTAAAGGACCTTGATTCGAAATTCTAGTGATTTTTCCGGTGGATATCCAACCAAATTACTGTTTCAAGTCAAGAAAGTCTTCTCAAACAATGAGGCATAATATGAGGCATTGACCAAAGTTTTGGATATTCTGTTCATTTTTTTTTATAAGCGGATATTATGTTCGTTAAGGCGAGTAACATGTCAAGGCTGATTTGGAGCAAGTGATTAAACAACTAAATAAAGAATACAAGTTCCCGAGCTAAAACTTAGGCCCGTTTGATACGCTGTATAGTATAAGACCTGTTAGTATAAGAACTGATTGTATTAGGCCTGATAAGATAAAGCCAGATAAAATTTTAATACTATACAACGTTTGGTCATACACTGTATAATTTGGTGGCGACACGGGTGGTGTGCTAGTGGTGGTATTAGAAGGTGATGATAGTGGCAGTGGTGGAGGATGGTGGTGGCGGCGGTGGTGGTGGTAGTAGTGGCGGTAGTGGCGAGGGCAGGGGTGGTGGTGACAGTTGTGGTAGAGGGTGGTGGTGGTGGCGGCCGCGATGGCGGTGATGGCGGAGGGTGGTGACAGCAGTGGTGGTAGTAGTAGCAATAAAGATGACTAAAGTGTGGTGGTGGCGACGACGACGGTGGTGGTGGCAGCGACAGTGGTGCTGGTAGTGGTGGAGGTGGTGCTGGTGACGACAACAGTGGTGGTGGTGGTGGTGGTGGTGGTAGTGGTGGAGGTGGTGGTGGCAGCGACGATGGTGGTGGTGGTGATGGCGGCGACAGTGGTGACGGTAATGATGGAGGCAGTGGTGGTTGTCGTGGCAGGGGCGGTGGTGGCGATAGTGACGGTGGTGGTAGTGGTAGTGGTAGTGGTGGAGGCGGTGATGGTGGAGAATGATTGTGGTGGCTATTGATTAAATATATTCAAGTAGCTTATACATTGCACTCATATCATCCCTTATCCCTCATCTATAGGATGATATTAAATAATCCATCATTTTAACGTATAAGAGGAGATTGATGTATAAGCTTATACAATACAATGTGTCCACCAAACAATTGATAAGTCCATAATGTATTGCATAAACTTATACTATCATGCATAATACGACGTACCAAACGAGCCCTTAGTGAAATACTATACTAAGGCATCACGCTTGTTGGCCAAGTTCAATGAGATAACTCTTGAGCATATACCTTAAGTTAAGAACGATGGGGCAAATAAATAAGCTCAAATTTACTTGGAATACAAACTGAGCACGAGCCAATTTGACGAGCTGATCGAGGTCGAAGGCGAGGTGAATAAAACTGTAGAATTCGAAGTCTTTCAGATCAAAAACTTTATCCTAAATGATTAGAAGTTCGAATTGGTGGAGTACTCTATCAACCCAAGTTCTTAGGTCAGTAGGAAAATTAAGATTAGAGCATTAATTATATTGTGATGAACGATGAACTATACAAAAATGGGGTCAGTAGAGTCTTTTCGAGATGTCTCGGAGAGAATGAGGCTTATAAGGTCTAAGTCGTAATGCACGACAGAGCTTGTGGTGCTCATCAAGCGAGAGTCAAAATGAGATGGCTTCTATTGCGGCAAGGATTTTATTAGCCTTCGATGTTCTGAGACTATGTTGATTCTGCTAAATCATGCAAGGAAAGCCATAAACATGGGCATGTCCAACATGTCCCCACAAGCGAACTAAAATTGATTGTTAAACCTTATCCTTTTCGAGGATAGGCTTCAAGTGTGATGGGAATTAGTCATGAATCTTCTAAAGGTCACCAATACATCCTAGTGGGAGTAGATTACTTTTCCAAATGAGTTGAGCCAATACCTTTGAAATCGGTAATGCAAAAATAAGTGATTAAGTTCATCGAAGAATGTGTACCATTTTGGCATGACAATCACTATAGATATCGAGGCTCTGTTTTCATTGGAAAGCAAGTGTCAGATTTTGGCAAAGCGAAAAATATTCAATTAATTGTTCCATCACAATACTACGCTCAAGCTAATAGCCAAGCAAAGCAAAAGCCGCTAACAAGGTTGTTATTAATTTGATTATGAAACACATCCACCATAGCTCAAAAGTTGGCATGATACACTAAATAAAATTTTATGGGCATGCCAAAATTCGCCTAAGAACGCCATCAGGGTAACTCGCTATAAATTGGTGTGTGCATGGGCATGGGGAGGTTTTACCCCTTGAGGTAAACTTGCAATCGTTAAGATTGCAAAGGCATTACTGTTCTGGAAACCGAGTAAAGAGACTTGCTCCCCGTTTGAACGACCCCCAGTCGGATTGTTGACCAGAGCGGTCCCTTACCACCGTGCAGAAGAGACGAGCAGCCGAGAGGCTCACAACTATTAAGAGACCTGCAAAAGAGAATCAAACCCTCGAACGCTACGATCGCGTTTAGTTCACGCTCCACTATCCTAGTGGACCAGAACTAGGGGACTACTGTTATGGGAACTGAGTAAAGAGACCTGCTCCCCGTCTGAACGACCCTAGTCGGATCCGAGCGATCTCACCAAAACTACCCCCGCCCTTTGGTAAGATTAACCCTCACGAATTGTCTACCAGACCGGCCCCCAAACACCGTGCAGGAGGGACGAGCGATCGAGAGGAACACACCGACGACCACCCCCGACCAGTCCAGAGGACGGCCAAGGAACCCAACCAACCGATAGGGAGGAACAACTAAGCGCTCGCGCCGACGGTCATCACATGAACGGGACGACCCGACCAATGGCTGGTTGTTCTCGTCGCATTCAGAAGGGTCAACTCAACCATCCCATCACAAACCCTACACCCTTTTTTGGGGGCTAGGGTCAAGTCTCGAGATCAGAATGCAGGTTACAAGGAACCCTGGACCGTAGGATCTTTGGGACTGGTAGAAGCCACAGGCGAATCCTACGGTGGGGAACCACCCGGAGATCCAAGCACTCATGACGCTCCCTCTGAGTTGGGGACCACCCCACAATCCGGACCTGGTATAAAAGGCCTTCAACTACAAGAAGTTAAGATAATTTTATTATCACACTTAGCCAATATATTGATATCCCCCACCCATAACTAACTTAAGCTTCGGAGTGCCTTGCAGGACCCCCTCTTGGGACAGCTCGTGCCACCTCTCCTCGCTCAACCGATCAAAGACTCCTTCTCTGTTCCCCTTCCTTCCTACTCTGTCCTGGGTAGGGTTGATCGAGGCTTTTTCCGATTAATTGGCGCCGTCTGTGGGGACCGATAGAGGGAAGAATCAGGGCCATGGAACAAGACCAAGCTGCAGGAGGAGAGCTAGAACAACAATAGCGATTTCAAGACTCCCAATACGAGATCCATTTCCTCCGAGATCAAATTAGACAACTAGAAGGCCGAGACGAAGGATCCAGGCAACAAACACAAAGGTCACCGGAAGAGAAACTGGCAGAGACCGACCATCGCCCTCTTAACGGGGTGACCCTTCATACCATTAGGAGCCCAGACGACAAGAACCTATCGTGAGGAACCAACGCCATTACTCCCCTCAAAGGAGCACTTCCCGCAGAAGGAGTGCCTCCCCAGCTCGGATGAACGCTGGCACCCGTGTTGCTCTTCCACCACCCATGAGAGGCCCCTTATCTCAGGAGATAATGATGTACCCCTTTCCACCGGGCTGGTCTCGACCCAAAATGAAACTCTACGAAGGGGACACTGACACCAAAGAGCTAATTAACTTCTTCACTGGCGCCATGTAGTACGCAGGGGCCAGTGATCCCATTTTCTGCCGGTCATTTCCCCTATGTTCTGGGAAAGGGCTGATGAACTGGTTTCAAAACCTACCTCACGGGTGCCTCCATAGTTGGGACGAGGTAGCTGCTAGGTTTAACGCTCAATACTCCTCAGTCAAAAGCATCTTGAAGTCAGAAGAGACCCTAGCCCTAGTGAAACAAGGAGAGAGGTGGAATGAGGAGAGAGATATGAAGAAAAGAAAAAGTAAGAGAGAGAAAGTATGAGATGTGATAGATGATAAGATGAGAGAGATAGAAATAAAATGAGGTGAAAATGAAGTGTTTAAAAAATGAGGTGTGCATATATCATTATTGGTGTAATAATGAATTGCAGATAGTGTACTGCCTATTTGACTATTTGTTTGTGATGATTTTATTTGTAATAAATTTTGAAATGGCTTAAATATGTTAGAGGTTCCTCTAAAATAGGGGTATTTTTGGTTAAGGCCCCTCTTAAATGTTTTTGTTGGAATACACCATTATTTTGAAAATAATAAAGAGGTTTAAACCACTACTGTTAATGTCCGTTAAAAAATGGTGACGTGGCTAACAGAAGGACTAAAACCAAAGTCTCTTTACATTTTTATTAATAAAATATAATTAAATATTGTTTAAGTAGGTTTTTTTTTGAAACAGTACAATTAGGTTGATTAAATCAATAACCCAAAAAAAATTAAATATTTACAAGTAGGTTTTCTGGGTTAATTTTTTTTTTCCTTGGGCCACCAGTCTCCACGGGGGAAAGGGGTCCCACGTGACTAATCTGGCGCGGGATACGGTAGTGATGTCCCTGCCTATAAAAGTATTATTTTTGACCTCAAAGGAAATCGAACCCGGGCTAGAAGCCTAGGTTAAATCCCTTAAAGAAATGCACATTCACCACTTGTACCACCCCTTGTGGTTTTTCTGGGTTAATTATTGTAATCAATATAATTAAGTATGTCAAAAAAAATGGAATGAGACTTTTGGTTTTAGTCCTTCTGTTAGCCACGTCATCATTTTTTAACAGACATTTTCGGTAGGGGCTAAAACCTCCCTATTGTTTTCAGAATAGGGGTGTATTCCAACAAAAAAATTTAAAAAATGCCTTAACCAAAGTACCCCTATTTTAGAGGGATCTGTAACATATTTAAACCTTTGAAATTTATAACGCAGTTTTTTATTGTCTAAATAATAAACGGTATGGTACAGAACTCTCTCACTCTCAGATTACATTAGCACTGTTTTTTTAATTATAAAATTATTTTAACAATTGGAATTATAAATAAATAAATAAACACAAGCGTACAAATCCGACCTCATCACATCACTACGCGCCGTGTCTTACTTTTCAAGTTGTGGGGAGTGATGGAGCCTACAGTCAACGTTGTCGGTGGTTCTATCAACGAACGTTTCGTTTTTTCTTAATTTTATCTTACTTTCGGCAATTTTATTCATTTTTTATTTTTCGTCTTTTTAATAAAATATGGTAATAATATTTTTAAAATATATTTTTAATTTGCTTACAGATGAATACATAAAATTTTTTGATGGAACACGCGTGCACCAATGATTTGATTAGTTTTCAAACCATGTAAGAATATTTTATTGGTGGAGTTAATCATATAAGCAATATCCGCTGCTTTAAGGCATTAACAATATTAAAAGATTAAAAAATATTATTTGGCATTACTTTTCCAGAATTGTTTATAGAAAAGGAACCATCTTCTGACGTGGATTAAAACTTTAGTGAGATTTTGTAGTTTTTGCATTTCAATACCTCGTCACTATAAAGTTTAATTTCTTTTTTTGTTACGTTCAAAAAAATCATTTTTTTGTTATCAACAAGTTTAAGCTACCAATGGGTGGTTGATTCAAGTAGTACATACTTGATTCTCTTAAGTAAAGTTTCGGGTTCAAGTTTTGTGGATAGAAAAAATCCCGTTGGGAGATTTAGGACCACCATAATGTGGATGTTTCTGGTTCAAACAAAATTACCTCCAAAGAAGAATATCCGTCTTACGAAAAAAAAATTAAGCTAAGCAATTAGTTTTCAATTGAAAATAGATAAATAACAGTTTTCTTCCATAATTTAAGGAGAATGATTCTCATGCGTAGAGTTTTGTGACATAACGGATTAGGACACAACAGAATGGAACGAGACACAACAGAATAGAACATGACATTAATATTTTTTGTGTTATGTTTGTTAACTTTAAGTTATTAGAACAGAACCATAATTTCAATTACATAGATAACCCTAATAAGTTAATTAAGTTTGTGTTTGTTTTAGATAAAAAAAAGTCTATGAAAAAACTGAAACAAACATAAAAATGAAAAAATGTGATTTTCTTTTTAAATAAGCTAAAACAAATGCACTCTAAAGTAGATTTTTCAAATAATCTAATTTCAGTTTTTTTTTTTAATAATAGTACTTTTTTAGAGAGCTGAACCAAACATAAAAATAATTTTGTAATTAAAGTGTTTTTTCTAAATATAAGCTGAAGTTTCAAAAGAAAAAATATAAGCTGAAATGAACAAACTCTAAAGTATTTTTTTAAAATAATTGGCTTTTAGTTTTTTATAAAATAATAATTTTTTGAAAGGCTGAAACAAACATAAAAATGAAAAAAAAATGATTTTTCACAAAATAAGCTGAACAAACGCACTCTAAAGTAGCTTTTCCAAAAATATGCTTTCAACTTTTTTTAAAATAATGATTTTTTGAAAAGCTGAAAAAACATAAAAAAATTTAATGAAAAAAGTGATTTTTTTCTAAAAATAAGTTGAAACAAACACACTTTAATTTCTGCTTCAAAAATATATAATTTAGAAATTTGCACGAAAATTATTCTAGAAACGTGAAAAATTACACTCAACTACCTTGAAGTTTCCTTATATGACACTAAACTCCAAACTTTCAAATATTACACTCCATCCCATTTTTCTCAAGTAGATAACAATTTTTTTAACAATATTCCCTAACAAAAAATGGGGTGGAGTGTAATATTTAAGTAAGTTGGCTTAAATAACCTTTTGGTCCTTGAAATTGTAAAGGGAATCAAATCTGGTCCTTGTAAAATTTTCGCATTAAATTGAGTCCCTAAAATTGTTTTTTTAATCTAATTAACTCCTTTTGCTCAATTTTGACCGGTCAACAGTCCAGTGGCAAGCCTAGTCAGTTAAGGACGGCCACGTGGATTTTTTCACATCAATTTTAGTCCCTTAAAAAGTATTTTAATCAATTTTAGTTTCTGTTCTTCCACCTTCATGTTCTTCCACTTTCACCTTCTTCCTCTTCCTCCATAACTCAAATCACATAAATTCAAAAGGAAGAACAAGGTGAATGTGATAAACATATAGTTTTTTTTAGGGTTTTGAATTTCTAGGTTTAAGGATTTGAGTTATGGAGGAAGAGGAAGAAGGTGGAAGAGGAAGGTGGAAGAACAAGGACTAAAACTGATTAAAATATTTTTTAAGGGACTAAAATTGATGTGAAAAAAGTGCATGTGGCCATCCTTAGCTGACTAGGCTTTCCACTGGACCGTTGACTAGTCAAAATTGAGCAAAAGGACTTAATTAGATTAAAAAAACAATTTCAGGGACCCAATTTGATGCGAAAATTTTACAGGGATCAGATTTGATTTTCTTTACAATTTCAAGGACCAAAATAGTATTTAAGCCTTATTTTTATTCCGAATTTGGTTGGATTTTTAATTAAAAATAGTTGGGTTTTAATTATGTTCAGACCTGATTAGGGTTGATTAGTGGGCCATAGGTTTAAGTGGTTTGGGCTTAAAAAGGTAAAAGTCAAACCCTAGCCCACATGTTGGTTTGCATGAGTTTAGTCAAGAGGGGGGAAAACCCTATTTTCTAAGAATAAGAAAACAGAAGTTGTACCCACACTATTTCACGTTAGAAACCAGAGGAAAAGAGAGAAGAGAGAGCTTGAGAGAGAAGAGGAGCGCCGCCGCCCAAGCCGCCACCACCACTCACGACGCGCGCGCGAGAGAGAGCTTGCGAGAGGGAGAGAGAGATCGCGAGTGGAAGAGGGAGAGACCGAGAGCAAGGCAAGGAGGTTTGGACAGCAGGAGAACCATCTTCTTTCTTTCTATTTTCAAGTTCTAAAACAAGGTAAGGGCTGGTCCTAGGACTTGGGTAGTTTATTAGGGACTTGTTGCTATGTTGGTTGTGAAGAATCTTGATTGTTGAGGGTTTGCATGAGGGTTTGGGTTGAAGGTTTGCTTGCTGTACTATTATGATATGAGACCTATGTGATTTGATTTTTATTGCTGGAACATAGCTTAAAGCCTTGGGCTGAAATGGTTTATAGCTTAAACTAGAGGTGGGAGTTTCGCTGCCAGTTTCCTGTACTGGACAGCGGACTTCAGAGCCCCTTTTTACCTGTTTATGGTCGTCAAATTAAAAAGTGATTAAAATGATAGTTGTATATTTTCGAAATAGATTTCCAGACATATTAAAATCATAATTTTTGGTTTAGTAATGTGATCTGGGGGTCGTTTTTAGTAACTGTTACACCTGCTGTCTTTCCTGTTCCGGACAGTAAGCTTTAAGGCCAAATATCACCTAATTATGGGACTCAAATGAACTAGTGTTTAAATAGAGAGTTGTAGATATTTAAAATAGCTTTCCAGAAAGGTATCATACGTGATTTTTGGTTGAAAGATACATTCTGTGGCTCTATTTTTGTGAAAGTTGTTTCTGCTGTCAATATGTTGAGTTGCGAAAATGTTTTGAAGTTTTGTTTAGGAACATGTGTTTAGGAGATGCTGTGAGTTATATGCTGTTAAGCTTGATTTCATGAGCCTTGGTAATTGCCTTGTGGTGCTGTTGTGACATAATATGCATGTTTTTATGTATATGGCTATTCTTAAATGATTTCACACTGTTTAATTGGTTATTTGTACAAAAGGGTCGTTCACCTAGTCGTAATTCCCTTTTGTGCACTGTGAATGTTGTTGAAGGTATGAAAAACGGTAGAAAGGGGGGGGGGGGTTTGAATAACGTTTTCAGAACAAAACTTCCACCTTAAAGATTTTGACAAATCTTTCGAGAACTTAAGTGCTAAAGATAAGAGATAGAAAAGCACACAAGGATTTTATCCTGGTTCACTTGATAAATCACTCAAGCTACTCCAGTCCACCCGTTAAGGTGATTTCTTCCTTCTTAGAATGAAGGCAATCCACTAATCAGGTAAGAGTTACAACTGCACTTGAAACCTACAAGTGACTAACAATTACACTGACTTAGCTCACACTAAGATTCACTCTCTTAGTCTTCTCTAGGATCCGATCAACCTTGATCTCCTAAAGGAACTAAACAAACTGTTTATCAAAGAATTCTTTACAAGAGATTTGCTTCTAAAAAGCTAATAGTAAACACAATGAATTTCAGATGAAAGAAAGCTTAGAATATTTTGAATATGTCTTGCGCGTATATGTGTTTCTTTCTAGCCGCTTCTTTCAATCTTCAGCCTCTATATATACTCCAAGGATTAGGGTTGAGCGTTGCATGGGAAATGCTACCGTTGGAGGGCAGTTCTGGAAAATCCAGCTTCTGCTGTGGCTGAGAACGTTAGGTAGGTCGTCAGGAAGGTACACTTGCTTTTGTACCTGGATAGCGACTTGACCTTTTAACCTAGGAGACTTCTGATCAGGGGAATACTTCATATTGGAACTTGTGAAGCCGGTTGATCAGAGTCAGAGGGAAAGCACAGATCCTCTGACCATTGTATCTTCTGATTCTGAACTCAGAGGGAAGAACATGGCCTTCAGAGTTTCTTGCTTCTGGACTTCAGAGTTTCCACTATTCAGCTTCTGGATCTTCAGAGTCTTCTACACCATCAGAACATCTGAACCTTCAGTGTTTCTTGGTTATCAGAACTTCTGGATCTTCAGAGCTTCTAGCGACTGAGTCCACATCAGAGTTTGTATAGCTTCAGAACTTCTGAAGCTTTTCCACTGTTCATACTGAACATGGTGAATGCGAAAGCGTTGCTTGGGTTACCCTTTATACACAGTGCTTCTGATTTGTGTGAGATTGAGTTGAGGTCAGAGCCTGTAAATAGCACACTCAGAAAAACACGTTAGAGTACCACAATTGTTCATATCAAAAGGTTAACTTGTAATCATCAAAACATAGAGTTGTACTACTAGATCAAAACTTGATCTTACAATCTCCCCCTTTTTGATGATGACAAAACTAAGATTTTTGATGAACAATTCTTAAACATTAAACTGAATTCACTCAGAGTTTGGAGATATAGAATAAGACTTATCCTGATGTGAATAGTTTATCTTGCTCATTCTGAATTCAAGTCACTGCTTGATTCTGAGCTTAGCTCCCCCTGAATCTAATACTTGATGAAAACGTTAGTAAAGTCTAGATTCTGAGCAAAAAAATATAAGAGTTCAGAGTGAAAAGCTTATGACATAGATGAAAAACGAATAATCAGAGCGCATAAGTGATCAGAGTCATGGACAAGGTATCAGAGTCTTGGGTATCAGAGTCAACTTAGAATCACTTCAGAAGAAGTGAAATGTATTCCTTGTATTTGTCCAGTGACACATCTATGGTCATGAAGGTGGAACTCTTAAAATCTCCAAAAGAAAAATAAGTCACACTAACACATCTTACAAATCAAAAACTGGGTTTACTCCCCCTTTTTGTCATAAGCAAAAAGCTTGGGGTGTGAAAAACTTAGCTTGAAGTACAAGGTACTCCCCCTTAGAGAAGGTCTAAGTTTAAAAGAAAATGAAAACGATGTAAGAATCAGAGTTAGGCGAAAATAAATAGAAGAGTTAATGCAAGGGATGAACGTTTACCACCGGTCAAGTGAGTAAATAGAAGGGTCAGTTACCAAGAACTTAACCTCGAGAAACTGTAAGAGCATTAACTTTCAGAGAGAAAGTGAAGCCTATAAAAAGCGTTGGAGAGAAAGGTAAGCTTCACACCTCGAATAATTTTCAGTAAAAAAAATGGCATCATACAACGTAGCACTAGAAGAGCTGAGGAAGAAGGCCTTTGAAGAGGACTTGTTCCTGAACATCAGGCATCCAGAGGGTGCAACTACCATCGCGGAGCTGACACGGACACTGCTGGAAGAGGACCTGCGTCCAGAGTTGGAGAGAGACCTGAAGGAATTTCTTGCCTTCGTGGAGGAGGTGCAAGAACTCAGCCGGCTTGAACTCAAGCTGCTGGAAGAGAAAGAGAGTTTGGAAGAGAAGCTCAAGACTTCAGAAGAGATTCTGGAGAGGGATGAGCTAAAGATCAGGCTCAGCAACATCCAGCATGTACTGGAGCGTCTGGAGAAGGATAGGTCAGAGCAGCGCCAGGAGTGCAGAAGAATGAGGAGAGATCCTCCATTCTAGATTATATGATGGAAAGAAATAATATGTAAACACAAAACAATTATGAATAAAACGAGTTTAGCAAACATATGTGACATAAGTATATAGTTATGCATATATAATCACAAACGAACAAAAGAGAATAAATAAATAAAAAGAAACAGAGTTTAACAAAGGAAAACAAAGGTAACGAAAAAGAAGAAAAAGAAGAGATCCTAAAACTAAGGTTTGTCAGTGCGTCGCAGAAGTTCCATCATCATGTGCTTCATCTCAATCAGCATGGATTCATGAGTGTCAAGACGTTGTTCCATGATGTCGAGTCTGGATGAGCTTGTCTGAGTAGAACTGGAAGGAACATTCTGAGCAGCTTGAGGATCTGGAATGGAAGCAGAAGCAGCAGGAGTAAACACAACTGGTGCAAGTGCTTGGCATCTAAGAGCTTCAGCCTCAGCTTCAAGTCGCTCTGCCTCAAGTCTGGCTTGTTCAGCTTGAGCTGCTGCTTGACGTGCAGCTTCTTCTGCTTGTTCTTTCTTTCTCTTGGCTTCTTCAATAGCTTCAAGAAGCTTATTTCTCTGTTCTAGTTCATGAAGAGCCACCCTTCTAGCAAACCTTTGCTTTGCAGCCTCAATGCTCTGACTGCCCTCTGCATGCAGGAGCTGCATCATAATCGGAACTTGAGCCACTAGCCAAGTGCTCAGATTGTTCCACTCATCAGCCACATTTTCAGCATTCTCACTGAGATCAGTCTGACCGTGCACATTGCGGAGCCTCAAGGAGGCTTCATGATAGAAGATATTGATGCACTCAGAGAGAGATGTGGGTTGAAGGTGAGTATAGGGAATTATGGAGAGGTTGGGTGCAGGAGAGGCTGGGTGATTGCTGCTATGAGCTTCAGAGGCACCTTGTGGAGAACCAATGTTAATCATGGGAGCATTGGGTTCAGAGGTTCCAAGGTGAGGGTCTGAAGTTTCAACCAGAGGGTGAGGTGATCTAACCGAGGATTGGTTAGACACTGATTGTTCGGGTTCAGGGTCTGGTTGAATGGGCTCTTGTTGGTCAGGGACAGGGTGAGCTTGTTGAACTAAGGGGTCTGCCTCTTGGATAGGATTGGCCAAGATAGGTTCATCTGGGTCAACTAGACGTTCAGGTCTAGGGCCAGGATATCTCCTAGGGCTTGGACAGGTAAGGTAATACTCTTCCAAGGCAGACACCTTCTCTTTTCTAACCTCCATGAATTTTCTAATTGATTCAGAGTTATTGGAGGGAGAAGAATCAACAACATTGATTGGGAAGGATACAGGTGTAAGGGCTGTTGAAGAGTCTGTATCCGTGGTTCTGGCAGCAGGACGTGCTGATGCTCTGGGAGCAGAGTGATCAGACGTTCTGGGTTGTGGTTCTGTTTGGTTGGGCTCTGGTTGGTCATGGATGATGGGTTCAGAAGATAATGGGTCGTACGGAATGGTAAGGAGAGAGGTTGGATCTTCTGACCTAGAGGTTGGGTTCTGAAGCAAATTCTAGAGAGGTGCTTCGGTAGGAGAAGGTTGAAAGAAGGAGGATCGTGGGGAATGTGGTGGAGAGGTGGTTTGTGCGGCTGGTTGGGATTCAGGAATAGGAGTGAGGGGATTTGAGGAGTGTTGAAGCAAGGCAGAAATAGGAAGTGCATCAAATAAATTCAAATCATCATCAGAAGCAAGTGCAGGCTTACTTGAATGTGCTGATGATCGAGTCACTCTGGCAGGAGGTTCAGTCCTTCTGACCACTGCAGCAGCTGGTTCCACCCGAGTAGGCTTCACCACGATTCTGACCTTCTTCTGCTTCTTCTTTGGAGGACCATCCTCACTATCACTATCATCACCATCATCAGGCTTTCTCTTTGTCTTCTTGACCAGAGGGACATCAGATTCTTCAGAGGATTCTTCCAGAACCATCTTCCTCTGAGCTTTCTTCTTGGGAGGAGAAGGAAACTCTGGAGCTGGCGGCAGTCTGCTGAAGAAATCATCAAGATCAATCTCGAATCCTTGAGCCCTGAGGTCTTCAACATAGCATCTGATGGCTTCAGGATTGTCTGCTTGAGTCCACAGTGGGTAGTCATTCAGAGGCATCCTTCTTCCTCTGATCTCAGAAGATGTGTCTTCATGAGCAGGAGCAATCTTCTTCTGGACCAAACCCATCTTCTTCAGAGAGTTGGCAGTGAAGACATCGCTGACAATTGTGCTCAAGTCCTCTGTGCAACCAGCATTGATCAGGTCTTGAATGAGGCCACTCTCAATGAAGAGATCAGACAGCAGTCTCCCAAAGGGGATATACTTGATTGCTGACTTGATTGAGGCAGTAGTCCTAGACTTCCGGATACACTCCTTCAAGTAGGAGAACAGGAAGTAGGGAAGGCAGATCTTCCTCTTGTCTTGAATGAAAAACAGCATCGCCTTCTGGTTGAAGTTGATGTAATCTGGGGAACTGCCCTTCGGTCTCTGATTGATGCAGTTGAGCAGGATCTTGTGCCAGATCCTGAGTTTGGGGTGAAGGTCCATCACCTTGTAACTTGTCTTGCCCGGTTTGAAAGTGGTGTACAGGGCCTGGTTGGTTTTGTCTTTGGTGCTGGGTTTCAGCTTCGACTCAGTGAATTGGAATCGAAACCCATAAGCAGTGTCTGCACCTAGCAGATTCACGAATGACTTCTCCGTGATGATGATCTTCCTGCCAAGAATATGAGATACCACTTGAGTATCATCGCAGTCGGCGTGCTTCCAGAATTCCTTGACCAACTTCTCATACACCGGTCCTCGAAGTCGGTTGAAGTAGTTTCCCCAACCTTGAGCTTGGACTTCAGGACGAAGATCAAACCCATTTGCAGCCAGGTTGTCGAGGTCGAATCTCCATTCTGCCAGGACTTGGAGTTCCTCAGGAGCAAATACGCAGTGAACGGCACAGCCCCGTTCTGCAATTGGAACAATCTGCTCTTGAGCTTGAACTTGTTCTTGTGCCGGGTTCTCAGAGCCCCTTTGACCCTTTGCCAAACCAACTACCATGTGAGGGAACTGAGGTGCATCTGCAGTAGATCTTCTGGTTTGTCTCACCATTTTGAAGAGGTTGAAGGTTTGAGGTAGAAGATGAAGTTTGAAGGATGAAGAGAGATCGAGAGAGAAATCAAGAAAGAGGCGGTTTTGAAAAGCAGAGAGTGCGAGAGTGAAAACCGGAAGTGAACGAGAACGTGTGTGTATAGTGGGTTTTATCAAATAACCGTTGTTGATTCAAAAAGCACTTTAAGATCAACGGTTGAAAATTAAAGATAGATAGTAACAGTAAAATACACAATCACACACAGGAGATAAGCATATCTACACGCAATCATAACAGACTGTCACACGGGCACAAGGAATTATGCATCAGAAATTCTGACACACGTGTTGTTGTCTCAGCTTCAGAGTCAGTACCAGTGGGCACACACACTCTGATTGAGTTACCTTCTGGACTAGACATCTTCTGATCAAGAAGTATCATAGTCAGAGGTTCTGATCCATCTTCACTCTGGACAAAAGTCCATGTTTAGATTTTTCAGAATAAAATTAAATCTATCCTCTGCTAAGGGCTTTGTAAAGATATCTGCCCATTGATGGTCAGTATCAACAAACTTCAGAAGAAGTACGCCCTTCTGTACATAATCTCTAATAAAGTGATACTTTACCTCAATGTGCTTTGCCCTTGAATGCAAGATAGGATTCTTACTCAATGAGATTGCAGCAGTGTTATCACAATAGATTGGGATATTGCTCTCAAGGATCTGATAATCCTCCAGCTGATGTTTCATCCAGAGCATCTGAGTGCTGCATATTGCTGCTGAGATATATTCTGCCTCTGCAGTTGATAGTGCAATGGTTGATTGCCTCTTGCTTGCCCATGAGACTAGATTGCTTCCCAGAAATTGACAATTTCCAGAAGTACTTTTTCTCTCTGTTCTATCTCCAGCATAATCAGCATCACAATAACCTGAAAGCTTATACTCTGATGTTTTCTTATACATCAAGCCAAGGTTAGTGGTGCCTTTCAGATACCTTAGGATCCTCTTAACAGCAGTTAAGTGGGTTTCCCTTGGATCTGATTGGAAACGAGCACATAAGTGAACACTAAATAATATGTCTGGCCTAGATGCAGTTAAGTATAGAAGTGAACCTATCATTCCACGATAGAGCTTCTGACATACTTTACCACTTTTATCTTCTTTCTCCAAAATGCATGTAGGATGCATTGGAGTCTTGGCCACTGTAGATTCCAGCATATTGAACTTCTTCAGAAGTTCTTTAGTGTACTTGCTCTGATGGATATATGTTCCTTCTGGTGTTTGATCAACTTGTATTCCCAGAAAGTACTTTAATTCTCCCATCATACTCATCTCAAATTCAGCCTGCATCATCTCAGAAAATTCTTTGCATAGAGATTGATTAGCAGAACCAAATATAATATCATCAACATAAATTTGCACAATTAAGATATCATCTTTATAAGTCTTGCAAAAAAGAGTTGTATCTACTTTACCCCTTACAAACTCATTCTCTAGAAGGAATGAGCTAAGTCTCTCATACCATGCTCTGCGAGCTTGCTTCAGACCGTAGAGTGATTTCTTCAATTTGAACACATGGTCTGGTTTCTTTTCATCTTCAAAACCTGGGGGTTGATGAACATAGACTTCCTCTGAGATATAACCATTTAGGAAGGCACTCTTTACGTCCATCTGATGTAGAACTATGTTGTGATTTACTGAGAAGGAGATCAACAGTCTGATTGCCTCCAGTCTTGCTACCGGAGCAAATGTTTCAGTGTAGTCTATTCCTTCCTGCTGGCTGTAGCCTTGAGCAACTAGCCTTGCCTTGTTTCTGACTACATCTCCTTTCTCATTTAGCTTGTTTCTGAATACCCATTTCGTTCCAATAACATGGACATTCTCAGGCTTCTTCACTAAGCTCCAAACATCGTTCTTGGAGAATTGATTTAATTCTTCTTCCATGGCCAGAATCCAATCCTTGTCCTGAAGAGCTTCATCTATGGACTTGGGTTCAATTAAGGACACCAATCCTTTCAGACTCAGCAAGGTCTCTTCAGAGGGTCTGAAGGCAGATCTGGTTCTGACTGGTTCATCTTTGTTGCCCAGAATCAATTCCTTAGGGTGAGCTGCAGTGATTCTGCTCTTCTTCAGAGTTTGTGAGTTAGAGGGACCAGCTTCTTCCTCTGGTTCATCTTCCTCTGGCTCAACTTCCTCTGGAGCTTTGCCTTTGTCAGAAACATTAATGCTTAAATCTGCAAACTTTTCAACTAGCTTTGACTGGTCAGAGTCAAGCTTATCATCAAATCTAACATGAATAGATTCTTCAATAGTCTTAGCATCAGTATTATAAAATCTAAAACCTTTAGATCTATCAGAATAACCAAGTAATAGACACTTAGAAGACTTAGCGTCAAATTTATGCAATCTATCCTTAGTATTGAGAACATAACAAACACAGCCAAAAGGATGAAAATAAGAAATGTTAGGTTTTATGTTCTTCCACAATTCATAAGGAGTCTTATTCAGAATTGGTCTCACAGAGATTCTGTTCTGAATGTAACATGCTGTATTTACTGCCTCTGCCCAAAAGTGCTTAGCCATGCCAGTTTCTTGGAGCATGGTTCTAGCCATCTCCTGAAGAGTTCTGTTCTTCCTCTCAACAACACCATTTTGTTGAGGAGTTCTGGGACAAGAGAAATCATGTGCAATTCCATAGGAATCAAACAGACTCTCAAACTTGTCATTCTCAACTCTCCACCATGGTCACTTCTGACACGCACAATCCTACAAGCCTTCTCGTTTTGCACTTGAGCAATGAAGGTAGAGAACACAGCATGAGACTCATCCTTGCGGGTTAGAAACTTTACCCATGTCCAGCGGCTATAGTCATCAACGATAACCATCCCATATCTCTTGCCACCTATAGACTCAGTTTTCACTGGTCCAAAAAGGTCTATATGCAGAAGTTCCAACGGCCTTGAGGTTGAGACAACATTCTTTGCCTTGAAAGGGACTTTTGTGAATTTGCCTTTCTGACATGCTTCACAAAGAGCGTCTGAAGCGAACTTCAGATTGGGTAAGCCCCTGACAAGATTTAGCTTGCTCAGCTGAGAAATCTTTCTCATACTGGCATGCCCTAACCGTCTATGCCATACCCACTGCTCTTCATCAACAGACAGAAGGCACTTCACATTCTGAGCCTCCAACTCAGATAATCTGATCTTATAAATGTTGTTCTTCCTCTTGCTGTTAAACAGAACAGAGCCATCGATCTGACTTACAGCCCGGCAGGACTTTTGATTGAATATAACATCATAACCCTTGTCAGCTAATTGACTTATAGACAATAAGTTATGTGTTAAGCCGTCTACCAATAAAACATTATCAATGCATGGACTACTATCTACACAAATAGTACCAGTACC